>NW_024429193.1:15610751-16210751 GCF_017639785.1 Mesocricetus auratus
CGGCGCTGCCCTTTCTCTGCGGGTCTCTGGGCGCGGCCCGCCAGCTCCCCGCTCCTCTCGCCGCAGCTGCCGCTGGGGCTGCCGCGGGCGCAGCTCCTCCGCGCCTCCGCCCGGCCCGCTCGCCCGCCCGCCCGCCAGCCGGCGCCCGCCGACCGGCTGCAGCTTAACCACTTCGCTGCTGCTGCCCTGCAGACCCCCGAGCTCCTTCGAGCTTCTCGGAACCCCAAGGCACACCAGCAGGGCTGCTGCAAGGGATGGTGTGCGACCCAAATGCACCTGCAGGGATTGGCCTTCGTGTCTGCTTAGGTTCCAGACTCTGGATGAATTTGTTTTCAGGACCAAAGAGGGAGAGGTGGCTAGGAGGCCCAAGAGGCAAACAGCTCTGAGAGAAGGGGAATGATGCTTCTGCAGCCTCCTTTCTCTACATCACGGCAGAAAGAATGGGCCTTGAAAAGATGAGGTTATTAAACACTTTTAATAGCCCATTTAGGAAAGACCAGGAGGAAAATTAGCTTCCCAGCCCGCTAGTCCCCTTCTCCAGTAAAGCCACCCACCAAGGCAAAACTGGACAGGTCAGAATTTTTGTGGACTCTTTTCCTCTCCTTTAATCAAGGTAACATTTTGCAGATTGGGATGAGCATATGTTTCCGCCAGCCTCAAATACATTTTGTGTAGGAGTCTACGAAAGTAACTTTTGCAAGAGCCAATACTTTGAAAAAAATCATTCCCGCCCTCCTCCAGTTAAGCCCTGCACTCTCCCAGCTTGCTGGGAGAAAGTTGTCTTGGGAAAATGAAACTGTTGATAAACCATGGTTCCAGAATGGTACTTGCTTTACAACCCCTAGCTTGCAATCGATCATAGCCAGGGCCTAACAGAACTGACTCGGCTTTCATATGTTTATAGTGGGCAGTGTTTTATGCCTCAGATGCCCCACATCAGCCATGCAAAACTGTGTTATTTTTGTTCGCTTCCTGTATCTACACCGCAGTGATTTTTGTTTAAAAGAAAGGTCACGATTATTTTCCATTATGGTGGAATGGAAACATTCTAGACATCTGAGAAACAGAGCTTTAAAACCCAGTACTGAGTTGGGAAAAGCAGAGAAGAGTTCATGTCAAAGTGCAATTGAATCTATTTAACCAGACCAGCTTTAACCGATCCAATAAACCACCGGCTTGCTCCTGGGTCAGAGAGGCCACCGTGCGTCTGTGGGCCCCAAATCCTGTATTTTTTGTTGCCCTGCCATCAAACAAACCTGTTTCTTCTTGTTAAGTGACTGGCACATTTGTTAGGACTGGCTTTTTCCTAGTGCAACAATCACATTGTAAATTTCTCTAATCCCTCTCTATAAGTACAGAGAAATTCTAGAATCGTGAAATTCTGGGACAGGAGGACCCTCCAAGTAAACAGAGAATTAGAAAAGTTAGGTGAAGTCCTGCGTGGGTTGGGAGCTAAGGCCACCCTCCAGGTCTCCCTGCTAGTGGACTAGTGTGGTCTCTTTCAGTCTCCAACCTCTTGAGAGACACTGAAAAGGGAGTCAGCAATAGCATTTCTAGGAAATTAGTGTGGTAGAAGAGGTATCAATGATGAACGTAGGTACTGAAACCAGTTTGGAGATTCAGGAGCCCAAGGATCATAGGCAAGCCAGGGAAGGAGCAGAAACTCTGTGGAAAAATAATGGGGTAAAATCAAGACAGTGGATAGAAAGTAGCTGCTCATAAGACATCTCAAACAAGATCCAAAATCACATCAAGGATGCGTCCACGGGAAAAGGCCGCTTCCACGCATTGACGGGTAGAAGCAAGTGTACAGGACCGCTATGAAAAAGTCTTTATGCTCTGTCTGAGGAAGAAAACATGATTTGCATCCTCCTAGGAGTGAACCAGTGGCGGGCATGGCCACGTAAAGGTAGACTGTAAGCTGCCTTGTCCCAAGAAGTGTGGTGAGAACATAGGTCCTAGCCACAACAAGACCGCTTCACCTTCTATGGGATGCAGCATCCTACATCCAGTTAGATCGCGGACAGGCAGAATCCCAGCAGCACAGATGGCAGAGACAATTGAACCCTTCAGGCTGGGCACACCCATGATGCACGCCTCCTTCCTGGTGAGGACTCATTGTTCCATTAGGTAGGATTTGGACCTTCAGTCTGGTTTGGTCACTGCCTCCTATCTCAAGTCCCTCTGAAGTATAGGGCAATAATATGTTTTCCAGTGTTCCAGTTTATTAATTTTTATGTAAGAAATAAATCTTATGCATTATTTCTTCGAAATACTCACGTGTTAGAAATGCCTGGGCACTCCAGTGCAATGAAAACAAATTCTCAATTGCTCAGTCTTCAGTTGAAATTTAAATGTTATCATCATTATTCCTGATCACCATTGAAGTGATGGAATAGTAGGTGAGGTTTTATTACCAACCCTTTGGGGGATTTCCCCTTCTTTTTGTCTTGTTTTGCTTTTTTAATGAAATAAGATAGCTCAGACAAAGGTCTAATCTTTTGAGTGGGTGAATTTTGTTCCATTGTTTCCAAAGACCATGTTCTGAGGCACTATGTCCTTCACCTTGCACAGCCTGAACTCTAACTTAATTCTGCCCCGGGAAAAACTACGACGTCAGGTTAGTTGGTTGTGTCCACACCTGTGTATCTACTCCTTCTGAGGTCAAAGGCTGATAAAGGATCCAGTTCGATGCTGACCTCCTTTCACAGAGCAGTAAACACACATTGTTGCTAACCTGACCAAGAGAAACAGTCTCATGCTTACTGTCTGCTCATAAGTGGAATCTGCACACAATGGAGTTACTACCTCACTAATAATTTATCTCTGATGAATAATGATACCTGCATTGTAGACCATGGCCCAGACAGTGAATTTCCTCTGGTCATAATTATATATAACTGTCAAATGTTTTCTCATTCCATTAAATATTTTTTACAGAGATGGAAAATTTTATTAAAATACTCAAGAAATTAGCATATAAACGAAAAGGAAGCAACATTTAGTAGATACCCATAAGCCATTTAAAGCATAATTTATGGACATATAAACATCTTTAACAATTAGTGACTGTCTCCCACTGGTTGGTATTCTTTCTTGTGACAATTTCACTGTCTCTGTGCTTCTCAAGCTAAAGGATGAATTGTTTCTCATTCTTGGTTTGCTTAGAGTATTCCAGGATTTTTGCACAAGCTCTGAAAACAGAATCCCAGTGTCTGCCCTGTTCTGCTTGCTGTGTCTGCACGTCCCTCTGTTGGAAAGGTAGAGGGCAGATGGAGGAGAAGCCTGAAAGCCTAAGTTCCTTGTCCCTACTTTTTTGTTTCTCACTGTATCCAGTTCAATCCCTGCGGATTGAGCATCTACAATGTAACCCACATTGAGGAATCAGGTTTATAGCCCTTGCCTTGCTAGGGCCTATAGCCACCTGGGTTTCCTACCTGAGCACAGAAAATTCTTGTGTAACATATTAAACATCATTAGTGCTTACCCTCAAAAGTCTAGATGTTTTCATAAGAAGAAAAAAATGGTGACAATTTTATGGTAGTCTAATTCATGACCTCTCCTTTTATGATGTGTTATCCAACCCTGTGGGCCGGCATTGTAATTCCCCACTTCCAGATATCAGAGGACTGACTCATTTATAATACCAGCTGGCTAATGGCAACCACTGGCCACTGTTGGCCAATAGGGAAGCAAGATAGGTGGGACTAGGAGTCTAGGAGGATTCTGGGAAATGTAGTGAACTGAGCCATCTATTGTGATTCCTGGGAAGAGGTGACACAAGTCTGTGTTCTTGGAAAGATAAGTCCTTAAATATATATATATATATATATATATATATATATATATATATATATATTGGTGATTATGGGTCAATAATTAAGTCAGAACTAGCCAAAGAAAAACAATAACAAATGGCCAACAGCTTCATAATTAATATAGTGTCCTGTGTGTTATTTGGGGGTTCAGACCCAGGTGGAAGTCGAGGAAAACTACACAGGTTTAAATCTCCATTGTTCCATACAGGGCACTCTTGCAGATTTTGTCTTAAAAGCATCTTTGGTCCACCTTGGTTGGTTATATTGCCATCTATACTGGTTACTATCTGTTGATGAAACACCAAAGCCAAAGCAATTTAAGGAAGTTTATTTTGGTTTCCAGTTCCAAAAGGGAAGTCCATATGGCAAGGGAATCTTGGAAGCAGGCAACCAAAGCAGGAAGCAGAGAGATCACATCTTCAACCACAAGTATGAAGCAGAGAGAGTGGACTGTGGGTGAACTGAGGCTATGAACTTTCCAAGTCTGCCCCCAGTGATGGTGCGCTTGCTCCAACAAGGCTCCATGACACCCATTACAACACCACAGCCTGAGGACCAAGTGTTCAAATGCATGAACCTATAGGGCATATTTCTCATTTAAATCACCACACTGTCTCTACTGGTAGCCTTTTTCATATGTACAGGTGTATCTGAACATATACATTTGTCAGACTGGTTTTCAAATAGCAAGCTTAATGGTGGCTTCAGAAAACATCAAGTAAATAAATACCTATAAATTGTCTGGAATTTAGGAGTTGATAGATGCACTGGAAATCCTTATGTTGCTTTGAAGACATCACTGTGGCCCAAAGGGATTGACAAACAAACACAGGACCAGTAGGCAAAAGAAATTATGGCTAAAGTGTATCCCAGCTTGAAAGGATGCAAAAGGAATGTCAAAATGGCTACCAAAGAAGAATTCCAGGAATCCATACCTTCAAGAGAGTACTCTCAAAAACTTGTGTATTGGGTCCTATTACCTAGACCAATACCAAGAAACCCCATTAAACTGTCACTTGGAGACAGAAATGACATGGCAAATGTCAGGGACCTCACAATTGCCCCAGTGATTCATGTTTCCTGTCTATCATCCTTAATATGAGGATTTTTATCCTGTGGTCACAAGATGGCTGCTTTATCTACATGTGTTTTCTTTCTGTATTCTCAGTAGAAGAGGCAAAGGTAGGTGTGTGTGTATGTGTGTGTGTGTGTGTGTTACCAGTTTGCCCCTTTTGATAGAAAATATTGTTTTTCTCAGGGCTATAATCAGTACAGGTTTGCATACAAATCTTGGGCAAAATGGTATCATATGTCCTTAACCAGTAAAGAATCTGGGAGGTAAGGACCTTGAATTGGGTACATATCTTTCCTAAATAAATCTGTGCTTTCCTAACAAGGAAATGAGGGCTAATAAGGAACCAGTGACGACTGGTTCCAAATTGCTCAAGTGTCTCTGTCACACAAACTACAGAGGGCAATCTTCTCACCTTGAATCCAGGTTAGCACCCAGGTCCAGTTCCCAGCACCCAAACAGCCTATAACTTGTAACTCCAGATCCAAGGGGTCATATGCCCTCTGCTGGCCTTCACAAGCTCTGCATAATACGGTACATACACTTTGACACACATAAATAAAATAATTTTTTAAAATTATTTTTACTAGCCGGGCGTGGTGGTGCACGCCTTTAATCCCAGCACTTGGGAGGCAGAGGCAGGCAGATCTCTGTGAGTTCGAGGCTGGGCTGAACCGACAGCCTCCAAAACAATACAGAGAAACCCTGTCTCGTAAAAACCAAAAATATATATACATATATTTTTTTTTACTTATAAGAAAATTATGGAGTCCTACACATCCATCAATTGTTGAAAGAAGGTGTGGAGGCTTTACTCCAGTTGGCTCTTGGTTTTATTCATTCTTTACCTATGTTAAAGCCACTTTTCCATTCAACAGTATCTCAACCAGAGCAGGAGAGAAAGAAAACCTCAAACCAGGCACCTTAATTATGTTATCAAGGGTTTGCTGAGGGAGGAAACTGGAGCGATTTGTAAAATGAGGCGTGGTCTTGTCTCTGGGTTTCAATTATCCTTGCTATTTCTAGTCCCTATCGCCATGGATAACTGAGACTCAGATGATCTCAAACTATCATTTTTGAGCACGATTTGGTTACTATCTGTCAGAAATCATAATTAGCGTCAAAAAGCATTCGTCTCCACTTTTTACAAGGCACTGAACTAGCTGTAGCAGTGGGGGCTTTGGGGAACAGCAATACTACAGCAGCCTCCTACCGGATGCACATTTTCTTAGAAAATGCAAGTAATGAGTACATAAGTATACAACCTTCAACGTGATGGGAGGAAAGGCTACAAGTGTTTTCTCCCTCAAAAATTAGATTCATATTCTTAGGAGTCTGACTGAAGGCAACAACAGACGTGTATCATCTCATCCAGTCATCCCAAAAGGGAAGTTTGAATGTTCAATTTACACAAATGTGTTGACTTAGGCTTTGCAAATGAAGGACTTTTTAAAAACATCTCACACTCTGCTCCACATTAGGCCCAGCCCTCAGACTCTCTTTGATTGTAGTGCAAAGACTCTCAGCTCTGCCAATTACTCTGTGACCTTAGGCAAGTCATTCACTTAACCTCTCTGAGCATCTCTCCCTTCATCTTTAGAGTGGGGACAAAATCTCCACAAAGCTTTCACAGGGAAGGAAGAAATGATCATATTGGAGGAAAAAAAATCATTTCATAAAATGTAATGTGTTACACTTCTAAAAGGTATCTATTAATTCATTCAAAGGAAATATTAAGGAATCTTTATCCAGGGTTGACAAACACTGAGCATCTAAGTGGCCTTGAACACTGAATATTTTTGTTCAAGTATCACACAGTCTCAAAGACCAGTCAACATGGCCAGGTAATTGGAAAAAATCTCTGGTTTGGGAATGAAAGCTGAGGTCATAAAAAGTACTGGCCTGCTTCAGAAATCTTGCTCAGGGTCATCTGCCTTTAGAAGTAGTCACAAGTATGTTCCAGGATTGCTAAATTAAACAATCCTTAGTCTCTGGAGAGAACACACAGTCAAACATTCATAGCCACCACCTACTTAGTGAATGTAAGGTTATCAATGTGTGTGTGTGTGTGTGTGTTCCCTTGTAAAAGGTGGTACACTAAAATAAAAAAGACATAGAGAAGATAGATATATTTGTCATAAATTGACACCACATAAATCTACTATTGTGTCTGCCCTTATAACCTAAGTTTCAACATTACCCTACTCGAGGGACCTAACAATGGAAATCTCATGTAATTCCCGCTTAATAAATAGCTGTGTTAAACCATCTTTTTTTTCTCGTGATCACCAGTTGCTGATTGTTACCAGACAGGGTCTCCCTGGTATCCAATTTTTGTATCAAGTGTATACATCTTCCACATAACTTGATGGAAGGTTTTGGCTCAAATCTGGTAATCTGGGACATGGTCGGCTTATCCTAAATAAAATCAGTACTGTAGTACTGTGCAGCAATTTTTTTTCAAATGCATGCTTCCAAATATTTGTGGGAAATTTCCAAAATGGGTTCTGAGCAGAGAGTCTTAGAGAGGAAAAGGTATCATCAGTGTCTCTCCCCTGCTAATTTAGCCAAGTACATTCCACAACTCTCCCAATCAGTATATTAAGCAGATGTGGTCTTTGTCCACCTAGTAAGTTGTGTTAGACCTTTCAACACTTGCAGTCTTTTTATCACTCAGCTGCCAAGTTCCCTAGGGTAATCACAGACAGCTTGTCAATTTAATTGCAAAGAAGCAGGCTTTCTTGTGACCATTCCAATTTTAGCTGCTACTTTAAATTGTACATGAGCATTCTTCCATGCTGTCTGCCCTTTAAAGAGCGTGGACCTCTGCAGGCCTCTCACTGGTGATGGGGAAAGCAAGGCTGAAACCACGTTTGCTGATGGAGTCTCACGCATGGCCTTAAGTTGCTGTTTCAGCACAGGAAGGCTTTTCCTTGAGCCCTGTATGCTGTCATTCCATGCCGGTGCTAAATGGTGTTTTTGCTTTTAAATGTTCCACTTTCCTGCACATCTCCCTCCTTTCTGGGTAATAGAGGATTCATGGGCCATCTGGATTCTGAAACATCTGGACACCGAGTTTCCACAGAGGAGAGTCGAAGGGAAGAGACAATCAATGGCAGGGGTGTCTCCAGAGGGGCTTAAATCAGTGATGGTGTTTTGGTTGTATTGCTTTGGAGAAGTTGACACAAAAAGTAAAAGAAAAATAAAACCACACAAACCCAGTGTTCCAGAAATACAGAGAGTGTATAAAAGATAACAGAATTTTTAGATATTAATCGAGGTCAGTCTCTGCTAAATATCAATTCTAGGCCTTTTGTTTTCTTTACTGTTGTGGATTTGGGGCTTACTGTATTTAGATGCACGCTTAGATTTAATTGCTAGGCTTAAATGACTTGAATGAAATACTTTTCACCTTAACTGTGTAATTCAATTTAACACTTTTATTTTCAAACACAGACTTGGTGGCACAGAACTGTCATTCCAGCTCCTTAGGGAGCTGAGGCAGGAAGATCACAAGTTCAAGGCCAGGCTGGGCTTATAAAATGACTTCAAGGCCAACCAAGGCAGCTTAGCAAGATACTGATTCAAATAAAAAGCGGGAGAAAGGTAAGTAAAGAGGTGGAGATGCAGTGCAGTGACTAGCAGGTGATGCAGCCCCCGAGGTCAGTCCCCAGAGCTGAAAACCCCCTCCCATGAAGTACCAGTTACATGTACCATAACGCTATCATACTGAGAAAGTCCATAATTTCACCATGTTAGAAATTGTAGACACGATGTTACTGACATCAACCACGATTTGTTTTCCAGTTGCACCGTAGGAAATGACTATAAAGACATAAGCAGTGCATTCCTGGCCTTTTAAAAGTTGTCACTATGAACCAGAAAAAGGTCTCATTAGGATTTGACAAAGTTCTCATGCCCAACCCTAAACGGCTTTGCTTTTAAGTGTCTGTATGTGCGCGTACCCGCTCACACATGTGTGCCTGCATTGGGAAGGGCACTGGCAGCATGCATACAAGCTTGCACAAAGATCTGCCCACCCAGAGGCTGCTCTGAGAACAGAGATGGCTACTCCTTCCGGGCCATCCATCTCGCTGTCGGTCCGTATGCAATAGGACGACACAGTTCAGTACAGTCCACTCAGGCGCGGGCCTCAGCCTTTTTTACCACCCTCAGGCCGTCCCTACTGACCCACCATTTTCCCTGAACTCAGAACTGCAGAACCAGAACAAAGGTCAATTGCCTAGCCTGCTCAACTAGCATGCACTCTCCCCAGTCTCCAGGCTCCCCAAGTCTGCAAAGTCTCTGGGAAAGCACCTGCTTGAATGTTCTGATTTCTTTGTATCTTATACTAGTTGAAAATTTTATTTCCTATCAGGGTATTCTCCTCCCGCCCCTGCAAAAAAAAGTTGTTACCAAATACTTGCAAGAGATGTATTTGAAGCCACAGAGCTGTACAGTTTTGCTGAAGTCTGTATGTGGGACTTTCCCTTATACTTTCTTTCTATGTAGTCTGACTTCTTCAGAATAGTTAAGACAAAGACTCCAACAATAAAATGCAATATAGCAACTCCTTTTAATTAGGCATACCTACATCTAAATCTAATGACTGTCTGAAATAAGGAAGTATATGAGACTCTCTGGTTCCTGCTCATTCACTGTGCCCTTAATTTCCTCTAACTGTATCTTCAGTGAGTCCTACAATGAAGCACAATATTAGTGTTCTCTTGCATGATATCAACCTTGTATGAAGAGAATGAATAAGAAATGAAGTTCTTAGCTGTGATCAATTCCAGATTAGCCATTTTCATTTATAAAACTGTTTATTTTACTGTGTCAGCTTGAAGGTCAATCTAACTTTAAATTGCGTATTGCAGAATTTCAACAAAGATCTGAGACGCATCTTTGCTTCCTGTGAGACTAAAGGTGAAAAGCTCATTTGAAATATTAGGCTGGCTTTAAGAAATGGACCAGATCATAGTGATATAAAACACTTCACTTTGATGTCGAAAACACTGGGACCTGGGAAGGGAAATGATGACATCTGGATGGTTATGCATTAATTGAGGACATTAATCCAAGACAAAGAGCAAGAACAAGTGCTAGGGAACATTTCTCGTGCACTAAGAAATGACTAACAACTGTAATAGCTACCATGTATAAAGTACTACGTATAGGGTGCTTATCTTAGCATTACATGTAGACAATCTCACTATGCTTCCAGCACAGATATTGAGGTAGTTCTGTTGTTATTATAGTTTACAGAGAAAGAGGCTGAAGGTCAGAGAGGTCTAGCTCAAATAAGATGAAGGACCCAAACTGGAAGACACCAAAGTCTCCATTCTGCATGACAAAGCCCTGCACATAGGAACCATAAAGGCCACAGTCAGTACGCACAGGTAGTAAACATACAGTAGAAAAAGAAATAGGCCCTCCTACCTGGCACCTTTTCATTGTCACCCGGCCTATCATTACATCGATTTACACCTGCATCACTGGACTTTAGCTCCTCATAGGCCTAAAGCATGGCATAATACAGATGTGCAGCATGTCCCTTGTCGTGCTAGGGATCGTTGAGGAATTCTTATGATTAAACAATTAGTGTATTCATTGACTGTTGCTTGAAATGTGATTTCTTGTGAGGTATTCTGCTTTTTTCAAAAGCCAGAAACTCAGTTAGGAAGATGGCTCAGAAGCTAAGAGGCCTGGAGCTCATTTCCCAGCCCTGGTATCTGATGGTTCTAGGGCTCTTAATGACTTCTTGCCTGTATGGGCACTCACACATGCATGGTATACACACACTCATACAGACACATACACACAAATAAAATGAATCTACCTTATAAACCACATGATCTAGTAAAAACACAGATGAAATCATATTCTAGCCCTAATATTACATTATATTACTGTGGTCTGTGTCTTGGTAAAGCCACTGAAACTATGATGCTTTATCACCTGATCAGTGTACATCAGTAAGAAACATCCTTTAAAGAAGTTTTGGGTGCCATATAAATTGTATTTATTTGTGTTGTGATTGCAGGTTCTTGTATTTGGTGATGGAATACCTGCAAATGATAACCATCAGTGATTTGGAAATCAAGTGTTTTGTAGATACCAGGACCAGGACCACTGTACAAGAAGTGGCACAAGCCAAATGGCCATTTCACTGAAAAGGCCTCTTCCTCAGATTCAGGCTGAATGGGCTTAGTTGCACTTCCTGAGACATATCTCATCATCTCCACACTTTATTAAATATGGCTCTAGGGCTGAGGACCTCTTGACTGATTTAGTCAACAATCACACAACACGCCCCTTAAAGGTGGTTGGGTTATCATGCAGCCAAAGGCAGTTGACTGCTTTACTGAAGTTGCCCATCCCAGCATAACGTCCAAAGAGCCTGTCTCCAGTTCAGGGTGGCCTGTGGAAGAAGGAGCACTTTATCTCCAGTACAGAAAATAGCTTTGCATTTTGGTTGTATGTCTTCCTTACTTGAAAGACCCAAACTCAGGAATTACAGAGAGAAAAATCACACACGCACTATTTCACATGGAGTGAACCCAGATTTACTTTTCTTGATGAGAATTTTAGCAAGGCTCGCAAAATATATAGTTTTCCTAAATCATTCAGTTGGGAAAAGGAAGTATGTCTGAATTTAGTGAGTGGATTTAAAAATGGATTCTCTTGTAACATGCCTTCCTAGGTTGGAGTACCTCTTAAAATAATTTTTCCATTTTTAAGTCTCTCTCATGTTAATTAGTAGTCCACTCATCCTCGACTGAAAGTCACAATTTTTAAAATATCATTTGAAACTAAATTCTTCTATAATAAAAATAGTGAAAAGTTCTCTGTTATTAAGTTTAATAATAGCTGATTTAGCTTTATGATCATAGTCATTCTATGTTCCTAAAACAGATTTTAATGTGTGTATAAGATCAAAATACACTGAACATGTTTCTGAAATTCTCAAAGAATAAATAAAAACAATATTAAAAATAACCTCCTTAACACTGGGGGGGTCCATGCATAGAATTAAAAAATATCTTTAAATGTGTTTTGCATTTTTTCCATCCTAACTGATAGAATTTAATCACAGTATCATCAGTTTTTAGCTATGACTTTGTCACCAATAGAAATCCCTGGAATTTTTAAACTATATTAATAACCATACCTATTTTAATATTTTTTCATCACTGCCTCAAACTGATATTTATTAGACTCACTGGTAGGAGATTTTATTCAGTGTATTCATAATGTACTTTTATCTCTATATCACAAGACTTAAATACTTTTACCAATTGTTTTCCATATAATTGGTTTCCTTTATAATCCTATGCAATACTTTATACACTTCAAACTTAATTGTGGGAGATTCCACAGATTCTCCCAAACTTCCAGGAGTTCTTTGGCTACCAACATCAGCATGGTTCTTTGTTTTTAATTACCTTAAGCACTCACCTGTTGTGAGATGTGCTGCTCTTGCAGAAGACCCAGGTTTAGTTGGAAGCACCCACACTGGCTGGTTCAAAACCACACTCCCATAACTCCAGTTCCGGGGTATCCATGGGAACCTTCTGTCACATGACATACCTCCACATAGTCGTGAGTAGACGCTGGTGGGGGAGAAAAAAAAAAAACAACTAAATCTTCGGAAGGCAAAATGAAGTCATGCTAAATAACTTAGCAAACACTACGAAGTGAATTACCCCTCCCTTGCAAATGCGTGTATTGACTCAAACACTCAGTGTGACTCTGCTTTAAGATTGGGCCTTTACAGGAAGGAGTCCTTGGGCTAGATGAAGACAGAGGGTGGCGCTCTGGGTTTTATCAGAAAGGAGAGGGGAGAACTCGCTCCCTCTCTCGGCCAGGTGAAGACAAAGTTAAGGGGCAGCCACCTGGAAACAAGAAGGTCTTCACCAGAGCCCAGCCGCGCTAACACCCTGATGTCAGACCTTTCCCCTCCCAAACAGTGAGAAGTTCCTCTCATTAAGACCACCAGTCTCCATCACTATGCTACTGCAGCGCGACTGTACCAGCAGAGTGACTGGTACAGATCAGTCTTATACTTTGCCACACTGGCCTCTTCTCTTCTCTTTAGTTGCAAGCTTTGGTACTATGCCAGAGTTCAGAATATTCTTTCTGCTTTTAGATCCAAAATCCTAATGGTTTTCATTTAAATAGATATAAAAGGAAACCAACCAATTAGGCAACAGTATGAAACATTCTAAACATATATCTGTCATTTGTCGCAGACATGGGTGGCAATTGCTGTCACTGAGGTGAGATTCTGTTTCCAACAGCAACACCACTTTCTTTGACAATTCCTTTGTGTTCTACTCCCAAGGCGAGGCTCGCAACAGCTCTCAGGCCGCACAATGGCTTGGCAGTCTGGTGACCCACCATTTGCCCAACTAAGCAGCTGAGTGTCCTGTCCTTAGGTGACTAATGGTGGTGGAAAGTGTCCTATATTCTTACGTCAGCACTATAACCTACTTCAGATACTATGTCAAACCATTTATGGTTAACCTTAAAACTATTACATTAAAATAGAGAGGGCCGTCAGCAGAGCAATTTTGTAAATAGCTAAAATTAAACAGAGCAAGAGTACTGGTGTTGATGCATAAGGGAAGAACCTACTTCCTGCATTTCATCGAGAATTCCTGATAGCAAACTGCAGTGTGTTTATTGTACATTAATTCAATGCAGCATTCAAAATGAATTTACGCCCTGGCTGAGGGTGCAATATTGAAACTAAGTATTATTTATCCTCTTAATATTAGTAACCACAGTTTAAAAAAATCATGGTAACAATTCAGAGTATTTAAGAAAGCTGAGATGCTATGGTTCAACTTCCCAAGCAAATGCTCAACCCTTAATTTATGCAAGTGTAGCCTATAGCTAAAGGCTTTGTATATTTGTTTCCCGCATGGCATTAGCACTCAAAAATAGGACACTCTTTCAAGGGCACCTTATAAACATAGAACTATAATTTATTTGGCAAATTAAAGCTCATATAAAATGTGCACACTGAGGTACAGATTAACATATTTAATTTCAGTATTACCTGCAAGCCTATTTTTTCCATACACTATTCTAATTAGTCATATAAAATAGACTCTATGTATCACAGACCATTATTTTAGTAGAAATAGAAACTGGATCTGAACTAAATATACTGTAAAAAGATAACAGTTTTATGGAAATTAATACATCCATTTGTATCTAGGAAAAATTGTGTTCTAGTTAAAGTGGCAGGAGAATACTGAGCATTCAGAACCTTATTGTGGAAAAAGTCGAGACTTTTATGATTTAATAACAGAGTAATTTGCAATCTTGGTAATACACCGATATTTATAAGCTATTTCTAAGATTTTAAATCCCTAGTAACCATTAGATTCACTTCATTCAATGGAATTTTCCTACTATGAATATTCACTCCCCCTACAGTTGAACATGCAAATCGCTTATGAGCACTTTATTTAGGAAATGATTCTTCTCCTATTAAGCCTGCACTAGGAATTGCCACCGCCTTAGTGCTAAGCCAATTTGCTGCATTAAAAACAGCAGCAAACCAGTGTTGACAAAAGGTGGTGACTAAGTAAGTCAGAGCTGTGTCTGTGGTGGCATAGTTATTAGGCTCTTTATAAGTTGTCATTAGCTGGCATAAAGCCTTCACCACTTAGAATTTTCAGAAGGCCAGGACAAAAGGGAAGTCACTTGACCCTGCACGAGACATATAACTAAGGAATTTCTGAGAGACTTTGAACTACAAGGTTCTCCTCAGATAGCAGCCCAAAGGTGTCTTCCCAGAGGAACACTCCAGACCTCAATTATCTCCCCTCCCTCAGCTCAAACTGCTACCTCCCTACCTGTGTGCTGAGAAATAGGACAAGTTGGATGCGTTCATCTCTTTACTATTTATTTTTCCAACTAGAGTAAACTTCAAAGAGCAGGGACATGTCAAGAATTTAGCACTGTTCCCAATGAGAAGGAGCGAAAAGAAAGGCCTGTTTCCTGGTGGACAGATGGTTGCATCTCACTAGTCATAAAGGTGTACCCTCGGGGACCAGCAAGATGGCTCAGCAGGTAGAGGAATTTGCTGAGTTTGAGCCCCAGCACCAACACAGTGGAAGGAAAGAACTAAACTGTAATACGTCCTCTGACCTCCACATGGGCTCTGTCCTCATGGACTATTGGACCCCAAAAGGCTTCCTACCTAATGTCTACCACTTTTAGGAGTGGGATTTCAGCAGAAGAATTTAAGGAAGACACAAATATCAAAACCGTAACAGTGAGATCATGAGATTTTTTTTCCCTTTGAGATACATCTCTAAGCCTAGTTAGTGTTTGTCAAGAAATCCTAGGTTTCTTAGAAGAGTTTTGAAAATAGTCACCAATTTAGAATTAGCTGCCCACTGCATTCCTGAAGAATAGCTTCTTCCTTCCAGGTTACTGTCCCAAGATGATGAGGTTCTGTGTTACAAATTTAAAGTGTGGGGAGTATCCAGAATTTTCTGAGCATGCGCCATTGCTCTTCTGGGTACTCCTCATACTCTTGAGTCACCCCTGAGAAATCCTGCCAGCCTTGCAATATCAGTCCCTCTATGCTACTCTCCTGGTCTTGGTATGAGTTCCTAGCTGGGGGATGTTACGGGCTGAATTGTGTTCCCATAAAGTTACCCTGATATCTTGAGATGTGCCTATATTTAGAGATAGAGTCCTTAAAAGGCAATTCAGTAAAATGGGACCATTTGGACAGTGACTAATCCAGTTTGACTGGTGTCTTTATAAGAACAGGAGGTAAGGACACAGACACTTTGTAAAGACATGGACACAGGAAAAAACCCACCCGTCCCTTGATCTTAGACTTCCAGCCTTTCTGGCTGTGAGCAAGTATATTCCTTAATTTAAGTTTCCCAATTGTGCTATTTTATTACAATCTTGCTACAATACTAATAAAGGGGCAATTACAGCAAATACGTCCAATAAGAAAAACACCAAGTCTGCCTGTGGTTTCTTGTTTTAGACTTTGTCAACCTTTGCTCTATCTAGCTGCTAAAATCTTTCAGAAAATGCAAACAAAAAATTCACTAAAGCACATTTGAACATTAAATAAAAATACTTCCCCCATCACTGCAAAATCCTTTACAACAGCCTCTTCCTCTTTTGGACTCACAGTACATAGAAAACAGCTTGTCACCACTCATTAGCTGCGACCTATTTATCATAGAAAGGCAGGACAACCACAGCCAGCCACCTGCTCTTTAGTGATTTACTCGTTATTTTACATGCCTGGTTATCCTCTCTTTCTCAATTTAAAAAGGGATTTCACAGCTTTCAATGTGAAGGTTGCACAACCAGGCACACCATATCTGGTTCCTATTATTCCTCACTAATCTCTTATGATTTAATTTTTAGTAAAATGACTGTATTGTTTCTGTCTTGTTTTCATCTAACGCATTGTACCCTTTGAGCCTGTTTTCAAGTACACCACTGCCTTAGTTTATTTTCCTATTGCTGTGACAATATGGCCTAAATAAAAGCAAGATAAGGGTAAGGACGGAAGGGCTTATTTTGACTACAGCTCCAGGTTATACTCCATCATAGCAGGAGGCCATAAAGGAACTGGTCCCATTGCATCAACACTCAGGAATGGAGAGCAACAAATGCATGTTACTGCTCAACTCACTTTCTTCACTTGATACACCCAAGACCCAATGCCTAGGGAATGGTTCCTATTCACAATTAAGATGGGTCTTCCTACACCAACTAATGTAACCAAGACAATCCCCCTCCCCAGCACATACAAACCTGTTCAGAGGCTCATATCTAGGGTGATTCTAGGTTTTGTCCCATTAATAGTTAATATTAACTACCACTAACCATCTACCCATTTCTCCCATGTCTGTGGTATATTTGTGCTATATGTTTTAAGCAGTAACTTCCATTATACCATTCTTGAAATGCTTCCTGATGTTATCTCCAATGAGGGGTTTTTCACTCCTTGTTTTATAGTCTTTCTTCTTAGCCTTTGGAAAGGTTCCAGGCTGTTCCCAAGTTCACACTCTTCATGCGAATGTGTTTAGTGCGTCCCTGCCTTCCTCTCCTACCTCATTTCAGATTGCAGCCTACGTGTGTACCACATTCATCCTTCACCTATACTCTGTTCATCAAACACCCAGGCCACCATTCTGACTTTCGTAAGCTGCTGGGACCACTTTGTTCCTTGTCTCTCTTCTCTTACCTTCTCCAATTCAAATGCTAACCTCCTTATTCATCCCTCAAGTCTCTTTGGAAGGATCACCTCTGCAAAAGGCTGGCCCTGCCTTGTTGTACCACAGAGCTGTAGAATTCTGTTGTTCATAGCATGTTATCAAAACTGCAATTACACGTTTGTTTCCTATAAGTCTACCTTTAGGCTACAACATAAAGGCTCTTGGGCAGACCTCAGATCTATCATTTGATATCGTCGGTAGTTTTGTCATCAACATAGTGAGAATTCCAAAGGTACAGATCTACTCCAGACTTCTCTCCCAAACTGCAGATTCAAATGTCTGCACCTACCTGTTCAGCAGTTGTCATAGATATAGCTATAGAAGCAGAAAACATAACATCTCTACCTTTGGAATCTCTTCTGCTTCCCAAACCTGCTCCCTGCCCTTCCCCTCAGTTAAGCTTATGACAATGGAGCAAAATCTTTCAAATATTCCATGCATACAAAAACCAGCAAAACAAAACAAACAAAATCCCAAGGAGTTCCCTTTCAAGTGTCTTTCTTTCCTGACCTAACTCTCTTGGTTCTACATTCAAAAACTACTCAAAATATTGTTACTTCTTATCTTGTTCTCCTGCCTTTTCCTTGGTCTGAGCCACCCACTCCTCTTCTGGATTAATGCCTTGGCCTTTTGGCTGGGCTCCCAGATACACTTGATCCTTTGCGTTCCATCTCAAAGCAGCTGTTTGGTGATGCTTTTCAAACCCAGGCAAGACTGTGGCAGTCCTCTGCTCAAAGTCCTGCAGTGACTCCCCACTTCCCTTCTAGCGGGAACCAACACCCTATGCCACTAGGTTTTCTGTCTTTACTCCACCAGTCACCTCGTATTTCCTGAGAACCATGTTTCCGCCCTGCGATCTTTCTATGCACTGGCCCTTCCCTGTCCGAATGCCCTCTACCCAGACACCCTCTTTCCAAGCCTTGCTCCAGTATCGCCTTCCTACCTCATCCAGCAACATCCTCTCTTCTCTGTTTGCCTCGTCCTAACCTGCATCTTTTTCTAATGAACAGTTGAACACCATAAGCTCCAATGTCATCTACTTATTTTACTTTTAATTTCCACACTGGCTGGCATCAGAAGTCGTTCATATATTTAAAATAGATGAAATACAGACAAAGCCCAGCTAGGTAGGGGGTGAACACAGAGAAGCTTGTCTGTAAACTGCAGTTTGTGTGTGTTTCCAGGGTTGTGTTAAGGATGAGTAAAACAGTGTGCATGAAAGAAGAGGGTTCCCAGTGACAGATACCCAAGTCTTCTTTCTTCCCACAACAGCCACCACTGACATCAGTGGTGTATTTTTTCTATGTAAATATACTCATGGAATACAATAATGTTTTAAATGAGCTTTTAAAAAATAATGAATCACATGTAATATTAAAAACAAAAACCCTTAGTGGCAGGTAAACCGTGATGTGATTGTTAGATGATTATTAGCCAGCACTATGAAAATAAATGACAGATGACACGCAGTGACCACATGCCATAACTCCAGAATGGTCCTCTTCTGTGAAAGGAATGCACTGCGCAGACATAAACTAATCCCAAAAGGTTGGGATTAAGATTGGAAGAAAAAAGACATAGTCTATTTGGTCTACCATTCTCCATGTGTTCTGAGGGATTCTTGTAGAATTTGTATTCAGTTTCTGGAAACAATGGGGAAAGTACTAGACTGGAAAACCTCATGAATTGGATATTTTCCCACGTTTACATATCATGTCTACTTCTAATTTCTGCCTCTAGAACTGATGCAAATCATAATTTTTGCTGCTTGTTTCTAAAGCATTAGTGTGGCTATTTTTAGACTTGGTCACTGGATATCTCATCTATGTTGTCTACATATGATAAACATTCAACCGTGTCTTCATGGAAAGTGTTAGTTGAATTTTGAGCCGGTTTTACCTAGTAAAAGTAACTTTCTTAACACCAGAGTAAACTATGGGCAACTTTCCCCTCAAGACCTCCCTTTATAATTCCTTTTTGTATCATCATCAATTTCTGTATAATTTTTACAATCACCATCAATATTTTTAATTAATTATGCTTTCTGGATGAATTAAAATAGTTCTATAATAACAGACATGTTGTAGTTTAACCCAATAAATCTAGCAAGGAATGTTGAAGAATTGAGTCAATGAAGCCATGCGAGGTACCACTGCCAATTCAGCTATCAAAAGAAATCCATTAGGATGGGGTTTATAAAGTACACTCAGCACATTAATTATTAATCCACACTGCAGAGCTTTTACCAAAAGCCTGTCCTTAGGTTGCTTTGTGTTCCCCATATTTGAGCAGTTAGATTCCATGGTTTTGTAATCTAAGATTAGCATTCGGCGCCTTGATCAAATTCCCAAAGTTCTGTAATGTCTCCATTTAGTGCCAGTAAATCCAGATGGAAGTGGCTTTTAGTGCAGTTATTAAGTGTGAGTTTATTAATGTTCCCTATTAAGCCCGCACTACACATTGCCCATATGAGAACTTTCAGAATTGTGCTTGATAAACATACCACGCAAGTCTAAAAGGTTGCTGAATAAAATGAAGACTTTAGTGTATAAGTTAAAACACATTGTCGGCTCTCAGAAATTTGAGACAGAGTTCTGAATGTCTAAGTATATATTAAAGTAGAACCTCTCGTCAATATAGATGTTTTAAAGGATAGGCACAATTTCCTAAGATGAACCTTAACTAAAATTCACAAAGGAAGACAGAAAGGAATCCCACCGAAAACATAAGTGTTTCTCGATTGGGCTTGGGAGTAAGAAATGGATAGCACTCCTGAATCCCAGGGCACATATGAGCCAAGTTACAGACAGAGATTGCCCATGTTTACATGTGTCTTTACATGGGAAGCAACTACGACTGTTCTCCATGATCCTAACAAAACACCCGAGACTCAGACTCACAGATTAGGAATTTAGAAAATGAGAATGGAAGAATCACATTCAGTGAGAGTCTCGGGTGGCCTCTTAGCATGGAAGAAACCAGAAAGGGAGACAGAGAATGTGCCAAAGAGTAAAAGGAGACTGGTTCCTTAAATAACTAAACTATTCCTGAAAGGAAGGCATGAATGGGGTCTGATGCCATAACCCAACCCCATCTGCCAACAGGATCACAATTAAGAATTAAAGCTCTGCATGTGAAAACTTTTGTGGATGTACACTCAAGCCATAGCAAGAAGATTCCAACTTTCTACATGGTAGTCCAGAAAGTAAGTCTCCCTGGTACATCCTCCCTAAACTCTGATATCTTCATGAAAATTCTGAAAAGTCACCTTATTTACAATTTTAAAACTTGGCCTGTATCCTAAGGGGAGAGAAATAACCTGTAGAATGAGTGTTGAAAACATTTCACAGACCTCAAGTTCCTAATATTATTTCATTGGATGGTTTTATTTTAAAAAGTCATATTTATTTGAAAAACTAAGAAGATAGTGTTCTTTATTGCTTACTGCTCAGGTTCTGCACTGAAGGCCTGAAATGGACATTGGATTCATTACTTTTATTGCTGCTATAGCCAAAATACCTGATGCAAACCACTTGGAGGAGGAAGGATCTATCAGCTCTTAGTTTTAGAGGGTTCTTTCTGATGGTTCAGGTAGAACCTGGAATCCAGTAGCAGCACAGCTCGGTCTGCATCATGGCAGTAGGATTGTGTAGCAAAAGAGTGTTCACTTCATGGTCAACCCTTTTATTCTGCCCAGTCCCCCAACCTGTAAGATGGTTCTGCCTACAATCATTGTGTATCTCCCCTTCATTCAGGGTGAGACTTTGGTGTGGAAACCCAGAGGTAAGCCCCAGCCTCTTAGATAGCTTGAAATCTGGTCAAGTTAACAGTGAAAACCATTGCCCCCACTCACTGTGAAATCATACCTGGAGAGTGATCTAGGAGAAAGAGCAGGGGAGAAGAAGAGGGAGAGGAAGACATGAGGGAGCAGGAAGGTTGACTCAGGGGAAGAATAGAGGAGAGCAAGAAAAGACATACCATAATAGAGGGAGCCATTATAGGTTTAAAGAGAAATCTGGCACTAGGGAAATGTCCAGAGATCTACAAGGATGACACCAACTAACAATCTAAGCAATAGTGGAGAGGCTACCTTAAATGCCCTTCCCCGACAATGAGATTGATGACTACCTTATATGCCATCCTAGAGCCTTCATCCAGGATCTGATGGAAGCAGAAGCAAACACTCACAGCTAAACAATGAACTGAACTCCTGAAATCCACTTGCAGAGAGGGAGGAGTGATGAGCAAAGGGGTTAAGACCAGGCTGGTGAAACACACAGAAACAGCTGACCTGAACAAGGGGGAGCTCATGGACCCCAGACTGATAGCTAGGAAACCAGAATAGGACTGATCCAGATCCCCTGAATGTGGGTGTCAGTGAGGAGGCCTGGGCAATCTATGGGGCCTCTGGTAGTAGATCAGTATTTATCCCTAGCATATGAAGGGACTTTGGGAGCCCATTCCCTGTAGAGGGATACTCTCTCAGGCTAGACACATGGGGGATGGCCTAGACTCTGCTACGAATGATATGACTGACTATGAAGATCCCCATGAAAGGCCTCATCCTCCCTGGGGAGCAGAAAGGGGAGGGGCTAGTGGGGGTAGGGGAGGAGGGGAGGGAGAAGGAACTGGGACTAACATGCAAAATAAGCTTGTTTCTAATATAAATAAAAAGAATAGAAGAAAAGATAAAATGGTAAAAGAAAAAGAAAAGAAAAGAAATCATACCTAGACATCTCTATGGCCTGTAGACAATGGACTGGAGATAAACCTTAGCCTCCTCCCCACTATCATGAAGACTACAAGCTTGGTGGAAGATGAAGGTCCTAGTCTCCCAGACAGTGTAGGAAATGGTCAAGAATAGCCAAGGGCCAGGCTAAGTTGTATACTTAGGAGCAGGGCGTAGAGAAGTTTTCGTGATAACAGGCTCTAGAATGCCAAGATGGTCCCTTTCCATGAGCCCTAATTCTTTACAAGAGTTTAAAGACAAAATCATAGAAATAAGAAATCTGTAATCAGGAAAGGCAAAAAACAAAACCCTGCAACATTGTTGAGGGCTCTGTATGAAACAACAAAAGCCAAATACGCTTTTCGGGCTCATTTCAGTATCAGATAAAGTGAAATTAAAGTGAGTATCTCTTTGATGAACAGAAGAACTGTATGCTGCATAGACTAGCAACTATGGAAACATCTAAAATGATCGTAGTGTCACCTGCTGTGGTGTTTAATACTAATTGTCAGCTCTACAGGATCTAGAATCACCTAGGATCTCTGGGCACGTCTGTGAGAGATGGACTAGGAAAATGGAGGTGGGAAGACTCACTCTATGGACCGAGGTCCTGAACTGAATAAAAAATTAGACAGGTTCTCTCTCTCTCTCTCTCTCTCTCTCTCTCTCTCTCTCTCTCTCTCTCTCTCTCTCTCTCTGCTTCCAGTTGCTTCACATTCCTGACTCAAAATAAATTCTTGTCTCTTTATGATGTTTTAAATTCAGGCATTTGATCGTAGCCTTGAAAACAATAACTAACACATCACCCTATCCACAAGTTACAGGTGGTTGTAAGCTACCGTGTGAGTGCTAGTAATTAAACTGAGGTCCTCTACATCCTCTACAAGAATAACTACTCTAAACTTCTGAGCCATCTCTCCTGCCTTATTCTTTATATATTTCATTAAGAAACTTAAATTACTTTACTGGGATGTTGTACTACAGCAAGCCATTGGTTAAGTAGAGTCTTAACAAAGCTTAAAGACATCCAACTTAAATCTACCTACATTTCTTTATTGCCAATTTTCCAGATTTTTGCCACTTACTCACAAACCTTAAAATTGTCCTTCTATATCATCCATCTAGAAGATCATCCATTTAGAAGGAGGGAGGCCTTCCCACTCACCATGGTTTGAATCCATGTGCTAAAGGCTTGATCTCCAGGATGGTGACATTGGAAGGTGATGGACCCTATAGAAGGTAGGGTCTTGGGCTAGACTCTTAGTTCACCAGAACATGCCCTTGGAGGAGAGTATTGTGTTCCTGGAAATGTGTTGTGTCTGTTTTTCCTCTCTGGTCATGAAACATGGTGTTGTGTCACCTTGCCACAGGCCCAAGTGATCTTCAGACTAGCACCTCTAAAATCATGTCTGAAAAACACTTTTCATAAGGTCACTATTTTGAATATGTCATCCAATGAACAAAGGCTAACTGAAACATTATTAACTCCCACTTTGTCAGCACAGTTTTCTCCAAAGTTTCAGGTCAAGGAGCCCCCAGCAACTGTAGGCGCCCTTTCTGGCCATTGTGAAAGTGAATTGGAGCTTTCTCTTTATATTTTAAGGGACTTAAGATATGACAGTTGAACCAATGCCTCACCATAAAGTGCAAGGAAAATGACAGAAAGAGTGACAGACAAATTAAAGAGTAAGTTCTGTTTAGCAATTTTGGGTGACAGCACTTAAAATTTTTAGCTCTGAGGTTGTTTAGGAATGACAGCACACAGCGGAGAAAGGCAGCTTACCCATTATAAAAAGGGAATTTATGTGCGAACTTAGAAAAATCAGACCTTAAAAGTAGAAAAAAAAATAATCTTTACATGTTATTTAAATAGTAACCCATTAACCTTTTATACGGTCTTCAAGTTGTCTGTTGCTGCTTTACACGGTGTTTGAATCAAGTCACTCAGATTTGTTTCACAGTTCCTATAGGAATGTCACAAGGAATTGAATCTCACATCCATTATTAAGGTCACTTCTCTAATCTCTAATCTCTGACCACAAGAAGGCATCAAAATGCAGTTTTCATTTACAATGTTCTCTGCCTTGCGATAACAGATGGCATCAAAACTTGAGTTTATCTCATTACAAAAAAAAAAAAACCTAAGGACTTACTAGACAGGAAAGATGGCTCAGTAGGCAAGACTGTTTGTTATGCAAACATGAGTTACAATATCTCTAGCACACACCTAAAAATCCAGGAGTGGCCCCAAGCTCCTGTAACTCCAGCATGAGAAGGACAGTAGGGACATGAGAATCACTGGGGTTTTCTGGGCACCAGCTTAGCTCCAGGTTCAGTGAGAGACCCTGTATCAAGAGAGTGAGAACAAGAGTGGTAGTACAGGACACTGGGCATCCTGCTGTGGTCTCTATGCCCGAACACACATGCACACGTAACCACACACATACGAATGTACAGACACCATGCACACATGCACACATAACCACACACATATGCATGTACAGACACCATGCACACAGAGCATGCACACACTTCCATCAAAAATAATAATAATCATTTACTAAAGATTCAGAAGTACTAAAACCTATGTACTTTATTAAAGATATTTTATTTAAATTAGAAACAAGCTTGCTTCATATTTCAATCCCAGTTCCCTCTCCCTCCCTCCCCCCCATCCGGCCCCCCTCCAGCGCCCCATCCAATCCTCACTCCGTTCCCCAGGGAGAATGAGGCCCTCCATGGGGGATCTCCAGAGTCTGTGAATTCGTTCAGGGCAGGGCCTAGGCCCTCAACCCTGTGTACTGTTGACTCATCTTTCCCCTGCGTATTCACTGGACACTGAAATGAGGGTGGTGGGAAAAAGAAGGAAGAAGGGACGACAAGGGGAGGGGAAAGACGAGGTACCAGCATTTTCTGAATGTTGACTCTATAGCTATTTTAGGAATTTGAAACACAAGCAGGTAAGCAGGAGAAATACTCCTTTTTCACTGGGATTTACTGAAGTATGTATCAAGCCAAGCTATATCTGTGCCCATTACCTTCTGGTTTTTGCACTTTGAACCTTCAATCACAAATAATCCTACTGCCAGCAACTGAGACCATAGCTCATAAGTAAAGACATTTTTAAAACTGAGATTTCCCCACTGCAGAGAAACTCTAGAATAAAGCCATATCCTCCTTGCTCCTCTGTGTCTTTCACTCAGACGGTTTGAAGTCAGAAAGTAGCTCCTAAAATATAAACAACAAGATGTTACTCATAATCAAAAGACGAGTGCAGAAGTCCAAGCCAGGACCTACTTGTCACCTAAGGAGATAGATCAGCCCCAAAGTCTATGTAAATATTTGGTACGAACAAGTTTTAGGAAGTTGTGTATGGATTTGAGCCAAGTTTTTATCTACCC
Source organism: Mesocricetus auratus (assembly GCF_017639785.1). Lineage (NCBI taxonomy): Eukaryota > Metazoa > Chordata > Mammalia > Rodentia > Cricetidae > Mesocricetus > Mesocricetus auratus. The sequence goes on from NW_024429193.1 coordinate 15,636,047, forward strand.
TGTATCCCAAGGACTTTATTTATCTCTGTGCTATAAACTTTCAAATAACAATGGACACTTTGGTTATAAGAAAAAAGGAAGGGTCAAGGAAAGAAAAGGAATCTGTGTAAATGATGAGCAGGTGGGCAGAGAATCTGTATCCTCTGTAGACTGAATCCCAACCATCATTTCAGACAACCTCATAGTGAAGAGGAAATCAGACTGTGCTCTTCATAGCCAGACATCAGGCTCTTGTATCTTCATTGTCAACACTACTGGAAGGCACACCCCTGGACATGTCTATGAGGGAGCTTTCCTCCACTGATATGTAACTGAGGAGGGAAGGTTTGCCTAAATATGGGACAGACTCTTAGACTCAATAAAAGGAGTGTGGGAGCAGCAACTTGGCTCAGCAGGTGAAGGCACTTACCACCAAGCCTGAATTTGAACCCCAGAACCCACCTGGTAGAAGGACAGAATGGACGTGGACGCTTGTGAGTTGTCCCCTGAACTCCACACAAACACCATGGCATGTGCATGCTCATACAGTAAATGAATAAATATGAACATTATCAAAAGACAAGAGAAGAGAGCAGAACGCCAGCCGCCGAGTGGCTGCTCTCAACTCTCTGTACTTCGTGACTGTGGGTCAGCGTGGCCAGCTGGCTGCCTCACGCTCCTGCTGCCAGCCCTGCCACACACACACACACACACACACACACACACACACACATACACACACACATGCACGCATGCACACACACACACACACACACACGCACGCACAGAGTGGACTATACCCTCAAATTGTGTGTGGGGTCACAATAAAACTGTTCTTCTTAGGTTGCTGCAGTCAAGCATCTTGTTGCAGTGACGAGAGAGGTAACCAATAACAGGCTATGGGCATCTCTCCTTCATTATTCAGTGCTTTGCTGTTAGTTCTGGTGCTTCATTTGAAATCAGGAAATAATTGTACTTTGTAAGACAGGTTGAAATAGATGCCCTTTATTTATATTGTGTGGGAGGGATTTGTAGACCAATGTTAACTATTATTATTGATCATATTATATCATTACCAACTCTAAGATGGTTCTCCATGATCACTGCTTTATACTTTCAAAGCAATAAAATGAACAGCCATCCCAGGACTTTTTTGAGTTTCTTTCCCTATTCCCACAGCCTGAATTTTATTTACTGCTCCATTTCTATCTTTTCAAGTTGGTATGAAGGGGGAAATAAAACCATATAACATTTTTAACAGTTGCAGCAAAAGTAATGATCCCTCGAAATTTAATTTAAAAGATCTCTAAAATCATGACTAGAAATAGATTTTCTTAACCTGAGAAATATTGTAAGCCTGTAGCAGTCGTCATATTTAATGATTAAAAATTACAGAATAATTCCCAGTTAAAGCACAAACAAAACAATACTCTCACTAGCCTAGCATACTCGTGTCACACAATCTTCTCAGAAAGTCTTATAATAATGCGGTAATAATAAATGAACTAAAATATATAAAAATTAGGAAACTCAAAATTGTATCACTATTCGATATGATTATCTATTTAGTACATCTTAAGGAACATGCAGAAAAACTTGCAAAAATTAATGAGATCTGAGAAAAGGTATTAAGTAAAAGTAATTTGACCAGATAACGTGTAAAATTGTTATTGGATTTATGCACAGTTCCAAATGTTTTTCATATATTATAAAGTGGCAATATTAACCAATTTAATACAATGGTCCTTAGTAATGACACAGTTTTTACAGAGGAAAATTTCTGTACTAACACACAGAAAATTTAGGTAGACTCCTATTGTGGGTTGAATTTTACTTTCCGAAAAGGATGTTGAAGCTCTAATCCCTGCCCCCCTCGCCAGTACCTGTGAATATGACCTTATTAAAAAGTGGATCTTTGCAGAGATGATTAAATAAAAATGAAGACTTCAGTCAAGGTTCCCTAGACAGCAAGAAACAATAAGGTGGAGAGACACAGACAGAAATAAAGCTACTAGTGGGGATTAGGGGAATTGGCTAATGCCATCAAGGAGGCTGAGAAGTACCACGATAGGCCAGCTGTAAGCTGGAGCCCCTGAGATGTGAGCTGCATGACTCACTCACATCCCAAAGTCCCATAAGCGTGGAAGCCTGCAATGCAGCTCAGCCAAAGACAGAAGGCTGGAGAGCCTAGGGGGCTGCTGGTGTAAACTTCAGGGGCTAAAGGCAAGACATGTTGGCATTTTAGAGTCAAAGGTTGGGGAAAGATGGGTATTTCAACTGTAGGGGGGTAGAAAACAATTTACCTTTTCTTGCCATTGTGTTCCACCCATCCCTGAACAACCAAAAGAATGGGAGTCTCCCAAATTGAGGACAGATCTTCGTCCGTGCAGTTCACATACCAATCTCCTGGAAACACTGCTATAGTCCTACCCAGAACAGAGTTCTGCCAGTATGTGCTTTTTAACCTGATCAAATCACTGTCAAAATCACCCAACCCATAGTCATCATAGGGTACTTTCTAAAAAAAATGGCCATGCCCTTATAGAAAGCCCAAAATTTCACACACCTGCAAGGAGAGCATCGTGTACTGAAAATATGGAGACAGATATCAGAGCCATAAAGCACAAGTCGAGGGACACCAATGATAGCTGATAACTACCAAAAGCTAAGCAAAAGGAAAACCTTTAAAGGATGCTTCTACAGTTTTCAGAGGGGGTGTGGCTCTGTTGACACCTGGATTTCAAACTTCCAGCATCTTCCATGACAAGTCCCTTACTTTGAGCCTCTCAGTTTCTGGACTTCCGTTATGACATACATGTATGTATCACACCGTTAGTGGCATGACAAAGCTGGGACACAAAATGAGCATACGCAGATCAGTATTGTGCAACAGATTAGAAAACATAATAAAAATAGATAACTATACACAATTACACCACAAATGGCCCCAATGAAATTAAATTGGTGCAGCCAATTTGTATTATTTGTGATAAACATCTTCAGTGTCAATGTGCCAAACTCCAAACGACTACTAGACTTTATATAAGGTTTCTGTTCCTTTAGGCCTCTAGTCACAATATTGTCATCAACTAATCAAAATATATTTTTCTTAATACATATTGTTAATTCATACACTTTGTACTTGAAGTCACATTTCACCTCATGTTTAAATGAAGATTTGTTTAACAAACACTCATTTTTCTATAAGATACATTTTAGCCTTTTTGCTCTTAGGAATGTTAGATGGCAAGGCAGTCCAGTGCCTGAGGGTCGCTCTAAACAGAAGAATGACTGGCAAAACCCACAGAGATGTGGAAGACATAGCACCACCTAAAACACAAAAGGGCATGTATGGGGCTGGAGAGATGGCTCAGCCATTAAAGACTAGGCTCACAACCAAAAGGACATGTATGTTTGCCGTATGAGACCTAAAAAGGGGCACTAGCTTTTTCTGGTTAGCTGGGAATGTGCACACCTGTCTGATGGGAACTGAAGTTTTAAGCACTATTTTTCTTTAAGATTTTATTATTAGGATAATTATGATTTTGTTTCGGGTTTTTGTTTGTTTGGTTGGTTTGGTTTCAGTTGGGTTTGGGTTTTTAAAACAGTTTCTCTGCTAACAGCACTGGCTGTCCTGGAACTTGCTTTGTAGACAAGGCTGACCTCGAACTCAGAGATTCTTGAACACAGAGATCTACCTGCCTCTACTTTGCGAGGGCTGTGATTAAAGGCATGTCCCACTACTGCCTGTTTCAGCACTATTTGCATGTCAACAAACAACAAAGAAAACACAACAAGCAGTAATACCAGGGTTGATAATAAGTTTTAGAATGTAGGTAAATCACAATTACCAAAGCCTTGAATAGTAAGGGCTAGCTTCACTCCTGGGGTGGTGGGGGTGTAAAACTTTATACAGAGGCCAAAAAGAAGCTTAACAAATGAAGATGCCAGAGGTTATGAATAAGAAAGCACAATTATGTAGCTATCAACTCTGCCATAAACTAATTCCATCAAAGACCTAGAGAGTATTTTTGTGGACTGTGCAAAGTTGATCTAAAGTCATAGGGAAAGTCAATAAGCAAGAATCAATTGAATAATTTTGAGAAGTTGGGTGTAGAAAGGCTGGAGAGGTAGATCAGTGAGTAGGAATGCCTTCTACTCAAGCATGAGCACCTGAGATGAGATCCTAGCTCCTATTTAAAAGCTGGGCAGGGCTGCTTGGGTGCATGAAAATAAACTGCTGTAGGGGGCAGAGGCAGGGGCTTCCAGGGTACTCTGGCCACCAGCATGGCTGCAGGACCAATATGAGACCGGGTCTCAAAACAATAAGGCAAAGAGGGGTAGAGTAGGACATCCCAGTGTTTCCTCTGACCTCTGCAGCATAAAGGCTCAGGTGCACAACTGCACATACACCACACACAAAAACACACACACAAACACAAACACACACACAAACACAAACACACACACATGTGCACACACACACACAGACACTCATACACATACACAAGCACACATATACACACCACATACACAAGCACATCAGAAAGAAAGATGCTTTTTCTACCAGATAGCAGAACATAGGATAAAGTTCTCTTTACTAACAGAATGTAAATTTAATACAACCTCAGTTGAATAAAATTGGGGGATAGGAGATGGGAAGCAGGAACTGACATATACTTATACACAAATGTTGAAATGGTATTATAAATCAGAGAAAAAAACTATAATCGTAGTAGGATTAGAGGCAATAAATTATCCATGTAAAAATGATAAATCTCTTTTCCCATATATTAGAAATAAATTGGAGAATAAATGAAAATCTGAATGCAATAAATAAACTTTTATATTTAGAAAATGCAGAAAAGATTATTTAGTCTCTAAAATGGTGGGACTCGTTTAGTAGGCAGTGGTGATGTACGCCTTTAATCCCAGCACTTGGGAGGCAGAAGCAGGCAGATCTCAGTGAGTGTGAGGCCAGCCTGATCTACAAAGTGAGTTCCAGGACAGCCAGGACTGCTACACAGAGAAACCCCATCTCAAAAAGAAACAAACAAACAACAACAACAACAAAAACACACCAAGAGAAACAACAATAACAACAAAAAGCACAAAATGTAATGGAAAAAGACTGACCATAAAAGACTTAAAACCTCAGTGAAAGACGTCATAGAGATTTCAGGTGCAAAACCTGGGCCAACAGAAGACACAGCACAGACTAACAAAAAGTTAAGGTATGAAATTTGGGGGTTTTTTTGAACCCACAAATGATTAAGAAAAAGAAAGCAAATATTAGAAAAACGGACAAAGAGAGTAAACGTACAGAAGGTACCAAACATGCGTAACCAGAGAAATGCAAAAGCTCATTAAATTTCCGACCGTACCCCTGCAGCTGGTGAGACTCAGAAAGTGTGATAGCTTCCCATGCGGTGAGAGTACGAAGGAAAACTTGAACCCCGCTGACAGGGAATGAACTGACAAAACCACGATGAAGACCAAAGTGATGATACCTACAAGAGTCAATGCTGCATGTACAGCTTGTGAGGACATGTTACGTGTGCACGTGAGGGTGTGTGAAAGAAGCCGATAAAAGCAAAAATTCCTGGGGATTACATAAGCATCCATGAATGATTATGATAAAACGCCATATCTGAAATGTACGTGTGTGTGTGTGTGTGTGTGTGTGTGTGTGTGTGTGTATAAAACCTACAAAGCTTTAGAGAGAGACTGAAAAGAAACTCAATAAATGGAGATGTCAGTGGTTATGTTGAGAAGGCTCAACTGGAAAGTTATCAGCTCTGCCATATGTTAATCCTATCGAAAACCTAAAGAATATTTTTGTGGACCATGCAAAGTCAATTCATGTAAATATATAGTATATACATACATATTATCAAGCATGTGTAATCAGAGGCATGCAAAACCATATTAAATTTCAGTCCGTACTACTGCAGCTGGTTAGATTGAGAAAGTATACATATATAGATATAGATATAGATGAAAGAGATACTCAAATAATAAGTTTCAGAAAGACATAAGAAGTCCATTTGTAGGAAGTTTAAAACAAGTGATATATCATTTGTTGATACCTATATATTTCATAACTATAAAACACTAATGGTAATAATAAACAACATAGGTAGTTGTCTTCCTAGGGAGTAGAATGATATGGAATAAGGCTGATCAATTATATAAACAGTTCCTACAATTGAAATATACAACACAGAGTAAAAAGTAAGGATTGAAACAGGAGAGACTGGTTTATAACAGTGTTCTATGTAACTTGATATAAAAAATTGCAATATTCCATTATATAAAAAACGTTAAAGTCTATTCAAGTCAGAAGGACTGTCAGTCTAAGTCTTAAATTCAGCACTTGTCATTAAAAGTTGGAGCCTGCCACCAAGTTCTATAAATAAGATAATAGAATGTAGGAATTACACTTAATCCTCTAATTACTCTCAGCTTTAATCAAGCCTTTATTAACATAATGTGTCTAGCTTGGGGTCTTAAAAACCTGAGAGGGGATTTAGGGAAGAGTAATCAAAACAATGAAAAATAAGCAGATGATACGTGGAAAGCAACGGAAACCAGAATGATGTAGGTGAGTGAAAGGAAAGCAGAGGCTAAACACACTGACAAGGACTCAGGGTCTGCTGTCTGTCTACTGACAGCTCTAGTGCAGTTGTAGCCTGACATAATATACCTGCTTTGGCTGCCTATTGCCAGATAATTCCAAACCATAGCGTGTTTAAAAGGTGATTATCCTTTGTTTCACTCATGAAGCTGTACTTTGGTTAGGACTTCAGTGGAAACAGCTCTTGGTCGGTTCATTCAGCATCATCTGCAGCAGGGTCACCTGAGAGAGGAATATATGCATTCACAGTAGTTTGTTCCCTCCCTAAGAGACTGACACTATTGGCTAGAGCTAAGCCAGGGCTGCAGTGGCCCCTTGACAAGATGCTCAGACTATCTTGAGACATGACTGCTGGCTTCCAATGGGAGAAGTGCCTCATACTCTTACATTTTGCCTTAGAAGTGTCATAGTATCTGGGTAACTCCAGGATCTCTGGAGAAACAGACCTGGTAGAACAAATATATATTGGTGGTACATTCATTTGCATTGCAATCTGCACTACAAAGGGGGACTTAAAAGGTCAGTTTGCTTAACAGGGCCCACTTAGGGCAGGTTAGCACCAGAGAGGATGAAAATCTGGTAGCTGTTCAGTACATAGGGACGAGGAGGCCTCAAAGTTCCCAATTTGGCACTGAAGAGCTGGAGGATTCCTGCGGGTCACTGGTGCATACTGGAATGAAGAAGTTGGGTTCCAATGTCAGTGAAGGAAGGATGCGTTCACCAGCGCGAACAGAACTGCGCAGGCAAAGCACAGCATTGTTTTCCTCGGGATCATTTTCTATCTACACTACCACCAGAAGGCGTCACCCACGCTGGGAGGAGGGCCTTCTTCTGTCCCTTTCTGCTAATGCCCTCATGGACCCCCTTGGAGATGTGCCTGCTAGTTCCAATCAATTGACAATCAAGATTAAGCATTATGGAGAACAGTCACAAAGACTCACCAATATCAATGGGGAGGAGACCTCCACGCCCCTTGATAAGGTAGTGGCATGGTTACAAAAGGCAACTGGGTCAGAAAATACTGCTGTCCCCCCCAAATATATTTACCCACCACATCAACACCCTTGCTCACCTCTCTCCCCACATCCATCCATTATTCCCACTGCCCCAGCATGTAGATGATCACACCGTTCTGTTCGACGCTCAGGTAGGTAGTTGTCTGCGTTCAGCCTATTGTAGGACCACATAGAGTCAAAGGCATATAATTGTTCCTTGAGGAACATGAAACATTTGCTCCTCTGATTGGTTCTTAGGAAAATCTCAGCCCAAATAATGGATGCCTTATGAGTCTACCTGAAATAATGTGACATACTCATATTTGACATGAGTCAAATAAGTTGCAACTATTTGCAGAAGCATCAGTATCCAGGAGAATGTGGAATAATCCACACAGCAGTGTGTCTGCCATCCACTAGACAAAATATAATTTGTTTACCAAACCAGATTTTAAAATACTTCATAACCCAAAGACTGACAATTTTTTGAGTGTTTTTCTTTGAAGTTCTTTCAATATTTGGCTTGGATAACTGCAACACAGCAGTTTAAAGAGACCGTGCTTATCAATTAAAAGACCTGTTAGTTGGTCAAATTATAATATTCCTAATTTTACTCTATCTGGTCCTTAAATGCATTACCCTCTTCATATTTTTGCCACATCTAGAAAATTAGCTACAATTTTCCTCTGTAACATATTTTATGGTTTCTTTCTTTGAGAAGACTGTTCAGCACACCAACTGGAGTCAACTGATGTGGGGATCCATTTGACTAAGATAGTTCCTAGACTTCACATCAATTGGTCTGAAATATTATGATGTTGCTGATAGTCGAGTAGTTTTAACCAACAACCACAAAAAGGAAATGCCATGCCTGGCATGATTGTACATTCTGGCAGAAATGATCACAAATTCAAAACAACAACAACAAAGGAATGTGGAATTGCAAACATCTCAGTGCAGATATGTTGGTCAGTTGGGCAAAGGGACACAAGAATGTACCACCATTTGCTTAAAAGGTAAGCGAAGAAGATGGCTTAAGCCTATGAAGGAGATTGGAGGTGACCAGAGCAACACAGTGAGACCTTTTCTCCTAAGGCCAATCTAAGATGAACCTAACAAAAGACTTAATCTGCTTTTCCTTTCATGTTGAAACTCAGTAACCACTTACTCTAAAGGGAATCAATCAACTGGTTGATTTCTATGCATGGAGAATGATCCCTAGCTGTAGAAGGACGCTTGTTACAGGGATGATCTGTATTTGCTGTGTAAATAAATTTTGAGCATTACTTTTAAAAATAGGTTGCATGTTATTAGATGAAACTTTTGTGGATTTGTTTTGATATGTCAATTTAACTGGCATATTTAGAGGATTTTTTTTGTTTCCTCAACAATGAAGTGAGAAAACAAGTCTTGGTTTTCCTGAGAGGTTAAAAGAAATTAAAGAATCCTTAGGCAGGGCATAACAATACTGCATGAGCATAGAATAGGTGCCCACAAAAATATTACCACACACTTGAGAATTATGATTAGTAAACAAAATGATGTCTCCTGCAGCATTTAAAGAGGAGTTCGTAATTCCAACTACTACAGAAAACACCATCTGCTAAGAAGATGAAAATTAATGTGGGCTGTAAGTTAGAAACCCATTAACTTCAGTTAATAATTTCTAGCACTAAACACAGGATTCAGATAAAGGTTCTGTTACAGAATGAAATGTACAAAGCTTACTAAAATAATTTAATTTCCCCAAATAAGTTTTAAAATTTCCCATGTCTTAAAAGGGGATGAAGAGTCTTTTTTTTTTTTACTTGACATTCGGCAAGTTGAATGAATTGAACAGCAAGACGATAAAAGTCCTGTTGAGTTTAGTAAGTACAAGGTCCCATGAGAACTTCCCTTTTGAGTGTAGCGAGTAGTGTTGGCCCAGCCCTCTGGTCACAGAAGACTGCTGTGTATACCTGTCTTCTGACTCCATGACGGGGTTCTGCCCTTCAAACACAGCCACGTGCACTGAAGGGGAAAGGAGGAAGAATTCGTACCTGCTTTATTTTCACATATGGTGGTAATTACTCTTAAGTTTGAATTCTACACTTCATATTTCTTTCTTTTCATTATTTTTATTATGTTTTTTAGAAAAGAGCTTGTTTCACATGTCAATCACAGCTCCCTCTCCCTCCCCTCCTCCCAAACTCCCTCACCATCCCCCCCCCAGCCTCCCACCCTATCCCCACTCCCTTCCACATAGGGGATATCCAGAGACTGTCATTTCATTCACAGAAGGGTCCAGGCACTCCCCTAAGAGTCCAGGCTGAGAGAGCATCCCTCTTTGTGTTATGGAAACACGAAGGCTATTTGTATGCCAGGGATAAACACTGATCTACTGCCCAGGGCCCCATAGGTTGCCCAGGCCTCTTCACTGACTATCACATTGAGGGGGTCTGGGTCAGTCCCATGCCGTCCTCCCAGCTGTCGGTCTGGGGTCCAAGAGATTCCCCCCTTGTTCAGATCAGCTGTCTCTGCTGGTTTCACCAGCCCATTCTTTGCTCATTTGCTCATCACTCCTCTCTCTCTGTCACTGGGTTCCAGGGATTCAGTTCAGTGTTTAGCTGTGGGTGTTTTCCTCTGCTTCTATCTGTCTCTGGATGAAGGTTCTAGGATATCAAGGATGGCATTAAGGTAGTCGTCAAGCTCATTATCAGGAATGGGCATTTAAGATAGTCTCTCCACTACTGTTTAGTTTGCCAGTTAGTGACATCCTTGTAGATCCCTAGAAATTTCACTGGTGCCAGATCTCTCTTCAAACCTATAATGATTCCCTCTATTATAGTATTTCTCATCCTGTTCTCCCCCTATTCTTCCCCCAACTCAACCTTCCTGCTCCCCCATGACCTACTCTCTCCTCTTCTCCCCCTCTCTTCTTCCCAGCTCTCACTCCTCCCCAACCCCCCCCCCCACTGTGCTCCCAATCAGTTAGGAGATTTTGCCTCATTCCTCTTTTCTGGGGTACCATGCAAATCTCCCTTAGGTTCTTTCATGTTTCCCAGACTCTCTGTCAGTGGAATTGCAGACTGGCACTCCCCTGATCCATGTCTAAAATCCATGTATGAGTGAGTACATATCATGTTTGTCACTCACGATGGTTTCTTCTAGTGCCATTCATTTGCCTGTAAATTACAAGATTCCTTTTTTCCCACTGAATAGTACTCCATTTTGTAAATATACCACATTTTCTCTATTAACTCTTCAGTTGAGGGGCATCTAGGTTGCTTCCAGGTTCTGGCTATTACAAATAATGCTGCTATGAACATAGTGGAACAGATATCCTTGTTGCATGAATTTGCATCTTTTGGATATATGCCTGAGAGTGTAATTGATAGGTCTTGTGGTAGATTGATTTCCATTTTTCTGAGCATACTGATTTTCAAAGAGGGTAAATGAGTTGGCACTCTCCACACCCTCTCCAGCATAAATTGTCATTGGTGTTTTTTATTTTAGCCACTCTGACAGGGGTGAAATGGTATCTCGGAGTTATTTTGATTTTTATTTCCCTAGTGGATAAGGATGTTGAGCACTTTCTCAAATGTCTCTCAACCATTTTAGACTCCACTATTAGGAATTCTCTATTTAGTTCTACACCCCACTTTTTAATTGGATCCTTTGGTGTTTTGGAGACTTGCTTCTTTAGTTTTTTGTAAATTTTGGAGATCAGCCCTCTGTCAGATATGTGGTTAATGAATATCTTTTCCCATTCTGTAGGCTGCTTTTTTGTCTTCTTGGCTGTGTCCTTTGCCTTATAGAAGCCTCTCAGTTTCAGGAGGTCCCATTTGTTAATTGTCGATGTCAGTGTCTGTGCTACTGGTGTCATGTTCAGGAAGTAGTATCCTGTACCAATTCCTTGAAGAGTATCTCCCACTTTCTCTTCTAAGTGTTTCAGTGTAGCTGGATTTATGTTGAGGTCTTTGATCTATTTAGACTTAAGTTTTATGCATGGCGATAGACATGGATCTATCTGCAGTCTTCTGCATGCCAATATCCAGTTATGCCAGCACTATTTGTTGAAGATGCTTTCTTTTTTCCACTGTATAATTTTAGCTTCCTTGTAAAAAAAATCAAGTGTTCATAGATGTGTGGGTTAAAGTAAGGGTTTTCAATTCTATTCCATTGGTCTACCTATTTTTGTTCCAATACCAAGCTGTTTTCAGGACTATAGTTCTATAATAGAGCTTGAAGTCAGGGATGGTGATGCCTCCTGACATTCCTTTATTGTACATGGTTGTTTTGGCAATCCTGGGTCTTTTGTTTTTCCATGTAAAGTTGATTATTGTTCTTTCAAGGTCTGTGAAGAACCTTGAAATTTGAAGAACGGTAATTTGGTAGGGATTGCAGTGAATCTGTAGATTGCTTTTGGAAAGGTTGCCATTTTTATTATGTTGATCCTACCAATCCAAGAGCATGGGGGATCTTTCCATTTTCTGGTATTTTCTTTGATTTCTTTCTTTAGAGACTCAAAGTTCTTTATATGTAGTTCTTCACTTCTTTGGTTAACATTATCCCCAGATATTTGATGCTGTTTGTGGCTATTGTAAATGGTGATGTTTCTCTGATTTCTTTCTCAGCCAGTTTGTCATCTGTATACAACAGGCCTACTGATTTTTTTTGAATTTACCTTGTATCCTGCCACTTTGCTGAAGGTGTTTATCAGCTGTAGGAGTTCCCTTGCAGAGTTTCTCAGGTCTCTTATCATATCATCTGCAAATAGTGAAAGTTTGAATTCTTTTCCAATTTGTATCTCCTTGATCTGCTTTTGTTGTCTTATTACTCTAGCTAGAACTTCAAGTACAATATTGAAGAGATATGGAGACAGTAGACAGCCTTGTCTTGTTCCTGATTTTAGAGGAATTGCATTGAGTTTCTCTCCACTTAGTTTGATGTTAGTTGTTGGTTTACTGTATATTATTTTTATTATGTTCAGGTATCCCTGATCTCTCTAGGACCTTTATCATGAAGGCATGTTGGGTTTTGTCAAAGGCTTTTTCAGCATCTAGTGAGATGATCATGTGGTTTTTCCTTTGCAGTTTGTTTATATGGTGGATTACATTGATAAATTTTCATATGTTGAGCCATACTTGTATCCCTGGGATGAAGCCTACTTGAGCATTGTGGAGGAATTTTCTGATGTGTTCTTGGATCCGGTTTGCTAGTATTTTATTAAGTATTTTTACAACGATGTTCATGAGGATAGTCAGTCTGTAGTTCTCTCTTTTTTAGTTGTATCTTTGTGTGGCTTGGGTGCAAAGGTAATTGTAGCCTTGTAAAAAGAGTTTGGCAGTGAACGTCCCACTTGTATTGTGTGGAACATTTTGAGGAGTATTGGAATTAGCTCTTCCTTGAATTTTTGATAGAATGCCTGGGCTTTTTTGGTTGGAAGACTTTTGATGACTGCTTCTATTTCATTAAGGGTTATAGGTCTATTTAGATTGTTTATCTGTTTTTGATTGAGTTTTGGCAAATGATATCTATCCAGAAAATTGTCCATTTCCTTTAAATTTTCGAATTATGTGGAGTACAGGTTTTCAAAGTATGCCCTGATGATTCTCTGGTTTCCTCTGTGTCCATTGTTATGTCCCCCTTTTCATTTCTGATTTTGTTAATTAGCATGCTCTCTCTGTCTTTTGGTTAGTTTAGACAAAGATTTGTCTATCTTGTTGATTTTCTCAAAGAACCAAGTCTTTGTTTCATTGATTCTTTGTTTTGTTTTCTTTGTTTCTATTTTATTGGTTTCAATTTGATTATTTTCTGGCCTCTACTCCTCCTGGGTGAGTTTTCTTCTTTTTATTCTAGAGCATTCAGTTGTGCTATTAATTCTCTAGTGTTACTGTTCTCCAGTTTCTTCATGTGAGCACTTAGTGCTATGAACTTTCCTCTCAGCACTGCTTTCAGAGTGTCCCATAAGTTTGGGTATGTTGTGGCTTCATTCTCATTGAATTCCAGGAAGGCTTTAATTTCTTTTTTTATTTCTTCCTTTACCCAGTGATGGTGCAATCGTGCATTGTTCAATTTCCATGAGTTTGTAGGGTTTCTGTGATTTGTGTTATTGTTGAATTCTAATGTTAATACATAGTGGTCTGGATAAGGTTTGCTACGTTTCTGATTATGTGGCCGATTTTAGAGAAGGTTCCATGTGGCAAGAAGAAGGTATATCCCTTTGTGTTTGGGTGGAATGTTCTATGGATGTCTGTTAAATCCAGTTGGGTCATAACTTCTGTTAGTTCTTTTGTTTCTTTGTTAAGTTTCTGTCTGGAGGTCATGTCTAGTGGTGAGAGCGGAGTGTTGAAGTCTCCTACTACTACTGTGTGAGATTTTATGTGCGATTTGAGCTTTAGTAATGTTTCTTTCACAAATGTGGGTGCCTTTGTATTTGGGGCATAGATGTTCAGAATTGAGACTTCATCCTAATGGACTTTTCCTTTGATGAATATGAAATGTCCATCTTCATTTCTTTTGATTGATATTAATTTGAAGTCTAATTTGTTAGATATTAGGATTGGTACACCAGCTTGTTTCTTGGGTCCGTTTGATTGGAAAATCTTTTCCCAATCCTTTACTCTGAGGTAACGTCTGTCTTTGACTTGAGATGTGTTTCTTGTATGCAGCAAAAGGATGGGTTCTGTCTTAGTATCCATTCTGCTAGACTGTGTCTTTTTATAGGCAAGCTGAGACCGTTGGCATTAAGGGGTATTAATGACCATTGACTGTTGATTCTTGTTTGTTTTTGATTTATTGGTGGTGGTATTATTGTGTGTACATTTTCCTCCCTTTTTCTTTTGGTGTTTGGTAAAGTGGGATTATCTTTGTGAGTGTAGTTATCTTCGTTGGGTCAAGGGTCGAAGTTCTCCTTCCAGCACTTTCTGTAGGGCTGGATTTGTGGATATGTATTGTTTAAATCTGACTTTGTCATGGAATATTTTGTTTTCTCCATCTATGGTAATTGAAAGCTTTGCTGGATACAGTAGTCTAGGCTGGCATCCTTGTTCCCTTAGCATTTGTAGGACATCTGTCTAGGATCTTCTGGCTTTCATAGTTTCCATTGAGAAGTTGGGTGTAATTCGGATAGGTCTGCCTTTATATATTACTTGGCCTTTTTCTTTAGCTGCTCTTAATATTTTCTCTTTATTCTGTAGGTTTATTTGGTGTTCTATAAAATTCTTGTATTTTCATAGGCATATCCTTATTTAGGTTAGGGAAATTTTCTTCTATGATTTTGGCGAATATGTTTTCTGTACCTTTGAGCTGTATTTCTTCACCTTCTTCTATACCTATTATTCTCAGGTCTGGCTTCTTCATGGTGTCCCATATTTCCTGGATATTTTGTGTTAGGGATTTGTTGGACTTGAGATTTTCTTTGGTTGATGGCTGTCTATCCCCTAATGAGTCTTCAACACCTGAAATTCTCTCTTCCACCTCTTGCATTCTATTGGTTATACTTGCATCTGTAGTTCCTGATCATTTACCCAGCTTTTCTATTTCCAGCATCCCCTCATTCTGTGTTTTCTTTATTGTTTCTATTTCAGCTTTTAATCCTTCACCGTTTGAGTTGTTTCCTTCATTTGTTGGTTGTTTTTTCTTGGTACTCTTTAGATTCTTTAAGAGATTTGCTTATTTCTGGAATTTTTGGGGTTATCTTTTCCTCCATTACATGTATTTTTGTTTGTTTTTTTCTTCTATTTCTTTAAGGGATTTCCTCATTTCCTCTTTGAGGGTCTGTATCATCTTCATAAAATAATTTTTAAGGTCTGTCTCTTCTGCTTCATCTATGTTGTGCTTTTCAGGTCTTGTTGGCATGGGGTCTCTAGATTCTGGTGGAGTCATATTGGTCTTTCTATTGCTTAGTGAGTTCTTATACTGTTTTCTTCCCATCTCTTATTCCAGTGGGTGCAGGTGGGATCTGTCTGTCTCCACTGGTCTCATTCTTTCCTGATACTGGGCATGCTGGGGGTGGGGTTTGGAAGTGCTCAAGTCTTTCCTATGTGGGTGGATCCTCTCAACACCAGAAGTAGGCCCCTGGAAGATTGAGGGAGTGAGTGATGGGCAGGGGCGGGGTCTCCAGAGGACCCAAGGTCACCTGGAGCTGGGCATGTAGGTGTGGGGAGAGCTGTGGGTTGGGTCTGGGAGGACTGATGTCTTTCCTGTATGGGCAGGTCCTCTAAATGCCAGTAGCGGCCCCTGGAAGATTGAAGGAGTGGGTGATGGGCAGGGGAGGGGTCCCAGGAGGACCCAAGCTCACCTAAGGCTGGGCACACCAGAGGGTAGGGTCTGTCATATTTCTATGAGTGCCCCAAAACTTGTGTGTAGTTTTTTACATATTATTCTATTTTGTACACCTATAGTGTTTCTGTAAGTGTGATTCATGGAACATGAGAGTAAAGACTTTTTGGTCACTGTTGTATTAAGCCAGTTTGGTTGTTTTATTTCCCACCAGAACTTTTTACATAGAAGACTCATATATACAATAAGGTGTGTAGAGGATGTATCAGTGCCCAGAGTTACTTCAGTCACTGAAACCATTTTGTAAAAATATTTCAATAAACTTTGCATCTAAGGCATGTCTTCTAATACTGTGATGCCAGTTTGATCTGTGGTCTTCTACATAATGGATCCCTTATTCAAGCTTCTTGTTATCTCTTGAAATTTTTGACAACTTCTACACATTATTTTGGAGTTTATATCTTCAATAAATATTCATCAAATATCTATACTTTTGTAATCACTGTGGTGGGTTATACAACGATGTGAACAATTAAAAGCCAGACTCTGTCTTTATTGAATTAACATTTTAGTTAGGGGAAGTGTTAATTAACACAAACAAAGGCAAGTGCCAATGAACAAAAATAAACAAATTGTAGAAAATATATGAATAAAAATCAGAAGAAGAGTTTCTTGAAGAAGGGAAAACATTGTATAAGCACAGTCAGTTGACTTTCTGAGTAAATAGCATTAAAACTGAAGAAATTTGCAACTCTTTTTCTTGTCTCTTGTATTATGTTTAACTAAGCAAATAAATGTAGTGGGTTTAAAAAGGAATATTTTGAAACTTTTGTAATTCAAAAAAGCAAAGCTTACGGCTCTAACCTTATCTCTAATTCCAGAAACAAAACTCCTATAAAAGCTTCTGTGTTATGGTTTGGATTCTTGTTTTTCTTTTTGTTTTATGTGAAATCCACAGACAGAGGTTGGTAGAGCAACAAGAAGGAAAGGGTAGGGTCTGTCAATTATCTTGAAGTCACCTTATCAACCCTGAAAAATCTAGAGCCTCATGCATTCTTGGCAAGTGTTTTTCCATTCACCTATATCTTTAGCAATCTTTTTTTTCCTGAACATTTTTTTTGAAACAGGGTTTCTCTAAGTAGCCCATGCTAGCCTTGAACCAATTCCACAACACGGGTAGGTCTTTGACATGCCATCCTCTTGCCTCCACCCCTCCAGAGCAGTTTGTATTCTAGGCCTACACCATGGAGTCTGTTTATTCTTTTATTCCCCGTGGAGTTTTAAGGTCTTTCCCTGAATAAATAATTTTTAAAAGAAACCATTACTTGGGGATTGAGAGATGGCTCAGTTGTTAAGAGCACTGGCTGCTCTTCCAGAGGATCCTGGTTCAATTCTTAGCACCCACATGGCAACTGTTCCAGGAGATCTAATATTAGTCCCAGGGATACAATTCCATCACACAGGCATACATGCAGGCTAAAATTCTTTAAAGAAACCATTACGCATTAATGCTGTGAATAATTTCTCCTGTTTTCTTCCTGAAATTGGTTAGTTTCGAGCCTTATATTTAAATTTGTAATCCATTTTGAGTTTATTTTTTTAATCTAGTGAGAGGTGGAAGTCAAAAGTTCATTCTTCTATATTTAGATATCAAGAATTCCCAGAAACATTTACTTGAAAGGCTGTCCTTTCTCCAGGACATGTTCTTAGTATTACTGTCAAGACTCAGGCAGTTGTATATGCCTGGGTCTATGATTAGGCTGTTAATTTTATCCCACGGGTCTCTGGGCTTGTTTTTATGCCAGTACCACGCTGTTTGATTGCTACAGCTCTACAGTATGTCTCGAAATCAGGTAGTGCAAGTCAGCACCCTTCTTTGTTCTTTTGGACTATTTAGTTTCTTTGTGGTTCCATATAAACGTTAGTATTTTTCTGTACATCTTAATAATGTCATTGTGTTTTAATGAGAAGTGTATTGAATCTATAAATCATTTTAGGTTGTGCAGATATTTTAAAAGTATCACTTACGGCAATCCTACACATATAAAAAGTTTTCCCACTTTTTTTCTGTCCTCTTAATTTTTTTCATCGATATTTTATAATTTTCATTGTAGAAATCATCACCTCTTTAGCTAAATTTAGTCCCAGGTATTTTGGGAAGCTGTTATAAATTATATTAATTTCTTGTTTTCTATTTCAACTAATCCACCCTTGGCATCCAGAAACACTGCAGATGTAAACAAGCCTGACTTTGTGAAATGCAACTTTGCTAGATTTATTTATTAGTTCTTACTGTAGTTGGATCTTAAGTGTCTGCTCAGTATGAAAGACCTGGACAACAGACTGTGGTGCTTCAGTGGAGGTGTTGAAAGCCTTTGGGTGTGGCCTGGTGGAAGGGAGTCAGCTCATTGGAGGCGGCCTGTGAAGGGGATATTGGAGCCTGGCCCTTTGATTTGTCTTTGTTTTCCCCTCAACATAATATGAGCAGCTTTGCTCCCACCTACTCCCATCCATGTTCTGCTACACAGCAGCCCAAAGAGAAATCTCTGAAGCCAGAAGTCCACGTAACCACCGTTCCCTCTTCAGGTGACTGGCTCGGCTATTTGTCCTAGAGAATGAAGTCCAATTGACAGTATTGTGCATTTTGGTGGAGTTTTCAGGGTTTTATATGCATAAAACCATGTCTCTGACAACAATGATAACTTATTTTCCTTTCCAATTCAGATCCCATTTTTTGCTTTCTTTTGCCTTGCTGTCCTGACTAGAACAAAGAGCATGTTGAATGCAAGTGGCGACTGTGGACATCCAGGCGTTCTTCTAGGTCACAGGGAACAAGTTTGATGGTTTCCAATCTCATGCACTTTTAACAGCTGGATGGGAATGTGTGACCTCCACTATGCTGAGACATGCTCCTCCTGCCCCTAGTTTGTTTAGCATTATTTTAAGCATGAAAGTGTGTTAATCTTTATCAGTCAATTTTTCTTTAATTTTCTTCTTGATCTCCTCTTGCTATACTGGTTGTTCAAAAGCAAGATGTTTAACATTCATGTACTTATTTAGTATACAGTTATTTTCCTACTTATTATTCTAGCTTTACTCTCCTGTGCTCAGAAAGGATGATATATATATATGTATATATGTATGTATATGTATATATATATATTTAATTTTGTTAAGGACATGATTTGTGGCCTCTATTACAATCTGTTCTATAGAATGTTTCATGGGCTGATAAAGAAAAAAATGTGTTCAGCAGCTGTTGGACAGAAAATAGAGTGGATGTCTGTTAGGCCCCTTTGGCCTAACATGCAATTCAACTCTGCAGTCCAACTGCTGACTTCCTGTCTCTATGATCTTTCCACTGAGGAAGGTAGAATGTTGACATATCCAAATGGTTGGGTATTTGTATGTATATCTCTGTTTAGTTATATCAATAATTGTTTTTTATATTTACATACCCCAGTGTTGGATACATTTATATTCAGAATTATTTCTTCTTACTGAAATGACACATTTATCAATACATAACAACCCCCTGTGCCTGTGTTTGCTGTTGTTAAAGTCTGGTGTTCACTTAGAAGTGAAGTGAGTTTCCTAAAAGCAACATACAGTTGGATCATATTTTTCCATTCATTTAGTCAATGTATGTCACTCCAAGTTAACTACAAATCACCAAAGGGAATAACCAGCAATCTACAGTGCACTGTGCTGCAAAGGTATGATGTGCAGTAAATTAAGTGTATTAGGTGCATGTTTACTTACATATGTCAACTTATGACAATAAAATACAGGTAGGAACAAACAAAAGATGCTTTGGTTCTATAGTAATTGTTCAAAATCATGGCTTCCTTCACATTTGGTTGGTTCATGCCTTTCCTCCATAGATGATCTCTGACTTATAATGGTGCAATCTGTGACTTTCTTAAATTATGATGGGAAAACAATAAACACTAAGTTCAAACCTTACTTTAAGTCTTGAATTTTTATCTTTTCTCAGGACAGCAAAATGAGTTGCTCGTCTCTCCCCCACTTCTCTCCTCTCCTCTCCTCTTCTCTCCCTCCCTCGCTCCTTCCCTTCCTCCATTCTCAGTGTTAGTCAGTCACAGCTCCAAAAAGCTACAAATAACCTGCAGTGGACCATGCTGCTGAGCTATGACGTTCAGTACATTAGAGGCATTAGGTGCATTTTACTCATACTTTCTCCTTACTATGGGTTAATTCAAATATACCCTATTATGTACCTGTTAGAATGTGTGCTCCTCATGAACATAACACTTGAACATTAATTTCCTGTTCCTCTTTGTGATAATTCTGTTTTGTTGGTTGTCATTAAAAAGGAACGTTGCCTGCTCTACCCTATTATCTGTGGTATCCATCTTTAGCCCTAGAAATTTCTAATCCTAGAAATTTCCTTTCTTCCATAATAAGTCATGCTTCAAGGGTGCCTCAGAAACTTCTAGCACAGCTATTGAACTGCATTGTCTTTTTTGGACTCTTGGTTTAGTGCCATAGCTTCCTTTATGTTATATTTTTCTTCTCTGTGGATTTTTTTCACACCTTTTCAAAGAATACTCTAAGGAAATTTCCCAAGTGAGAAGGTCTGTGCATAAGTTCAAAGTCTTTGTATGTTTGAGAAAGTCCCATTTTCCTTTCACACTTTGTAAGTTTTTTCTCACAGCCCCCAAGGCTTATATTTACTACCTAGAACCCATCCATTTGGGATTGTTGAAGGCCTCCATGGTTCTTATTCCTTTGCAAGCTGTGATTTCACCTGGAACTTTCTCAGACTCACTGTTCATTCTTAGCATCTGAATATTCACTGTTCTGTGTTTGGATGTAGTCTCAATACTGGGTGATTTTTTTTTCAGTAACAACAATAAAAGCTTCTACTCAGCTTTGGGCATTTTTTTTCTACTTTTTGATAACTGCCCTCCCTAGTTTCTGTCCTTTTAGTTCAACTAATAGTTAAGGTTGGATATAATGGATTCCTCCTTTGTGAACTAAAGTTCTACATAGTTCCTTGGTACATCAGTTGCTCCCATTGTTGCAGGTTTTCTGGGTATCATGGGCCAGAAATTAATGGAGAGGGAAGAAAATTCCCATTAACATTTGCTCTTTCATCTTCTAAAAATTTGATACAATTCTTCATCTTCAAGTGGTATTCTGTCTTTTCTCTTGTTTATTCTTTTGTATGTCCTGTATTTCCTTTTCCAGCTTTTGCAGTCAGTCTTCCCTGTTACCAGAGCACTTAAAGTTTACTTTGGATGACATAGTTGAAATAAAACTGCTAGACCAACTTCTCAATGGTGATATTTTTAAATAGAATAATATGTTACTTAAGTAACATCAACTTATGGGCTTAAGTAATCATGCATTTTTATCTTTGTAAAGAAAAGATAGGAAGGGCAAAAGAAATGCAGGTTTCCTTTTCTTTAAAATGCAGTAATAAAGCACTATTCTTCTGCTGTTATTTTTCATTCTCATGTAGAATGTAGCTCTTGAACTTACATGGCTTTAAAAACATTCTTTTTCATTTAAGTGATGTCTTAAAAGCCTCTCTGCACAGAAACTTAAATGATTTTCAGCAGAGACTTTTTTCCCTGTGTCCTTGGATCAATTTCTGATTCTTTTAAGACATGTTACCCACTGTGATATTAACGTATCATTATAAGAATTGTAACAGCAGGAAACTGCTTTTCTCTTCCTCTAGAGATATAGAAAGGATGTGCGCCCATGTTTTATATGAGAATTTCCTTGACATCCAACTTACACTCTTGGTGATGTAAGTGGTACAGTAGCATCTCTCCACATAAGTGGGCCTCTAATGAGCTCAAGGATATGGAAGCAAAACATAAATTTGTATGTGTAACTCTTGTACCCAGTTGTGTATAGTTGTTTCAGGTGAACAAACTGTATCCATTCAATAAACATTTGTCCTGACCACTCTCTTTGGCCTTGAGATTCATAGTAAACAAGACACCATGAGCCTCGAGCAACTACTGGATATAATAAAGGGATACAAACAAGCAGGCAGCTAGTTTCCCCCAAAGACATGCTTGATCATATTGCGGGATGGCATAAGTAAAACCTACAGAGTTAGAGGAGTTGACACACACTGGTTTCCTTGGGTTATGATGACTCCTGAATATACACTCAGTGGACCATTCAAATCAGCCAAAAGAAAGACACTGAGGCCAAGAGATCAAACAGAAACAAAAGACAGGGAACCCAAAGACACAGATATGAAGGTTGCTTGCAGAACTAGTCACAGACCCACAAGGAAAGAGGGCAAGAGCCAAAACAGAGAAAAGCTATGACTAGGCAGAAGTTTCCAAAGTACCATCTCAGTGTGTGTGCACTTTCTCCCAAAGCAGAAGAAGCGCGCTTAGCACAGCAACAATTCCTTCATGCCTTTCACACAAGTTCAGGATCTCCTTCCCCATTGGTCCTCAGTTGGGGTGTTAAGATGGCTGGCTATCACCATGGCTTCACGGCATCACAATGCCATACAATTTCATGGGTAGGAAGTGGGGCTCAATGCCAGTAGCAAGTGTGAAAAGAAATTAGACTGTTTGATGGCGTCTATTCTGTTGATTCTGTTGAGAAGGGGACAGACACAGCAAGCAATGTGTGGGTGAAAGATAAAACCAGAAAACTATGTGATGGCACAATGCCACAGCAAGTGTTTGGCTTCAGAGGATATGCTCTGTAGCTTTCCTGGACACAGAAGAAGCAGGATTATTGTGTCTCGCCCCAATCTACGTTCTCATTCCTCAGTATGATATACACATCAAGAAATACATCACTTGGGTTTATTCAAGTTAATCTTTACTTCTCTTTTCATTACTTGAGGATCCAGGCTATCTAGATGAGTCTCAGTGGCTTGTTTTCATAACTGATGGTGGAGATGGCTGTCCAGAAATTTTCCCCAAATTCAATCAAATTAACATATTTACTCAGCTTCCCTTCAAAGAGTCCATAGTCTGAAGTCACAATCAAAAGTGGCTGTCGAAGCCTGGTGTTGGTGGTGCAAGCCTTTAATCCCAGCACTCAGGAGGCAGAGGCAGGAGGATCTCTGTGAGTTCGAGGCCAGCCTGGTCTACAAGAGCAAGTTCCAGGACAGCCTCCAAAGCCACAGAGAAACCCTATCTTGAAAAACCAAAAAAAAAAAAAAAAGGCTGTTGTAGAACCACCAGAGTTCTGTTATCCTTCAGTGACAGAGAGAATTGATCAAGCACCAAATGTTAGGGAGATTCCATGATCCTTTCTACGTTTCTCTGTCTTGTTTCTGAGCTTCATGTTTAGAAATCACATCAATGTAAACAGTGAGTTTAGTCAACAAATAATCCTTCTCCAATGAAAACCACCAAGCCACTGTTTGTCTTTGAGTCTTCCTTTGAATAAGACAGATCTAGGCTGTGTGGACACTGATTTTCTTCTATAGGGAAAGGAAGATATTCTTTAAGAAAAAAAATTGTACAAAATTATGCACAAGAGCTATTTGCTTTCCTCTTGGAAGGGAAAGAATTCTTAGAAATAAATAAAAGGCCAAGCTTTATCAGCTTCATGGCAAATTTCCAACTCATGAGCATCGAATATTTAAGTATGCAATGCAACTTCAAGAGTTATAATAATGTTGACTGGACACTTCAGAATAGAGTCCACATCAGAAACATGGAAGCCCTTTAAAGATACCTGCTCTGGGCTATAATTACCCACATTTGCCAAAACGCTGATTTGTCACAGAGAGCAGTTCTCATTTGAATAGTCGGTCAACAAGAAAATTCGAGTAGATGATCTTGCTCTCTCTGCCCCTCCCTCCCTCCTCCCCCTCCCTCCTTCCCTCTTTGTCTGTCTTTTCAGTGTTTCACTGGTTCATTCCCCCAAACATGCATCCTACATGACCTTTCCACAAGTTCTACCCAGATAGCTAATTTTCAAATGTTGGCACCCACACAATGGAGCCAATAAGGTAGACCAAATGTGTTCTATTAGGTAAGGAGAAAAAGAACGACAGAGGAAAAAAATAATAAAACTGATTAGGGCTGTGTCCTTAAAAGCTTGTTCCCATAGGCAGTGTTGGCTGCTGCCACAAGCTGCTCAGGTCACTGGAGACTGCACGAATGAAAAGCTGTAACCCTCTGAGCATGAGCAAGTAGCCCCTCATTATACAAATAGAAGCGACTCAGCTATGCATGCCCTCAGACTGAGCTCCGTGTGCCGCTGCATCTCAAAAATATCCATCTGTTCCAAGAGAAGAAACAGGAAGTTTTGTTAATTATCTCTCACAAGCCACTAGTTAGGTTCCAGAATAATCACTAATACCATCTTTCCTGAATAAATTTAACAAGAAAGTTACAAGATGCAACTCGGGAGATAAGCCTTCCATTACCCCTCTTAAATGAACCGAGTCTATCAGTGGCCCAATTGCACACTCTCTGCCTCTGAGCCCATTCCTGTTTCCTTGGCACTCAGCAGACCAGATTATTTTCTGTAAACAACTTTTTTCTATTACAATATTGATTGATAAAGTAATAGCACGTGTGATCTATGTAAACACTACCCATTCCACAACCGCTTCACAAATGTTTCCTGGTTGCTTGTTTCAGCACAATTTTTCTTCTAGGTGCTATTAAACAATCTCAGGAATTTGCTCAATATTAAACAAAATACACTTATGTACAGTTTTTGTTGATGGCTATTAGCTAATTTAAATCAGCGCCTAGAGCTTCATCTGCAGTCTGATTATATTGTCTTAACTAAGACTCCATGCCAGAGTGCTACAGCGGTATTAAGATTACATATGCCCAGTTGGTCTCTTGCCATTATTCTATAAATCATTGCCAATTATGCCAATAAAGCATCCTGGGCAGTGATTGATTTCTTAGTTATACAGTCAGCTGTTCACCATTTTGTTCCCTTCTAGTGTCTCAATCACACCCTACTCTCCTCACACCATGATGGTTTAAAATTCCCCATAAGAGACGTTTGTTCACATCTGCTGAGGGAAAATAGAGGGCAGAAACTCAGAGGGACCACATTAATTCCATTTAACCCAAATTGGTGGAAATTCTGCACTGTGGAAGATTTCAAAGAAAGGCGAACTCAATAAGATGGCACAGCTGTAAGAGTGCTTACTATGGAACCTGGTGACCTGAATGTCAGATGATATGAGCTACATCCCTAGAACACGCATGCTAGAAGGCTAGAGCCAATTTTTCTGACTGCCACATGTGCACCATTAACATGTGTGCCTATATATACACTCCATGAGAGTGTGTGCACACACACACACACATAAACATTGAATTAAAGCAATTTTTTAAAGAAATATAAGATACTTTCCACTTTCGCTTTTAATGCATTCATAGTAACTCAAATTAGCCTCAAAAAGGATCAGATTTTCTTTTGGGACATAGAGGCAAGAGAATCAGGAATTCAAGGCCATTGCCCTTGGCATACACAGAATTTAAAGTCAACCTGATCTACACAAAACTCTGAAGAAACATGCCCTGCCCTTACAAATAAAAATCATTGTTTGAAAAGCTCATGGTCTGTGATATATATATATATATATTATAAAATGCAGCAAAATTTAATAGCATGCGAATTAACTCTACAGCTTCCTATGGTTTATTCCCTGTAAAACTCACACCATAGACTGACTTTATATTTTAGTTAGCTAGTTTTTGTAGGGCTGAAGATTGAACTCAGGACTGAGCATGTGCTACACAAGCATCATACCAGTGAGAGACATCCCCAAATCCCTCATATTAGAATTTAATTCTCATTGTGAAATATGGAAAGGGTAGAATTTTTGGGAAATGACTAAGACTAGATAAGCTCATCATGGTGAGAACCCCATGATTGAGTACTGGAAACTTTGTAAGAACAGAGGGACTCTTCCAATCAATTAAGCTGTCACCAAAAGCAGACCCTAATCCATATAGCATCAACACTGAGAGTCAAAGTCTCTTCGCTTAAACTGTACCCAACCTCTCCTATTGTGTTATTGCCAACAAAAATTAGACTACTCTAATTGTCAAATTGGTTCAATTCTTCTCTAGAAAAGAAGGACAAATTTCTTGCAATCCTTACATCAATCAATTTTTCATTTCCCTTGAATTAATTGCTTAACAAAATTCTAATATGCTTTTGATCAAATGACTCAAGTATGGTTTTGATCTAATTTTATAGTTTACGGAAACTAACCATTAGACTTATGCAGAAAACAAAAAAGAATAAAAGTTATGTAGACCTCGAAGTCAATCATACTTGGGTACAAATCCCAGATCTATTCTTTATCAGCCCCTTAGTATTTATCTACTCATTCAGTCAACTGTTATATATTGCATAGCCACTTTGCACTGTGAATAAATAGTGAGACTGCACTAAGGTCCTTGTACCCTGAAGGTTAATCCTAATGGGAGATAACCAGTTGAAGAAGCAGGACAATTTCAGATAATGTTAAAGCTATTAAGCATAAATAGAATGAGACTTCGAATGGGTAACACATCTTTATAGTGAAAGAAGACCTCAAAAGGCATATAATATCCCTGTAGTGACTACAGTGAAACAGAGGAGGCCTACTTATGCAGAGCCTAGGAGGGAGATGAGTATTCAAGGCAAAGGAGATACACAGTAGCACCAAGCTGAAATAAACCTGATGTGTTTCAATGTAAGAAATAAGGCCATTGCATTTGGTTTCTTTGAGTGATAGGCATCTTCATATGTGAGATGGGAATAACAATGACACTAATTTTATAGTTACCATTAGAGGTTTTATTTGCAAAGTACCTCAGCAGTGCCTGCCACATCTTAAACAGAGAAAGAAATATAAATGTCATCATTATCACTATCATTATCATCTTTATAGTTAATGTTTGAGGAACTAAAATCCTGTAACTAATCTAGTAAGTGTGAGCTAAAGAAGTTATCTACTCAAAACTATGAAACCTGCCAAATAATGCCAGAGAACTGTGTTTAGCTAGCATTCCAGAGCTGAGTTTTGCATTCTCACCTCTTAGAAGCAGACATTGCACTGACTTTCACACATCCATGAATATATCTTTCAGCCAATACGTGACCAAAGCACTTTAATAGACACTAGAACTGAAAGGTACACTACAGAACTATAGAGATACAATAAAAATTGATACTGAAGGCTGGGATGCAGCTCAGTTAGTGTGCTTTCTTAGTATATATAAGACTCTAAGCTTTATTCCTGGCCTCTCATAAGTCAGACAATATGGGTCAGTGATGGGGAAATGGTTCAGTAGTTAAGATTGCTTGCTGCTTTTTCAGAGGACCTATGTTTCATTCCCAGTACCCATGGCAGTAGCTCATAATTGCTCAGGGAATCCAAGGCAGTCTTCTGGATTCCACATGTGTGCACATACACATGCACGCATGCATGCAGACACACGCACACAGCTTTTTATTAAAGACATTCAAGATCATCATCTACTACATAACAAGTTCAAGGAAGGACAACTGGGGGTACATGAGTCTCTCTCTCTCTCTCTCTCTCTCACACACACACACACACACACACACACACATGTATATATAAACCAAGTATTTCCCTCAGTCGTTTGTAAATATGCATGTTCTATATATTATAAATACAAAAATGCATGAACATGTAGGCTGTGTCATAATGTCACATCACTGCATTCTGCATTAAGTGTTCACAGAACACTTTGTGGGAGAGCAGCAGCTATCCTGCTAATTGACCCACACATAATCAGATTCATCATCCCTCTTAACATTTAACTTTAAACTACCCCTGGGTGATAATCGGCCCCTTCACACTACTTCATAATCATTGCCCTAATATTTATTTGGGCCTAAGCTACTTAATTCTTCCAAACAATAAAAATATCTGCATACCAAGAAAGCTACATTCAGATATAATTTAAATCAAATATATAAAGTCCTGAGGCTATAGCAGAGAGAAAATAAAGGCATGTTCTAATTCTAATTAAAAGAAGTCAACTTCTTTTTTAACTAAAGAATGCTAGTTGTCCAGAGATTAAAAACTTGGAAGCATTCACTATATTCCCTCACTGGGTTCTTTGAGATTCACAAGCTACAGAAATAAATTTAATTCCCAACCCACATGGTAGCTCACAAACACCAGTGACTCCAGTGGGACTTTGACACCCTCAACTCCCAATACCCAAGTGGTAGCTACAATAATCTGTAACTCCAGTTTCAGGGGATCTGATTTCTTCTGGCCTCTGCAAGCACACACATAGTACACCCACATACATATAGGCAAGACGCTCATACACATAAAGTAAAATCTAGAAAACAATCTCACTTTCACTTAAATACCTTAAAACTCAGAAACCTTAAAAAGGAGAAAAAGAATGGATGGAAAAGAGGCAGGGGAGAAAGAAAGGATAGAGGGAGGAAGGGAAGACAAGAGGGGAGGGAAAATGAGGGGAGGGAGGATTTGAACAAAATAAAATAGCATTGGGTTACAAGCCAAAATATTGAGTATGATTGAGTCCATATTGAAAGGGAAAAAATAAATACATGAGAGAGAAGGGAAACAAAGGTACTAATAAGAAAAATTTCAAATAATGTCTGTGCATAGCTCTGCCTGCCAGCAGATGAAGCAAGCATCCCCTCTCAAATGTGGGCTGTGCAGAGAGACTCCCTTCTAAAGAATGCAGCCAGGGAAGTGAGAGAAGGAAGAACTTAAATGAGAACTCTGGGCATCAGCCATTAGCCAGCGCACCAAGGCTGCTACCACATGCATGTGGCATCTAACAATGGAACCTTACAGAGCACTCTGAAGCTTGACATGTCAGGAAGAGGACTTTACTCCTGAAGTCTCCATTCCCTGAAGTCTAGTGTCACTCTGGACAGGAGAAAAATCATTAAACATATGCCAATGGAGGAATATTCTCCAAGATTCCTAATATTTCATCAAAACTAATGTGATAATTTTTTATTTAGGTAGTCGGAGATTATGATAGGCCAAGGAACAAGCCCAGTCACAATGGGTTCAGGGATATATAATGGCCAAAAGTAGCACAGTGTCGTGGACTTGGTAAAACCTAAGAAAATGTGAATGAAGTATGGTCTATAATCATTTTTTAAAAAGAAAGAAAAAGATAAACAATAGCTATTCCCGATATATCTTTTGACATGAAACTAAATAAACCAAAATAAATCATATTGTTTTCACTAATTGACATTCCCTAAGTTATTGGTTAATTCAGCATAAAATTACAGTCAACAGCTGAGGGGCTTCACTTAAAGAAAGCATGGACACTGTCAACACTGTTCACACAAAAGGAGAGCACACCAGTTTCTTATCTGTGGAAGTTTGGTTTCCCAGGAGGTGGGTAGACAGACTTCTTGCTGGAGTGTAGCATACAGGGTGTCCAAGAGTCTGACTCCTACACAGGGGAAATGCCAAAGCAAGAGCAGGGCAGGGGGAGAAGTCAAAATTAAATGCGGACCCAGATGTCAACCTCAACCAACTCCGCTGGGAGCTCTTAGAATGGTCTCTGGGCCAGAATGGTCACATCTACTGTGAATGGCAATGATTTACCTGATGACCTTGCCTGAAATCCACACACAATAAGTTCCCCAGGGCTGTCCACGGCATCTGCCCTGGGTTCGTCATAGGCTTCTGCCCAAGCAAGCCCTGTATCTTATAGGTTGCAACCACACTAATTTCACTGGCGGGTTTCTCCATTTCCAGTCAAGTGTTCATCAAGAGGTTCAGATCACACTACTAGAAATTCAGTTTACTTTCTAATTTTGAGTCTTTTCTTGGTCATCAAAACTGTTTTAGCAAATTGCAAAGACCCATCCAAAGAGGCAATTTAAACCATTTTCCACAAATCTTAGTGGACCTTAAGTGATTATAGCTGAAAGTAAAGAAGAAAACACTTTGAAAGAGAAATGGTGCATTGAAGTAAGAGGATGCCAGCGGAACCATTACCTCACTTGCCAGCACCCCTGTCAATCCTGCCCATTTCCTGTGAAGAGGCAACTCCCTTTGCCTTGGCATTTTAGCTCCCTCGTGCTCCTAGGAAACATTTAAAAACATTTTGTGAGGCATCGTGTGACTCATAGCTGCAATGCAGTGTGTTAAAATAGAGCATAGAAGCTTGAAACTAATTTCTTACCAACGGCACATTATTTATTCTCACTCAAGCCTTTCTTGTTCTGGTGTGTAAGACCAGCAGAAGACACACCTAGTATTGTATCCACTGTCTTAGAGACAAAGTTTAGTCCTAGCCAGCCATGAGTTCCCACAAATGTAACTGAATATTTAATACAAGCCCTTATACTTACAGATGTCACTGTGCATTGAAAAAGATGTGAAAATTACTGGAAGCCAATTTACAGCAGCTGGAGCAAATTAGGGCTCATTGCAAAAAATTTTTTTTTAATTTAAAGAAGGAAGTAATGAAACACCCAGCTCTAGGCAAACCATATGTGTGAACCCACGTCTTTATTAATGGAAGTCAGCATTGTGTTAAAGGCAATTTAGTTCCTGTAGCAAAACTCAATAAAGATACACACTAACTTGTAACCCTTGAATATCAAGGTGAGTTACCAAAATGTATACAGCAATTCAGGGGTGGTTTCTACAGTGGCCTGTAGGTTTGACAGATGTCCACATCATTCACTACACTCTTTAAAGATCACTGCTTTTTTTTTGAAATCTGGAAAAGGTTACATCTTATTTTACTACCATTAGAAAATTTAATTGTCTATAAAGAATATTCAGGGTGGCCATTAAGATGACTCAGTGGTTAAACGAGCTTGTCAATAAGACTGACTCCTTGAGTTTGATGCCCAGAATGCACCTGGTGGAAAGAGAGAACCCACGCTCGCAAGCCATCCTCTGACTTCCATATTCAAACCGTGTGTACTTCACAAACCCATAAATAATAAACAATAAGTCTTTTTAAACTGAATCTATAAGGGCTGGAGAGAAGGCTCAATATCTAGCATTCATGTAAAAGCTAGCATGGCAGCAAGCTCCAGATTCAGTGGCGACTCTGTCTCAGGCAATACAGTGGAGAGCAATATGGCACCTGACATGAACTCCTCCACATCAACATGGACACATGTGTACACATCTCACATGCACAGACTCTTCAGTGCTTTAAAAGGAATATTTGAAGTATTTGTCATATGTGCAGGGTGGCACTTACACAGAAATTATCAAACTAAAATCTGAAATATTAGTGACAATCCAGTGTCTACCTTCTAATCTATACACACTCAAAATATCTATTCATATGACATGATATTGGCCAAAGAATGTGGCTTCTCTGAGCAAAAGCAAAAAGCCAAAGAAGGTTCTTGCTGATTTGGTGCCCAAAAACAAGGCTGCAAATGAGGAAAGCTCCTGGTCCCACAGCCAGGGGTCCCACTAAGCTACAAAACTGTTGCCCACATGCAGTTGTATGAGTTAGTTTTTTTAAGTCCATTCTATATGGTGGGATGCCTTGCTTAGCCTTGATAAGTGGTGGAGGGGAGGTGCTTGGTTCTCCCTCAGTTGAACGTGTCAGGCTTTATAGAGTCCCCATGAGAGGCCTTAGCCTTTCTGAGGAATGGATGGGGGTGGGTTCAGGAGAGGTGGGGGGAAGGGAAAGATAGGAGAGGGGGAACTGTGGTTGGTATGTAAAATGAATAAAAAATAAAATAAATAAAAACAAGGAGAGCTTGTATCAGCTCTACCTATGTACAATAGAAAAAAAAACCTTTTATAGCAGCTCATAAAGGCTGGCTTAACCCAGGCCAGCCTCTAGGGAGTCACATGGTAAGTTTTAAGCCTTGGTCAATTCCCAGGCTAGTCCATCCATTTATCACTCACATTGTTGGTTGACTGTGAAAAAACTAAAGAAATCATTGAGGATGAGACTGAAATGAAGACCTACTTTTCAGTTAAGTTTTCTCTGAGTCTCAATGCCGTGTGCTTGCCTGACTTCTTCTGGTGAAATGTGGGGCTCTCTATATGATTTTTTTTCTAGGTGAAGACAAATCAGCTTTTCAAGGATCTCTCAGTATTACTCTATGTTGACTCTGTATTTCAAACATTTTCCTATCAAGTGTAGTTCACCATCGTTGTGTATTGGGATATCACTGTGAGGGGCTAGGTAGATGGCTCAGGAATTAAGAGCACTGGCTGCACTTCCAGAGGACCCACACAGCAGCTCATAACCGTTGGTAGCTTCAGGGGATCTACGTCTGACTCCCTTGGGCACCAGGTCAACACATGCTGTACACATATGCAGGCAAAACACCTATCCATACAAAATAAAATATGTTTTGAGGTACCATTGTGGTGGTACCACAGATGCATGTGTTTGATCACTTGGTTCCCAGTTGGCATCACTCAGAGGAAGCATTTTGACAACTTGAAAACTCACACCCATTTCCAGTTTGTTTTCTCTGCTTCCTGTCAGATACGGGCTCCCAGATTCCTGTTCATGCTACTATACCTGCTACATGCTGTCATAATTTTCTGCCGTGCTGGATTCTTATCTCTCTGTGATCATAAGCCCAAATAAACTCTTTCTTCTATAAGCTGCCTTGGCCATGGTGTGTTTTGGCACAGAAACAGAAAATGGCATTGGAAAAGATGAAGATTACTCAATCAGTCCCACTGTTTGTAAGGTACCCACAAGAGTAAAGCACAATTCTTATGATAATGTTTTAATTGATTAGCAGTAGTAATATGTTTATCTTCCACAGTTGATATTCCTTGCCACACCATGTAATTTAGGATTAAACAATGAGAGTTTAATGCTAAGATTTGCTTCCTAAACAAGAATCGGAGCTCTTTGATTCCTACAAATGCTGGCTTCTCTTAAATATTTGAGGACACTAGGGCAGGTAGGGGATCCACCAATCACTAATCATCTATATGCACATCTCCCTGGAGCACTCCATTACCAAGGCAGTAAAAAATGATGGTGCTTTTGAGTGTAGCATCAGTATTTATATACTGTAGATGGTTTTACTGTTGAACATGTTATTATGTTTATGCCTAGCAGTTATGTATCAATGTTCTGTGTTTAGTAATGACATACTACAGGAGAATGCTTCTATGGCAAACTAAAGATAATTCGCACATGATCCTCATCATGAGACAGACAGACACTAAAAGTCCCATTAGCCACAACATTATATAATTCCTTGTACATTTTTTACTGGAGGACTGAGATATTTTGAGTTCAGTTAATTCAGGGATTAGTCTATCCTTTGCTATGCTACCTACCATTAAATGTGTTGGCATTCTATGTGTGCTTTTAATTATTTTTGCATAATTAACTACACAAGTACTATATGTACATTGTAAATGCTGCTATACAGGATTACGAGCACACAGTTGTTAATTGTGCGATTCCCTTAGTAGGTCCCTTGCAAAGAAGAACCATTCTCTCAATGTGCGTGGCGCTGAGTTCTTTTAACACATGGCATACACCTATCAGAAGTTTCACTACTCTGTTTTATTAAAAGCATGGAGGGTGTGATTTCCAATCCTTTCTAATTTCCGGATTACTAATTAAATTGCTTCAATCATGTCAAAGAGACTTTTTATCACTTAGAATATTAGAATCAGCCCTTTTTGGAGAACAAAGTCAATCAGAAAACCTCTAAAAGCATGAAAAAGTGTTTCCTGTGTTCAGATGACTTAAAAGGAGCTCAAAGGAAATTCACCAAATTTAAATAAAAATCCATTATCATAAAAAAATAAGTCTGCAGATGAGAGCCAAAGCAGCTAGCACCCAGAAAACAACCCTATGTTGAAAGGCAGCCCTACCCCATCCTCCGTGACGACAGAGGATGCCCCCTAGTCAACTTAAACGCATACCAAACCCTCCATCCAATGTGGTCAGGAAATAAGATATCTTGATTAACATATTGAACAAGACCAGTGGTTCTCAACCTTTCTAATGCTGTGACCCTTTGAAACAGTTCCTCATGTTTTGGTGACCCCCAAACGTAAAATTATTTTTGTTGGTACTTCATAACTGTAATTTTGCTGCTGTTATTAATCATAATGTAAATATTTGATATTTCCAATGGCCTTAAGTTACTGCCCCACCCCATCCCAGGCACATGACCCACATGTTGACAACCCCTGGATTAGAGACGTAAGAATCAATGTTCTTAAGCATTTATTTATAACAAACACAGTCTTGCTTAGTTCTCACAATATACTACTGCTACATCCCTTTTCTCAGAAGCAAAGAGTACATGAAGTTATAGGTCACAGGATGTGGTAGCTTGAGTGTAATTGATCCCATAATCTCATAGGGAGTAGCACTATTAGGAGGTGTGGCTTTGTTGGAGTGGGTGTGGTCTTGTTAGAGGTACTGTGCTACTGTGGGGTTAGGATACTGCCCAGTGTTACAGTTGACTTCCTGCTGCCTTTAGGATTCTTAGCTACTCCTCCAACACCACATCTACCTACATGACGCCATGCTTCCCACCAGGATGATGGGCTGAATCTCTGACACTGTAAGCAAGCCCCCTTAATGAAATGTTTTCTTTATAAGAGTTATGGTAGTCATGGAGTCTCTTCACAGCAACAGAAATCTTAACAAAGACATAGAAGTTACACGACTTAAACCAAATTGCTTTTAAAGCCTCCACTTTTTCAGTCTTCAAAATAAATGCATATGTCATACTATGTACATAATACTTTCCAGAGAACTACAATATGATCAAAATTAATTTGGGTTAAGCAAAATATAATTTATTGTCTTTGTAGACTTAGAAAATATTTTTGTCATGCTCCAGAGTTATCATTACATACATTAATTATTTTATATATGTACATTTTATTTTACATTATATAATAAAAGGTTAATTAATAAATATAATGGTGACCCTGAAGCATGCCCAAAATCCTTTCATTTCATATGTATATATTCTACAATATATAATGAAAGGTTAAATTAGTGCTTTATATTACACAATCAGAAGTGCCTATTAATATACTTAAGATTAGTAGCAATATGTTCATGCATGTACACTTTTCCCAATAGAGACAGGACAAGTTGCAGACTTGCAAAATGGCTAAGTAATAACATCATGACTGTACATATTACAATATGATTTCTCAGTAAGCTTGACTACGCCAGGCTTTTGTGTATTGCCCTCACAAGATATTGAACTTGCTGAATTGAAGAAATTCCAGAACATACTGGGTCCATACCTAATGCCCAAAACCTCAGAGAGCTAGTGCTTTTAATTGTAAATTATGGAATGACCTGAGGTAACACATAATATCATCCAAAGGAAAAGATTGCTACATATGTTACTTTTCTTAATTCTCAAGCTAATGGTTACCCTCACCAAAGTCACTTTCAGCCCCTGGGCCCCAATAGCTCCTTTTTAAAACTTAACTAATTTATTTATTATTTATATGAGTGCTCTACTTGCATGTATGCCTGCATGACAGAAGAAGCCATCAGAAGAGGGCATCAGATCACGTTATAGGTGTTAAGAGAAGCTTTCCTTGAGTGGAGCCTTCCCACCAGCCTGGTTCCAGATCCGCATCAGTCCCAAATAAACACACAGGAGGCTATATTCATTATGAAGCTGCTGGCCTTGTTTGTCTCTTACTGGCTAGCTCTGCTTTAAGTAATTACCCCATAATTGTTAATCTAAGTATGTCTCTTACCAGAGAATAGTTCCAGGCTTCCTACCCCCAATGGCGTTACATGTTGACTCCCTTGTCTTTCTCCTTCCCAGAATCCTCCTGGACTCCTAGCCCCACCTATCTAGATTCCTATTGGCCAGCAGTAATTTATTGACATATACACAGGACTTCCCCAACATCTCCTCTTTTCTGTTTAAACAAAAAGAAAGGTCTTAACTTTAACACAGTCAAATTGTATATAACAGAACAGTTATCAAATATGAACATAGTTACAATATTTTAGCAAGATTTAAAGAAAATATCATCCATCCCATCCTTGTGAGTCCAAAGTTCCATATGTAGCTTATCTTTTATCATAACTAAGGAAAACTATAATTATAACTATCTGTCTTCAACTCCATCAAAGACCACAGAAGGATAATATATAAACACTAGGATTGACAGAGACATCTTACTGCCTGGACAGTCACCCGAAGTTCCTCTGTAACGTTGGGGCATCCATCTTCAGCCCATAGGCCACAATGTGTCTGGAACACTTCTCAGCAGAGCAGGAAATTTCAAACTGTCCATCTGCACTGGCAGTCTATCATTCATTTTTCTTTGTCCTGCAGAAAGTCTCGCGGACTCTTCCATGAAGCAGGAACCCTGTAAGACTGAGTTCAGCATTCACTTTCCTGTAGGTCCTGCATGTCCAGATGATACAACAACAGTCAAACAATCTAGGCAAGAGCAGTTTCTTGCCCAAATGGCTAATCTTGCCATGTTGAAAGCAAACTTTATAACGAGTTTCTTCGATGCCCATCTTCCTCTCAGACGTAATTGGTGCTGCCAGGAGCAGACATTTCTCATTGTCAAGACAAACCCTAAACCATTTTAAATGCCATGTTCTGAAGGTCTTTGAGAGGTTTGAAGACTGTCCATCTCAAATATATTTCTGTATATCTAGAAACCTAACTTATGTAACTAGAAATTCTATTATAAGTAACTATCTATAGTCTGTATTCAATTATGCATTACGTTGTAAAAGATCAGTATAAGCACAATACTTAATCAAGAGGAGAAATATAAGCATCACAAAATTGACCTTGAATTTGTGTCAATAAATGAAAAAACAATACCCATACCATAATTCCCCTTTTTACCATTAAAAGGATTGGCTGTGATCATTAGCCAATTATAAACAATCCCATTTAAATGAAAACAAAGATTTATAAACAAGATGGGAATTGGGATGTCGCTCATTCCAAACTGCTTCCTGCTGGAAGGGGGCGCCGTTCATACCATGGGAATCATGACAAAACTCAGAAACCTGTATAAGTCCATATTTTCAGGGTCTGTAAAGCTGCATCATCTTAGCTGTCTCAATAGTTGGAACACCTGGTCCACTGCTTCCGGGGGTCTTGGTTTGTCGAACCACAGAAACATGGAAGGAATCCTTAGCTTTTCATTTTCTGTAGAAACATAAATAAAAACTCCTTTTCCGAGTAACATATCCTTATGCTTAAATTTTGAAGTCAAGGTATTTTCAAAAGATATAAGTTGTATTAATTTAGCAGCATTTATAAGCAAGTGTACTTTAGTATCAGTTCCTTCCTGAGCAAGCAAAAAACTGAAAAACACAATAGTGTACAGTATCCAGACTCTCTGTGTATTTTCCATCTTTACGTGGCTTATTTATTTATCTATTATTACTTTATTTCTTTCACTTTTATTTATTTTTCTCTGAGACAGGGTTTCTCTTCGGAAACCTGCCTGCCTCTGCCTCTGGGGCAATTCCTACCGGCGTGCGCCACCACAGCCGGCTTTTGTATTTATTTACCACTTTGTCGTTTCAGTTTCTCTCTCAATCTCACATATATTTTTAAACACACTGTAAACCTTTAGAAGTTTTTTTTATCCAAGTCTGACTTTACTGTAAATCTTTATGTTTTTCTGGCCACGTGTCTTATCTGTAAAACCGTGGCTGTTTTAAACTGTCGGTTTTTTTTTTCAAGATGGCGGGCGTAAGCATGACTCCAGCTTACCGCCTCAGTCCATGCTGACATCCAGCAAAAGCTGCCACTTCCAGCTGTACGTACACCCCTTTCAATCGGTAGCAGAGTCTCTTAAAACAACCTTGCTGTTTTTTTTTCTTTTTATGCTGAGTCAGGAAGACTCCGGTAAACGAGCCACGTGAATCTCGGCTTGTCGATAGCAAAACAGAGCACACCTGAGAAAAATGCTGCTACCAATTATCTGTGCTTCTCTCCGTTCTTCTGTTTCTAAAATTCCTTTAAAGCTTTTGTTGTTTTGCATGGAAATTCAATCCCGCTTCTGACAACCATTCTGTTAAGAGAAGCTTTCCTTGAGTGGAGCCTTCCCACCAGCCTGGTTCCAGATCCGCATCAGTCCCAAATAAACACACAGGAGGCTATATTCATTATGAAGCTGCTGGCCTTGTTTGTCTCTTACTGGCTAGCTCTGCTTTAAGTAATTACCCCATAATTGTTAATCTAAGTATGTCTCTTACCAGAGAATAGTTCCAGGCTTCCTACCCCCAATGGCGTTACATGTTGACTCCCTTGTCTTTCTCCTTCCCAGAATCCTCCTGGACTCCTAGCCCCACCTATCTAGATTCCTATTGGCCAGCAGTAATTTATTGACATATACACAGGACTTCCCCAACAATAGGTAGTTATGAGCCACCATGTGGGTGCTGGGAATTGAATTCAGTACCTCTAGAAGAGCAGCCAAAGCACTTAACTACTGAGCCATCTCTCCAGCCTATAAAATTTAGATTTTAAAAGACTTAATGATTGGAAGATTTCTTGATCCAAAGCTTAAGTTTTCTAGCAATAAATAGCCTGTTTCACCCATGCTGTGAGCTGAGGGGAAAATTGAAGTGCAACAAGCTTCCCTCAGCAATTTATGATCTTCATAATAAAAGTGAACATTATTTCCTCTACCCTGAACTTGAATCTCAGTGTACAGTGTTTTCCTATACCAAGCATATCTCTGCTTAAGTATCTTGGTATTTCCACATTGCAGTGGAGAGTTAGGAATGGCAAAGTGTGAGAGAGGAACAAATGTGTAATCTATGCATATGCATAGTTTAAAGAAATCTAGAGCCATTGGTATTTCCTTTTCAAATTCTATTTTAATTGGTACAGATGCAATAGATAGAATGTCTTCTTCTAGTGACTTAGATATGAACGTAATAAATAAATTCTTATGATTGATAGGGAGTTTCACAAAGATCTGCTAAATATGTCAACAAAACTAGTAAATATGCTGCTGTTAATGTCAGAGAAAGAGGAGGCTTGGGTAAAAAAATCATATCTAGTTATGGTCTATGTTTTCAA
This sequence comes from Mesocricetus auratus, assembly GCF_017639785.1. NCBI lineage: Eukaryota > Metazoa > Chordata > Mammalia > Rodentia > Cricetidae > Mesocricetus > Mesocricetus auratus. Next base: position 15,674,921 of record NW_024429193.1, read on the forward strand.
ATGTACCACATGTAGAAAATAATTGCACATACATATGTACACTGTCATCATCTGTAGTCAAAAATACCATGTCTGAAGCTTAGGGCATATTTTAAGCTTCCTGTGACTATTCACATCTAAAATACAAAGGTTATGGGTAGTATTCATTTGTTAGGATGACTCTAACAAAGCTAGCAGGAGAGCAACAGAAAATTTATGTTTCTGCAGTTCTGGAGAGTACAAGTGCAAGATCAAGCTACCAGCAGTTGTCTTCTTCTGAGCCCATCTCCTTAACTTCTGCATGGCCATGTTTAGCATGTCTTCTTCCCTTACTCTTTTCTCTGTACTTGACTGTACCCAAATTTGCTCTTCCCAAGGGAACACACCACACTTGATAATGAAGGAACCACTTTAATGACATCTTTTTAACTCATTCACAGTTTCAATAACCTATCTCTGAATGCAGTCAAATTCTGAGATGTGATTATCATGGAGAAGCAACCCAGCATACATGTGAAGGGACATGGCAGATGCTATCTAAATGCAAGATTGCCTATGCCCACTGATGATTTGTTGGGAATGATATAGAATGTATTGATCCATTAAGGAATGGGAAGTTTGCACCTATGGTAAAAAGTTCAAGCATGTTACCATGGTTACATAAACAAATATTTTTTAAAAATCCTTAGAGGGCTCAGAGCATTGGTAGAACACTGGTCTAACACGGAAGTCCTGAGTTCAATGCCCAGTATCACAAAAAATGAATCAATAACTGCATCATTTAAACTAGGTAATGGTTGAAAAGTTTGCTGTCCATTTCACAGACTGAAAATTAAGTTTAAGAAAGCACATGATTTATTCCAAATCGGACTCATTTGTTCAAATATGCACTACTGATACTTTCATTTGTTTACTGTATTCCATGTCATTACTGAGCACTTACTACATGCTGTGTAGTGACCAATGCCCACATAAATGCCAGTGCTTTGTTTCCTAGTGAATGGCAGCCTATTAAAATGTGGCATCTTTGGTTTTGTTTAGTTGCTTCTTCTGCCTTCTATCAAGGTTAGACAATCCAAATTTTAGGAAGTTTTAAAACATAACAAGCATAGATAATTGTGCATACATATGTACACCATCACTATGTAGAGTAAAAAATACCATGTCTGAAGCAGGTATTTCCCATGATCTCCCATTTGTCCAGTCATTATTAATGGGTGTCTTTTTCTCATTGGCAATACCTGGAGTAGCAGCAATCACTATGGAAATCTGGAGTCCTCTGTGGTAGCTTCAAATTTGCACAGACCATGCTACCTAATGACTCTGAGGATTCATATCTGACTTTTTTCCCCAGATCTGAATTTGAAGAACATTTATTTAAAAAGAAAGACCTATAAATCAAGCATTTTTTCAAAGTTATCCTTCCCCCAAAAATAAATGGTAAACAGACAGCCATGACTAACTGAGGTCCTTCCGGGCTACCAACTGGTTGCTGGCAATTGTGTGTCATAAGTTTTCTGATAGTTAAATCCAATTTTGAAAATGTCATCTTCAAGCACCAAAGCTTGGTAGGGAAATTGCAAAGGCCATAAAGGGAGAAATCACTATAATGCATGCTGCCTCTGTTCAATCTTAATGGACTCCTATTACTCAAACAGACCTTGTGACTTGGAAAGCCTTTGTCTGCATGAAATTGCAGAGTGGTTTGAATACAGCACAGATGCCATGGGAAGCAAGGGTGGACATTTTTTCCAAGTTGAAAACATGTAATGGTTGCCTAGCGCAGAGATAAAAACTTGGCTGATGAAGTATCCCAAATTGACTTGTAGAATGCTAGAAAACAAACAACTCATCATTCTGAATGGCATTTCTCATCTCCAAGCTCTGGCACTGAGTGTTCTTCCCTTGGAGAGCTGGCCTGAGGAAGAAAAGTTTTCATTACTCAGCTTCGTGAAAACAGTTGTTTGGATTTCTGAGTTCAATGAAAAGTCAAAATTAGGACAAGTTTGGGAAGAGTTAACACACAGGAAGTTTCCAGAGACCTCCTCTGGATTATTAATCAGCCAGATGAGAACATGGCCTGTTTTTCATGGAATCTTTTTCTTCTAAGTGAAGCGAGTCTGGCATTGCTAGTGAACATCAATACCATGCAGAGAGCATAGATAAATTTAGAGTGAATTATTTCCCAGTTAAATAGAGACCAGCAGTGAGTTTATAATAAAACAATTTGCACACAGTTTGGAATATGACAATGGTAATTGTTCTTATGCCCAAAACAAACTTTTCCTGGTGTGTTCTTGAGGAAGAGCAGGCCACGTCCTAATATAGTTCTACTCAAATGTCCACAGTACCGGGAAGGCAATTTTGTATTGGTCACACTTGTCCAGCATACCCAAGAGTGTAGCACATTTGGAGGCATGATTACACACAAGAGTTTTCAAACCCTCATTTTCAGCTGGAAATTCAGTGTTCAATGCCAGACGTTTGAAAGCAGAGAGAGAATGGGGAGTCCTTTCATCTTCAGCTGATGGCTGATATTCCTGTTATCTGGGACTTCTGACACTGTTTTAATCATGGCAGAGCACTGACTCTCAACCTAGCTGCACCATGAATCTCCCATGGAGCTTTAATAAACTGATGGCTGATACCCACCTCTAGACATTCTGATTTAAGTGTTGTGGGGTGTGGCCAGGCATGGAGAGTTTTAAAAGCTCCCCAGGTGATTCTAAAGAGCAGATGAGGTTCAAAGGAGCTGAAAGAAAGACAGAAAAAAAGAAAGGAAGAAAGACAGATTCAGATGGTATTTTGTTATTTATAGCTACACAAAAGCTAAAATCTACCTAAATACCTCATATTTCATTTTTAGTTGCATCATGACTATCACCCAAATCATTGCAGGAAACATGGAGCAACAGAATATTTGACTTGAAGGGAACCACCAAATCACTTAGTCCTGAGATGCTTAGCCAAGGGTTCTTGGGCTTCTGAAAGTCTGTTAGATTTAGCATGAACCATTTGAAATTGTAGATGTATGCAATTTTCCAGAAACACTACCCACAGATTCTCTCAGTTTGTAGGAGACTCTGAACTCCAAAATGTTAAGAACCATTTATCTCATTGAAACCATGGAGACAAAGAAATGAAATACCAAGTTGAAAACGTAAAACAATGAATCCTTCAACATGCCCTCTAGGACTTCTCAGGACCAACCTCATGTTGGCTTAGAAGCTTTTGTACACAGCTAATTAAAATATTAAACAAATACAAAAAGAAATTCCAACAGATAATTGTGACCAAATCAAGAATTTTGGCTGGTAGCTGAAGTTTCCAGATCCATAAAAGTAATAATATTCTTGAAGACCTCTCTAGTTTTTAGAGAAGGGATCACAAATTAATCGCTCTGACTAGGAATTTACCAAGCATTATCACATTAACCACAAACTCAGGAAATGGATAAATGCTAGTATAGTGCTTCCATTGACATTCTGGGACCTCAATTTGATTTCTCCAAAACTTTATCATGTTGAACTTATGTCATCCTATGACCTCAGCAGCCTGTGGGCCCCATGTATATCCATTGAAGATGATCTTATTATGAATCTACAGTCATTAATAAAAATTCAGAGATGTCACTGATATGTCTATATAACACATGCAAAGTGTATTACAACTCTAGGTGGCAGAAATCAGAGGGAGAAGGCTTCTTCATTAATGAAGACCCTGCTCTAAACAGAAGTAGCCGGTTTAAGTCACCAAAAGAGAAAATAGAACTTTAAATAGTGTTTCTGGTTGTACATCTTCAGCTGTTAGTAAAACTCTTGGGAAATACTCTAATCTCTGGTTTGTCCACTCTAGTTCTGTCAAATATTAGGAAAATTTTTCAAGTGTCCTCTCTGGTAATGTAGGCAAATACTAGTTAAGTACGTAAGATTAAAAGCTAGTCTATATTTGGCGTCCATATGCAAAGAAGTCCAATAGCAAACAGGGCTATAGGTAAGCCTGGGGGTGAGGGGGCATTACAATCAAGGCTATGTCCAGCTGCTCCCTATAGAAATTAGGATATCATTTTTGTTAGAGTAAAATGAGCATGAGTTTGGAGGACCAAAGTAAGAGCCAAACTTCTTCCTGGGTGCTGATTAACTGAGTGAAGTAGTTAGCCCGTTAGCCTCAATTTCACTTCGGTAAAATAGGATTAACAGCACCTCCCTCATGAAGTTGATGTGTTGATATAAACCTCTTATATTTAGCAACCTAAGTAATATAGACACACAACTATAATTCGCCTTCTACTATCTTTTAAAGCATGCGTATTTTTGTTGTTGTTCAGTTTTTAATTTGTTTGTAGTGCTGGAGACCAAACTCAGTGGTAGGTAAGTGTTCACCCTCATATCAAAGCCTGACATTTTTTTCAACTAAGAAAATAATCCAAAGAGTGGCTCAGTGACTAAAAGCACTTACTTACTTTATAGAAGGCAGGTTCAGTTCTCAGAACCCACAACGAGAGGCTCATAACCACCTGTAACTCCAGTTCGAGAGGATGAAAGACTTCCCTGGCCTCCAATGGGGCCTGTATGCTTGTGGTTCACATACAGATAAGCAGGCATACCCGTGCCCATAAGTAAAAAGTAATTAACTAATCAACTGAAAAACTAAAATTCTCCCTTTCTAGACCAAGCAATATCTCAAAATCTTTCATATTCTCCATCCTTGCCTCAGAAGCACCAAGCAAAACTAAGAATTTTCTCAAATTCAAAATCATGGCAGGATCATTCACATAGTCTTTGGGGTGTTTTGTGTGATTCATTTTTTCTTGTTTTTGCTTTTTATTGTTTCTTGGGTAGAATTTACATTCACTTAGTGAAGCTTTTGAAATCTAAAGCAGAAAACATTGCATTAATAAATAAAAGATGTTGAATGGTTTCTTCCCATGTGCTTCGAGTTCTTACTCCTGTTGCAACAGTGGGTCAAAATTTAATATCATGAACAGAAAAATTAAAATCATGGGTTGAAAAATAAGGGAACAAAAGGAAACAAAAACTGGAGAAATTTGGAAGGGCACTTGGACAGCTAGCAGCAGTTGGATGTTGTTTGTTTACCATTAGGAATCCAATTTACTTATTTTTTTCATCTAATAGGTATTTAACAAGATATCATTGTAGCCTATGGGAGCTCACATTATTGAAGAATGGGAAACACTGAATTAAAATGCAAGGCATATGGATTTTATTGAATGAATGATGTAAACATTGAACACTATAACCATTTGTATGAAGAGAGAGCGATTTGGATGGTTGTGAAAATAAGACTTGAAGTCAGCAGAGACTCTATAAGCTGTGGATCCCCTGGGGAAAGGAGTGCTGGAGGCAACGTGAAGACGTGCTGGAGGTAGAGGCAGAAGAATTAGGAGTTGAAGGTCACCCTTGGCTGAAGAGCAAGTTTGAGTCCAGCACGGGCTACATGAGATGGAGCCCACAAAGTCAAGTGAGTGTGCCATTTGGCAAGGTCTACATAGGTCTTAAAATATAGACATACTTCCGCCAAGTAATTTTCATTCCAAATGTCTAGGTCATATCCAGAATTCAGTCAAGCTGTGGGACACTGTCTCTGCCTAGAATACTGCCAGGGTCCATCTAACCCAGCAGTTCTCAACCTGTGGGTCGCGACCCTTTGTGGAGGTCAAATGACCCTTTAATAGGGGTCACCTAAGGCCATCAGAAAACACAGAGATTTACATTATGATTCACAACAGTAGCAAAATTACAGCTAAGAAGTGGATGATTGGGGGAAACCAGAGCATGAGGAACTGTATTAAAGGGTCACAACATTAGGAAGGTTGAGAACCATTGATCTAAGCATTACCTATGAGCCTAACAAGAATAACTTTTGTGTTAGCAGAGGAAACGGGACTAAATCTTTTTCTCTCTGACTTATGCTTAGGTTGTCTGTGAAGAGAAGCTGGCCCTCCACAGCACCCCTTGGAAATTCCATGTAAATTTCTGGAAGCCCAGGGAATTAACTAATCTCAGCTATTCTAACCTAGAGTTACATAGCTGCTCTGGGAATACTAGCCTATCTTGCTATGAACTCTCACATACAAACAGCTAAGAAGTCCAATATTATTATATGAGTACATGTATCTCCCTCATAGGTTGGAAATTTTGGGCAAGCAGATACTAATAGAAGTTTAAAAAATTAAAAGTGATTGAGAGCTGGAGAAGCAGTAATGGGCGCTTACAAGGAAGGGAAGAGTGTTAACCAAGAGTAAACAGGTGACGAAAGCTGTGCACTGTAAGAACGAAAACAGAATAGGTGAGCTACAGAAACATGGAGGATAAGAACAGTTGTTCTGTTTAAAGCCACCATTGGTGCCTTTGCAAAAGTTGCTATCACTTCCCAAAGTTGAGTGCTATTTGTCTTACAGGCACCTTACTGGTTAATACATCTTTACAATAAACACTCAGCAAAGTGTAAGGAACTGAAGAAATAAATTGAAATGGCTTTTAGTGGTGGCTGGGGGTACCAAATTGACAGCTCTGGAAACGGATGGCCTCTTTTCCTCCCAAGAATAGATACAGCCTGGTAAGCAAAGGTGTTCTTTCAAGCAGTTCTTCAATAAGCCCTCACCCTGATAAAGCAGTGGCTGAGGGGAGATTTGAACAGTCACCTTTTCCAGACAGCTCTCTGCACACTGCTTAGGAACTGCCATTTAGCACCACGGTGAGGGTATTTTCCTTGCTATCTAGCCCCCCCCAAACCAGGGCAATGCACTGTTTTCCCTTGCAACAGTGAGCAGTCAGTGAGACCGGGATAACTTTTGACTTCTCTGGTCTCCACTGGACTCAAAGCACAAAACTTGGAGAGCAAAAGAACTCGTGTTTCCTACCCCAATTTCTTACAGCCGCCTAGTCTCCTCACAGTCCCTGGCACTAAATCAGGTAACGCAGTTGAGTCTGGCTGTTTTATCTGGTTCTCCCAAAGTTATTTGAAATGAGTACTCTGCCATCCATGAAATCAAATGAATCTCAGGGACATTTCTGTTTATGCAGGGTGAGGGGGGGATCTTTCAAAAGAGAAAGGAAAAGCGTAAAAAAAAAAAGGCATGGAATGATTCCAAGAGAACAGTAACGTGCATTTTCCTCTCCTGAAGAAAAGCAGCAAGCGCGTATGAAAAATTGAGGGGCTTGAGTTAAAAGTAGAGTCTTATCATCATTTATTTATGTGCTGAACTTAAGAACTACAAAAACCATCCTTGTCATGTGGCCCTAAAATGAACGAAGACCAATATAATACCACTATCGGATTACAGTCAAGAGATGTTAGGAAACACACGCTTTGTTTATCTCATGCTTTCCTAAACAATCACACACGGTTCTCTTTTGTTTCAGGAGTCGCTGAAGCATATAACAAGAGTTCCAACAAGTTCAAACCTCTTGTATCTGGTTATTCTCAATGAGTTGAAAACCTGCTGCCTCCCAGTCAGTGGTTTTCTTATGTTGCCAGAGAGGATTTCTTGTAAAGGAGTTATTGTTCCAGGTCTTGTTAGAAAAGCACTTCACCATCTTTAGTCTCTCTCATTAACCTTCATCAATAGCCTACATTGACTTTTAAAACAATGCTAAACACCTCTAATGCTCTCCAGGTACACAGCACTCATGTGGGAGTCTGCCATTCCTGCTTATTTTTCCCTGGGCTGTTATATGTCTTCCTGTCTTCCTGTCTCTCCGTGTAACCCAGAGCAAACTCCCAAACTCAGGTGTTTTGAAGATCCTTCACTGGCTTGCTCATATGTACATTGTATCATCTGTGTTCAACTTTTAGTTCATTCATCCCTTTGTCCACACAGACATCTATTAACATTTCCATGAGTCTTCATTTGTCTTATGTACATGTTGGATCTAACCTACCTGTACATATACATACATGCATGGGGTTGTACAGTACAAAAGGCACTAGAATAGAAATCCTGGATTCAATAGCTATTGTTGCCCCCCAACAAATGAGACCTGGAAAAAGCCACTTATTCTCCTTAAATATACCTTTGATACTTACAGGTTGGGCTATGGCATGTCTAAGATCCTTTTATACCACTGAAAAGTTTTCAGTTTCAATGCTGCAGTAGTTTGAATGTAACTAGCCCCCATAATTCCACAAGGAGTGTCACTGTTAGGTGTGGCCTTGTTGAAGTAGGTATGGCCTTGTTGGAGGAGGTATGTCACTGTAGGGGTAGGCTTTGTTGTCTCTTTTGCTCAAGCTTTTCTCAGTGTGACACTCAGTCCACTCCTGATGCCTGCAAGATATAAGACTCTCAGCTACTTCTTCAACACCATGTCTGCCTGCATACAAGCATGTTCCATCAAGATGATGATGGACTGAACTTCTGAACTGTAAGTAAGACACCCCCCAATTAAACATTTTCCTTTATAGGCGTTCCCATGCACAATTTTTCACAGACCTTGAGAGAACAATAATCAACTTTATATGTAAAAACAGAAGACCCAGGATAGCCAAAACAACCCTGTACAATCAAGGAACTTCCATAGGTATCACCAATGCTGACTTCAAGCTCTATTACAGAGCTATAGTCCTGAAAACACTTTGGTATTGGCACAAAAATAGATAGGTAGACCAGTAGAATCAAATTGAAAACCCTGATATTAACCCACACACCTACGAACACTTGATTTTTGACAAAGAAGCTAAAATTATTAAATGGAAAAAAATCATCTCCAACAAATGATTCTGGCAAAACTGGATGCTGATATGTAGAAGACTGCAGATAGATCCATGTCTATCGCCATGCACAAAACTTAAGTTCAAATCGATCAATAACCTCAACATACATCCAGCCACACTGAATCTCTTAGAAGAGAAAGTGGGAGGTACCCTTGAATGAATTGGTAGAGGAGACTGCTTCCTGAACACACCAGTAGCATAGACACTGAGATCAACAATTAACAAATGGGACCTCCTGATACGAAGCTTCTGTAAGGCAAAGGACACAATCAACAAGACAACCTGGCAGCCCACAGAATGGGAAAAAATATTCACTAACCCCACATCTGACAGAGGGCTGATCTCCAAAATTTACAAAGAACTCAAGAACCAAGTCTTCACAATACCAAAGAATCCAATTAAAAAGTGGGGTACAGAACTAAATAGAGAATTCTCAACAGAGGAGTCTAAAATGCCTGAGAGACACTTAAGAAAGTGCTCAACATTGTTAGCTATCAGGGAAATGCAAACCAAAACAACTCTAACAACTCTAAGATACCATCTCACCCCTGTCAGAATGGCTAAAATCAAAAACAGCAATAACAGTTTACGCTAGAGAGGATTTGGAGAAAGGGGAATACTTGTCCACTGCTGGTGGGAGTACCAACTTGTACAAGCCACTTTGGAAATCGGTATGGAGATTCCTCAGAAAAATGGGAATTAGTCTACCACAAGATCCAGCAATTTCACTCTTAGGCACATAACGAAAAGATGCATCTACTCAACTATGTTAATAGTAGTATTATTTGTAATAGCCAGAACCTGGAAGCAACCAGATGCCTCTCAACTGAAGAGTGGATAGAGAAAATGTGGTACATTTACACGATGGAGTACTACTCAGCAGAAAAAAATGGAATCTTGAAATTTGAAGGCAAGTGGATGGTGCTAGAAGAAACTATCCTGAGTGAGGTAACCCAGTCACAAAAAGACAAACATGGTATGTACTCACTCATATATGGATTTTAGACATGGAGCAGAGGAGGGCCAGCCTACAATCCCACCACCTGAGAGTCTGGGAAACAGGGAGGATCCTAAGAGAGATATGCATGGTACCCTGGAGAAGGGGAATGTGACAGGATCTCCTGAGCAGATTGGGAGCATGTGGGGAGAGGAGAGGGAGCTAGGAGACAGGGGAAAGGAGGACATGGGGGAGCAGGAAGGTTGAGTCGGGGGCAGAATAGAGAAGAGCAGGATACCATAATAGAGGGAGTTATTATAGGTTTGAGGAGAGATCTGACACTAGAGAAATATCCAGATATCTACAAGGATGACACCAACTGACAACCTAAGCAATAGTGAAGAGGCTTCCTTAAATGCCCTCCCCTGATAATGAGATTGATGACTACCTTATGTGCTACCCTAGAGCCTTCATCTAGTGACTGATGGAAGCAGAGGCAGACACCCACAGCTAAACACTGAGCTGAACTCCTGGAAACCAGTTGCAGAGAGGGAGGAGTGATAAGCAAAGGAGTCAAGACCAGTCTGGTGAAACCCACATAAACAGCTGACCTGAACAAGGGGGAGCTCTTGAACCCCACACTGATGGCTGAGAGGCCAACATGGGACTGATCCAGACCCCCTAAATTTGGGTGTTAGTAAGGAGGCCTTGGCAATCTATGGGGACTTGGATAGTAGCTCAGTATTTATCCCTGGTATATGAATGGACTTCAGGAGCCCATTCCACATGGAGGGATGCTCTCTCAGCCTGGATACATGGGAAGGGCCTAGGCCCTGCCCTGGATCATATGACAGACTTTGGAGATTCCCCCATGAAGGGCCTCACCCTCCCTGGGGAGTGGAGTGGGGATTGGGTGGGGGTTGGGGAGGTTGGTGGGAGGTGGGGCAGGAGGAGAGGGAGAGGGAGATGGGATTGACATGTGAAGCAAGCTTGTTTCTAATTTAAATCTTTAAAAAAGTTGCCTTGCTCATGGTTTTTTGCCCTGGCCAGCAGGGCACAATGAAGGTCAAGCCCACAGGAACCTGGAATGAAAGGGGCAAGAGACACAAAGAATGGACAGCAAGACAGGCTCTCTGATCAAGCTGCAATTTTTTATTTTCTCACAAGGATTCTTATAGTGGTTGAAGCAGGAAGCTTGGCAGAGCAGGGGTGTGGTTAGGTGGGAGAGGCTATTGCTTTGAAGCAGGGAGCTTGGTCTTAGCAGGATATGTTCCAAGGACACAAGTTTGTGACAGGGGGAGTCTGGACTGCAGGCCAGGTAGCAGAGGGATGGGAGAGCCTGGGCTTCAGGACTTGAAAGTATGCTGTACAGGAAGATAAGCAGATACAGAGACATAGAAACTTAACTATGTTAGTTTCTAAGAATACAGTAGGAATATAAAGACGACTTTTATTATGCTATCCTTATTTAGGACCTCCCACAGCTGGCAATATTTACAAGAGGTCCTATATACCAGTGATCACTCCTGGAAGTTTTTCTTTGCAGCAATGGAAACCCTAAGAAAATTGCCAACTTAGTTGCATGGTACAAATAGACAAATCCATGCCATAACTTAAAAACTGAATTTCTCATTCTAAATTGCTGACATTTACATTGGTTTCATACAAAAGCTATTTAAAAGTAAGACAAGGAAAATCAAATTTGGTATTTGAGTCATCTTATTAGATAAAGGGAAGGGTATTAAAAAGAGAGATGTCCAAATCCTATTTGTAGAATAGTCTCACTTCTGCTTTTCATACTGCCACTTTATGGTGTCTAATTCACCTCCTTCAACTTGTTCCTTACCTGTTCCCTACACATCCAATGGAACTGCTGTCCTTAAGATTATCAAGTTAAGGTTCTTCCAGCAGCATCAGGTAAACAGGCCGGCTTCCCGGCCTGTGCTCCAGTGCCTGCAGATCGCCTGGGACCTGCACAGAGCTCCCAATCCCGGGGGGAGCCAAGCACCCCAGACTCCGGATCTTCGCTCACGCCAACGAGACCAGGAAAGGAGAGGAGGCTGGGAGTCCAGGGAAGCGGCGGTTCTTCCAGCAGCATCAGGTAAACAGGCCGGCTTCCTGGCCTGTGCTCCAGTGCCTGCAGATCGCCTGGGAACTGCACAGAGCTCCCAATCCTGGCGGGAGCCAAGCACCCAGACCCCAGGTCTTCTCTCCCACCAACGAGACCAGGAAACCAGAGGACCCAGGGAGACCAGGGGAGTAGCTGTTCTGGATCAAGTACAACAGGACCCAGCATAGGGTCCAGGGGACCAGGTAAGAGGATAAGCGCCCCAGATTCCTGTTCTTCTTCTCCACCCACGGGACCAGCATTCGGACAAGGAATAGAAGAACCACCAGATTATTGGACTTGCTAGCACCCACCAAAAGGGAACTCTGGTCCCCAGACCAGTAAGGGGCTCTTTCTGCACCCACTAGAAGAAGAGATGGGAAAGAGACAATACAAAAACACAGTCAGCAACAGAAAAACAAATATGACACCGCCAGATTCTAGAGACTCCACACCAGCAAGACCCCAACATTCCAATGTGGACGAAGCAGAAGAGAACGACCTTAAAAGCACTTTCATGAAAATGATAGAGGCCCTAAAAGAGGATATTGGAAAATCCCTCAAAGAAATGGAAGAAAAAACAAACCAAAAAATGCAAGAATTGGAAGAAAAAACAAACCAAAAAAGGCAGAAAATGGAAGAAGAAATGAAGCAAAAAATGCAAGAAATGGAAGAAAAACAAAGCAAAAAATGCAAGAATTGGAAGAAGAATCATACCAAAAAAGGCAGGAAATGGAAGAAGAAACAAAGCAAAAAATGCAAGAAATGGTAGAAAAAACAAAGCAAAAAATGAAAAAAATGGAAGAAGAAACAAACCAAAAAAGGCAGGAAATGGAAGAAGAAACAAAGCACAAAATGCGAGAAATGGAACAAAAAACAAACCAAAAAATGCAAGAAATGGAAGAAAGAACAAACCAAAAAATTCATAAAAGGCAACAAACGGACGAACAGATAAACAGAAAATTGCAAGAAGCAATGCAAACACTGCAAGGGTTGAAAACTGAAATAGAGTCATTAAAAAAAAACAATCTGAAGAAAGGCAGAAAATAGAAAAGCTGGACAAACAGACAGGCACTACCAATACAAGCATTACCAACAGAATAGAAGAGATGGAAGAGAGAATCTCAAGTGTTGAAGATACGCTAGGAGAAATGGATTTATCAACCAAAGAAAACCTTAAATCCAACAAATCCTTAACACAAAACATCCAGGAAATATGGGACACCATGAAAAGACCAAACCTAAGAATAATAGGTATAGAAGAAGGAGAAGAAATCCAGCTCAAAGGGGCAGAAGGCATATTCAACAAAATCATAGAAGAAAACTTTCCCAACCTTAAGAAAGACATGCCAATGAAGGTACAAGAAGCCTACAGAACACCAAATAGAGTGGACCACAAGAAAAAATCCCTCGCCACATAATAATCAAGACCCCAAACATACAGAATAAAGAAAGAATATTAAGAGCAGCTAAGGAAAAAGGTCAAGTAACATATAAAGGCAGACCTATCAGAATTACACCTGATTTCTCCATGGAAACTCTGAAAGCCAGAAGGTCCTGGATAGATATTCTACCTACACTAAGAGACCACGGATGCCAGCCCAGACTACTATACCCGGCAAAGCTCTCAATCACTATAGACGGAGAAAACAAGATATTCCATGACAAAACTAGATTCAAGCAATATGTGTCCACTAACCCAGCCCTACAGAAAATTTTGGAAGGAAAACTACAACCCAAGGAAGCTAACTACAACCAGAAAAACATAAGCATTAGAGAATCCCTCTCTACCAACAGCCAAAAGAACAAAGGGGTGAAATTCCACACATAATTCCACCAACAACAACCATCACAAATCGAAGAAGGATGAGCAATCATTGGTCATTAATATCCCTCAATATTAATGGCCTTAACTCACCCATAAAAAGACACAGACTAGCAGATTGGATTCGAAGACAGAACCCTTCCTTCTGCTGCGGATCGATCCATGTCTATCGCCATGCACAAAACTTAAGTCCAAATGGATCAAAGACCTCAACATAAATCCAGCCACACTGAACCTCTTAGAAGAGAAAGTGGGTGGTACCCTTGAACGAATTGGTACAGGAGACAGCTTCCTGAACATAACACCAGTAGCACAGGCAGTAAGATCAACAATTAATAAATGGGACCTACTGAAACTGAGAAGCTTCTGTAAGGCAAAGGACATAGCAAGACAAAAAGGCAGCCCACAGAATGGGAAAAAATATTCACTAATCCCACATCTGACAGAGGGTTGATCTCCAAAATTTACAAAGAACTCAAGAAGCAAGTCTCCAAAACACCAAAGGACCCTATTAAAAAGTGGGCTGCAGAACTAAATAGAGAGTTTTCAATAGAGGAGTCTAAAAAGGCTGAGAGGCACTTGAGAAAGTGCTCAACATCCTTAGCCATCCGGGAAATGCAAATCTAAACAACTCTCAGATACCATCTCACCCCTGTCAGAATGGCTAAAATCAAAAACACCAATGACAATTTATGCTGGAGAGGATGTGGTGAAAGGGGGACACTCCTCCATTGCTGGTGGGAGTGCCAACTGGTTCAGCCATTTTGGAAATCAGTGTGGAGATTCCTCAGAAAAATGGGAATAAACCTACCACAAGACCCAGCAACTCCACTCTTAGGCATATATCCAAAAGATGCCCATTCATACAACAAAGATGTCTGTTCCACTATGTTCATAACAGCTTTATTTGTAATTGCCAGAACGTGGAAGCAACCTAGATGTCCCTCACCTGAAGAGTGGATAGAGAAAATGTGGTACATCTACACAATGGAGTACTATTCAGCAGAAAAAAATAATGAAATCATGAGATTCACAGGCAAATGGATGACACTAGAAGAAACCATCCTGAGTGAGGTAATCCAGTCACAAAAAGAGAAACATGGCATGTACTCTCTCATATATGGATTTTAGACATAGATCTGGGGAGTGCCAGCCTACAATCCTATGGCCAGAGAGTCTGGGAAACAGAAACTTTATTTAGTGGCTGATCGAAGAAGAGGCAGACTCCCTTGGTTAAGTACTGAGCTGAACTCAAGAAAGCCAGTAACAGAGAGGGAGGACTGATGATCAAAGGGATTAAGACTGGGCTGGTTTAACCCCCAGAAACAGCTGACCAGACAAAGGTTAACTCTTGAATCCCAGGCATTAGCCTGGGAAGCCAGCATGGGACTGATCAAGACCCCCTGAATCTGGGTGTCAGTGAAGAGGCCTAGGGAATCTATTGAGCCTTGGGCAGCAGATCAGTACCCATCCCAAGTATACACACGGACTTTGGACTCCAATAGAACAATGTGAGGTGCACTCTCACCCTGAACTCTTGGGAAAGGGTCTAGGCCCTGCCCTATATGAAATGACACACTATGGACACCCCCATGGAGGGCCTCACCCTCCCTGGAGAAATGAGGGGATAACGGGGCGGGGGGAGGGCACGGGAGGAAGGGAGGGAATGGGAGAGGGACCTGGAACTGACTTGTGAAGCAACCTTGATTCTTATCTAAATTTAAACTGGAAAATAAAATTAAAAAAAAAACAAAAAAACAAACAAACAAAAAAAAGATTATCAAGTTATTTTTCAATTTGAATTTAGAAGTCTATTATTCTTCACCCATGTGAACTACCCTCAGCATTAGATGGCTATGATTGTATGCCTTTTTTCAGGGAGCGTCTAATATTCTCACCTACCTCACTAACCAAGGCTTCCTTCCTGAACTCCAGACTTGTAGATCCAAAAGACTCAAAAGTCTTGCAAATAAAGAATGCCTAGTGTTCTTACCAAAGTTTCATCCACTAGGACAGATGATGGAAGCTGTTCGTGCTATCAGATGCTATGTTCCAACCACCTTGAGAGTCATCCTTGGCTCTTCATTTCCTTCATGCAGCACTTCTTTCTAATCAGTCAGGACATGACTCCGGAATCTTATCACATACCACCTCTGCCATCATTCCCCTCTTGTGGGCACTACCAGCTCTGCTGTGCACTGCAACTATCTCTCAGCTCCTGTCAATTCCCTCTTAGAATTTGTTAGCAACACAGAAACAATGATCTCAAAATCCTAACTCAAGTCCATGTAAAGACTTGCCCAAGTTTTCATGGCAACTTTTGTGGCTCTCCATGTTGGGTTTTCCATAATTGCTCAAATTTCCCCTTCTACTCTCTACTTGGCTCATTCCTGTGCAGTTACACAGTCCTCCTTCCTTATTTGAAATATAAGAGCCAAGATTGATGCTAGCTTCTGAAGAGACTTGTGTAGCTAATTCTTCATCTCCTTCAAGTCTTTCTTCATTTCTCATCTTTTCAATGAATCCTACCCTAAGCATTTGCTATTTAATACTGAGAAATGAACCCCCAGGCTCTCCTCATCTTCCTTACCTTGATGTACATGTCTTTTCCCGCAGCAAGTATCTCCTTACATTGTTCTATGTAATTGACTTGTATGTTTAGCTTAATTTTTGCCTCTTCATGTTGGAATGTAAGTCACAAGGGCAAATAATCTTTTTCTATTTGTTCATTAATTCGTTGCCAGTACCTGAAACCATCCTAGACACCTGGTAAATATTTAATATTTGGTAAATGAATCAATGTGAGAGTAGATAAAAGGGAGAATGGCCATGTAGTCATCAGATTATGATCAACATCATATGAAGCTACATATATTTTCATAAGTCCAATACAGCTTCATTTTAATGAGCTAATCAATGTTTATCTACCTTTTCCTAGTCACCTGATACTCCTGACTGATAGTTGACCTTTGGAGTTAATTTCTCTCTATTGAAGAAATCTTGATCTTCATCTACTTGGATTCTCAGAATAAATACCTTGTTTTGGAGAAACACAAAAATAAGAGTTTTAGACTCATCCAGGATAATTTAGAATAAAGCCTAGAAAATAACTACCTCATGTTTCTCCTGAATGACTGTAAAAGGATTAACCTAAGTGCTTATGCTCTATGTGCTAGACACCATCCTGAAGTTTTATAAACTCATTTATTCCTTACATTCACTCTCTGTTCTGATGTGACTCTTCTCTCCCCATTATTGGATACGTTCCATGTGTACAATAATCAGAAAGTAACAAAAATATAAATGGATAGGAAGACTCAAAGCTAAAAGTCTGGCCATGTTGAAAAATGTTTGTGTTGACATGTTGGATATCAAATATCCAAGAGTGGTTAAATTTCTACAAGGTAAGTCATGGGGAACTTTTTTTGTAATAAATAAAGTTTTAGCTACCTAGTCACAATTGGTATGAGAATGCTGGTATATTTAAATACACTTATAGTTTGGTTGATAGTGTCATCAATATTTTCTTTTATTGGTCTTTTAAAAAAACTATCAGTATGGCAACAAATTTTATAAGTTAACCATGCTCATCTCAGAATCCTTTCAAATAGTACTTCATTACCCTACTTTCTCATCTCTATAACCCAAGAGAGTGAGGAGCCACTTCAAATAATACCCTTAAAGTCTCCCTCTAACTAGTTCTATTCATTTTAGCCTACTAAAAGTCAACGACTGTCACTTCCCTCAGAGATTGTATCTATCTGTTCAGTACACACCTGTTGTATGTCTACTGAATTGCGGGCCCATGTTAACTACATAGAAGCATATACCACAATCCCTTAATCAAAGGATTTGGTCTTGGTAGTGAAGGATTAAAAAAAATGTCCATAGTTTGTATCTGAAGAGTTCCTCCTGAACCCCATGTGTTAAAGTCTTGATTACTGCCTGTGGCACTTTGGGGAGATAGAGAACCACAAAGAGGTAAGGCCAAGTGGAAAGAAGTTGGATGAGAAGGATATACTGAGGAAGATCATATTGGTATTCCAAGCTTCTATGTCTGCTTACCATGAGGTAAATAGGATTTACCACCACATGCTCCTGTCAGCTCATACCATCCCACCACAGGCTCAAAGTAATGGAACCAAGTGAATATACACTAAAACTTCTCAAACCATTCACGGCATCAAAGGGAATGAAGACTGGGTCAGACACACAAGCAGGTGCCAAGTGAGAAGTGCATTAGGAAAGACCATAAAGTTACAGAGAGGTGATGCCTTGTGTAGATGTGTCCTGAAAGTTCTGAAAAAGCTAACCCTGAGCCTGGTCTGAATAATAACCAAAGCCATGAAATGGCATTCCAGGCAAGAGAAATGGCTGATAAGAAAATATCCAGAAGGTTGCAACAGTGACACCATCTCAGGAGTCAGGCACACATGCCCAACCTTTTGACATTGCAGGACAATGTTGTAATCTGCAGTGTTCATGGTCAAGAACCTCACAAAAGGAGTCCCATAATTTTCAGCTGGCTTCCATTCAAGGCTATGCCAGAGGCCATGAATTGGATATGGCTAGTAGGGGTTCATTTCTAACTATGTTGTTTTCCATTCAGTGACCTTGGGAGAGTCAATCTCTGAACTTTTTATTCAAGTTGAGCAAGGGATGATAACACCTCCCTGCTACCTTAATGTGTAGGCTAGACCAAGTACCAAGTGCATGCAGGAATGCCTACTGTGGTAAACAGTAATTGCTCAGAAATGAAGAAATGATTAATGATTATTAGCTGAGACAAAGACGCATCTCCTAATTTCCTGAGTTAGTGATCTTTTCATAACACTGCAGTACTGATTTTTGTAATTAACATTATACTAATTTCATAAGGCCCAAAATTTTACAGTAATAAAATAAGATGCCTCACTGAGTCCTAGGCAATTTACTAGGTCTGAATTTTTTAAATATGTTCCTCGATTATAGGGCCACTCATGCCAGCCCCCTTCACTCCATGCTTCCAGTTACTCTCCATGCCTGGCATGTCTGACTATGCTAAGATTTTTATATGACCTTGAAGCTAACAAAGCTGGAATTTTGAATAAACTAGGTTCTTAGTTATGGACTCAGCAGCAACTGGGAACACCAAATTTATATCATCCAGGAAGGTAAAATAGGAACAACACTTACTTAATGCCTTGAAATACCTGGACTTCATTAGGTTTCAGAAACTCTGAGTGTGCATGTCTTTATCCATATAGCTATTATTGATAAAGCATTTACATATTTAATAGACTAGCATAGTTCTTATTATTTGGGTTGTTTGGAAAATAAGTTTAAATAGGTTTAAAAGAAAAACCAACTCCTGGAACTCACATGTTGTGAGTGATCTATATTAACAAACTCTTATCATATCCAAGAATCAGTAAAGGAAGGTTAAATCCACATCATTGCCTTCCTGGACAGCTCTCTCCAAAGTAAATGCTTGCTTCCTTGCCACAATACTGAGCCAGGTACAGCATGATCTAAGCCCAAAATTGAGCAACTAAATTATTTTTCTCAATCAGGTTTTGGTAACCATTATTGCTATCCCAAGAAGTTGTCTGTTCCTGGAGACAAACGGTCATGGAAAACTGTACTCTTCCTTTTTTTTTTTTTTTGTTTTTGTTTTTTTACGAGACAGGGTTTCTCTGTATTGTTTTGGAGGCTGTCGATCCAGCCTGGCCTCAAACTCACAGAGATCCGCCTGCCTCTGCCTCCCGAGTGCTGGGATTAAAGGCGTGCGCCACCACCACCCGGCTTTGTACTCTTCCTTTAATGTGCATTTCCAAACTCTACTGCCCTGCACGGAGGGGAAAAGGCATGACGTCTGTCCGCACAGCTCACCCACTTTAAACAGCTGAGAAGCATGGGGTCATTTATGCTGCAAGAGCAATCAACATGTATTATCCAGAAAGCTCCTCTTGTCTGACAGGGACAGCTACAAATGCTACAGACTTGTGCAGATAACACACTGCAGCCAAGCTCTAACAGCCTGCCACCATGGCCATCAACATTACAGTAAGGCCTCCCGTTCCTGACCCAACCTAAACTTTCTCTATCCTTTCCAAAAAGGGAAATAATATATAGGGGTCGGTTAATATGAAAGACACAAACTTTGTTGCATGATGTAGGGTTTGTACTGGTATCATCACAGGGGCTTTCTGATGTGAACTGAGGTAAAACTGAAGCCTTTTAGAAAGTGCACACACATCCACTGTGATAGATGGTTCTAGTACTTGATACTCAGCTCTCAGGCAAGGAGAGCTCCCCCTCCCTCCCCACTTCTCTCTCTCATGTTTGGGTATATGTGTGTATCATACATACGTAGTATACTGGAACCACTGTGTGGCCAAGGATACCTTGAAGTCCATGCTCTTCCTGCTTCTGCTTCCGAAATTCAGAAATTAGAGAAGATTGCACCATCTTAATATGATGTTCATCCAAAACAAGTGAGAGGACAAGGAGATGAGAAATTGCCTTTCTCTGTCTGCTGTAAAGAAAGATCTAGCCCACCCGAGAAAGGACCGACTTAATGTCTTCTGTGGTTTCAAAGCCCCCCAACAACCACAAGCAAAGGATACATGACGATAGATAGCATTTTCTTTTTGCTTCCTAAATTGAAGATTTCTAAAATTAAGGAAACCCTTTTTCCTTGCTGGCAGCAGAGAACAATCGGCACGCTGCTTTGAAGGTAACGTCTCACAGTCCATCCCCAAAGACAGACTAAAGAACAGCAGAAACACTTTTGTAGCCTCATTAGCCGTCACAGTTTTTCATCTTGTTTTTTGATTAACTTTTCCCATGCACAGCTAAAGCATGAGAAGCAGAATGAAAGGCAGGTGACTGTAATTACACTAGATTGCCCAAAGCAAGAGAGGAAAGGGAGGCGGATCCTGTAATTCAGCGCCTAAGTATGATCCCCACCTGATGGAGTTACACTGTGTGTATAAATCAGACTCTTAAAAGTTTTGAATGTATACGTTGAAATGAGTAATATTTCTGTTGGGAAAATACATTAGTTTGCATCAGGGTTTTCTGTTCCTCTTAAATACACCTTTTCCTCATGTTTTAGAACAGATACCGCATTGAGGCAGGAAGGGGAAAAATTACAGAGACAAGTGATAAAAGTTACAAATGTGGGTTCTGGAGAGATGGCTCAGTGGGTAAGAGCACTGGCTGCTCTTTCAGGACCTGGATTTAGTTCTCAGCACCCACATCATAGCTAGTAGCCGCCTATATCTCCCATTCCAGGGATCCAACACCTTCTTCTGACCTCTGATGGTACCATAGTATGTGTAGAGAGAACCAGGCAAACACCCAAACACATAAGTTAAAATAAATAAAAACTTTTACATTATAAATGCAAATATAACTTTTAAAATACTGCCTAAAATAGTGTGGATCAACCCACTTGGTTAACAAATGAAAGGAATCAATGTCTTACATGTTTATTATATGATATATAACACATGGGGAAATAACTAGTTTAAAGCAAAATATATCTTAATTTTACAGAACTTTCATGTTATCTGTACAGTCGAGACGTATATTAAAATGTGAGCTAAAAGTAGGAAACGTTGAGCAATTTTCCCAAAATAGCGTTGGTGAGGAGATAAACACCATCCCAGAGTAAGGCGTTCTGGGTATGGCACAGCACCTTGCCTTTAAACTACTAGTGTTCTTTAGCGATCTCTCTCTCTCTCTCTCTCTCTCTCTCTCTCTCTCTCACACACACACACACACACACACACACACACACACACACACACATGTATGCAAAATAAGCTTAGAATTCTGGAACAAGTGCACAAACAAAAAGGAACAGCCAGAGCTGGTAAAAAAATATCTATAGTAAGATTTCATATGGACTCAGAAACTAAAAGCATAGGACAACACTAACTAAGTATGATTTGGAACAAATAAAGATACTGGATTTCCAAACCCTGAGCACAAAATGAAAAATTAATGGCTTACTAGGAGCTGAAATTCATACTAGAAAAGGCCCCAAGTAGAAAACACTTGACTGGAATCTATGTATCTCCTCGTTGCCCACCATCATGTCACCTGAAACCTAAGTAAGGCAGTTGAGCAGTAAGTGGAGTGTCCTCAAAGAAAATTCCAGCAGCCCATGTGCACAGAGGCCTCGTTTCCCTATCCAGTGCCGGTGCTGGGTCAGGCACTGTGGTCCCAGAGTGCTCAGTACTAGCCTAAACAGTTCAATGATACTACGATTGGATACAGAGCTTTTCATTTTAGAGAAAGCCAAAGAGCTTTTTGTGAGATGTTCTTGTCTAATAGCAGGCTTGGGGATCTTTGGGTAAGCCATGGTCTCTGTCATCAAAGAATCTGATGGGATGTTCAATAAAGAAACAGCTGGTGGACCGCTTCATCAAGAGGAAGATGGCCAATAGTAACAGTGCAGCAGGCAAAATCAAGAAGAAATGGTTGTTTGGGTTTTCCTCATCACCACGGTACCTGCCCCAGCTTTTGTTTATTGCATCAACTCTGTAACATTCTTAGAATGAGTATTTGATATGCTTCACTTGTATTTGGAAGGGGAAAAACATTTTCAAATTCCAACTTACAGTGGACTTGATCTACAACTGAGGTTCTAGAAAGCAGGATTATGTAGAAAGTTGAGCGAGAGGAGTGTAGGTGTAAGTTTCCCCTAAGGAAAAACTAGAGCCCCTGGCTTAAGAACTGACAAATGCTGCCTTTTCTGTGAGCGGAGCATTCAACAGAGGCCAGGAAACCCAACATTGGGCTCATGGAAGCTAGAATGTATGAAAAATATACCTTCTACTTTCACAATGCCAAGTTCTGATATCCAGTGCCAGTATTAAAGTCTTCAACACTGGGAAATTAGACAGTAGCATTTAAACAGCCAAAAGACAAGAGGAAATACGCGTTAAGATCAGTCACCTCAGGTCACAATGAGAATCCCCAAAATGTCTACCTGGTACCGCCCGTGTAGAGTAGTAGAACTCCGTTCTCAAAAAGAGTCAAACTTGGGCTGGAGAGATGGCTCAGCCGTTAAAGGCTAGGCTCACAACCAAAAAAGAGTCAAACTTGTCCCTGGAATCCCTGGGTCCACCATAGTGACTATATGGAAACATCTTTGTCATAGTTGATACAACTGTCACCCAGTGTGCTTGTAATAGAATGTCGTTACTCAGAAGCAAAACCCCAATAACTCCTAGATTTGATACCAGTTTCCAAGTTAGACACTCCTCTTTGTTGACTTAGAGTGAAATGAAGCAGGCAAAGATAGGTCCATGTCTCCATGTCTCCATTATAGGCTTTTCTCTCCCCAGTGCCTAAAGACTTCATGCTGAAATGAATCCAAAGGAACGCCCTGTCATAGCAACATCATGAAGACAGTCCATGAATGACAGCATTTGGTGAGCAATCTTCCAAAGATGAATGGTTATCCCTGTGCAATAGACTATGGTCATTATATTTTATCTGGGCACAGGAATCCTGAAACTCAGCCTTCTTGTGAACATCCATAGACGTTCAAAGACCACAAGTCGTGGTGCACTTTTTGTGAGACATTTGTCTTTATAGCTAGGAGAAACTTGCTGAGGCCTTAAGAAAAGATGTGGATAATAAATCCAAACTGTGTCCCCATGGAATCCATGTGTTCGTTTTCCTCTATAAGTTATATATTTCTTTCCTTTCAAAGAAAAAAATCCACTTAGGAGGTTATATATATATATATATATATATATATATAGAGAGAGAGAGAGAGAGAGAGAGAGAGAGAGAGAATTTGTTTCGCTTTCACTCTTCATGTCTTCGTTGAGACATTAAAAGTGTTTGACAATCTTCAGCACCCTTTCTGGTACCTTGCTTAATTAGGCAAGGGACACTGATTATACTATATAAGTAACATGCATGTTTCTTGCTCATAATGACTGTATCTACTGGCATTTAACCTCCAGGCCTTTTGAACAGAATCTAAAGTAACACACACACACACACACAATCCTGAGTTTTCTATCCAGTGTTACGTGTAAAAGTAAAATCCAAAGATACAACATCAAAGGGAAAGAAAGCTGTGCAAAGTCTGTTTCCAAAATTAACAAATGGAGAAAACCTAAAAGCTGAATGCCCCAGGGCTCCATTATGTCTTCAAGGAAAACCAGGATCTAGCATTTCACCCCAATGTTTCATTCCAGACTACTTCTGCAACACAGACTTTCAATTCTATTATTTAAGGAGCTATTTGAAATAGCTTGGTAACTCCCAGAGCACAGCTGCACAGCATGTAAAGTACACAGTGAAATAGCCGGCGTACCTGAACAGGTAGAAGCAGCAGAGCCAACACAAGAGGTTGCTTTGTTTGTTTGGCAACTTCCTTCAGGCTATTTGAGTTGAGACTTTAAGATGCTAAAAGAAGTTCTACTTCTCAAGGTTAGCAGTAAAAGAAGACCAAAAAAAGGGCAAAGGGAACAGTCCAGATGACAGTACAAAAGACAAAACACAACCAGAACTGTACTCCCAATCACCCCCGCTCCCCAAAGAGGCTACACGCACACATTTTTCCAGAGTCAATGGTTACAAACTTGAACCATCACCTTTCTGAGTGAAAGCCAGACCCCAGACTAGCAAGTCACAGACAACTACCTCAGGTCTCCAGTTTGCCAGCTGATGAAGTAAACATGATGAAAATAAATGAAGTTGTACTTAAGCTGCCAAAGCCTTCCCAACCTTATCATTGCAGAGGATTTAGGACTTGTAAGCTCCCCTGCAACCTCCATTTGCCACAAGTTGATGTATTAAAGTTGGGCTCAGAACTGCTTAGGCTTTAATTCACAATCCATTTTTTTAACTTAACTTCTAAATGTTAAGATAAATAGAAACCTCATCAGCAAACATTGTGACAGTTTTAACTGTCATTTATAGAAACGTGGTCACATCCCTTCCTAAGTCATGCTTCAATGTATTCATTGTTCAGATAGAAACACAGCAGAGCTCTGTCATTCCCACATATGTATATTCACTTATGAGTGACTCGCTTTATACATCTTTAGAAACCTGAGAACCCATCATGTGAGTTATTCACAGATGCAGGTAATGATTCTGGCAAAGCAGACACTGCCCACTGAGCCAATACAAGGGAAAAGTGGCCAAAAGGCAGAGCACTAGAGCCACTCTGATCTGTTGTTGGGTACAAGAAAGGCCACAGAGGTTCACCTGAAATGAACTTATTCCTTTCTCTTAGCGTGTTTGGTGATACCTAAACTTACTCTGTATCAAACTGTACACCACTGATCTGCTCTGAAGACTGTTGTCCATGGTGTGGATCAACTCCAGGCTGATGGGATTTTATGGACATTGTGTTCTGTTTTATGCGAAGACTCCAGATTAGTACAAGGACAAAGAGGACAAACAACCCATTAACTATAATAAGCAACTTTGTATCCCAGGATGGTTACACATAGATTGGATGTCAGAAGAAAAGACAGGCAAAACATGTCTGCCTGGAAACTTCTAAGTCCCCACCCCCACCCCCGCCCCACCCCACCCCACACACACACCTTTCCTGTTCTCTGTGCTCTGGTCAACAGAGGCTGAAAAGTCAGCTCTCAGTCCCACTCAGACTCTTCAACCCTGAAATCTTACCATAATATCTGAGACTCACAAGAAAAAGGGAGCTTTCAACGCCTAGCTGTGGGCTATGCTCCAAAAGATCGTGCACACACAAACACACCCACACGTCCTAAAGGAAAATACATTGTTAATGCTTTATGCAGAAAACTCATTTTCTTAGTGCTTTAGATTGCATGGGACCCATTGCTTAAAATTTATAATGCATTATTATGAAAATTTACTCAGATACATAAATATGGGAGAAAACCAATTTATGTTGTTACCCAGTATTAATTACAGACATTAGAACAACATTACTGTTATTTATTTCCATCTCTATTTGAATGTGGAGGGATCCACCAGGGTTTCTTCTGCCCACTTCCTAATTTACATGTGAATATCATCACAGGGGTCTTTGTTTACTGGATTTTCCTGAGAGTCGTATACACCCTCATCTGTTCTTGCACCTGTCTTAATGATGAGCGGCTTGTTCTCTGGGCTGACCTTTCATCCAAAGGTATTTGCTTCTTCCGTTACTATAAAGCTTTGTGGTCCTGAAATAATAACAATTATGATGGCCTCTGATCATGCTGTCTGTTTTAACGACACGACATAGCTGGCCACATGTCTTCACAGTTTACTGATGTCATTGATGAGAGCTGTCAGGCTGACTCCTTCCGTCTCACGGTAATTAAAAAGCAGCTTCTTTAGCAGTTTTAACTTCATTTTGCGATGACTTGGAAATAGCACATGTGGCTGAAAGAATGTACGAGTCACCGGGGTGGCTTTCTTCAAGAAAAGGTGTGAAACGCAAGTGAGGGAGTTAATCGCAGACCCAGAGTGAAGGCTCTCAATCTGTGGCGTTCGCTGCCTTGCACATCACCTCGCTTTGCTGGAGGAAAGAGCTTGGCTTAAGGAAAGAACGCTAAGATGCAGAGCTGATGTCACCTCCTAAGTGCAGTCGAAGCCCCTGTTTAACAGGTCAAAGCTCAGGCAAAGCCGCATAGAAGAACCGGAAAGGGACGCTAAAGCAGTTCAGACGGCCCACAAAGCACCGCCCAGTGGGAAGGGACGGCTAGGGACAGAAAGAGACCACTGGGGACAGAAGAGGAGGGTTAGGGTGAGAAGGGGGATTACTTTTTACTAGGCACTTCTTTTTCCTCTTAAATTTTATTTCCTTACAGCTTTAGTTTTTAATTAGGGCACCAAGTAACATCTTTCCTCTTTGGCATTTCCAGACATAGCCAGCGCGGGTTGACCCTCTCCCTGTTCCTTACCCCACTCCCCAGGCCCCAGCTTGCTCCCTTCCAGCCCCCACCATTTTCATGTCACAAAACATCTCACTTTTTTCTTTTACACTCCTCGCTCCTTTTTCTTGCCCCCTCCCTCGGGATCTCCGTTCTGGTCTCATGACCTGTGGCCACATCACTTCCAAGAACTATGCGCGCATGAAAACGGGGAGCTGGTATCCACTTGTGAGAGAGAATATGCAGTATTCATCTTTTTCAGCCTGTGCTCATTCTCATCAAACTTGAACGTTTTCTCTCGTTCTCATATTACTTAATTACAGGAGTAATCGTGGAGATGACCAAGCAGTACTTGTCCCTCCAAGCCCTGTGCAGCTTGCAAAGACACAGAGGTTAGTGCTACCAAAACTGTGCTCAGGAATGGCTTCTTCTCCACAGTCCCACCACCTAGCTTCCCTTGTTCCTGCCCCCTCAAAGCTCCTTCCTCTCTGGTCCCTCAACGTCTTCCAGCTCTTCCAACTTAAATCATCAAAGGGAACTTCCAGGAAGCTTGCTGGCTTATTGAATATAAAGAAATGCCAATATTTTTGCTTTCTTACACATACATCAAAAGACAATGGCAAGCTGAACAACCCCTTTAAATCTTCATTGTGCCAACACAGGGAACAAGTTTCCCTCAATTAAACAATGGGCTTCAGGTAGCTCAGTTGACAGAGTGCGGCACCCCACAAGCCTAGCCTGGTGGCACACACCTTGCATTCTAGCACCTCGAGGGTGGACACAGGTGGATCAGAAGTTCAAGTTCATCCTCAGAAATCTAGCAAGTTTAATGAGAGCCTTGGACATGTGAGAGTCTACCTTAAAGACAATGAGCCCTGTATGGTGTTTGTATGCATTGTGCACTACGTAAAGGAGAAGTAATTATGCGGGGCAGGAAAGGAGGGGACAAATGTAGGGGCCCATGTGTGCTAGCGGACCATGACCCAGCCCCACCCTTGGCAAAGTACTGTATCCAGTCACTGCTTGCCCTGCTGATGTCTGCTCTTGAACACGGGGATGTGCACAAAATGTTGACACTATGTTTTCCAGGAAATGGTACAGCACTTTTATCCAGCAGGACCTGGGCTGTGGAAAATATGTTCCGCAAGTTTCTTTGAAAACTGAGGCTCTTCTCGGCTTAGACTGACCGCGCCCCTTTCTGTCTTCATAGTGCCCCATTTTTGATGCTGCTGTGAACCCACAATCTCCCCCTCTGTTCACACGCATGCGTTAGAACACCCAGACAAAAGGCTACCTACCTGAGAATTAAATTTTTCACCTCTGGATAGTTTGTAAGGCTGAACTCATTAATCTTCCTCTATTTGCTGTTTTCTGCAGTATAATTACACGGCACCAACCAGCGAAACTACTGGCTCCTATGGTAACTCTGAGGCTGCTCTTCATGCTGGCATCCTTCTGCAGAGAAGCTGCTGTGGGAATGCTGGCCCCAACTCTGTTCTGTTAGGAGCCATCAACTTTAAAGCTTCTGTATCCAATTGGGCGGGTTTTATAGTAGGACTAAGCACCGCAGTGTTTTGTAGCAAGGTGAATATTCAGAACCTTACTGAACTTTACACCTGAAAATCATTAAAATTGTAAATTCTGTATTATGCATTTTTCACCACACTAAAAAAGATTAAGCATCTTGATTTGTTTTCCCAAGATAGAAACACCTTTATTGCTTCTGCTGGTTTTTGAGCAATAAAGGCTCTTCAAAATTCTAACAGAGGAGAGCAATATAGATATAGATTTTTAAAAAGCTTTGTCATCTTTCCTAGTTGGGATACTCACTGTGACCAGTTTGTCAGATAACTGTAGGGGCTACTATTCTGCACAAACAGCAAAAGAATACTGTACATGTTGTGAAGACCTCAAAATAGCTAGTGGGGATGAGGTCCCACCAATTACCCTGAGATGATCATTACATGCTATAAATATGCATTGATAAACCATACTCGACCCCAATAATGTGTGCAATTATTATATGAACAATAAAAATAAGATTATCTTAAAGGAGTGTATTTGTTACAAGTGACAAAAATCTAAAATCACCTCAAGTACAAAAAACAATCACATAACTAATAACTAGGTGTATATGTAATCAGCTTTGGGAATCATAGAGTCATGCAGACTCAAATGACATAAGCAGGGTTTGTTTCATTTTGCTGGGGCTCTGAATTCAGGTCTGAATTTCTATTATTCAGGTTCCATAATGGGCTGTCTGAAAGCAAAAAAAAAAAAAAAACACTTCTTGCCTGTTCTGTGAAGGGTGGGGTGCGGTGGGGTGAGGGAGGAGGTGCCTTTGCCTTCATATGGTCATACGGGTGTCAAAGGTCAATGTCAGTGTCTTCTGTCACTCTCAACCCTACTAGAGCTAGGATTACAAAGGTATGCTATGAGACCCATATCCTATTGGATGCTGGGGCTCTAAATTCAGGTCCTCATGCTTGCACACCAAACATTTTACCCATTAAGTCATCTCTCCAGCCCCTCTTCCTTTCTGTTCTTGCATGTTTTATGACTTGTATGGACCAACTATAGCTCAACTGTAACCCCAAACTAATTAATATGGCTAGGGAAATGAAGTTTCTAAATGACCAGCCTCAAGTCTCTAATGAGCCTGAGGAGAATGGAATTGAGGAGTGCTTCACGGATGTTTATAAACAAAAGCTGCAACTTTCCCAATTTCATTAGTTCTTTCACCATTGTCATGAGCCATGTAATTTGGCGAGGGACTCCTTGCACACAAAAAAAAATAAAGTAGAATATGTTAGTAGAAGTAAAATGTCCAAACTCTTTTATTTCATTTGTAGGAAATCCTTAAACATCATCATTCTGGTTTTGCTACAAAATGCCATTATAATCAGAGAACACTTTTAAATTTGAATCATTAATTGAAATTTTCCCATTTATTCCTATGTTTACAGTGTAACTGTAAATAAAAAAGATTCTCATCTCAAGTGTGCAATCCCCTAAAAATTGTGTGATCGTGATTCTGTGACTCATAACTGTTGTGTATTTCAGTCTCAGCAGAATCGTGGGAACTAACTCAACTCTTTATTTCCCTCTCGACACGTGCAGCTTCTGCATTTCCTCCCTTCATCAACTTACTGATGACTGAAGGAAGACTTGAAGGGAAAGTGATTATGTGTTGTCATGCTTTCTTGTTACTCTTGTTGTCACTTCAATGTAAGTGGTTGGCAAATACACAAAAGTATGACAAGTTTGACAGAGTGTGGTGGAGTTTCTAGGTCACTCATGTTTCTTAAGACCGTCTAGTTTGAAAGGACAGCATGGCCTCTTGGGACTGCCAGTGAGTGGCTTTCTCAGTTACAAATGGCCCTTCCTTATCCTGTACTCTCTTTGAGTCTCACTGAACATCACATCTCAGGATCCATGAGAACTCTGTGCTTATGAGACATAGAGAACAATACACACAAATAAGATAGCTCTATGTCTATGCATGGAAGTTCCACAAAACGAAGTGGTAACAGTCACTGGGGAGAAAATAAAATTATTCCAATTACCCTGTAATACAAATCTATTTCACATGTAAAACACATTCACTCTTTTAATTAAAAATTTTATTTTTAAATTTAAATTCAAATTAGAAACAAGGTTTCTTCACATATCAATTTCACATCCCTCTCCCTTTCCCTCCCTTCCTCCCACCCCCCTCCCACCATCCACCCAATATCCCCTCCTTTCCCCAGGGAGGGTGAGTTCTTCCATGGGGGTGTCCATAGTCTGTCATTTCATCCAGGACAGGGCCTAGAACCTCCCCCCCAAGAGTACAGGGTGAGAGTGCACCTCTCATTGTGGGATGGGCACCCAATGTCCATTTGTATACCCGGGATAAATACTGATCTATTATCCAAGGCCCAATAGATGATTGCCTAGGCCTCCTCACTGACACCACATTCAGGGGGTCTTGATCAGCCCCATGCTGGATTCCTAGGCATCAGTCTGGGATTCAAGAGTTAACCCTTGTCAGGTCAGCTGTTTCTGGGGGTTAAACCAGCCCAGTCTTAATCCCTTTGGTCATCAGTCCTCCCTCTCTGTTACTGGCTTTCTTGAGTTCAGCTCAGTGCTTAGCCGTGGGAGTCTGCCTCTGCCTCCATCAGCCACTGAATAAAGGTTCTGTTTCCCTGACTCTCCAGCCATGGGCTTGTAGGCTGGCACTCCCCAGATCTATGTCTAAAATCCATATATGAGAGAATACATGCCATGTTTCTCTTTTTGTGACTGGGTTACCTCACTCAGGATGGTTTCTTCTAGTGTCATCCATTTGCCTGCAAATTTCAGGATTCCGTTGTTTTTTTCTGCTGAATAGTACTCCATGGTGTAAATGTACCACATTTTCTCTATCCACTCTTTGCTTGAGGGGCATCTAGGTTGCTTCCAAGTTCTGGCTATTACAAATAATGCTGCTATGAACATAATGGAACAGACATCCTTGTTGTATGAATGGGCATCTTTTGGATATATGCCTAAGAGTGGAGTTGCTGGGTCTTGTGGTAGGTTTATTCCCATTTTTCTGAGGAATCTCCACACTGATTTCCAAAGTGGCTGAACAAGTTGGCACTCCCACCAGCAATGGAGGAGAAACACATTCACTTTTAAAAGGTCTGCAGAATCTTGCTGTATGGTGGCACTGTAATCTAACAAACCCTGCGACACCTAGAAAATGGCCTCGGGGCATGCCTGGTAAGGTTTTCTTGATTAGGTTAATAGGAAGATCCACCCACTGTGGGTGGCATCATTCCCTTAGCTGGAATCCTAAATTGCATACAAAGCAGGGAGTGAACTGAGCACCATCCTTTATCACTCTCTGTTTCTTGACTGTGGATACAATTGACCAGCTACTTCAAAGCCTCTGCCACCTTGACTTCTCTACAGTGATAGGCCGCTACTCCTTTGACGTGTGAGCCAAAATGAACCCTTCTCCCCTTAAGTTGCTTTTGTCAGTATTTTATCACAGAAACAGGAAGGGTAGTTAAGACTGTCCATATCAATAGTTAGATTGCTTCCAAGGTTTCAGTAAGACATTTATGAATAAATAGCCTTAGGTACTTAATTGGTTGTTCATCAAGATCAGTTTCTAGAATGACTGAATTAACAAGTCATGCGTTGGGTTTCATTGCCAGAATCTTTATAAATGGCATACCAGCAGATAGCAATGTCTAAGAAAACTTACCTCTTCATACTCAAATAGGTTTTTTTCAATATTTGTAATGTTTTTATTTAAATTAGAAACATGAATGTTTCACATGTCAATCCCAGCTCCCGTTCCCACCCCTCCTCCCTTGTCCCTCCACCAGCGCCTCCAGCCCCCCACCTAAAAATAGTATTGCACATTTCTTGACTATGGCTGAGAGTAACTATCTTCATAGTTAATTCTCATTCTTAACATTTATGAGCATTCGACTATCCTTAAAGACCCTGCCCCATGCTCTATGAGACTGGGAGGAAAAGAAGTAAATTGAAGGTCCAAGCACTTGAGAGGTTGTGAGATCAAGGCCAGCCTGGTCTACATAGCTGGTTCCGGGCCAGCCAGGGGATATATAGTGAGATTCTGGGTTTGTTTGCTTTGTTTTTGAGTTGACTGTAATGATATATTATTTCCTTCCACAGTAAATGCCATGCCATCACATTTCTTATGTACTTTCCTTACAAACAAACCTTTTATATACATCTTATCTTTAAATCTTGATAATCTCATTGAATATTAAAGGAATGGGGTCTATAATCATCCCCATTTTGAAGGGGAAAAACTGAGGTTTGAAAGGTTAAATAGCAATCGGTGGCAGAACAACAGCTTATTTGGAAGTCTGTCTGAAACCAAAGTCAGTGTCCTTAAATTCTCTATAGTCTGCTCCTAAACTCAATCTTGGGGCTTTAGTTTTCATATTAATATGACGAATGGACCTACACCTGGTTGACTTTGACCATAAAATGGTCCTTGGCCACAGAACAAGAATGTCTAATACTTAGCAACCCCTGAGGATGTAAGCCAAAAGGAAGAATGTTACCCAAACTCTATCTGTCTGGCCAGGAGCTGAAAGGCAACGGGAAAGCTGACTGAGCATCACTCATCTTGAAGCCTCATAAAAGAAGGGAAATTGTATTTGCAAGTCCAATTTCTGAATGTTTGAGGCAGCCTCGCAGGAACACTGCAAGGAGGAGCTAAATGAGGACCCTGAGAAGAAATGTGGATAATATAGGGCATGGGGCTGCCCACTGCAGGGTATGTAAATACTTTATACACTAATTCAATTACCTTTCCAGGTTATTCGGGAGGGCTGATTTAAGCAGCAGCCTGAACCAGTGTCCCATCCCCCATGCATACATGCAGGAGGACAGAGTTAAGAGAGCTGGGTCGACCTTAACTCTGGATTTTTTGACTTTTATGGGCGTAAGTTGGAACTTTAATGTTTTATTAATGTCGAGGTTTTGGAGCTGGTATTCAAAATGTTTCAAGCAGAGATACGATGGGTCTCAAATACCTAAAATCTGTTCACACTGACAGGTAGTAAAAAAAATCACTATTTTACAGAAATTTCTAGCCACTCAAAGAACTCTGTGAGATTATTTTTGCATAAATTATTATATAAAGGATTATTAGCCATGTAAAAGGTGAAATGTTTAACTAATGGTAATTGATATATACTGGCATGGATAATGTGTATAATTATGAACTTTTTTAAAGCCCTTATTCCAAAGTATAACTAAACACATTCTTAAATTAATCATCTCCAGAGAAAGTGCAGCAAGAACTATAAATAAGGAGATTTGCTCAAAGCACAAAGGAAATGAGCTAACGCTTGTAAATGTCTCAAACGTCAAGAGGTTCTAGAGCGTCCCTCCTTTCTCTTACTCACATCTTGTGTAGATTTATGCAAGAAATCCCTTCCAAAACTTCAAGGCTCTGCTTGTACATATTATTTCCTGGAAAAAATTCAAAGATGAGGCAAGGTTGCAATTTTCAGCAATGAAAATGTTTTGGTCACACTAATTCACTATTTCAAAAGGCCTGGTTTTAGGAAAACCGTGCAATGTGTGTAATATTTTTTGACAATAAAGGAGTTGTGTACAGGGTTAACTCCAGATTTTCCACATCTGAATGAATAAATTTATTTGGTGATTTGTACTTTCCTTGAAAATGTTGTTTAATGACAGGTTTCCTTGTCGAGGGACCATGTGCTATAAAACTTCTAATCAGATTATTACCATTAATGAATGCTAACACATTTTCTCGGTGTTACTTGTGTCTTTGCCACCATTTAGACGAGTTGTGTTATCTCTTTCCCAGTTCATTTGCGACGCTCACAGGTTCTATTGAGGGATTTTTTATTTTTCCGGAAATTGAGAATTTGGAGTTACATGTTTCCATATTCATAAATGTCTCAACTATAAAGAATAAAGTGAAAAGAGATTCAAACTGGGCAGAAATACTGCTTGTAAAACAGTCACTCAAGAATAATCATCTCAGCTAAAGTAACTGTTTGTGAAAGACAAAAGGGGCCAAATTCCATCCTTGGATGTGCATACACAGCTCCTATTAGCTTCAGAAAACAGCTGGGTGAGTGGAGCCAAGGACAGTGTTTAGCTCAATTTGGTCTAATTTACCCAGACCACTGCAGCCACGAAAGATAAAGACAGATTATAAGACATTCTGCATGTCAGTACAGTAGCATGCTTTGTGGTTTTCTAGTCCCCAGGGCTTCCTCCATGAGGCCAAATGTCTATAGGCATATCTGAGAAGTTTGAAAAGTGTACACAACAAATTGAGTTGAGTTGAGACTTGCTGTAGTTGGTGGCTCTTCTCAAAGGAAGCCGCTCCTGCTCTGGGAGCCAAACTCTGGCAAATCAAATTTACCAAAAGAAACAGCCTGAGTCATATGCAAATGAAATTAACTGCTAAGACAAGAATGAAAGGACACTGATTCTAAAGGTTTTTAAGTACCAATCAAGAGATATTGAATTAATATGTTTTAGGCAGTTTCAATTCTCTAATTTACAAGATATATGTCAATGAGAGGATTTTTATGGTGAGCTAAATTAAATTTCCTTCAGAAATTCTTCTACCTATATACGTGGTGTCTACAGTGGTTATTTACTCCAGAATGGGGCCAAAAGTCACAGAATTGGCTTTGTCTAGGCCAGTGCTTAGAACACTGGTGCAAGAGCATTAATTCTTCTGGAAAATTGCTGTCTCTGTGTACTGTATATATTCTGACCCACCCTTATTATACAGCATTGTACTATTAGACTGCCGTGGGTCTACCAGCCTCTTCTTTTTTCTTTCACTAGTGTTTTATACAAGAAAAAAGGAAAGAAAAGCACAAAGAAAACTTGGCAAACTGCTTTTTAAATCCATGTCAAACAACATCCTGCCAAATGCACTCTGCTTATTGCCGCTGAAGGATGCCCAAGAATGTTTGCTCTTGTAGCACACACCTGTTTGACATTTCTTACTTCCTCAGAACTTGAGAACGCATTTGTCTTCTGTGCGTGTCTCAGGGATCTGACTCAAGGCTTCTTACATGTGTAGAATTCCTATTGACATAAGAAAAAGAATATTTGGCACGGTTACAAGATGGACCATGAAGACCATCATAGAACTTTGGGGGACCTCTCAAGTACGGAGTAAGAGAGAGAGATTTATGAGTAACTTACTGGATTTCACCAACAATGGGCTGATATTTCGTGAAAGGTTTTTGCTGCTCTCTGGAGAATGAAAACATTTCAAATGCCATGATCATGAGGTACAGGTGGAAGCATGTTTGTATCTCTGTGCATGTGTAGGGAGGAGAGGACACACACATATGCATTGCACAGTTATACTGTATGTCCAGACCTATCAATTCTACATGCCAATACTATTTGAGGCAGACTGTCGCTTAATAGTAATGATGGTGTCATACGGGAAGAGGTGTGTTAGGGAAGACAGCGCAAGAAAACATGAAACTGTGTCTTTCCTTCCTCTAAGAAAAGTAACAAGCATGGGAGCCAAATGCTGCTTTCATTACCATCTTTCCTCTAGGATTGACAAGAGTGAGTGAGACGGGAAAGTGTGCCTCAGTTTTAAGACTGCAGCTGGTCACTTGAATCATGAGTAAGGGACTGTGGGATGCACACATTACAAAACAGGTGCCACAGTCAATGCAGATGGTATACTAGGTGTTTTACACATCAGACATGGGTTAGGGGAATAAAATGTTGATCCAAAATCAAAGCAAAGAAGGCTAAGAGCCCAAGCATTGGATTATCTAAGAGGAGACACTTGATCCCTCTGAGACACCAGCTATGAGATAAGGAACATCCCAAGGGCAATTCATTCATGACTCTCTTCTGCTCTTTGCTGGGCTTGGACAATCCAAGACCATAGAAAGAGAAGCAGAGGAAGGGGTCCCCTGTTGGTATAAGGAAATGTCTGCTAGCCATTTGACATGGACAGTTTGGTGAAAAGATTAATCTCCGAACTCCGAAGTAATCTCCTACAGACCATTATGCTAAAGGTAAGGTAGACCTCACTGGACCAATTAGGTAACACAAAATATGGAAACCCAAAAGGTTTTTTCCTTAAAGCCATGGTTTAAATATATTCAGGTCTTGTTACCATTTCTAGATTTGTGTGTTACTGTTAATAATTAATATGCTAGAACATTTCAAACTTTTGGGAGTTTAAGAATTATATGGAGCTGATATTGTATATGAAATAGTCGTAATCAGTCCCATATGTTGAACACAGATCATGTTCTCAATTCTGTAGCAGGTATGGGTGTACTAGTCATCTCTCATCACTATGACAAGATACCTGGCGAAACCAACTTAAAGGACAGAAGACCTATTGTAAATCAGAGTTTAAGTTTCCATATGGCTATGGCATTTCAGTACACGGTTGCACGGCTCAATTGTTTCAGGGCTGTGACAAAGTAGAACACCAGAAGGTAGCATGTGATGGAGGAAATAGGCTCATCTTGTGGCGTCTAGAAAATAGAGGGTAAGCAGGTGGCCAGATGCAAATGGCGTCCCCTTCAAGACCATGACCAGTGACCTATTATACTTACTTCAAATATGCCCTACATCTCATAGTTCCCACTGCTTCTGAATAATACCTTGAATTACAAACCCATGGACGAGTTAACCCATTGATAAGATCAGAGCCTCTGTGATCCTATCACTTCCCAAAAGCACCAGCTCTAATCACTGAAGCATCTGTAGAACAGGTCTTCAACACAAGAACCTCTGGGACATTTCAGGTCCAAATCCTAACAATAGAGAATGTAAAACTTCACATGCACATCCCTTCTAGAATGTGGGTCTAGTCTTTCAGCAATTAGGAAGGAGGAAAACAGCTACGGGTTCAAAGAAGGTCCAAGCGCATGACTGATTCAAGATTGAAGTACTGGAGCTGGTCTGCCTCTGCGTTCATGCTCATCAGCTCTCGGTTAAGATGGAAGCAGGGTCAAATCCTCACCAAAAAGCATGCTGGTTTTCTCTTATGCCTTTTCTCATATTTATCAGAAAGAACTCAGTAAGAGATTCTTGTCATGATAATATCTAGTGTTATAGATATCCTTGTATCTATTTTCACTTTTAAGAAGAAAAATATAAAAAGTAAAGAAACATGGTGAGTCTGACTCCACAAATAAAGCCCAAATGAAACTGATAATAAGTGGCCTCTCAAACGCTGTTTCCATTTGCTAGCGTTGTGCCTAATGACTGACAATTTCCTCATCTTTATTCTCAACAAGCTCAATGGTATTGGCGTCTTTGCATTGTAGGAAAGAAAGACAAGTCAGGAATTTGCTTCATTTGATTGCCCAACTGATTTTACAAGATTGGTGATTTGTATTCACACCTAGGTAGTCTTTGGGAACTCATCACAGGTCTCAGTTGGACCAACCAGGATGCTACTGCAAAGGTAAAAAGCTTTTAACCATTTGTTACATCACCACATACTCCGAAAATTCTGTAGAACAAACGGGAACTTTGTCAGATATATATTTAAAGCATCCTTGAAACATTCTCCTTAGGCTTCTTTTATTTTTTTTTATTTCTCTGTGTTCTTTCCGTAAGTCAAATTTATTGAAAAAGGAAAATTCACTGTGCTTAATCTGAATATTTTGCCAAGCCTGTCTCCCTCTATGGTCCCAAGGAAGTCAAGTCGGTCAAGACCCTTTTCCTTTGGAATCACTCTGGAAGCCATTCAGATTTCACAGCTACTTTCCAGAAACAGAAAATAGGTCTGGGGCAGGAGTTGCAGAAGCAGCTGGGTAGTAAAATGCTTGCTTAGCTATAGAGAGTTCTGGGTTCTATCCCAGCACTACTTATAGTAACACCGCCTGCAATCCTGACACTTGGTAGATAGTGGCAGGAAGATCAAAAGTCTAAAGGGATCCTTGACTACATAGTGAGTTGAAGGCCAGCCTGGATTCTATGAAGACATCTTAGAGAGCAGGGGAGGATGCAATGGATTCAGGAAGCTCTCAGAGCTAATGAGAAGAGCCTGTGCTTCCCATAGGGAGAGGTAACACTGCTCATTTCCCACTTTTCACCATTCACTCCTTTGTCTGCAGAGCATAAAGCAACAGGCAGAACTGCAAACTAGCAAGCAGTGCTCTCCTCCCCATATCTGTGTCCGTAGAACACTTGAGACCCTGTAGAGATGTGTTAAGTACTTACTAAATGAATAAAAGTCTATCTAAAGCATAAAGTCCATCAGGAACTTCGGGTGATCCAAAGGAAAGCATGTGAGTCTCCATCCCTCAGAATAATGAAACTATTAAATTCAGTACAATTGCAACAGTTCCCACTGCTTCCTCATATCTTACCTAGAGCTAAAGGATTTCCCTATAAATATTCTGGTCACATTTTGCATCTAGGAAGTTACTGGCCTGGGTATCTTAAAGAATGAGGTTACTTAAAACTGATCTTTCCCTAGTCAACACCATAGTTTTAGATAGGTATGTGGAGACATGAAGAAAGCAAGCTAAGGTTCCAGGAGGTGACAAATGATATATATAAGGCTAAAGGGATAGGACATCAATCACTAAAATTATGCCTGAAACTATCCTTCCATTTACAATGTGACTTTATAGCTATTTCTGGTTATTAGAGTCTAATTATCATATAATGTTTTCTAATTTAAAATAAGAATATGATTGATAGAATTTCTAACATGTCCCTTCCTAGTTTCCAGACTCCAAGTTTGACATCATGACCATGAATATGTTAGATTACATGACAAAGAGAACAGTGCAATTGAGGCTAGCCACCAAGTCCATCTTACAATAAGAGAATCTCCCATCATTTCTTCAGCAGGTTCCATGCGATAATGCATTCTAAAGATCTGACAGCAGTGAGAAGAGGAAATCAGAGCCGTTCGGGAGAGGCACAGCCCTTCACTTGCCCTCGCTGGTTTGAAGATGGAAGAGGTCATGGCAAGAGGGATTCAGCCCTCAGCTGAAGGCCAGCAAGGAAGGGGCCTGTAAGTTACAACTTCAAGGAACTGAATTTGATCAACAATCAAATGAGCTTGAAAGCAGATTACAAGAACTTCCCCTTAAGACCCCACCTCTAGGCCACAGAAATCACTGGGGCCTTGGGTAGTAGATCAGTGCTTACCATGGTTTATGAATGATCTTTGGGAGCCCATTCCAAATAGAGGGATGCTCTCTCAGCCTGGACACATGGAGAAAGGCCTAGGTCCTGCCCTGGATGAAATGACAGACTTTAGAGATTCCCCCCAAGGAGTGCCTCACCCTCCCTGGGGAATGATGTGGGGACTGGGTGGGGGGCTGGAGGGCTGTTGGAGGGGCAAAGGAGGAGGGGTGGGAGAGGGACCTGAGATTGACGTGTGAAGCATTCATGTTTCTAATTTAAATAAAAACATATTTTGAGAAAAAAAAGACCCCACCTCTGCTGACACCTCGAATGGGTGTGGCAATACCATAAGCATAGAAACAAATGGAGTCTGCCTGGACCTTTAAGCTATATAATCAGTTTGTGTTGTTTTATATCTCTGACCTCATGCGCTTTTTACAAAGACAGTAGAAAGCTAGAGGTGGAGAATTCATTATCATTTTAATATTATAAACATTATAAATGCTGATAAAGGGTCTAAATGTAAGAATAAGGTTTGATTAAAACTGCTCTTCAGATATCCAAGCCATGAAGCATTCTTGGTGGTCATTTAACAAATGGCAGGTTGTCAGTTGGAAGTGGTGGTATGTACCAAAAAAAAATAGCATCTAACATCACCCACAAAGGTTAGACTATGCACTCAAACAGCATTTATTATTTACCTGCTACTCACAATGCTGAGCAATGAAGATAAAGATTAACCAAAAGCCTCGCCTAGTAGCACATAGAAAGAAGTCCATTGTTGGAGAGATGCAGGATCAGAATTTAAGGTCATCCTTGAGCTATGTAGTGAGTTTGAAGCCAGCCTGGGTTACAGGAGACCCAGTCTCAAAACCAAATTTCAGAAAGGTTCACCTGCCCTTCTATGACCTGATTCATGCTTAGCTGCCCCATGCCGGCCCTAATTCTTACAATGCAGACAGTAAACCCTCTGCTGCAATCACAGTCATTTCTTGAAGTCAGCTAAGCAAGCATGTTCTCTCCCCTTGCTTTGTGGTATAACGCACTTCCTACAATTCTCACCCTCAGCTCTATCCCACCTAAAGATTAAGTTCAAAGGGCCAGTCCAGAGCTGTGACAGTCTCTGGCAATTCTGAAGCAAGGCTAAAGGCTAGGAGTGATGGACCCGACCTGAGAGGAAAGGTAAGAGTTCAACGGTTGAAACAACTCCCTGAAGAGTAATTACAGTGGGGAGTTACCAGGGACAGACAGGGAAGACGAATGCCACACTGCACTGAGAACTCATCTTTTTTTTTTTAATTTAAATTAGAAACAAGGTTGCTTCACATGTCAATCCCAGGTCCCTCTCCCTTTCCCAACCCTCCTCCCACACCCTCCCTCCAAGCCCCCCCCATGACCCCTCATTTCCCCAGGAAGGGTGAAGCCCTCCATGGGGGTGTCCATAGTCTGTCATTTCATCCAGGGCAGGGCCTAGACCCTCCCCCGAGAGTCCAGGGTGAGAGTGCATCTCTCATTGTTGGACGGGCACCCAATGTCCATTTGTATACCCGGGATAAATACTGATCTACTACCCAAGGCCCAATAGATGATTACCTAGGCCTCCTCACTGACACCCACATTCAGGGGGGTCTTGATCAGTCCCATGCTAGATTCCCAGGCATCAGTCTGGGATTCAAGAACTAAGCCTTGTCAGGTGAGCTGTTTGTGGAGTTTAAACCAGCCCAGTCTTAACCCCTTTGCTCATCAGTCCTCCCTCTCTGTCACTGGGTTCCTTGAGTTCAGCTCAGTGTGTAGCTGTGGGAGTCTGCCTCTGCTTCCATCAGCCATTTAATGAAGGTTTTGTTTCCCAGACTCTCTGGCCATGGGATTGTAGGCTGGGACTCCCCAAATCTATGTCTAAATCCATATATGAGAGAGTACATACCATGTTTCTCTTTTTGTGACTGGGTTACCTCACTCAGGATGGTTTCTTATAGTGCCATCCATTTGCCTGCAAATTTCAGGATTCCATTTTTTTCCTTATGAATAGTACTCCATTGTGTAAATGGACCACATTTTCTCTATCCACTATTCAGTTGAGGGGCATCTAGGTTGCTTCCAAGTTCTGGCTATTACGAATAATGCTGCTATGTACATAGAGGAACAGACATCTTTGTTGTATGAATGAGCATCTTTTGGATATATGCTTGAGAGTGGAGTTGCTGGGTCTTGTGGTAGGTTTATTCCCATTTTTCTGAGGAATCTCCATACTGATTTCCAAAGTGGCTGTACCAGCAGTGGAGGAGTGTTCCCCCTTCACTACTCCAGAATAAATTGTCGTTGGTGTTTTTTATTTTAGCCATTCTAACAGGAGTTAGATGGTATCTGAGTTGTTTTGATTTGCATTTCCCTGATGGCTAAGGATGTTGAGCACTTTCTCAAGTGCCTCTCAATCATTTTAGACTCCTCTATTGAGAATTCTATATTTAGTTCTGTAGCCCACTTTTTAATAGGGTCCTTTGGTGTTTTGGATACTTGCTTCTTGAGTTCTTTGAAAATTTTGGAGATCAGCCCTCTGTCAGATGTAGGGTTAGTGAATATCTTTTCCCATTCTATGGGCTGCCTTTTTGTCTTTAAGAGTGTATCCTTTGCCTCACAGAAGCTTCTCAGTTTCAGGAGGTCCCATTTATTAATTGTTGACCTCACTGTCTGTGCTACTGGTGTTATGTTCAGGAAGCTGTCTCCTGAACCAATTTGTTCATGGATATCACCCACTTTCTCTTCTAAGAGGTTCACTGTAGCTGGATTTATGTTGAGGTCTTTGATCCATTTGAACTTAAGTTTTGTGCATGGTGATAGACATGGATCGATCCACATTCTTCTACATGGCAGCATCCAGTTTATGCCAGCACCATTTGTTGAAGATACTTTCTTTTTTCCATTGTATATTTTTAGCTTCTTTGTCGAAGATCAGATATTCATATATGTATGGGTTAATATCAGGGTGTTCAATTCCATTCCATTGGTCTACCTGTCTATTTTTGTGCCAATACCAAACTGTTTTTAGGACTACAGCTCTATAATAGAGCTTGAGGTCAGGGATGGTGATGCCTCCAGATGTTGCTTTGTTGAGTAAGGCTGTTTTGGCTATCCTGGGTCTTTTGTTTTTCCATACAAAATTGATTATTGTTCTGTCAAGGTCTGTGAAGAATTGTGCTGGTATTTTAATGGGGATTGCATTGAATCTTTGCTTTGGCAGGATTGCCATTTTCACTACATTGATCCTACCTATCCAAGAGCATGGGAGATCTTTCCATTTTCTGAGGGTTTCTTTAATTTCTTTAAAGACTCAAAGTTATTGCGATACAGGTCTTTCACTTGTTTGGTTAGCGTTACCCCAAGGTATTTTATGTGGTTTGTAAAGGGTGATGTTTCTCTGATTTCTTTCTCAGCCCTTTTATCAACTGTATATAGTAGGGCTACTGAGTTTCTTGAATTGATCTTGTAGCCTGCCACTTTGCTGAAGGTGTTAATCAGCTGTAAGAGTTCCCTGGTAGAGTTGTTTGGGTCATTTATGTAAACTATCATATCATCTGCAAATAGTGAAAGTTTGACCTCTACCTTTCCAATTTGTATCCCCTTGATCTCCTTTTGTTGTCATATGGCTCTAGCTAGAACTTCAAGTACAATATTGAAAAGGTATGGAAAGAGTTGACAGCCTTGTCTTGTTCCTAATTTTAGAGGAATTGCATTGAGTTTCTCTCCATTTAGTTTGATGTTAGCTGTTGGTTTACTGTATAGTGCTTTTATTATATTCAGGTATGTTCCTGTTATCCCTGATCTCTCTA
The DNA here is from genome assembly GCF_017639785.1 of Mesocricetus auratus. Classification (NCBI taxonomy): domain Eukaryota; kingdom Metazoa; phylum Chordata; class Mammalia; order Rodentia; family Cricetidae; genus Mesocricetus; species Mesocricetus auratus. The sequence continues at coordinate 15,717,849 of NW_024429193.1, forward strand.
GGACCTTTATCATGCTGGATTTTGTCAAAGGCTTTTTCAGCATCTAGTGAGATGATCATGTGATTTTTGTTTCTCAGCTTGTTTATATGGTGGAATACATTGATGGACTTTCATATGTTGAACCATCCCTGCATCCCTGGGATGAAACCTACTTGATCATGGTGAATGATTGTTTTGATGTGTTCTTGGATCCAATTTGCCAGTATTTTATTGAGTATTTTTGCATCAATGTTCATAAGGGATATTGGTCTCAAGTTCTTTCTTAGTTGTGTCTTTGTGTGGCTTGGGGATCAAAGTTATTGAAGCCTCATAGAAAGAGTTTGGCAAAGACCCTTCTGCTTCTATTGTGCAAATTACTTTGAGAAGAATTGGTATAATCTGCTCTTTGAATTTCTGGTAGAATTCTGCACTGAGGCCATCTGGACCTGGGCTTTTTTTGGTTGGGAGACTTTTGATGACTGCTTCTATTTCCATAGGGGTTATAGGTCTATTTAAATTGCTTATCTGTTCTTGATTTAATTTTGCAAATGATAGATATCCAGAACATTGTCCATTTCCTTTAAAATTTCAAATTTTGTGGAATACAGGTTTTCAAAGTATGACCTGATGATTCTCTGAATTTCCTCAGAGTCCGTTGTTATGTCCCCCTTTTCATTTCTGATTTTGTTAATTTGTATGTTCACTCTCTGCTGTTTGGTAAGTTTGGATAATGGTTTGTCTATCTTGTTGATTTTCTCAAAGAACCAACTCTTCGTTGCAGTGATTCTTTGTATTGTTTTCCTGGTTTCTACTCTATTGTCCATTGTTTTTTTTCTGCACAATAGTACTCCATTGTGTAAATGTACCACATTTTCTCTATCCACTCTTCGGTTGAGGGGCATCTAGGTTGCTTCCAAGTTCTGGCTATTACAAATAATGCTGCTATGAACATAGTGGAACAGATGTCCTTGTTGTATGAATATGCATCTTTTGGATATATGCCTAAGAGTGGAGTTGCTGGGTTTATTCCCATTTTTCTGAGGAATCTCCATACTGATGTCCAAAGTGGCTGTACGAGTTGGCACTCCTCCCAGCAGTGGAGGAGTGTTCTCCTTTCTTCACAACCTCTCCAGCATAAACTGTCATTGGTGTTTTTTATTTTAGCCATTCTGACAGGGGTGAGATGGTATCTCAGAGTTGTTTTGATTTGTATTTCCCTGATGGCTAGGGATGTTGAGCACTTTCTCAAGTGCCTCTCAGCCATTTTATACTCCTCTATTGAGAATTCTATATCTAGTACTGTAGCCCACTTTTTAATTGGATCCTTTGGTGTTTTAGAGACTTGCTTCTTAAGTTCTTTGCAAATTTTGGAGATCAGCCCTCTGTCAGATGTGGGGTTAGTGAATATCTTTTCCCATTCTGTGGGCTGCCTTTTTGTCTTGTTGACTGTGTCCTTTGCCTTACAGAAGCTTCTCAGTTTCAGGAGGCCCCATGTATTAATTGTTGACCTCACTGTCTGTACTACTGGTGTTATGTTAACTGAGGTAATTTTTCCTGATCTTAATTTCTTCAACATACAGAAGATATTCTGCCTAGATAGGTTCCTACTGCCATAAAAGAAAACTAAAGAATAGATGTGGTGGCCCAGACCTTTAATCACAACATTTGGGAGGCATACATGGGGATGTCAGTGAATTCCAGGTCAGCTTGGTTTATATAGAGAGTTTCAGATCAACCATAGCTACATAGTGAGACCCTATTTTTAAAAGAAGAAGAAGCAAAGAAGGGACGAAGGGAAGGAGGGAAGGAAGAAAGAAAGAAAGAGAGAAAGGATGAAAGGAAGGAAATGAATTTGAAATAATGAAAACATTGAATCCTTCATTGCTGCAATGGTCTTACAAATATCTGTGGTTGAGTTCTAAATACTGAAAAGTCAAGTATTTTTATAAATCACAGTCACATGTGTTTTATGCTCGTGTGTTTGCTCCTACCTTTTCACACTGAAAAAAAACTTACAGGTGGGTGGAGGGGATGGGGGAACCATATGCCAACAGGGTTTTGTGGATCACAAGGCCCCATGCAATTAAGCCGCCATTGTTAATTTTCAAATTGTCATAATCCATTTGAGAATTTAAGACAATTCAAAAAACAATTATGACTGAATGAAAAGTGAATTGGGCAATCAACTGAGATGAAATTTAGCCCTGAGAAACAAAACATTGCATGTGGGGGAAGTCTGGAATATGGTAAGAATGAAAGGCGTACGGAAAAGAGTGATTGTTCAGGGATGGTCTTCAAAGGCCAAGGTACTTGACAAGAAGGGGGTGGGGCTCTGCTTAACACCGTGTGATTTTGCTGTTCTGCTAAGTACAGCAGATTTAGTTCTTTAATCTTTAAGTTGCACAATAAAAACATTGAAGGCTATCCAGATGCACATAGAGATGGCGGTGTGCTGTTTACCTAAGACTATCAGACAGAAGCAAACAAACAAATCGGTCCCCACAGACGTTACTGAACAGCTCGCTGCAGAACAGAATTTCAGTTGTTTATCCTGATTCTTAGGAAAAAGATTAATTTGTGATGCATCTAAATGAATTACTTCTCCATAAATCAGCAAGTTCAAATAACCACATCCTATCATTTTTTTATTTTGAATTCGAAATGAATGTACTTAGCAGGATCATCAAATAACATCAAAAGGCCCTGTCATAAACTGTGAACAGATACACATGTGTCCTCAAGTAAATTTTTTTACTTATTTCCCTTTGTGGAATGAAATCTTGCATTCCACACAAGCAGAAGAGACAAATATTACCACACTATGGCTCATGTTCTCTTTATTTCCCTCCATGCCATTTCACCTCTTGCAATCTCCCTTCTGTGCCTTTTGCAAAACTGCAAACAGGATTCATCTCCAGCCTGGTGCTTTCCTTGAAAAATCACATCGCACCATGGCCTTTCTTGTGCTCTGAGTTCTCTCTGGATGCATTCGTTCACTCGCTCGCTCACTCATGGATCATTTTGCACTTTCCATGAGACCTCCTCCACAGCATCAAGTTCCGTGTTCTCCATGCAATCAAAGTGCATCTATCCTATGCCTCCCTAGACGACTGGGACTATGCTAGGCATCATAAAGTTTATAGAAAGGAGTATAGGTAATTATTGGTTTCTTTCAAAAAGATTAAAGTGGCTGACTGTCAAAACAAACTATAGTATAATAACATAGTCACCCAAAATAAAAGGAAAAAATCTAGCAATAAATGAGAAGAAAATTATATCAAATCCTTCCACCAAGTTTATAAGCTCAAATGGGGGAAACTGAATGTATTGTGAAGATTTCATGCCTTAATAGAGAAATTCCTTTACCATTCTATTACTATTCCTTTCCAATTCTAAGTGGAGCAAAGACAAAAACATGTCGTGGTTAGTACCACACACGAGACAAACTCAGAACCCTTCTCCAGAAAGCATAACAGCAAACAGCTACTAATTCATCAGACCAGCATTTGGACTATTCCCTATATAAATGATGTGCTCCTCCCTCAAGTTTGTCATTTAAGGATAAGTATGTAGAATAGTTAGATATTATACTGGATTACTAAACTGACCATGGCAGCTTCTCTTCTAGGATTTATGACTTCCCCAACCATGGCTAATTGGCTAGGTTTAGAGTACCAAGCTGAATTTCCTCATACTGAGTTGGTCTTAAGTCCAAATAGATGACTGTTGGTATTCCAAAGATATAAGTGCCACTATTGCACTTTGGAGGTGTCTTGGTATGCTGGTCGTTGTTGTTGTTCATACTTTACAGCTAAGTAGGACTATTCATTCTTTTTCTCCATTGGCAATTTGTATAGTACCTTCAGATACTTTGAGAGCTAGTCCTCAGGGGAGAAGCTTACAGTTCAGTTCCATATAGATTTCTCCAAGTCCTGTGTCTGAACCTTATGGTGTCTTCATAATATGAACTTATGCTTAAGTTTAGGAGGCAAGCAAAGGCAATAGCAATAACCTACATTGTTTGGGGAGTCTCTTGAATGCTCCTGATTAATAACTTAAAGGAATATTTTGGATGCCTGGCACTGGTGATTTTTTAGACAGTCTATGACTCTGGGGGAACATTAATACCCCAAGTAGAATAACTTTATTTAAGCTATGAGGTGTGTGTGTGTGTGTGTGTGTGTGTACATACAAGATGTCTATGAAAGATAGTGTCTTCTATACATTATAGGGAAGATTTCATGCGTACCCATATACAACAATATGGCCGCCTATACATGACAAACATAATAATAATATCAGCTGAAATACCAAGATAGATTGAGGAACTCTCATAAGGCCACTGCTAGATCAAGAGCTATAGGAAATGAATGACTACCAAGAGAGGAAGATTCTGTCTTCTCTAACAACAAACCCCCTGATGAGCTATCCAGTCCTAAACAGTCTTCCCTAAGTACATATACATATGAGCTACTCCAAATGAACTCAGCATGCTTTATTTATATATAAATGTATATGTAACAATAACAATTAAGAAAATGAGCTCAGAAGTGGGAGCTCACAGACCCCAGTCAGCTGGAGAATCAACACAGGACTGAATCAGGCCCCCTGAATGTGAGTATCAGTTGGGAGGCCAGGGCAGCCTATGGGGCCTCTGGTGATGGAACCAGTATTTATCTCTAGTGGATGGATGGAGTTTGGGAGCCCATTCCCCCAAGGAGGAATACATTGATGGGGGCTAGATTCTGCCCCAAATGAAGTGACAGACTTTGATGATCCCCCATAGAAGGCTTCACTCTCCCTGGGGAGTAGATAAGAGGTGGAGTGGGCGGCTGGTGGGGGACATGGGAGGATGGGGGGGAGAAGGAACTGGGATTGATATGTAAAATGAGATTGTTTTGAATTTAAATAAAAATATTAAAAAAAGAAAATGAGCTCATTAATTTAAGAGGGAGTAGAATGGGGGCCTAGAAGGAGTTGGAAGGAGAAATAAAATGGCTGGAATTAGATAAATACAATACTCATGTATCAAAATCTCAAATATTTTAGTAAAAAATTTTAAATGTAAAAACATGAGTTTGTTATTTAAAAAGAGTAATGATGGATGCTTGTAAAATTATAGAACATTTTAGACTTAAACCAAGTAATACTAATTAAGTCGTCCCTTCATTCTTTGTATCCTGGATAGAAGCTGTGCATGGCAGCCTACATCTCTAGTTCCTACACTCAGGAGACAAAGGCAGGTAGATATCTGTGAGTTTAAGGCCAGTCTACTCTACATGGTAAGTTACAGACAAACTAGGTGATACAGTGAGACTCTGTCTCAAAAACAAATTGAAATAGTCAAATATAATTAAAGATTGGCAACTGACCTTCAGGCTCTATATAAACATAATATTCTGGATGATGCTAGCATGAGTATTAAGAATGACCATTAAGGGGATGTCTATACAAATCTTGGATTAACTTATAATACAATATGCATTCAGAAAACAAAACCTTGGTGGTGAGAAATATGTCTGACATGGGGAAAAAATAGCCAAGCCTGAGGATGAGTCTTGTTGAGTGAGTGAACTATGACCTTGAATGGGCTATTAGTTGGAAGAATTTGATGATAACAATAACTAAACAGTGAGTCTATAATCCTGTTTTAGTGGCTTCTTCATCTGAGATGCCTGGATTTTATATTTAACCTTCCATTCTTTTGTTTTCAGATATTATTGTGTTAAAAATTGATAGGCACAAAAAACAGTTTGGTGGATTTCTTTTCTTTTGGGGTGTGGTTTTATTTTGCTTTTTAGTTTTATTGCTGTATTGGGTTTTTTGGTGTTTTGAGAAAACTTAAAGTTGGATAGGGAGGGAGAATGGATATGGACAGACTTGGGGGGAAGAAAGAGTATGATCAAAATACATTCAAATTTTAAAATTGTTTTAAATTATAAAAAAACATAATTAAAAATCCATAACTTAACTTATTAGTCTGTATTAACCACCAGCACAAAAAGTCAAGGGTACTTTCCTTGACCTAACCCCTGATATCTGGTTGTGTCATTGAAGAAATTAGTTTGACTTGAAGGAGCTCAAAGGCCATTTTAATTGCATGATGAATCCACCTGACAGCACATAATATATTTATTTGTGAAATCACCCTTTTAGCTCTCATCAAGGCAGGGAACTCATGCTCATTTGCCTCCTGTTGCTGGTGGTTAGAGGATGTAATATGCAAAAGCCTATATGCAGAGGAACCCCCCCAAATCAGCAAGTACTCAAAATTGTGTGCAAAATATGAATAAAATATTGATTTCATTAAAAATGTTAAGGACTACTTAATTCAAAAACATTTTATATGTTTGCATATTTATTTTGAAATTTGCATATTTGTTTGCATATAACTTGTAAAGATGAATGTTAATTATACTTTAAAATCATTTATAAATTGTAACTAAGAATGTTGTATGAATTTTTAAAACTGCCAAATTCTCAAGTACCACTAATTATAAAGTGTCATGTAAAGTACACTGGAGCAGGCCTCATATTGAAAAAATATTGAGATCTTGACAAATAGGAAAGTGGAATTATGAAGTGTGCTTGCTGATTAAGCGATACCACAGGCGAGTGAAAGTTAAGTATCATTCATGCATTCTCAAGGCATCTATCAGCCCTCCTAAAATCAGGATGATTTTACTCCTATCCTGATAGATACCTTACCTGGCTCCTCCACATTAGCCCACATTCAAACACACTTTCTGGGGGTTATTTAGTGTTTTATTCAGTTATATGTACTCTGGACGTGATGGACAGAAGGAACTAAAAATTGTAGCAGGCCATCAGGCTGCCTCAGCAACACTTTCTGTCACCTAAGGGGAACTGAGATTTGGCCGTGCACTGAGTTTGTAAAATGATCTGGAATAATTTTAGGCCTTTCCACAAGGTCAGATCTTAACTGGTTTCAAAAACACCATTGAGAAGAATGAAACATCCAGGTAATTATCCCAACATGTGGATCTAACACTCTGTCTACTAAATTAGGCATGAAATTGGACTTCTTAAAGCTACGATAGGTCTTGCCTTGTGAATCGATACATAACTTTCTATAGTTCTGATAAAATGTTTACTGATCCTAAGCACAGATATACCATAGGAAGGAACCACAACCTGGGTGTCATTTTTTTCTAAATTAGTAACTACTGTAAACCAATTTTAAATTTTTATAAAGAGTTGCCATTCAGTCCAACATCTAAAGTCTTCCCAACACCTTGCTACCATTTCCCCTTTCTCTTCCAACCCCACGCCCCTTGTGTTTGTTAGGTTAGGGTTGACTTGCAAATGTCTTACTACAGGAAATAATTAATGCTAAGTTATTCCATGTTGCTATATTATCAGTGTCCTATCTAAATCCATACTAACATAATTAGAGATAAAGTCAGCAGAAAAAAAAAAAAAAACAAGTAACTCTTAAGGTTCCATGCACGACAAATATCAGCTCGGCTGGCAGAACAGAACTCAGGTCTTGAAAATAATTTGATATTAAAAGACAAAAGCAAACAAATTAGATTTGTGACTTTATTTTTTCCACCTCTGGGTATTAACCAACCCCTGTAAAGTACACATTGCCCTCGTCAAATCTGCCTTAACAGGAATTTAGGTTTTGAAAGGCAAATGGAAAAAATTGTCTCCCTCTGGTGGGGACTGTAACAAGTTTTTCTTTTTCTTTTTCTTTTTCTTTTCTTTACTGTTTCTTCCCCCTATCCTGTTTTGTCTTATTTTTTTTTTCCTGCAGTCAATTTCAGCTAAGTTTCATGATGGCAAAAAAAAAGAATATTTTTAAATGACCAGATTTGTATCATCTTTTCAACAGATTTTATTATCATTTAAATGTGGCCAGTACTCAGAGAACTCCAGACTCAAAAGCAAATTTCTGCTTCTTTCACCTGTTTTTTTTTTTTCTGAATTAAAAAAAAAAAAGGCTGAAAGAAGTAAAACATGGCTTCATTTGTGCAAGAAACATTCAGTGGCTAAATGACTGTTGTCAAAAATTTCACTTTAGAATCCATAATTATTCCTGAACAAGCAATTTCAGAGTAGGAAGATTCTAGAAGTCCCATCTCCCTCCATCCACTCACACCATTTGCCAAGGCTACCCAGGGCTCTCTCCCTTCACTGTGATCCTGAAACAATGGAAACATGCTCTATTATCACCTGACGGCTGGCTTGTTTGTGTGGCAGACCCTCCAGTTAAGACTGGGAACCCATGCCGGGCCGTGGTGGCGCACGCCTTTAATCCCAGCCCTCGGGAGGCAGAGGCAGGCGGGTCTCTGTGAGTTCGAGGCCGGGCTGGACCCTGGACCGACAGCCTCCAAAACAATACAGAGAAACCCTGTCTCGTAAAAACCAAAACCAAAAAAAAAAAAAAAAAAAAAAGACTGGGAGCCCATAAGCAGATGTCCTGTGTATGGGTGTCTCCAAGTCACCAGTGTATGGCTGAGTGTTTATAGCACTTGAGAATGGCCCCCTACCTGGAGTGAGCAAAGCTCTGAGTACACAAGCATGAACACAACACGTCTCTGTCTTTATGAAACTACAACCTGGGAGATTGATCTAAAGCACACTCTGTTCTAGAAACAATAGATTAAATAGTAGCAATTGGACACAAAGTTTATGCAGCCATACTAGAATTGGGATGGGTTATAATTCCTCCTTACACAAAATTGTTCCTAAAAGTTCCATGAGATTACTCTTTTTTTTTTTAATTTAGAATCCATCTTATTTTACATATCAATCCCAGGTCTCTCTCCCTCCCATCCCCACATGCCCCTCACCGATCCTATCCACTCCCCAGGGAGGGTGAGGCCTTCCATGGGAGATCATCAAGTCTGTCACATCATTTGGGGGAGGGCCTAGGTACCAAACCATGAGATTACTCTTGCTGTGAATAAGTTTTCTCAAACCCAGGGGCTTTGCAGGTACTAGGAAAATACTCAAACACTGATCTACACTCCCAATCCAAGACTTTTAAGTGTTTTCTTAAATTTTATTGTGTGTACTTAAGATGTACACCATTGTGTATATTGTAACCCTCCTAGATAATATAATAAAGCAAATTAACATCTATCATAAAAAATTATTTATCGTGGAAAGAAGAGCTCAAATCTGCTCATTTAGCATGAATCCCCCAAATAGTACAATGTTATTACCTGCACCCCTGGTGTGATGCGTTCATATCTAGACTTCCTTATTCTGCATGTTTATGGATTCTCTGAATTGTGTCTCCCAATTCCTTCCTATGTTGCTTCATTTTTTTCTTAACTTGATACAGCTACGATCATCTGGGAAGAGGGAACCACAGCTGAGAAACTATCTCCATCAGATTGGCCTGAGGGCAACTCTATGGGTCATTTTCTTGATTCATGGTTGATGTGGGAGGGCCCAGCCCTGTGTGACTGGTGCTACCTTTGGGCAGGTAGTCTTGGAATGTTATATATATATATATATATATATATATATATATATATATATATATATATATATCATCAAGCTGAGCAAGCTATGGAGAGCAAACCACAATGTAATATGCCTCCATGGCCTGCTTCAGTTCCTGCCTCTAGGTTGCTGCCTTAGGTTCCCTGATGATGAACTGTAACCTGTAAGCCAAAAAGAATCCATTTCCTCCTTAAGTTGCTTTTGGCCAGAGTGTTTTAGCACAGAACAGAGAATCTGGCTAATTCGCCCACTGATTACCACTGCTTTGTTCTCTGTCTCTACATATTTACACTTATTATGTTCCATATAATAATATATATGAAGGCTGGGGTGAGGCCCAGTGGTAAACGACTCACCTAACATGTGGAAGCCCAGTTTAATACCCAGAACTACAAAAAGAATAGTTTCTGCATAGGAGTTCAGGGGATGGTTTCCATTCTGTATCTGGTTAGTATCACTTGTCATAACACCCTCAAGATGCTTCCACACGGTGGCAAATGCAGATAATTTTTTAACACTGGGTAATATCCCACTGTACATATATGCTATTGTTTCTTATCTATAGATGGGTACAGGCTGGTTATTACATGTTTTGTCTGTTATGAGTAGTGTTGCAATGAATGTGGAGTGTAGCTATATTTCTGAGATGATCATTCCATTTCCTTTTGGTATTTGTACAAAAGAGCTATTTCGGGGTCACCTTGGGAGTTCAATTTCCAATCCCTTTGGAATACTCAGTACGGCTTTTCCCTTTTCTACATGCTCTTGTCAACATTTACCATCTTTCAATGTTTTATAATAAGCATCGTAATAGTGTATAATTCATATGGGGACTATGTATGCGACACCGCACAAGTGTGGAGGTCAAAGGACAACTCTGGGGTTGTTTCTGTCCTTCCACACAAGGGTTCCAGGGATCAAGCATGGGTTGTCAGGCTTGTTGTCAAGTGCCCTCACCAACTGAGCCAATTTGCTGGTGACGTGTGTTGCTTCGCAGTGGTTTTATTTCCACTTCTCTGGTAACTAATGGTGTTGAGCATCTTTTTGCGCTTCTGTTGGTCATTCTTAAATTGTTGAAGAAATGTTTCTCCAGATCTTTTAACCTTTTTAATTGGATCATTTGCTTGTCTACGATTGACTTGCGCGTAGTCTTTATTGTTAGGGTTTTGATCCCTGATCAACGATACACCTAATGGAGGTTTTTCCCAGGATGCCGTGTTTGTTGTTTCCTTGACTGAACACAAGCTTTTGACATGGTGTGGTCCTGTTTACTTATTTTTGCTTTTGTAGCCCAAGCTTTTTGGTGTGATATCTAAAACCTCATCATCAAGGGCAATGTCCAGGAGCTTTTCCTCTATGCTTCATTTTAGCATTGCCTAATACTTTCTAGCTTTACATTTGGGCCTTTTATCCACTTTAGGTTACTTTTACATGTGCTACAAAGTAAAAATACAGTTTATTTTATTTTTTCTTTTCTCTGTTTTTTAGTTCTTCTGTGTGTAAACTGGTTTTCTAGCACCATTTATTAAAGAGACTTCCTGTCATTATTGTTTTCTTAGAACCCTTGTCAAAATTTTGTTGATTACATATGCTTGGATTGATTTATGGGCTCTCTATAGTTTCTCTCCTACTAGTTAATGTGTCTGCTTTATGATAGTACCATAGTATTTTGATTATTACAAGCCTGTAAAATAATCTTAAATCATAAAATATGAATGTGATGCCTCTATCTTTGTTTTTTCTTTCTTAGAAATGCTGTTGTTATTTGTGTTCTTTCCTGATTCCATGACAATTTTAACATTTTTTATTTCTGTAAAGAATGTTATTGTGATTTTTTAAGGAATGCATTCAATCTGTATATTACTCTGGTAACTATGGACATTTTAACAATATTAATTTATATACATATGAGGATATATTATCTCTCTACTGCTTGTGTCTTCTTCAATTTCTCTCATCAATATGATGTACCATTCAGTGTACAGATCTCAGAAATAATTCAGTGCTAGAAGTTTATTTGCCTGAATCCATTCACTCAACAAAGAGGTATTACTAAGCACCTACTATTAGTCAGACATTACACTAATCAAGAGAAACACTTGTTTGAGAAAGCCAGATAATAAGTAAATGCATATTTTGAATTAAATATGGCTTATCATTTTTGCTATGATGAAAACATGTAGGGTTACAAAGAATGAGTCAGCTGCAAACCCTTCAATCCCTTCAAACCCTTCAGTGGTGACACGCCTGCAAGATACATTCATGCAACAAAGTCCTAAAAGTTGTGGGAGTAGTCAACCACTATCTGATTGAATTTAAAGCCTAATCCATGAGATGGAACTCATTCACATTCAAGAACCTGAGACCGTGAACCTAGGGAAAAACCAAGTACTACTATTCTACTTAAGGAACATAGCAATAAAAGTATTCTTAATGATATTTTGTTACATTCAGAGATCAGTGTCTTGCTCATCCATCATCAGGGAAGCTTCCTCCTGCAGTAGGTGGGAACAAATACAGAGATCCATAATTAGACAATATGCAAAGAGTGATAGACCTTGGAGCACTCAGTCCTAAATAGAATGTCTCCATCAAATCCATTTCCTTCAGGAACCAGGGAAGTCTGTGGAAGAGGAGGCAGGAAGATTGTAAAAGCCTGTGGGGGTGACAGGCACCAAAGAAACAAGGTCTTCTAGGTACAATAGGATTAGGTACAATATGAACTCACAGAGGCTATTGTAGCATATATAGAGCCTGCACAGACCTAAGTCAAAAGGTATCCCAGTACTGAGAGGAAGCAAACATAAGTCTCAATCCCAACTAGAAGTTATTACCAATTGATAATGCTCACAAAGGAAAATTTAATTTTCTACAACAGAATTTAACTGGGCATGCAAACCACATTTAAGGGCAGCTCCCATGGCCAGCAATAGATGACCAATACAAAATAAACTCAATGATAGTTTTGAAAGGGTTTTTTTTCTCTCATAATGTTTTGTATAGGCATTTTGTTTTGTTGTGTTTAGCCCTACAGGTCTTTTGCTTGCATATTATGGTTTCTGATTTTGTGTCTTCATGGGATTTCTCTGTGTGTGTGTGTGTGTGTGTGTGCTTCTTGTGCTCTTTTTCTTTGACTCTGTTGTTACTGTTTTTGATTTTCTATTTATTTTACATACCAACCACATTTTCCCTCCTCTCCCCTCCTCCTCCAATTTCCTCCCAACCCATCCCCATCCACTCCTCAGAAGGGGTAAGACTGCCCTCCAACGAAGCCTGGCATAGACAGAGTAAGGCATCCCACCATATGGAATGGGCTTCAGAAAGCCAACTCACGCACTAGGGATAGAGATCCTGGTCCCACAAACAGACCAGGCTACAGAACCGTCGCTCACACACAATGGTTCAGTCCCATGCAGGCTCCCCAACTGTCTGTCAGTCTAGAATAGGTGAGTTGCCACAAGTTTGCACCAACTGTCTCTGTGGATTTCCCCTACTTGACTCTCTGTTCACATAATCCCTCCTCCCTCTATTAAACTGACTCTTCGTAGCTCAGCCTGGTGCTTGGTTGTGGATTTATGCTTCTGCTTCAGTTACTGGATGAATTTTCTGTGATGACAGTTAGGGTAGTCACCAATGAAGCCTCAGAGGGTTGAATGCTTGCTGTGAAATCTTGATTTTTTTGTTGTTTTGGTTTGGGGTTTTAGTTTTTGATTTTTATCCCATTCAGGTTTTATTTTATCTTATTTTGGTTTTTTTAACATAACTGTTTTCTAGTGAGGGACAGCAAAAAAGGGTATAGGTTTCAGTTGGTGGGGAGAATCTGGGAGTAATAAGGGAAAGGAAAACCATAATCAGAATATATTACATTAAAAAATCCATTTTCAATTGCAAATAAAAAAGAATGGGTAAGATCAGTCAGTATTTACTGAGGGAAAAATGTTATATTAAGTGGAGTAAAGAGAATGTGATAAGGAGACCATTTCAAAGGTATAGACAACATCAAGAAAACTGGAGAAGAGAAAGTGAATTCCCTTAGAGGTAGCAAACTGAGGCTCTATTACCTACACCAGAGGATGAATGGGAAGAGTAAAACAGCAGTTATCATAACCCAAAGGAAAAAAATCCTTCATAACTGAAGGAAAGACTCTCCTTTGAAGACTCATAGGAGGGAGAAAGTGGAGTCATGAAATTCAAAGAGAGCCTCGGAAAGTTCAAGATGAAAGGGAGGTTGGAGATCATTACAATCCAACTTTCCCATTTTAGCATTGTAGTCCCAAATGTCAACTGACTGTTATATAACATCAAATAGGCTGTTACAACACCAAATGTGGCTTTAGAGAGCAAATAACCACTAGTAGCTTGCAATCCATGCCTGCAGACTGATAATTGCATTGATCCCATGTTCTTCCTGTCTTCTAGTATTCTGGGAAGTCTCCCATTGATTAAATCCAAGCAACCAGAAGGCAGAGGGCAATGGAGCCTTCTGATTCTACCTTCAAAAGCCAGCTTCCTGGAGCAGGTCATGAGAGGCTCTAGAGGAACCAATAGACAACGTCTTTATAGACAGTCTTTCAGTCACCTGACAGTAGAAGGGGTAGCATTGGACTTAAAACTTAAACTCAAAATATGAAGGCCACAGCAAGGAGAGATGATGAAGCAGAAACACCTCCGGTGTTGCACATCTAGCACTAACAAGATGTTTGATGTACGAGTCATCTCCACTTTGGGCAACATCAGTAGAACGAGCAAACAGAACTGTGACGATCTCTGGGCTCCCTTTCATCTTGAACCATCTGAGATTCCCTTTGAATTTCATGTTCCCACTTCCTCTTGTTGTCCCTCCCATGATGCTTCAATAGCATGAGTGCATGCTGAGTGCTTACCAATTAGGGTCTGCCTAGATTTTCTGGGCATCGACAGTCCTAGAAGTAAAGAAGAAAAGCAAACGTGGTAGCATTGTGGGGAAGCAGCCAGCAAGGATCATACTCATGGAGTTCAGCGCAAAATCTCTGCCCCAGCTGTGGAAGTATACTAAGTGATCAGCTGCACTGGAAGCTGATACTTCTTCAATGTAAATGGTTTAATGAAAAATAATGCAAATACATTATTTGCTCCCTGTCTTAGTTTCATTTCCTGCCACATGGTACGACAGCCTGACAAAAGCAACTTAAAGGAGAAAGAATCTACTTGACTCACACTTTCAGGTTGTAGCCCATCCCTTTAAGGAAGTCAAAGTGGCAGGAACATGAAGCAACAGTCACATGACAACCACACTCAAAAGCCCAGAGCAATAACTGTATGCATGCTATGGTCAGCTCACTTTCTCCACTATCACACAAATCAAGACCTTGTTACTGCCTAAGGGGATGGTACTACCCACAGTAGGTGAACCTCCCTATCTCAGCTAATGTTATAAGGATATTACCAACACACACGTCCACAGGCCAACCTAATCTGTGCAAAGCCCATTAAGTCTCTCTTTACTGGTAACTCTAGATTGTCTCACATTGGCAACGCTAACAATCATACTCTCTTAGAATAGTTCAATGGTGTGATATTTTTATTTTCAATCAAAACACTCTGTAAACCACATTTTAAAATGGGAAAGGAAATGACACAGGTCATCTTTTACTTACAACTAAAACATCAGAGTTTGTTGTGACAGCCACCAGTGAAGTGAACAAAATTAAATTACAATTCCTGTCTCAACTGACTTGTTGAGTGGGAACAAGTTCAAATGCCAGTAAAGAGACTGATCTACAGACTACTCTACTGAAATTTAAAAAAAAAACAATTTTATTTGTGTACTGACTGAATGACAAGTGGTAAACCATTTTCTTTATTTTCATGAAAACTGTTCTACACTTATGAATCTACACAATGGACCAGAATGCAATGGCAAGAAGGGACTGACATTTGCCAGTCTCAAGTTTATTCATTCATTCAATACTGACTCGCTAAGTGCTGGATGTTAGTGTTTTTATATTGAATGGCAAAGAACCAGTAGTGGTCCATATGGAACTGGAAAATGTGTTAGAAATTGTTACCACTGCCAGATGCCATTCACACCCCACTAATATTTTAGAGATTCTTATTTTTGTCCTTTTATTTTATTTTACTTATTTGTTTAATTTGTTCTCAAATAATTCTAAAGACATCTACAAACATACTGAACATTTCCGGTGACTTAAAAAAAATGGTTCCCAAAGGCAGTGGCACTATTAGGAGATGTGGCCTTGTTGAACTGTGTGTCATGTGGAGGTGGGCTTTGAGGTCTCATATATGCTCAAGATATACCAGTGCCTCAGTCCACTTCCTGTTGACTTCTGATCAAGATGTAGCTAGCACCACGTCTGCCTGTATGCTGCCATGTTCCACCATGATGATAATGGACCCAATCTCTGAATATGTAAGCCACCCCAATCAAATGTTTTTCTTTTATAAGAATTATCATGGTCATGGTGTCTCTTCACTGCAATAGAAACCCTAACTAAAACAGAAGTTGGTACCAGGGACTGGGGTGCTGCTGTGGAAAGCAGTTTAAAAGAATCTGGACTTTGAGAATTTGAGTTAGGAAAGCAGTGGAATGTTTTAAGTGCTGCCTAACGGGCCATACCAGTAGGATCATGGAAGACAATGATACTAAGAGTGATTTGAACTGTGGGAGGCTGGCTCAAGATGTTTCACAGAAGAATTTTAATATGTGGCCAAGAGCCCCGTCTTGTGATATTTTGATGAGGAATGTGGCTTGAGTACCATGTCTGCCTGTGCACTGACATATTCTCCACCATGATGAAATGTAAGCCACCCCCAATTAAATGTTTTTCCTTTATGAGAGTTGTCATGGTCATAGTGTCTCTTCACAGCAATAGGAACCCTAACTAAGATCCACCATAATCATAGCAGCTCTTGCAAAAGGGTGGGTCACTTACAGTTCGGAGGGTTAGCCCATTATCATCATGGTGGGGACTATGGCAGTGTGCAGGCAGATGTGGAGCTGAGAGTCTTTACATCTTGACTCAGAGGTAACAGGAAATTAACTGACTGTCACACTGAGTGAAGCTTGAGAAAAAAGACCTCAAAGCCCACTCCCACAGTGAGACACTTCCTCCACAAGGCCATATCTTTTCATAGTACCACCCCCTTTGGTATGATGGGGACCAAGCACATTCAGACTAGCACATGGCATCTCTTGACAGCAATAGATACCCTAACTAAGACACCATTCTCATTCCCTTCACTCCACACTAACCTCTCTCATACATTTGTATTAGTTTTCTTTCATTAACCACCAGTATCAACCAGGGCTATCTATGTGACTGTGGGTTTGGAACCAACCTTAGGAGCCTGGGGGGCTCAGGAGAGGGTACACAACTAAATATAGTGATTTCCCCTCTTGTAAGCTATTGATAGCCAATAGTTTAATGATAATCTGTAGGACCTATGAAACCCTCTATCTTTCTTGACTGTTTGTTGACAGCATTGGTCTTATGTAGGCCCAGTGCAGGTATTTACACTTGATGTAAGTCAATGATTGCAACAGTTACATCCAGTCTAAGGAATGACATATTTTACCTTTTATTCTGTATTTTGGCTCTTACATCCTTCTCACCCCCTCTTCCTCAATATTCCCTAAGCTTTAGAGGAAATTGTATAAGTGACTTGTTTAGGGATGGGTCTATATTTGCCACTTATGGGTAGTTACACATCTGTGTATTCACTTCTTGAGTACAGTTTTCTTATGGTAAAATACTACAGAACACTGGGCTGAGGTAAGCACATCTGGTTTAAAGACACTAACCCAATGTGTCAGGGTAGCAGCAATGCATCCAAAGTCTGTAGGCTTCTGGGTGTCTGAAAGACTCCATGGCAGGAAGTCTACAATTTCATTTGTACTTGTTACATTGTCCATAGAGAGTGTGTCTCTCTAATCGCACTTCCCTCAAATATGCAGAGATTCTTGTAAGGAATAAACATAAATGTGTTAAGAGACTTAATGAATCCATAGCCACTTACTTACATATGTTTTTAAATTAATGAACATGAAATAGCACCAAGTCTTATCTAAGAAACTTTTTAAGGTTAAAACAGTGTTTCCCAACTGAACACACCTGTAATCCTAGCCTTTGGAAAGTAGAAGCAGAAGGATTGGGAGTTCAAGTTCATCCTTGGCCCATAGCAAGTTCCAGGCCAGCCCAGGTCCCATGAGACTCTATAGTTTTTTTAATCATTTTTAGACTTAACCTAAGCACTGCAATCATTAGCTCACAGGGAGAGGAAAGACATGGATGGTAGGGAGATGGGAGACAACAATGGTCAATATGCCAGGCACAGATATGTGAAATTATAAAAAAAACAGCAATAATAACTACAAATTTTTTAAAAAACACATTCAGACATTATTGTTACCTTCCAGTTCCAAAAATCTTGCAGAGATTTTGTATGATAACATTTCTCAGATGTTGGCTTCTTTCAACTTATGACATGTTCTGACTCAGAGACAACTGCAAAGTGCGTAGGGACAGGAGGAAGGCTGATCTTCAAGAAAACACCATCATTCTGCTACTTGGATATTAACCATGTTTTGATTTCTCTCTTATGTCCCTGCTCCCAAACAAACCTCTTGGAGGTTTCCCCCATAGATCTCTCTGGTGAGTGCACTCTATCAGGTCTACCCCAGTAATATAATAGATATGCCCAGAATTTGTCCAAATCCTAGCAAAAAAAAAGTTTAACCCATTTTTTAGATACTTCACTATAACCAAAAGTGGATAACAAACATCAACTAGACACAAAACCAATATACAGAGAGGAAAGCAAGAAAGTGGAATTAATTCTGAAGGAAATATTCCCGGAAAGTGATCCAATATGGATCTAAAGAGTAAGAGGCCATTAACATTCAGTGGGGAGAGAACAAGGGCCATCCAAGCCAGAAGAAAAATGAGACTAGGCAGATCTGGAAAACAGCAAGAAGTTCAAGGATGGTTTTTTGCTTTTGTTTTTAAATTATGTAATGTTGCTGTGTGAACAAAGAGGCAAACCATTTGGAGAAAATAGCATCCCCAAAGAGCAGATGAGACAAATACAAAATCAAGATGGAACCCAGGCAGAAATCATCTTATCTTCCTTCAACTGTGGCTCTTCTCATTCTTCTCAGATGGTGTCTAACACTGCTAGCCTCTAGTCCCAGAGATGCACGGAGGGTGAGATTTCAGATGCTCTGGTTCTCTTCAGTCTTCCAAGTCGTACAGCCTTCTGACACGGGCACAAACTTAAGTCTCCCCACAGGTTTCTTTGCTAACCTTTATTGCTTCATCTCTGCTTTAGATTTTTCATATCTTCTGCTTTAGTGATTTGAGAGTTCATCTCCATTGTCAATCTGATTTAATCTAAAGACGTCAAGGAGGCATACATCTGTCCATGAGGACATTTCCAGAGGCTTAACTGAGGAAGACCCACCCAAATGTGGGCAGCACCCTCCCACAGCTAGAGTCCTGGACTGAAGAATAAAAAAGGAAGGAAGAGAAAGGCAACAGGATTCTCTCTATTTGCTTTCTGGCCAGAGACGCAATGGGACCTCACACTCCTGCCTTCCCAGATATACGCACTGTATCCCCTACAACCTTAAGCCCAAATTAACCTTTGCTTCTTTAGTTTGCTTCTGTCGAGCATTTTATGGCAGCAGTGAGAAAAGCAACTAAGACAACTGGGTTGTAATTGCTCCGCCATGGTGGAAAGATGTGTCAGAGAGTAGAAATGACAAAGGATGGTAAGCACGTGGTGACGTCCAAGGCCTAAGTTGAATGTTTCCACTGTCGCCTCAGAAAATTCTCTTAACCTAACCTCTCCTAGTCTGTGTTTATAGATTATGAACTGCAATATCTATAATTAAATGAATTAAGTAAAATCTATGAAATTAACATACTGGACACATTTTTTAATGCATTTGTTTCCCAAACCCTTCCCGGTCAGTCTTTAATGGTCTTCGCCATGTCTTCTACACAGCTGATGCTCACTGGAGACTGTGGCTCAGAAGTCACAATGCTGCCCTGAATTCCACACTTCCTCAGATCACACTGCCTTAAGTACTTTGGACGAGTTTGTAGTCTACATTAAATTCACTCCCCAAGTCACTTGTGCATTAACTTCAATGCTTAACACTGCTAAAAGCTAGCAGAAAGTATGTTCACCATGGAGTGAACATGCCCCAAGGAGTTCATGGCCCTTGGTGATTCATCTCTGTGGATGGACTTTTAAGGAAATTATCCAACAGTATAGTGAATGGGGCCATTAACCTGAGTGATACAGGAATGTGTTTTTTACAGCCAAGTAATTCCTTCATGGGAATGCTCTGTAATGTTATTAGGGCTTTGGAGAAAAAAAAACTAACCCTTACCAGAAGACAGTATCCAGGGAGACAAAGTCTTATTATATACTCACAGAATTGTGTTTGATCTCAGTGGATTGGTCCCTTAAGTATGGCATAGATGAATAGACTTCAAACAGGATCAGAGATATGACAGCACTTGTGTTTGCACATTTTTGTGTAGCCTCAGCAGTTGGGAAACAAAAAAATAGTCACTGTATGATCCAAGAGATTATTTAAGGTTTCAACATGCAAACTAGAAGCTTAGAGGAAAGAGCTCCATGTCAGGTGATCACTTGGGCCACAGTAGCAGTCCCCACATGAGGACAGAATGTTCTGATGCCACAGAAAGAATAATTAATACTAAGTGAGTCTGTAACTGTGAACAAACACAATAATCTATGGATGGAGAATGGCAGGAACAGATAAGACTCAAATAAGCATGCCTTAGATAACCAAGACCTAACTGTCTCATTAGACTGAACTGGAGTGGCTCAGAAGGAAGTCTGAAATTGGGAAGAAATTTGCCTACACACTGTCACTCATTAAAACACATTCTCTATCTCCCAACCTATCCTCCTCAGGGTCTTGACCCATTCTTTTTCTCTTTCTTTTTGTTTTTTATTTATTTGGAGCATGTGCTTTTTTGTTTTGCATAGTACTGGGAATCAAAACTAGGGGCTCTCACAGATTTTCCCTTTCTAAGTCTATAGAGGGATAAAAATTGCCAACTGCTCACAAGGCCTAGGCCCTGTGACAATTAACCCGACAATTAATTGCTGCTAGTGGCCTTATGTTAATAGGAAGGATATGCTGGGTCTACTCACAAGTAAGCAGGGAAGATAAACTGTGAACTCAGGGATGTCTGGTGGTGATATTCTTAGACTATTTGGATTTAACAGGTAAATAGTGTGCTATAAGTTTATAAGTTTTTATATAAGTATAATTTATTAAGAGTTCTTGAAAATGAAAACTTTTATACTCAAGGAAACAAATGTCTAATGCTGAGACTTCAGCTGAATTCCAGTGGTAACTGGGGGATTATGAGGTACAATGGGTAACAGACACCCATCCAGTTGCTCTCCAATTAGATCCCAGATGTGGCTAATGTAGCCAAGTCATGGGGCTCGCTGTAAGGTGAGGTTTAGAGCTTGCAGCCAGGTCTCAAAGTTGTTTGGTTGAAGGAAAATTATATGGTCAGATGAAAAGTGTTTCCCTCCTAACCCCAGGAAATGGGAAAGGGATGGCTGCGCTTCAGAATGGGAATGAGAACTGGAAACACCGGGCTGAGCTCTGTCCTTGCTAAATGCATCCTAGTACTTTACTATTCATGAGCATAAACGGTGTCTAGGTTATTTCCCAGTTTAAGAAAGGGGAACACAATTGACCACATCTTTCTCACTATTTTAATGCTGAGCTATTATAATCTCACATTCCAGTGGCCTTCTAACTGCATGGTTATAGTCTCCTTATACTTACTCTGAAATTGTTTTTCCATTGTTATCTTACATTATAGTCGCATCGTAATGTCATGTTTAAGGGTTCCCCATACACTTGTAATGAAATCGCTTTGCAGTTCAGAATGGCATCATATTGGCACTTTAAGCAGGGTATCCATCACACGGTATTGATAGTTTTCACAACAAAACACCCTATTTTAGTGACTGTGAAAGTAAATAGCTGTTGCCGGTGATCTGTTCTTCCATTTCAAACTTAAATGGTCTCATCTGTTTTATTTTACCTTGCAATTTTCACACCCACTGTGGTATGGGCCAAGTTGATACTGGTTGCTTTCAAATGAGGACAGTCATTGCACTAGCTCATAAATGTTTATGTGACAGCCACTCGTCTGTTCTGGGTTAGTCTTTGTGCAATAGATCACCGGTATACTTTAGCTACTCCATTTGTAAGGCTAGTCTAGATAAGTCTTATTCTAACTGAAATCTAGAGTGAAACCACTTGTAAATGTTTTCAAATCAAGCTAAATAAATATATAAAAAGTGATGTGGGCATCTGCAAAATGTTATTAATACAATGGTTCAGAACTCCATCTCCAGACAGCCACACATGAAAAATCTGAATGACGTTCTACAGACAAAAAAAAAATGTAAAAGTTGTTCTAAATGCAGGAAATCTGAGAATATGTGCTGTGTCATTACCATTGTCATGAATCAGACATTCTTAGCTAACATTTTTAAACACACTACCATTACTCCTTTGTGGTTAAACTCTGTAAGGTTAACAATTTGGTTCCCATCTCCACTCTGGAGATTAAATGTTCCTCAACCCAAGCAGAATCCAAACTCACTCACTCCTGGAAGAGAGCCAGGACAAAGCAAGTCTCCTAACAATAGGTTTCACTCTAAGATCTTTCTATTCTCTGTTGCTTAAAAGAGCTGTGGCTGCCTTGCGAGCCCTCCATGGCTGTTTTGACTGTTCCTCACGGGTCAAGCTAGAAGGTGGGAGAGCTAAGAGAGAATCCAAAAGCTCTATTTATACACAAAAAGATTTCTGCCAGCGTGTCAAGCCTGAACCCATTTGGCTTCCAATGTTGCTGAAGGAGGTTTCTCATGAGTTTTTACTGTCTAGAAAACGACCTCTCTGTCTTTTGAAGTTAACCCAGATGCTGACTCTGCCACAAGCAGCACACGGGTTGACTCTAGGTGCCAGATGCCACAAAGTCACTTGTTTAGGCGCTTGAATGTATTTTCTGTCAGGAAACTTCTGTCCTTAAGTGGTCCAAAATAATCCAAGAACAACAAATGAATCCCTTAACGTTGAATTTGCTTCCATTAAAAACCAAATATATGTGCTTGGTAATAGACTAAGGCATGAGCTGTGAAACCAAACTAAATATGAGGTAGGGCTTAGAACAACACCACAGTGTCCAATCCCAATGCCACACTAACTTGGTGTGAGACCTTCGTGATGACTCTCATTTCAAAGTTGCCTTTGGAATAAGCCCAAAGAGGAAAATGTGATATGCATATACACATGAAAAACTCAAGAGACTTAAGATGCAAGCTTAATTATAAGCAACTGAACAATGCATTTAAAAAAAGACCATACAACCGACATGCTCCTGGTTCCTGAGTGTCTCCTCTCTGTGGCCATGCCATTGCATCTACTTTCAGCTGCTTCCTCTCCTACTGCTGGGGTAACAGGCAGTTACCAACTTCTAGTGTCCACAGGGGCCTATACTACTCCTGTGAGGCATTATTCTACCTTCTCCCTGAGAAAATAGAACTAAACTGATTTTTTATTTGAATTAGAAACAAGCTTGCTTCACATGTCAATCCCAGCTCCCTCTCCCTCCCCTCCTTCCCCACCACCCACCAGCCCTCGTAATCCCCACTCCATTCCCCAGGGAGGGTGAGGCCCTCCATGGGAGACCTCCAAAGTCTGTCATATCATCCTGGGCTGGGCCTAGGCCCTCCCCCATGCTTCCAGGATGAGAGAGCATCCCTTCATGTGGAATGGGCTCCCAAAGTCCATTCATATGCCAGGGATAAATACTGATCTACTACCCAAGGCCCCATAGATTGCCAAGGCCTCCTCACTGACACCCAAATTTAGGGGGTCTGGATAAGGTCCATGCTGGCCTCTCAGCCATCAGTCTAGAGTCCATGAGCTCCCCCTTGCTCAGGTCAGCTGTTTCTGTGGGTTTCACCAGCCTGGTCTTGACCCCTTTGCTCATCATTCCTCCCTCTCTACAACTGGGTTCCAGGAGCTCAGTTCAGTGTTTAGCTATGAGTGTCTGCCTCTGCTTCTATCAGCCACTGGATGAAGGCTCTAGGATGACATATAAGGTAGTCATCAACCTCATTATTGGAGAAGGGTTTTTAAAGTAGCATCTCCACTATTGCTTAGATTGTCAATTGGGGTCATCCTTGTAGATCTCTGGAAATCTCACTAGTGCCAAATCTCTCCTCAAACCTATAATGACTCCCTCTATTATGGTATCTCTCATCCTACTCTCTATTCTTCACCCACACTCAACCTTCCTGCTCCCCCATGTCCTCCTCTTCCCCTCCTCTTCTCTGTCTCTCTTTCTCCCAGCTCCCGTTCCTCTTCCCCCAGGCTCCCAATCCTCTCAGGAGATCCTGTCCCATTCTCCTTCTCCAGGGCACCATGCATATCTCTCTTAGGGTCCTCCCTGTTTCCTAGACTCTCTGCAAGTGGGATTATAGGCTGGCAATCCCCTGACCCACATGCAAAATCCATATATCAAGTGAGGGCATGCCATGTTTGTCTTTTTGTGACTGGGTTACCTCACTCAGGATGGTTTCTTCTAGTGCCATCTATTTGCCTGCAAATTTCAAGATTCCGTTGTTGTTGTTGTTGTTGTTGTTGTTGTTGTTGTTGTTTCTGCTGAGTAGTATTCCATTGTGTAAATGTACCACATTTTCTCTATCCACTGTTCAGTTGAGGGACATCTAGGTTGCTTCCAGGTTCTGGCTATTACAAATAATGCTGCTATGAACATAGTTGAACAGATGTCCTTGTTGTATGAATGGGCATCTTTTGGGCATATGCCTAAGAGTGGAATTGCTGGATCTTGTGGTTGACTCATTGCCATTTTCCTGAGGAACCGCCATACCGATTTCCAAAGTGGCTGTACAAGTGTACAAGTTTGCACTCCCACCAGCATACATATATATATATATATATATATGTTGTCACCAAGATGAATTGAATGTGTGTGTGTATGTGTGTATGTGTGTGTGTGTGTGTGTGTGTGTGTGTGTTCTAGATCTTCACAAATTGGGATAATCTAACTAGGAGAAATTTTTCCATTCGCTTTTTTTAAATGCTCATATGTAAATTTCAAGATAACAATCATCTTTTATTAAGCAGCTACCATGTGCCAAATACTTTTCATCCTTATAAGAAGATAGGAAGACAGTTACCATTCACACCTTACTGAGAATCAGCAAAGATAGGCAATTAGTGTGCTCAAGGTAGTATAGGTGTCTAGTAGATAACAAAAAATAGTATTAACTCAAAACTGGCTTTTAAGACTGGAGCTATTCCCTTCATACCTTATCATTGCCGGACTATGCTTCTCCATCCACATGTCTTTAATTCTTTAGATTATGCCATAATAATTGCTGCTTTTGGCTCTTCTTATTCTGTAGTCATATCTTTGTTCAATACAAGAATCAAGCTGTATCTTGACATAAGAAGACCCAGTATTGCCATGAGTAACACATATGAGAACTTCCTTCCCCAATTTCTGTCTATATCATGTTTAATCAAAAGTTGATCAAAGTTTAAAACTAACAGGATGATATCCTCATTAGTCCAGCTCATCTCTCATCGAGAAAACATCTTCAGTATAGAAATAGTCCAGCAGCATCTTTTTTTCTTTAGAATGTAGCTGTATATTAAACATACAAATACGCTGGCATCCAAGTAATTTTAAAGTAAGACAAATGAGTGGAGAGTTTTAACTTCCATTGACCAGAAAGGAGAATGAACTGTCGGTATTTTAACAAATGAATATAAAATAGAAATGTGTATTTGAATGGGGCAGCAAAACTGTGTTATAGAGGAACACAGATTGACCTTTCTTTTGTGTGTGTGTGTGTGTGTGTGTGTGTGTGTGTGTGTGTGTGTGTGTGTAGCTTACAAAATTCAAACACTAAAGACTGAGCAACTCCACCCCCCAGATTAACCCAATTCAAATAGCCCTAAAGGGTGCTGAGCTAAAAGGAGTCTTTCCTAAAGTCTGGACACTGTGCAATTAAGTACAAAATTCCAGTACCTTTAAGCTTCTTTTCAAATGGCAGACACGTGTGTCCTCTTCTATTAAAAGGAAGGCCTATAACACTTCTTTGAAAACAGCAAGGGTATGAGAAAGAGTGTGTCGAAATTGGGAATTCCTTTTATAATGCTCAATAGAAAGCAGTCTCTATTTAACTTGGACCATCACGGCCATCCTGCAAACTGCCACCTGGGAATAACAGCTTTGCACATTAAACAAGTGCAACAAAGCGTTAGAAGTGATACAAGGTACCATTATTCTGGTGGGCTCTGATTTGAAAAGGGTAAATCAATTTAAAGCATTTTTGTTTAAAATCATTTCTTTAAGGTTGTGTGCTCATAGTGGTTGCCAAGTTTCAACCCAAAGTGAATGTTAAGGTCTATGTTATTAACCCTTGAGAAATGAGACCCACCGCGGAAACAATGACCGACCTGGGGACTACCAGGTGCAGTGGCTGAAGCTGGCAGTCAGTCAAGTAAGAGTAATGCCCAGTTTCTTCATATGTAAATCACATAATAATATGTGTTTGCCTTAAAGGGCAATGTCAGATCATTGTAAAAGTGCTTATAGATACAAACACCTTTTTAGAAAAAGAAACCAAACTCATTCATACTGAATTCTCTAAGGTTGACACACCATGATAAATCACCTCATTACACATGAAGCCACAAATGTAGGCTTTGAGGTTGAGTGTGAGGTTATGAAGGAATGGCAAGGATTCTACTGTGTCTTGCCATGACCCTCAATAAGAAATAAAATAGAAGACTGTAGATCATGGTCAGCACTTCCTCAACTATTAGAACCTCACACTGGCATTTATCTAAATGTACTTTGATGTATTTTCTGGTGCTTGGATGTTGCTTCTTAAACTAAAACTATTGTGATAAAATTTTCACAGCAATCATCTGTGTATTTGACAATTATAAGTCTCCTTCTGAAAACACTGCAAGTTCTGATGAAATGCAAAATGGTGTATCTACATCCTACAAAGTTATCACAGAGTGGCCCATAGGATGCTGAGGGAATTCCATATTAAATAACATTCCCATTATAAATTGTGTGTGTGTGTTCACATAGGTGTGCACATAAGATTTGTTCACTTTATTCTAGATAAGTCATTTTGCAACTTGGCAGAGCGTTACCAAGTAAAGCAAAACAAAAACTCTCTAAAGCCCTCAAGTCATTTTATAAATGGCAGCTCATGTCCTAGGCACATGTCCAGTACAAACTTTTAAGTACTGCTTCCCAGATTGGAAACCCATGCCCTGTTCCCCAGCCCCTGCCTGTTGCATTCACTATTCTTCATGTGCAAAAATGTCAAGGCAGAATTCTTCCTGGTGTGAATTTACTATTTAAATCCGGAAACATTCAAGCTAAAATGAGATTTCCAAAAAAGATTGTAGTGTCTTTATAGAGAAGTAAGATGAGCTGTCCAGACAGCTGGCAGGGGGAAAAGGGGACAGAAAGAAAAGGAAAAAAGTGAAATGTTCTGAAGTGTACAGGGAGTGGAGATCAAAGAAGCCTGGTTTTTCTATCCTCAGAAGTCCCCACAGCCCGCTTGATCCTCAGCTCATCCTTCTCACCGTTATTCATAATCTTGTAACCTGTGCTCCTCACATCCAACTCACCCCTTCTCACCTGCTCAATCACCAGGAACAGGACAAAAGAGGCTCAGGAGCCCAGCTGTGCTGTCTGCCGGAGACAATGGAGTGGCTACAACACTCGTCCTCCCGCTTCAGGATCAAATTGTCCATTTGATATTCAATTTATTTTCAAGTCAGAAACTTTTCTGACTCTTAGTGAAGAAAATGCAAAGCATGTTCAATACATGTATTTATGCAGTGCATAGACACCTGAGAGTATGGGAAATATGGTTTCTGAAGCATATGTCTTTCCTTATTTAATTCATTCAGCCTGACAGAGCTGCTGAAGATGAATGCAACAATAGTAATATTTTATTTAGGTCCACTGGCACTTCTCATGATGTACATTAAAAAGATGTAATATATATTATGAATGTGAGTGGGTGAACACTCATATGAGCATTTCACTCCAAGGGGGCATTAGCAGAATGATAAATCCATTTATTAAATCTCTGCGAACCAAGAAACTCTGAGCTAAGATGTCTGTACAGAATTGGATGCCAAATGGAATGTCACAATCAGGTAAAGCGACCATTTATGAGCATCATAGCATTATTTTCTTAGAACTGGAAAAAAAATCTTGCAAACTATCCAGAAACAGGCTCACTGACAGACATCCTACCTGAGTTTTCAAAAGATTAAATGACTTCTAGGGTCACCCAGCTACACAGATACAAAGCCAAGACTAACCTCTGTTCTTCAACTACAACATTCTTTCTGCCACATCATGACCACAAATTGCTTCTGAGAACAGTATGCTCAAGGCCTCAAGGTAGCTCCCACAGGTGCTCATTTCAATGTTCCCATTGCGTCCTTTGTTTCATTTTTCTCCTTGTTTGGTCTGTCTCTTACATTCTTAAAGACTCGTGCTAAGAATAAACCATTCTTGGGGTATGTCCCATGGGTCACATGAGGATGTGGGTAGCTAGGAATATGCCCCAACCCAAAATTGTGAACTTAAAATGTGTGAGCCTTATGTGTTACCTGATTGTGTGTATTGGCTCCATAAAGAAAGAAACAAGGACACAGAGAGAGAGACACACACAGACAGTAGACATGGGGAGTATGGAGGAGAAAGAATAAAAGAGAAAGGCTTTGAACGAAAAAAAGTTTAAAAGATCTTTAGCTGAACCTGATAGAGATAGGGAATAGCCTTGAACTCATTAGCACAGGAGACAACTTTCTGAACAGAACACTGTTAAGGCAGGTACTAAGATCAATAATAAATATTACCTCACGAAATAAAAAGCTTCTGTAGGCAAAGGACACTGTCAATCAGACAAAGCAGCAGCCTACAGGATGGGAAAATATTTTTACCAACTACACATCATTAGAGGGATAATATCCAAAATATATAAGAAGCTCAAAATTCTAGATATCAAAAATATCAAAAAATAATAATAATCCAATTTTAAAGTGGTGTGCAGATCTAAACAGAGAATTCCCAAAAGAGAAAACTCAAATGGCAGAGAAACATTAAAGAAATGTTCAACATCCTTAGTCACCAGGGAAATGCAAATCAAAACTACTTTGGGATTTTTATCTTACACCATCATTCTGATCAATAAAATAAGTGACAGCTCATGCTGATGAGAATGTGGAACAAAGGGAACACTCATCCATTGCCGGTGGGCATGCGATCTAGTACAGCCACTACAAAAATCAGTGTGGCAGTTCCTCAGGAAGATGGGAATCAATCTACCTCAAGATATAGTTGTACCACTCTTTGGCACATACCCAAAGGTCACTTCATTCTATGATAGAGACAATTGCTCACACATGTTCATTGCTGCACTGTTTACAATAACCGGAAATCAGAAAACAGCCTAGATGCTCCTTAACAGATAATTGGACAAAGAAAATGTGGCAAGTTTACATAACAGAGTATTATTTTATTAAAAAAATAAAATCATGAAATTCATAAGTAAGTAGACAGAACTAGAAAAAAATCATCATGAGTGAGCTAACCCAGATCTAGAAGGACATATATATATATATATAGTATGTATTCACTTATATGTGGATATTAAATCAGGGATAAACAAGCTACAATCCATATAACCAGAGAGGTTAGGAATAGAGTGAGGACTGGGATGGTAGGGTAGAAATAGATCTTCCTAGGAGGAGGAAATAAAATAGATAATTATTAATTAATGAAGGAGGCTGGAATGAGAGGGTGGAGAGGGGAAGGGAAGAAAGAAGAGAGAAAATACAGGGGACAGCCAAAAGTGAGGGGCATTTGAGGAGTAATATGGAGACCAATACTTTCTTAGAAACTTTCTTAACAATATATACATATACATACAAAGACAATCTAAATTAAATTGCCAAATAATGGGAGAGACAGGGACACAACTAACTATCTCCTGTCACCAAAGGAAGCTTCCAGTACCAGAATTGGGTTACATCTAGCTGAGTTGTTGGCCAAAGGGGTTCCATGGGAATCCCCAAACACAGCATGCTACAAAGACTATTGGTGGCTCTCCACAAATTGACAGCATGGCCTCATTATTAAAAACAACACCTATAAATTCATTAGACTTTGAGAAGTTGAGCCATTGCCTACATAGAGCTTTTACCTTTACATTCTAGAGTCTCTGCTATAGGAAGGTGTACTGCATACTGCTAAAGGAGAAACATAAAACCACCCAGACACAAAACATTTTACCTACCATGGAGTCCTGCCAGCGAGGCACGCTAGTGCAATGGTGGTATACAGTTTGAGAAAGGATTTACTAGAGTAGCCAACCAATATCTGACTTAAGGCCCACTCTACAAGATGCAGATCATACCTGACAATGCTTGGGTGACCAAAAGCCTCAGACTAGATATCCCAGGAACCTAGAGGAAAATCAAATACTGCTGGTTTTTTTAATAGTAATAAAATGATTCCTAATGACATTCTGCTACAGATCACTGTGCCTTGCTCAGCTATCATCAGAGGCTCTTACTCCTGTGGCAGATGTGAGCAAATACAGAGATCCACAGCCAAACAATATGCATTGAGTAAGAGACCTTGGAACACTTGGTCCTAAACAGAGTGTCTCCATCAAATCTCTTCCTTCAGGGCTCAGGTAACCCTACAGAAGAGGAATCAGAAAGAGTGTAAGAGCTAGACACCAAGAAAACAAGGCCTTCCAATGCACATAGAACTTACAGACATTGTAGCCACATGCACAGGGCCTGCATGGGTCTGCACCAACTGGTGTTCCAGAGCTAAAAGTAAAAGTGAACACATGTCCCGTGCCTAACCCAGGAACAATCTGCAATTGATAACCATTTGCAAATGAAGATTCAGTTTCTTCCAAGGGAATCCCATTAGGCAAACCAACTATTCTTAAGGGTAGGCTACATGCCCAGTAGTAAATGGTCAACAGAAAATGAACTCAACAGAGTCTTTGAAGGTTCTTTGTCTAATAATATGTCAGAGCTCTTCCCTTTTTAAAAATTTTTATCTTATAAATTATTTTTGTTCTATATTTTTCATCTCTTTTTATCATTTGCATATATATCATGGCTGCCACTTTAGTGTTTTGGAGGGTTCTGGGTGTTCAAACAAGTGGGCCTCTGTTTCTTGTACCTTCTCTTAGGCTCATTTCCTACTGCTTGTTTTGTTCAATTCCAATATGTTAGTGTTTGTTTTATCTGATTATATTGTATTTTAAATTACTATTATCTCTAGAGTGAAGTCTTCCGGCCAGCCTGATTTCAGAGCCACATCAGTTCCAAATAAACACACAGGAGGCTATATTAATTATGAAGCTGTTGGCCGTTTGCTTGGTTTCTTACTGGCTATCTCTGACTTAAGTATTTAACCCATAATTGCTAATCTAAGTATTTCTCTTACCGGAGAAAAGGGTCCGGACCTTATATTCCTATGGCAGCTACATCATGGCTCCCTGTGTTTCTCTTTCCCGGAACCCTTCTCGACTCCTAGTCCCACCTATCTTGCTTCACTATTGGCCAACAGTGTTTTATTGACATATACTCAGGACTTCCCCACCAATTATCAATTAGAAGTCCGTTTTCTAATGGGAGATAAAAATAGGGTGGATTTAGATGGGAAGGGAAGAGGGGAGGAACTGGGAGTAGAGAAAAGGACATTATCAGGTTAAATTATGTGAAAAACTTTATTTTCAAAATAAGGAAAATATTTCTAGAAAATCTTTACGACACAGACCATTCTGTGAAAATATGAATATTTCAACTGTGGTGCTCTACCAACTAGCTGACATAAGGTCACCAAAAACCAAAGTCAAAGTTCAGATAAAACATTAAAACATCCATCCATTCATCCAATGTTCCTGCCCAAGCTGCCTGGGACAAATTAAGTGTGAGGAACATTACTCCAGCTGAGGCCTCTGCTCAGCAGCATGGATGTCAGAAGTGGAGCCTGTGTCTCAGCTGAAGTTCTACTCAAAGTCAAGGAGATGCCCACAGCTTCCAACTTAGACAATAATACAGGCTTAGAACGACTTTACCACAGGGTCAGTGAAATGCTGCAACACTCCTTTGTGGGGAACTAATACAATGATGAGGAGATTTGGGGAGCTCAAAGTTTGAATCCAGAAAATTACCAAGGAAAAAGAAAAGCCACAGACACACACAAGAAAAGCAAGGCAAACACAGGGCAAACTGTCTTTCATTCTTTTACAGAAATGTGTCCTAGAAAACCATTAAGAGCAGTGGCTTGGACACTGGTAAAATTCCTCTAGACTGTTTTATAAAGGTAATGAACTCATATGAGCTTCACTGAGCAGGCCTGCCATTAAATCTTCCCTTAGAAACAGGATGTGGTTGTTGGGGTGTTTTGTGAGCTTTGCCCATATATCATCAGAAATTTTGGTTGCTGGGTTCCAAAATTACAATTTTTTTATGAAGTGAAATAAAATAGAAACTAACACAGCATACTCCATGCATCAATTCTTGACCTAACTTGTTTTTAAAACCATCCTCATTAGGAGCAGATTTGCAGAAAGGGAACAAAGATGAAACATCAGATGACAAATGTCCAGCGTTAATAACCCAATAACAAGCAAATTAAATGTCCGTCGCTGCCACAGCTGGAACCTCAGCCTGGCCAGCACAGTGGTGGTGGAGCTGGGAGGGGATCCTCCACGTCGCTCACAGCAAATGTGCTGGAGGTTACTCAAACTCTAACGAGCACCTCGGGAGATTGCCCCCTTAGCCAAAATCTGGAAAGCCTGTTCTCCATCGAAGGGTCACATCTGACAGTTGTTTCCCGGGACACTCCCAGGAAGACATTTCAGTTCAGTCCACTATCCAAATCTAAGTCTTTGCTCACCGACGTGTCAAGGTGAGCATTTACATTACACATTTGATAATCGGTCTCACAATACATTTCTATTGCCAACAAAAGTGAGTGAAGGGGCCAAAAGGAAGAATTGGGCAGGGGCAAAAAGAAGAAAGACAACTGTGACTTCCAGACAAAGCCTGTAACTATTTTGTCAGGTCAGCTCCAGCAGCTTTGTTTGGATTTATCAAAAGGCTGAAAAGAAAAAAAGGGGGGGATTGATAAGTGTGAGTTTGGAACATTAATTTGACCAGAAGTAAACAGAGGACTCGAGAAGGGCAAGAGAGCAAGAAAAATGCAGAGAGGGGGCTATCAGCGGCACAAATCACACTAGGCCTGAGTCCCAATTCTTCTCAGGGTGGCGTCCAGTGCTTTTCATTTTTCAATAAAATAAAATCATAGCTATCTCTGGCATTTCTCAGGGAATTCCTAGATGCCAGCACTTTACATGCATTGTCCCCCAAATCTCAGGATATGTTAATCAACCCTATTTATAACTGAGGAAACTGAGATTCTCTCAAAGGTCACCTACAACCAACCACTGAGCTTATAAGCAGCCCAGGAAAATTCTACCACAGAACATGTGCTATCTCTCCATCCCTGTCATAGAACCTTCTTCCTTCCCACTCACCCTGAGCTTCTCAACAGCTGTGTCTCCCATAGGCCATAGCTCCATGTCGAAGGCACATTCAAAGCGGCCTACAGGGAAGAGCATCCCTACACCAAACCATGCAGTCAGCAAGAATCATTTGGCCATCTTAACTTTGCAGATTATGTAATTAGTGTAACTAAGAGGGGGCTCAGGCAAGGGAGTGTGAACTTGAATCTAGAGCTCAGCTTCCCTGTGTATACTCAGCCTTTGCTCAAACACCAGTTGTTCTCACGTTTCTTGGCAAGTTGACAAACGCTAGGCACGAACCTCCGTTGAAAGTTTATGGTCCCTGAAAGGGTTCCCACTAAATGAGGCAGCAAGTCTATGTTTCAGCCTCCCCTTGCCCAACACACACACACACACACACACACACACACACACACACACACACACGCACACACACGCGCACACGCACGCACGCGCACACACGCACACACTCGCACACACACGTACACACACTCACACACACTCACACACACTCACACACACTCACACACACACATACTCACACCTCTAACTGAAGCATTTGCACCAGTCCCAGACATGGCAGTGAAAGGGTTTATACACAGCTAGGATTCCCTGACAACACATTCATTCATGTTACTGTCAAAAGTTTGTTTTGTTCCCCTGGGAATTTACAGCTGTGCAAAGAGGCTGCTCTGATGACATCAAAACAAGCAAGCCAGCAAACAACCCAGAAATCAACTTTGGGTTAAAGCCATCACTATCTCATTTCATTGGTAATAACCTCTCTTAGAACTGTATTGTTAATGCTTGTTAGAAACTACTTTTGACACGTTTCATGTCGCATGCCTGCTATAGCAGCTATCTGGGAAGCAGAGGCAATAGGTTCATGAGTTCAAGGCCAGTCTCAGTAATTAGACCCTCTCTCAAAATAAATTTGAAAAGGAGGGCTGGGGACATAGCTCAGTGGTACAGCACTTGCTTCACAATCATCACGGGACAATGTGATGTCTCTAAGAGCTAACATGAAAGCAAGAGCCTGGGAATTGGGGTCAGCCATGTGTGGGGGTTCCATCTTCCCTTCTTTGTAGACATTGAGTGAGTGTATGCTTTTCAATTCCCTAATTCTCCTTTTGCCATGTATAAAGCAAAATGAGTGATTATTCCATGGGGCAGTTGGGGTGGATAGTGTGAATCAGCTATTGGGCTTAACTCGAAGTGGATTACCAGTTTCCCTACAAGCTTCTGTCTGTGTTGTAGCAATATGTTCATACAGTCAGGGTTTAAACAGGTACTTTTCTGTGCTCCTCCTTAAAAACCTTCCTTTCCGTCTCATTCTTAAACAATGTATAGGCTGGGGGTGGAGTGATGACTCAGAGAATAAAAATTCTTGTCACACAAACTTGGTGACCTGAGTACAGACCCTCAGAGTCCATATAAAAAGCTGAGCTCAATGGTTTGCATCCATAATCGCAGAACTCCCACAGTTGGATGGGAAACAAAGGTGGATAATCTTCCAGACACTCATGAGCCACCAGAGGAAATGTGCAACCCAGTAGCAGAAATGAGAGACCCTGCCACCAACAAAGTGGAGAGCATGAAAAGAGACCTAAAAGTTGTTCTCTGTCCTCCAAAAGCACACAGTAGTACATGTATGTCTGTACTCACATATACATACACATGCATACACATATACACATGAAGTTATAGATTAGTGAAGCTATCATTTATACATAGATATAAATGTTTGTCTTGGGCACAATTTGATAAGGAGAACCAATAGCTAACGTTTATTGACTAGTCTCGTTGTTCCAAAAACCGCTTTCTACTATTCAGTCTAATTATGGCAACCTTAGTGCCACGGTACTGGTGTTCTGATAGCCCAGAGAAGGACATTATCCATACGGGGAAAAGAAGCCATGAAGGTATCTCCAAAGTGTTTACAGTATCTAAGTCATGGGATGATGAGGAATAGACAGCCTTAGATATTCAAGTGTCTGAGGAGAGATATCTATTCCAGGTGCTGAGAAGAACCCCAAAGTTGGTAA
This sequence comes from Mesocricetus auratus, assembly GCF_017639785.1. Taxonomy (NCBI): domain Eukaryota; kingdom Metazoa; phylum Chordata; class Mammalia; order Rodentia; family Cricetidae; genus Mesocricetus; species Mesocricetus auratus. The sequence continues at coordinate 15,753,062 of NW_024429193.1, forward strand.
ACATCCTTAGCCTGTTCAGAAAACACAGTAGCTCAGAGAAGCTGCTAGTCTAGGAGGTAACTCAACAAAGCTCCTTTGCAGGTAAATGATGGAGGCTATTCCAAGTCCCCTGGTTGCTTGCCCACCAAAGAACTTATGAACTGCTCAACTGCCCCAGTTTTAAGCCACAGCAGTGGTTGAGCAGGTTAATCTAGAAAGGAGACTAACTGGATACAGGGTGTTCAACCTGGGGAGTGGAAAGGAAGTCAAGAGAATGGATGGATAGGTTCTCGGCTTTCCCTACTAGTGAGTTTGGCAAATACTGATTTTTCTGGGAGGGAAAATGAAAGATTCAGCCTGCACTTGGGGCTGTCACTGTCTTCCAGAAAGTTTAGACACCTGACAGCCTAAATGACAGAGCAAAGGGAACACCTTGTATAAAACCCAATGAGCTAAGAAAAGGTTGTTTAATAGAATTCAGGGACAATAGGGTAAATACTAGCTGAGTATAGACCACAGGAAGACTCATCCTGGAATCCTCATATGTCTCTGGGACTTTTTTCACACTGTATCTCATCATACGAGTACAGTGTCAGTCACTAGCGAAGCATCATCTCCTAAATGGAGATTAAATTCTCTACCTCTGTCTTTCTGTGTGTCTCTCTGTCTCTGTGTGTGTCTCTGTCTCTGTCATTGTGTGTGTGTGTCTCTCTCTCTCTGTCTCTGTGTCTCTCTCCATTTCTGCAGTGGGTGAAAGGTAGCAGGTATTGTTTACATGCCCAGCATTCCTCACTATCTCAAGAAAGGGATGTTTATTTCCCTGCCTGTTTCCCCGCCCCTTACACAGGATGTGAGACAGACCACAATGCATTACCCAATCTGTACTTAGCTGTAACAAAATGCTAACCCAGCTCTGGTTATGTGAATCAGTGTGCAAGGCACTTTCTTTAGGAGGTGCAATAAAAAGATGGGCACATTTCCAGTTAGTTCTCACATATCCAACGACAGGCTCTGCAGAGGAAGGCTTTCATTCCTTCCCCAGCCATGTCACGTGTGTACAACACCACAAAGCAGAGCAGAAGACTCACTCTGCTTCTGACGACGTTCTCTGCTTGGATTATGGGTGCTTGTACGAATAGGTCTGTGAAGAGATAAACACAGCTGGGCGTTGGTGGCGCACGCCTTTAATCCCAGCACTCGGGAGGCAGAGGCAGGCAGATCTCTGTGAGTTCGAGGCCAGCCAGGTCTACAGAGCGAGTTCTAGGACAGCCTCCAAAGCCACAGAGAAACCCTGTCTCGAAAAACCAAAAGAGAGAGAGAGAGAGAGAGAAAGAGAGAGAGATAAACACCTTGCACGTGGCAACACACACAAATTTTATATCTTATTAAATAGATACGCTTATGCAGGAGTCTCGGAGCTATAAAACCGCATTTTATTCTTTGAGCCTCCTGTCAATTTAAAATGAAGTCCTTCCTGTCTAGTCACTCTTTGCCTTTAAGGTATCTGTATCCACTCTGCACAGGGTCCCAGATCTTTCACGTTGGGGTCCAACACAAGATTTTCTGTACAATGATTCCAACCAGGTTTCTCTCTGGCAAAGCCATGGCTGGGTGGTTCCTAAAGTTTCAAGGCTCTGAGATGACACAGGGTAATTATCGCTCTTGACAAAATTCAAAATTAAATATGTAAAGGACAAATTTATTTTATCGCATGTTGGAGGACTCTGTTGTTTAGACATCAGGGATCTTTCTGTTATTTTTTCCAAAGAATGTTTTCTGACCTCTTTGTTATCTCTGAGACAATATTATAGCTTTGACACCTGAAAGAGGTAGAAGAAAAGTCCCTGTCATGACACAGTACTACAAAAACACAAAGCAGCAAAAATAATGTTGTTAAGATTCGTACTTAAAAATGGCACATCTATGCTCAATGTCTTGACTTTGAGGCTAACCCCAGCCAGCTGGGACATAGAATAGACAGCACTATCATGCTGCCATCGAAAACGTGGGCTTCACGACTGCCTTAATGACCACAAAAGGACACCCTGTTATTAACGCAATTTGGAAGCAAACAAACAAACAGTCAACACAGAGAGGCTTTGGGACAAAGTGTGTCCCGTGAAAGGTAGCATTACTTTGTATGTGTGCGCACATGAATGTACCCACATATATGAACGCGTGTGGAGTGTAGCGAACAACAGTGGTGTTGTTCCATCCTCACTTTTCTTAAGTTTATTTATTTATTTATTTACTCTATGTGCCTTTTACATCATATATCTTAATCCCATTCATTTCCCCATCCCTTCGCATCTGCCCTCCACCCCTGCACTCCCCCCAAATAAAACAAAATTTAAGAGAAAAGGGGAGAAACATAAAATAACATTTAAAAAGAGAAAAACTTCTTTTAAAAAAATCTCATCATGGAAGCTGCAGTGTGGCACAGCGAGCCATACCGTAAACGCCTTTGCTTGCAAGTGTTCATTGCACCACACCAGACTCCAGAGAAACCCCGCACCCCACACCATGCAGCCAAACACACCAACCAGGAGCCCAGGCACCCGGCAGTTGGCCACTGTAATGATCTCTTTGTGATGAGGAAGCATGGCCACCTTCACTTACTTTGTGTGTATTAGTGTTTTCTCTGTATGTGTACAAGATCACTGTGTGTGTGCCTGGTACCCGAGGAAATCAGAAGGAGGCCCTGGTTGCCCCAGAACTGGAGTTACAAATGGTCGTGTGTTGTTGCCATGTGGGTGCTGGGCACTGAACCCATAAGAACAGTAAGGGCTCCTAACCACTGAGCTATCTCTCTGGTCCCAAGCACCTCCATTTTAAAAAGAGCAATATCAATAAAAAACAAAAACAAAAAGGTGAAGCTAAATTTCAACCAAAAAGATCTGAACCAAGCATAAAGCAGAGCTTCATAAACAAATTTGTGGGAACTCAGAGATGAAGAAGAGAAAGACTAACCACGGAGAGGCTGGATTTACAAAGACTTCAAACCCTGATGTACAACACAAGCTGTGATTGCTCATGAGAAACCCCAGAAGGAAAACCATTCCTTGAATGCACCAGGCTTCTGCACAGTTTGTTCCTACTACATCTTTCCCCTCTGACAAGCAAAGCTATTTCCAATGCCGCCTCCCCCAGAAGCCTGTCTTGCCATTGACCCCGGCTGAGGTTACTCATGCCCCTTTCCCTATCGCTCTGTACTGTGTACACACACAGCTCTGTTCTTTCGCTCATGGTACAAAATTGTGCCTATTTGTTTCTCTCTGTATTGGCCTTCCTCCGTGAAATACACTTCTTTGAGAGCAGGCCAATGTGTGTTATTGATCTTGGAGAAGTCAGAGGAGCCTAGCAGGCACATTCCTCACCAGAGAGCTGAAGACGCGGGGACTAAATGTGCAGATTGCTAAGCAGATCTTCCTGGAATGTATTTTGCACAGCCTGGGAAGTCACACAAGGTTCATTCTTCAGCACCCTCGCCCTTCTTTCACAACTTCTTTTACTCCTTTGATTTCTGCTGTTTTCCTAATGATGACCAAATCCTCTCAACCCTGAACTTTTGCGTGAGCTTTGGGACTCCCATATTCAGCTGCCTGCTGAAGACTGCATAAAAATAGCCCATCCATGCCTGAAACGTTCAGCATCCCCCCAAGCCCCAGTGTCGTAGATTCATTCACCCCATCTGTAGGCGCATTCCACCGCCACTGCCCATGGGTCAGAAGTTAAGCCCTGAGCATCACCTTGGCACTCCACTCCTCATCATCTCACTGTTGACTAGGGGAACCAACACTTCCACTCGCCAGCCCGTTACTTTGTGCTTGGCTCTCTCTTTTTAGCTTCTGCTCTTGCAGTTCGTGTTCCCAATATATTTCTCCTGACTAAAGCAATAAAGACTGCTAAAAGACTTCCTCCATGCTTTCAACCCAGCTTCCATTATATTGCAAATAAAGCTCCTAAAACAATATATTTGTCTGCTACCTGTTCAAAGAAATGGTGGTAAACCCACCCGTACAATTTCTCTTTCTTCATCCATCCTATAACCGTCTCTTTTTCCCCCATATGTCCATCATTTTCTCCTCCCACCCCAGACACCACATGCCACAAGCACGTACCTTCCACTCTCATGTCTACGCTGTAGACCCGCCATGTACTGCTCTGACCTCCAGGTGTTGACTCGGGTTATTCTACCTGGAAGGTCAGTATCCCATTCAGGCTTGTGGGCCATCAATTCTTTTTTTTAATGTTTTTGGTTTTTTAGAATTTCATACAATATATTTTAAAGTTTTCCTCCCCCAGTTCTTTCCAGGTTCCCCCTCCAACTCACTCAACTTCATATTCTTTCTCTCTATAAAATAGAAAAATACAAAAATCTAGTCCAATTTTTGTTGGCCAGCTACTCCCAAGTACAAGGCCTGTCCAGGAATGTAGTTGAGATGCCCAGTGTGACTCCACTGGAAAAAACAAACAATAAACAGATTCTCCAACTCCTATAAGCTATCAATTGCAAATAGGCATCTTGAGTAGGTGTAGGACTTTATGCCCACTCCCCCTTCTCTGTGGTAGGATTGGTTTCTGATTTGAGCCTGTGCAAATCTTGTGCATGACAGTCTCTGAGAGTTCATGTGTACACCAGCTCTGTTGTATCTGGAAAATGCTCTTTCCTTGGGGTCATCCACAATCTGTGGCTCTTACGATATTCCCACACCCTCTTCTGCATAGATCTCTGAGCTCTTTTGTGAGGAGTGTTAATGAAGACATCTCATTTAGGGCTGAGTGCTCCAAAGTCTCACTCTCTCCATGCTGCCCAGTTGTGGGTCTCTGTTAATCCCCATGTACTGCATGAAGAAGTTTCTGATGAGGGTGGAGTGATGCAGTCATCTATGGGCATAGCAATATGCCATTAGGAGTTATTTTATCACTATATTTCCTTAACAAAATAATGGTGCTAGCAGCAGTTCTTAAACTGCAATTTACAGATTCCCCAAAGAGCTCAGGGATAAAATTAAAGGAGACTTGTGAACTTAGGTGGGAAAAAAAGTACATCTTGATTTTTCACTAACTTTTAACAGAAATATATTCATTCCTTTTATTATGAATGTCAGTAACAAACTACAAAGATATCAGAAATGTGTGTGACTTTGTCAAAACTGGAACCACAGACACATCTGTTCTATACTAGAGATCCTACATTCTTATATTATCATTTACATTCATTAATTCAAAATTATAATCATTAATAAAATAAAATTTATAATCATAATACAGAAGTATACTTATTACTATATAATAACTTTTACATTTTAACAACTGTTCTAGTATAATGTTTTTATTTATTCCATTCACTTAAAATAGGATTCTAAGAGGCCAATGGATAATAAAGTTGAAGGCATTTGTCTAGCTTTATTTCTACCTCAGGAAGGTTTCCCAGATCACTTCACATGCCCATCACACCCTGAACCATCAACCAGATGGAATTTTTCCTGAGGCCCTTACCAGCCTGTTTCCCATACACATTTATTGGTCATTTATTGGGCCATGGGTCCTGGGCATAGGATTATTTGTTTTGTGTCTTTAGTCTCCTGTGATGCTGAATCCATGGTAGGGGATGAACCTGAGTTATGCTGGTCACATCCTTTTTCACGGAGTGTTGAGGCTGATAGCATTCAAATTGAGAGAATAGACCTGTTGCTGGTATGTTCTGGTCCCCCAAGTGACCTTGTGACCTTGTACAAACTGAACTGTTCTGTTCTCTTATCTGATTTCCGTCTCAAACCAACACCAGAAAACATGAACAAGGACAGAAAGCAGGGCTCAAGGACTCTCTTTCGTGTAATGAATCATACATATTTGCGTGTACACACACACACACACACACACACACACACACACAAACATATGGGGTTTTCTTATAGTCCCATCACACAAATAGTAGTTTAAGTGATCTGGATTTGAACACTCGCAATAAAACGTTTAGAATACTGACCATTAAACAACCATCTATGCTTCAAGGTCAAAGATGTTTGCAGAACAATGATCTTTATTGTTGTTTGCTGTTGCATAGCATAAGGTCTTTGTGTGGGGATATAAACAGGTTCCTCCCAAGGAAGGCATTTTATGTTCAGTGATGCCCGTGCCCATCACCTTCATGGTGAAGTTTAAAGAAATAACGTACCACAACACAGGCATGGGACACTCATCTCTGAGTAATTAACTGAGATTGATAGAAATAAATACCAGACAAGCACCCTTTTGACAGGGAGCCTTAAGAGAAACAAGTTGTAAATGATATTTTATTTTAAAGAAAATACTGTAAATATACCGATTTAAAATAATTGAAATATTACAAACACATATGAAAGCAAGTAATTGAGAATTTGGCACTTGAATTTTTTCCTAACAGCCTGAGACATAGCATCTGCTAGTACTATCCCTCTGCATGCTAATGTTTTAAAATCTATAGTTTTGGGCAACTTGTTCAGACTCCTTGCTCTCTCTTTTAGTTATAGTGATTTTGCTGTGCCCCTGCATTGCTGTTAATTATATTAATGACAGATAAGGGAACTACTATATTAGTAGTAGTAATAATAATAATAAGTACCCCTGTGTGTAGAGTGTTGTAAGTTTCAATGTTTAAACTGCCATTTTTTTCAATTAATTCCTCTAAGAAAACGGTGAGGGAGACAGGGCTGCTTTACTTCCAGACACACAGGCAAAGGAAGCAGGTCTCATAGGTGTAAAGCAATTTGTCCAGGTTTCCATAGCCAGTAAATAACACAATCAAAGCACAGAGTCGGAGCTGGGCCATGACGGCTCATGCCTTTAATCCCAGCACTCAGGAGGCAGAAGCAGGTGGATCTCTGGGAGTTCGAGGCCAGCCTGGTCTACAGAGCGAGTTCCAGGACAGACTCTAAAGCTACAGAGAAATCCTGACTCTAAAACCACCCCCCACACACACACACACACAAAGCACAGAGTCAGGTCATTCGTGTACAAATGTGTTCCTATGTCACCCAGGGAAGCACCAGAAATCAAATCTCTCCATTTCAATGATTTCTGGAGCTTATTTTGGCTTTTACCAATTACTGTGGCTAAGGGAATGGCTTAGCACAGGTGTGCAGGAGACACTTGCTCATTATTTTATAGCATTTTATATTTGCCAAAATAAAAGTCAGATGTCTGGGCCTCCAGGTTTTCGAGGAAGCAAATTCCATATTTGGGGATGTTGCTCGGACACATATTCCAAGAAGCATGCAAGCTGCAGCTCAGAGGACAAGGCTCAGTGGTCCAACCCATGATACAAGCAGTCTTTCCACTTAGGCCCACAACACAACACACCATAAGGCAAAGGCCTTGCAGGATAAAACACCAAGTCCCACTGTGAAAACAGTGATGAATGATCCTGGGATTCTGGAGCAAAAAAAAAAAAAAAAAAAAAAACAAGCAAAACAACAACAACAAAAAACACACCACCTGCACTGGAAAGTAGATAACCTCCAAACTACGCAGACCAGGCACATCCTGGATGTTAGGGTTTGAAACTAAGTATACCCCCCAAAGGCTTGTGTATGGAAGTCTTCATCTCCAGAGCAGGGGGATTGTGAGGTGGGGCATTTGGGAGATAGTTAGCTTTCGAGGAGGCTCAGCTTCAGGAATGGATTACCTGAATAACAGAATCAGTGTTAGTGCGAGGTTGGGAGACAGTGGACACTTTAGGGAGTGAAGCCTTGGGAGTAGGTCACAAGAGGCAGGCCAGGGAAATTGCCATTGAAGGACACATCTTGTCCACAGCCCCTTCCTCTCTCCCTGTCCCTGCTGCCTAGCTGTCATGAGGTTAATAGCTTTTTTCCACCATGTGCTCCCGGATATGATGCCCCGCCTCACCGGGGGCCCAGAGTAGGAGGAGCCAAATGACGTGGACTGAAACTAAAAGGAAAAAAGTTATTCTCTTTGAATTTGAGCTTCTTGGCATTCTTCCAGGGACAGAAGCTAACCGGTGGGATGTGTTAGGTTCCCCAACATAGAGAAGCAGCTGTTGCCATCAGGGTTGCCCCTGCAGCTGGACACTGCGCAGGCTTGTGGCCAGCACGGAGCAAGGAGGTGTGCTTCATCACTGATATGCCTGAAAACTCTCACCAAGAAGCCCACCGAAAGCTGATGGAAGTTTTCCTAAGACTTGCAGGAAGGTGGATCTGAGAGGCACACGCAGTGCACTCTGGGGGATACTTCAGGTGTTCCCAGGCATCCTTTCACTTCAGGCCCGCCATATCACTCTCCAGCTGCCAGGCACTTAGAGCTCACGGCTTATCTCTTGGGACACTGCTCTCGGCGAAGGGATGCCATCTCTCTCAACGCCGTGATCTCTTCCAAGGGCACTGTGCATGAAGGATTTATAGATACAAGGTGGCAGAGGTTTACTGCCCTTGGCCTGGGCTGCTTCAGCTCCAAAGCTCCCGAGGACCCAGAGTGTCTCTCTTGTGACCAATAATACAGCCCCTCTGCCCAATCTGTATTCTTCACTCCCTGGCAGCTGTTGATCCAGGAATAGTCCCCAGCAAACCTTCTGCATGCTAATCTCAGAATTTTCTTCCCAGGGATTCAGACCGGTAAGAGCTGTACTTAGAGTCAGCAATCTTTCCTTGATACTCTCTCTAACAACAGAGGACTTTACCACATGAGATTTGAGGGCAGTTTTGAAAAGCAAAATTCACGTAGCTGCCTTGGTGTTCAGTCCACAATTTAAGAATTTAAACTTCCCTGTTGTCTTTGAAAAGTTCAACATAAAAGTCACTAGACCACATCAATAGCTGAACTCTCTTTAAGCAGCTGTTTCATTGTTTTATGAACGCATTTCTCCATTCTAAGAGGGCAGTGTTATCGTCACCTTTTTGTACTCTTCTCTTTTCAAAACCACCACCTTCACACAGGCTTTTCTCCTCCTACTGAGAAGTCTTTATAAATTCTTAGAGCTTTGCCCATGTTGACAAACAAGCCTTCTAGGTTGCTACAGAAAGAAACTCGACCAGGAACAGAGATCTAGTTCTAGCTTTTCTTTTTCCTGTGACTTTGTGTAATTCATATTTATTTATTAGTTGCTTATTTAAGAAAGACTGTGTAGTACTCACAGTGTTTCAGAAACTGCGCTTGGCCCGAGTATAAAACATGAAGAAGGCAGGTAGCATCAGCCCTCATGCAGCTTGCAGCCCACCAGAAAAGCAGACGCCGGATAAACGACACAGATAATTCTCTGAACGGCAGGTTTTCTGAAGAAGCAGCCAGGGTGCTCTGAACATGTGTAACGGAAAACCCTGACATTGTCTGGGATGCCTGCAGTGCCTCAAAGAACAAGCAATTAAGTGGAGATTGGGGGCTGGGGAGATAGTTCAGGCACCCAGGTCCCGGGCGCTAACCACTGTAACACAGGCATGTAATCTCAGCACTTGCCGGCTGAGGAAGCCAAATCTGGGCTACATGGAGAGTTTGAGGACAGCCTAGGTGATGTGAGACTCTATCTCAGAAGTAAATGAAATGATTGAGAATTAGCAAGGTAGGAGAGGAAGAAAGATTCACTGACATAAAAACTTCACACTTTAAAAGTCTACAAAAGTCAGATAGATGCTCGTCGTGTTCATGGGACTGAGTGAAGGCTACACGGCAAGAGGGAGGGAGGGAGGGAGGGAGGGAGCATACAGTGTCACATGAACTAGAGTGATGGTTTAAAACTTCACACTTCATGCAATGGGAAAACACATTTCAAAGCTTGAGGCAGGCAAAAGTGTGGTCTGGCCCCCCAGTCCCGAAGTGATGACATTATCACCTACCTGCTCATTGTAACAAGTCCTAAATGACCATGAGTGTTCTTAGAAAATACAACATGTACTACAATAAAAGACATTATCATCACCACCCATTTCAGGGGGTTGATTAACTTTGGTTCAATACCCAAATAATACTGTAATTATAGACTTCAACACCTGACCAAATAATTAAAATAAAACAAGCTTCTTAAACACAGCTGTCATGTAGCAGGTGCGTGTCTTCTCAAAGTGCTACCTCTACCCCAGCTCTTCCTCCTTTTGCTCAAGTGCAGAAGCAACTGCTACATGATTGCAATCACTGTCCTGTCATATCCCCAGCAAGTCATTTGGTGACACAAGGGCTGCTATCTACTACAGTATAGACCACAGCAATGGATTTCCATGATACTACCAAAAAAAGAAAGAAAGAGAGAGAGAGAAAGAAAACTTTTTCTAGGGCACAGGAGAAAAGACCACGGAAGTAGGTTTATACTTTGAGAGTAAAGCAAAAAGAAATATGGAAATGAAGACATGTGTTTTGAGGATGGAGTGTGCAGTATAGTTTCCCAGAATAAAACCCCTAAATGCAAATGTCCTTCAAATTATCTATTAGTCAATGATCCAGCATGCAGGGGATGATCTCTTTTTCCTTTAATTCTGTATATGATAGGCCATGAGTCTTCATCAAATTTAAATCCTGTTTTAAATCTTAATTCTATGAGTATACTAGCCTTATAACAATGGACAGAGAAATGCAAAGATAAAAGTTACAATGGTTAGTATCCTACCTAAGAACAAATGTTTCTCTCAATCACCCCAGTACATACACATGTAATATGTGCAATTCATTGTACATATATGTAGACATATATACTTACTGATGTTAAATACATAACTCAAAAGTGTATTTAGAGATGGAAATGGATTTAGAGTTGGTTTGTTTTTTGCCTTTCTGAAACTGTAGTATAAAATACATGTTAAAAGATGCAAGAACTTACTGTGACATAGGAACACTTATTGAAACATGCATTTTCGGTGCCAAGGCAGAGCAGACAGCTTAGATTAGGAAAGCGAGGGGATATTTCATTTGATTGCTCAAAAAGATGAAAAGGGAAGAAAGACAGAGGATGAAACAATTTCAGGTACTTTCAATTCATTTATCAAATAAGAATGAACTGCTTTTGACTGCGCGTATAATGGCTCAGAATCTATTCACTCAACCAAAAGGCAAGGACTTCCTTTCCACTGTGACGAATTCAACTTAATGAAATTATATTTTTTTTAAAAAACTAAACATATGAGATATAAGGAGAAAAGGGGAGATGATAGAAAGGAAAGTGATGGCTAGTGTATTTCAGGAGAAGACAATAGGCACAATTTTGAACTGATTAATGTTAGAATTTCTGCCTGACCTTGAATTTGACAAAACTCAATATAAAGGCCAAGCTTATAAAAGGACTTCAATTATAAGAGGTTATCTAAAGCACGCTTAAGCTGGTTCTCAAGATGAAATACTAACTGAAGTTTGTATTTATTTCTCAAACAACCATGTTAACCTTGCTATTTACACTGCCAATGACATCTTCCAAGACTGTGGACTCCCTGTGCTATAAATCCCCACCAGATAAGCTGCTCATTCCTTGTTTGTCAAAGTGTGGTAGGAAGTTGTGCCAAGAAAATAGTATATAAATGAATCAAACACAATACCATATATTACAAAAATAAAATCTATAGAGCACGTGCCATATACTCTGTAGAAATCCTTCATCCATTATATACAAATTGGTATCACAATGACCAATACTCAACACTTGTGAGAATGGGCTTGAAAAAATAGCACAAAAAGTTCCCTGAATGGGGGGTTCTCTGCTTTGGAAACCTCTTTCATTAGTGATCTATCAACTGGCCTTGACTTAGAAACAGGCTGGGCTTGTGAGACCTTCATGCGTTTGTCCAAGATCGTGTGGCTAAATGAGAGACAGACATAAGGCAATTCGTTTTCTGGGATAACTGAAATATTTCTCTAAATGCTATTGTCTGTCTCTACAGATGTGAGATAGAGAGAAGGAGAAGGACATGGCAACACCAACATTCATAAGCTCCTAGTTGGTCTTTCGTAAACAGGCAGAAAAACCACCATTTTACCCTCCACGTTCCTTTAAAAGATCTGCCACAGGCTGAGGGTTTTGTCAAGCAATACTTTAGTTTTTTACATTGGAAACATTTCCTATCCAACACAATAGTTATTTGAATATGAAATGCTCCTCTTAGGTTCATACATCTGAACACTTGGTTCCCAATTTGTAATTCTGTTTGGGAAGATCATAGAACCTTTGTGAATAGGGGAAATCTTGATGGAAGGAGGAGCTCCTGTTGGAGGACCTTGATGGTTTAGAACCAGCCTCACTTGTGTTCACTCTCTGCTACCTAACTACCTGCCTACCTAAGCAATCTAACTAACCCTTGCTTCTCATCTAAGCACCAACCCTTCTCTCTGCCATGAATGCATGAGTCCATTCTTAAATCCTAAGCCCAATTTACTCTTTCTGCCATATGTTGTTTAGTGTTGGGTATTCAGTCACAACAATGAGAAAAATCACTAAGGTCAGCATTAAGTTATTAATTGAAGAGGTCAGTGAATACATAACACTATAAAATACAGTAAATACCTTTAGTAGTTTGTTTTAAACAGTAAAGTACTGTGATTAACCTAAATGTCTGTCTTCTCTCAGCCCCACCTATAAATTATCATACACATTTTCCAACATTGACATGTTAAATTTGAAGCTAAAGCTTAGTAACAAGAAATTACATCAACTTGGGGTAGGGAGATGGCTCAGTGGGTGCCTTGTCTGTAGTGATATATTATTTATGATTTATTAAAGCTTGCTGGAGATCAGAAGAGCAAAGTAGTCAGTCATTAGCTCTTACCTCTACCTCAGCTCAAACGAAAGGGGCAATCCTGCTCCTGACTTCGCTGCTCCTCAGATTTATTCAAACTGCTATGCTCTCCTCAACAAGGCTAGAGACTCAATGTGGCTGGAGAATGAATGCCAGCTCTGAGACCCTGTTCCTGTCTTACATACCTCCCTAATGCTGGGATTAAAGGTATGAGCTCTGATTCACTCTCTGGTATCCCAGAGTGGTCTTGAACTCAGAGATCCATCTGCCTTTCTCCCAAGTCCTGGAGTTAAAGGTGTGTACCACCACGGCCTGATTGCTATAGCTTGAATCTGGCTTCACTTTCTGAATCCTCAGGCAGGCCTTAATAAATGATAAATAATGTGTCACCACATTTTTTCCTCTTATCTGTACTATGCACTAGCAGTATATGCTCTGTGCATTGGCAGTATGTGCATAAGCACAGATACTCTAGTGGTTTTGTACTTCCCTCTTGGACTGGGAAGGACAGCACAGTGCATGGGCTTTGGATTTAGACTTGGAACTAATTTGTTTTATTCTATGTCTTCTAGCCCTTGGACTTGGGCTTTAGTAAAAATAAGTGTACAATGACTTAACATTTGAGTTCAAATGCCCAAACCCACATAAAGCTGGGCACAGTAGTGCACACCTGCAGTTCTAATGATCTTACAGGGAGAGAGGAGGCAGAGGCTGGAGGATTCTGAGAGCTTGAAGGCCAGTTAGCTTGGTGTCTTAGGGTTACTATTAGAACACCATGGCCAAAGCAACCCGGGGAAAAAAGGGTTTGTTAGACTCACCCTTCCTCATCACTGTTCATCATTTAAGGAAGTCAGAACTGGAACTCAAACAACACAGGACCCTGTAAGTAGGAACTGGTGCACAGACTATGGAAGAGTGCTGTTTATTGGCTTACTCCCCATGGCTTACTCCATCTGCTTTCTTATAGGCACCAGGGCTACCAGCCCAGGGGTGACCACACCCACAATAGACTGAGTCCTTCCCCCGTAATGAAGGAAGTGCCCCACGAGGTTGTCTGCTTAAAGCAGGTCTTCTGGAGGCATTTTCTCAATTGAGGGTCCCTCCTCTTCAGTGACTGTAGCTTGTTTTGACGTAAAACTAGCCAGAACAATTGACCCTCTGTCAACTTGACACATAAACGCATCAGGATTAAACCACAACATTTCCTTTCTTGCTTATCCCCAAGATTGCACACTATTATGACATCACAATATAAAACATTTTACAAACTTAGTCTCACGCTCGAACAAATTCAAACACTAACAATTTAGTATTCTTACAATTCAAAATCTCTGAACTGTGGCTTCCAATGAAATCAAAACTAAGTCAAATGCTTCCGTGTTTCAAGAGGAAAGAACCAGGGCACAGTCACAATCAAACCAAAGCAAAACCAAACTCCAATAGTATAAACAACTAATGTCCAATAACCTGGGGCTTACTCACAGTCTTAGTCTTCTAAGCTCCTCCACAGGGCTTGGGTCACTTCTCTGGCTCTGCCTTCTGCAGTACACACGTTTTATAGTGTAGGCTCTGGATGGCTCCATTCCCACAATGCTGCTTTTCTTGGTCATCCATATCACTGGCCTCTCCAAAATGCTGGGTCCTCTGTTGCAACTGGGCTGCATTTCCACCAGTAGCTTCTTTGGCTGCCAGCACAACCAGGTGCAATCTTGGCCACCGTGGGAATACAGTTTCTATTTGCTACTTCTCAGGAAAAACTTCCCAGAAGATCTCACTTCACTGATGTTGGTTTCTTCCTTAATCACTGCTAATTTCTCAGCCTCAGCTAAACCAGCATCAACTGTGCCAGTAAAGCAAAGGTTTCACTTTAATGGTGCTGGTCTCTTGTTAATCATGGCTGCCTCTCAGCCCCAGCTGACCAGAATCACAGAACCTTAATTCAAAATATCAAATGATCCACATAGTCTTTGCACTTTCCTCTCTCTAAAACTTCTTAAACCAGGACTCCATCGTTTGTACTGCTCTCAACAATCTTATTTTCCAAAATCCTAAAGAACAACCCACTGAGCTCTCAATACTCAATGGTTTTCCACCGAAACATTCCAAAGTCCTTCCATAATCCTCCCAAGACTACATCGCTACATCTGCCATAGCGATACACCATTATTCTGCTATCAATATTTTTGTTAGTTGAGGTCACAGCTGCTGTGATGAAACACCATGACCAAGGCAGCTTGAGGAGGAAAGGAGTTATTTAGCTTACACTTCCTCTTCACCTTTTATCACTGAAGGAAGTCAGGACAGAAACTCAAACAGCAGGAACCTGGAGGCAGGAGCTGACGCACAGACCATGGAGAGGTACTGCTTAGTGTCTTGCCCTTGGCGGCTTGCTCAGCCTGCTTTCTTATAGAACCCAGGCCCACGGGCCCAGGGCGCTCCCAACTAATGAAGAAAACACACCACAGGCTTGTCTGCTAAAAGTCCAACATTCTGGAGGCATTTTCCTCACCTGAGGATCCCTCTTCCCAGATAACCTTTAGCTTGTGTCATGTAGACATGGAACTAGCCAGCACACCTGGCATATACTGATGTGTACATCAGAAAACAACGAAGAAACCCTATCGGAAACAAGATGAAAGGCAAGTCCTGACACAAAGCTCGTTTTGTGAGCACTACACTTAGATAGCCTGTACCTCCTACACACACACACACACACACACACACACACACACACACACACACACACCACGGTTTCTCATCAGCTGCCTGCACTGACCTATCTAAGACCGAGCCTGGAAACAATCAGAGACTGGCCCTGGTTAAACTCACAAAACACAGCAAAGGGCGGGAATGTGGGAGAAGTTGAAGGGAGGAAGGCAGTTGTCTTCATTGCTTTTCTACTGCTGTGACAAAGCACTCTGAATGAGGCAACTAGAAGCAAGCGTTTATTGAAAGTTTACAGTTTCAGAGAGTCAGGCCATGACCACCACAGCAGGCAGCATGGCAGCAAGCTTGCATGGCATGGTGCTCCAGCAGTAGCTGAGAAGTTACCTCCTCATCAGCAAGTAGGAGGGGGGGGAGGCAGTGCAGAAAGAACTTACTAGGTCTATTGTGGCCTTTTAAAACATTAAAGCCCAGCCGGGTGTTGGTGGCACACGCCTTTAATCCCAGCACTCGGGAGGCAGAGGCAGGCGAATCTCTGTGAGTTCGAGGCCAGCCTGATCTACAGAGTGAGTTCCAGGACAGCCTCCAAAACAATACAGAGAAACCCTGTCTCGAAAAACCATAAATAAATAAATAAATAAATAAATAAATAAATAAATAAATAAATAAATAAAAAAAAATAAAACATTAGAGCCCTCCCCGGTGACATACCTCCTCTAAAAACCACACCTCCTAATCCTTCCCAAACACTTGCACAGATCAGCAGCCATGTATCCAAGCCAATGAGCCCATGGGGGCCATTCCCATTTAAACTACCACAGCAGTTACCATGGATAGAAGGGATATAAGACATGGTGTGGGGTGAAACCATTCAGAGTACATTATACACATGTATTAAATAGTCAAAGGGAAACTTTAATAAAGGCTATTTACAAAGGAAGGCTCCTCTGTATTGGCAATGGTACGGTTAACTCATTTAATCAGTCTAAGGAACAGTCTCCCGCATGCTGAATCCACATGGTAAATCTGAAAACATGGCGTTGGAAGCAAAGCATGTTTCAAAGTACACCTGAAAGTAGAAAGAAAAGATGAAACCCAAACCATCCTGAAATAAAAGGTGTAGATGCATCTGGGGATGTAGCTCTCTTGGTGCAAGCTTACCAACAAACACAACATCCTGGTTCATCCCCAGCACTACAAAAGCCTGGCATGGTGGTGCACACCTATAACTCCATCACTGGAGACGGAGACAAGAAGCTCAAGGGCACCCTCAGCTGTGTAGGAAGTCCAGGCCTAGCCTAGACTAGGGACCTTGTCTCAGAAAATAAATTGCATGTACACAATAATGCCACATACATAAACTGTTAAAGTACAAATACCATATAATGTTATGTGTACAATCAGATGTGGAACTGAACATACACAAATGCTGTATGGTTTCAAAGCATTCCCCCTGAGAACTATATTAACAATAAAACATTATAGCAAGTAGATCTTCCTGATAACAACTTAACCCAATGATAATGTTATCTATGAACTATGTTACGGGGTTGTCCTAGTTTGCCTTTTGTTGTTGTGATAAGATGCTAACCAAAATCAAATTGGCAAGGAAAGAATTAATTTTAGCTTACGGGTATAGTCTGTCATTGGAGGGAGCCAAGGCAAAGAATTCAAGACAGAAGCTTGAAGCAGAAAACACCAGAGGAATGCTGGATGCTGACGCTTTCCCTCTGGCTTCACCTTCTCCCTTTCTTATGCAGCTCAGGTCCACCTGCCCAGACATCATGGCACTACCCACAAAAGGCTGGGCACTCTGACATCAGTCATCAATGAAGAACACTCACACACACACACACACACACACACCAATCTGATGGAGACAGTGACTCAGTCCAGGTTCCCTCCTCCCAGATTTGTGTCATGTTGACAAAAAAACCAAGTAGCACAATGATGTACTCCAAGCTGCAGCGCGGCGTGCCTGCCACTTTTTCTTGCCTCAAATGCGCAACCACGCTTCAATCAGGAGAAAACGTTTTACAAACAGAAAGAGAAGGACCTTCTACACATAAAGGATCAGTCTCTCTGAGTGTGAAGGTCACAAGAGCCTAAAAAATTTTTTTTGATCAGTGGTTACAGGATGGAGAACACCAACGTTAACATGTTATGGGATCCTGGATTAGGATTTGGAAGAGGAAAGGGAAGTAAGCAGCAGAGCGCAGGCGCTTGGAGCAGGTCTACCATTTGGCGTACAGCGTTGTGCCTGTGTGGATTTGCTCACTGCACACGGATTTATGTAAGAGAGACGCGTGCTCAGCAGCTGGGCAAAGGGCACACGGGAACTGGAGGTTCTGTTCTTACAGTTTCTGTCGGTCCAAAGTTAGTTCACAATTAAAACGGAATAACGGACAAAAATACCTCAAAGGACTCTCCATGTGACCAGTGTGAGGACCCAGACCCCAGGAGGGAGAAGAAAGAACGGGAATGGTAACATATTCACAAAGGGACAGGGAGCAGACCGCCAGGCGCAAACACGTTAAGAATGGAGACCTCCAACTCGGAACTCAATCAGTCTAAAACAAGGATTCAACCTGGTCTTCAGGCTGGCGCGTTTGATGCCCTGCGCCGGTCCACAGATGAGAACGAGAGAAGAAAGACACAAAGCCACTGTTTAAAAGGGAAGAAAAACGATGCACGCCTCTCGGAGAGAAACTTTCAAAGTTTAATGTGTGCAGTCCTGACAAAGGTTTCCCCCTCTAAGAACTCGCTCTAATGAACTAAAAAGTCAAAGATACAAAGGCTACTGATTGAAATGTCATGGTCCAGAGATTTCTCAAATAATCTACATGTTCATCAATGGGGTTAATTATGATGTGTCCTATATCCGCATGTGAAAATATCATTCAATGATGTTTATGTGAAATCTGAAAGACCGGTCACTATAAACATCAATTGCAGCACAAATTGTGGTATAAAATATTTATGGTTACGCATAAATTTGTTTAAAATGTGAGGGAAAAATATAATTTTGATTTATTGTATTTTTATTTACTGACTTGTAAGTTCTAGTGTAAAATTAACATGCATTTTCTTTTAATAATAAAAAGATAATAATACTTTCAATTTAATTTTTGAGAAATGGGTGCTTCATTCAGACTTCATCTGCTCTTCGTGGATCTGGAATTCTGGGGCGACTGTCTTGCATTCCTAGAGAGTGAAAAACTCCAAAGCTGCACGTTCAGGACCCGCCACTAGGTGGCACACTGCCACTCGAATGCCCGTTCCAGACATTTTAAACTTAGGGAGCCCTGCTTTCTTACTGCGGTGACCCCAGACAATAATAACGCAGCCCCGCATTCGCTTTCCTGTGAAAACCGTTCGCATTCCCCCAGTAATTATTAACTTAACAGCCTTTTTTTCCAAATGTCTTACTGTAAACACTGAGATTCCCTGGACACGTAAGAGACAAAAACAGAAGAGGCAAAAGCCTTGTTAGTTGACAGCTTCGCGTTTTGTAACTTCCTTAGCAAAGTTAAACCGGCTTACTGCTCTACGTTGTAAGTCTTCAAAAGAAAAAATAGAGCTTCAGCAAACTCCAAGCATATTTGAATCTGTGTATGTATTATTAATTATACATGCTTTTATCTGTGGATTATCTGAATCTTTGAGGGAATGACAGTCCAAAGACATGACCTAAGAAATACTGTCCTGGACACCTGTCTGTTTAATGTAATCATCTGAGGTCATGGCTGAAGTTTCAGCCTGCCTCACTGCTGACCACAGATGTCATCTGCCCTGTGTCCGTAGAGCCCACAGCCATTATTAACTCATGAGTTGTCAGTTACTATTACGTAACCAGTGTGGTTCTGAAACCTGTGGGCAAATTCCCTGTATCCAAAGCCCTTCCCTCTGAGCTGTGCTAGTCTTACCACAGGAGTTTTAAATAGATCCTTTCCGATCTGTGCCTGATTGCCCTCCCAACTAAACCCAATACAAGAAGGGGACTGACTACTCTCCAGGTCCCAGTTCATGTAAGATAATAGAATTTCACATCCCTCGGAAAGTCTGTTAAATACAGCGGCGTGGATTAACTCTAAGCTCATCAAGGAAATCTTTGGGAACAGGAACCCAGTGCAGGTCCTCTCAGTCCCCTGATAATTAGCATGGTGCCCACAACACTATTGGCCATGTTACATATTTGAAGAATGCGTGATGTTTTTAATAAGTGAATAAAATTGTGTGTTTGTTAGTGAGATGCTAGAAAAAGCATCTTAATTCTAATATCACATTTTAAACCTTGTTTAACAGATTCTAATCATGAAATGATTTTCTTCTTTCCACAAATAGATTCTGCGATTCAGATATGAAGAAGGGTGGAAAACGGTTCAGTCTTCCCAAAGTGCAGAGTGTGGTGATTAAAAATGCCCTACACTGATTTGATTTATGTATTAATGGGGACTCGAGCACTTAAGTACTTGATGGTCACACCAACCCAATGAGGTTGATATGTGTGCCCAGGTCCTTGCTTTAATTTGTTGAAAAGTAATACCTGATTGACATGTGAGGCAAGCTTGTTTCTCATTTAAATTAGAAAAAAACTTTTGAAAATTACATATCTTAAATGCTGGCTCCAGTGAGTTATGAATACATTTTTGTAAGGCATAACTGCTCCTAATTATTTGAACAATCCAATAAAGATACAATAGCAAGAAAAGGAAAGAAAAGAAAAGAAATACCCAGACTCACAGGATCCCTATAAAACACACACACGTGATATAAAGACCAGTGATGCCACAAATGCCTTTGAAGATACCACACAACGAAGAAACAACAATGTTTAAGTTGCCTGTGGGCCCTTTCCTTACAAACTATTCTGAACTTGGTTTTTAACTTTGCTTCATTTCCATCTATATTTAACCATGTATGCTTTTCTAAATAACAAATTCCACAGGTTTACAAGTTACTTATACTTTTCACAAATGAAACCATGCAAACGTAACATTTCCATCCCATATTGTCATTTCCCTTTCCACTTAATCTCGGTCATGTGAATTGGATTTTCCTCATATACATTCCACACATGAACACACACACACACACACACACACAACTTCTTCAGATTATATCATGAAACTAACAGGCCAAAAGATTAATTGGGGTGCAGTGTCCTTTCAGGGGGTTCTATGGGCCTAAGATGAGGTTCTTTAATGCATAACTGTGGAAAGACAGCTAGATGATTTAACATCCATCCACTCCCCCACCATCCCCGACAAAACCTTTCTTTGTTGTGAGATGAAGGCACAGTTGCCCCACTAATGAAAACCTAGGATTCTTAAGCCTCTTAGCAGATAGAGTATCTGTTTATCTAGGAGACATAAACACATGTTTGAAGGTAGGGAAAAAGGACATTTCTTAAAGGTAGAGGGGGAAGCATGCTTGGTGTGCCCTTTGCTCTTTCTCCATGCATCCTTCAATGAGGATATGAGAGCAGGTGACACAGCAGCCACTCACCTTTGCCTGGGCTGTAAAGTCTGCAAAGATCTTAGGTATGTGACATTTTCACAACTTTGTGCCATCCCCACTTCCTCTAGATTTTCTGTGTCATAAAAGAAATAGAGAGTTTCGTCTTACTCGTGTCATTATGATTTGGATTTCCCATTTATACACAGCCAAATTGAAGTTCTACTTGATAAAGCAATAATCAAAGACATTTGTTCTAAAATTTATGGGACTTCTCTCTTTCATGGACCCTAGTATAGAACATTAGTGCTAAAACTCAGTCACTAAGGCAAATCTCTTTTTTAGAGCACAGAGTAGTTGAGTGTGTTCAGATATTCGTGTTCAGTAGTTTAGCCAACTACTGCAGTGCAAACTCATACCATGACCCACCACTTCAATTTCCTTATGTTGGATCTTGTGTGTATGAGTCTATGTTAAGAAGCATATGTCAACACTTACAAGTACTTTTCAAAAGATTTGTCAAATCAAAGCTCGGCAGAATGGTAGAAGGCATGTAGACCAACTTCCTCGGCATGATACGCAAGCATGGCTGTCTACCTTTCACAGATGGTGACCATCTGGCAAAGTACATTGCCAAGAGTTATATACTCTAGTGAAGAAAACAGATTCACCAGGCGAGTCCTCCTCTCTGTGTCTGAGACTTACAATGCTTAGGATAGGACATTGAGTGCCAAGGCTAATGAGAACCTCTTCATTTCCACTAGTTGCCATGAGCCCAGAAGGAAGAAATGTAGGGATAATTTTCACATTTCAAATGCCAAAGAACACCTCCTTCCTTAACTGATTGTAAAGGATTCTGTTCTTTTCTTAAAACTCTGTTCACCTTATGTTGCAAAATGTTAGAAATCTTTAATTTCCCAGATCCTTAGGGAAAAGGAAAGATGGGGCATTCTAAATTAGCTTATGTGGTATAGCAGAAAGGTACCGTGGCTCAGAATCACAAATACTGGTTCTAAGAGTCATGCGTTTTGTGATCTTTGGCAAGTGATTTGACCTCTTTGAACACCATGTTTTCCCTGAGGCACAGGCACTTTCCATGCAAAGGGTCTGTGAGGATCAAGCAATAAAATGTCCTTGGGATGGTTCATGGGTAAAGGGCTCACCACACCGATCCCTGAAAACCAAGTAAAGGGGGAAAGAGAGAACTAAATCCACAAAGTTACTCTCTGACCTCCACACACGCACCATGGCACATCTTACACCTTGGGATGGTTCATGGGTAAAGGGCTCACCACACCGATCCCTGAAAATCAAGTAAAGGGGGAAAGAGAGAACTAAATCCACAAAGTTGCTCTCTGACCTCCACACACACACCATGGCACATCTTACATACATAACACTAAATATCTTTAAGTCCATGAAAGTCAAAATAATACAGTGAACAAAAGATATTCTCTGCCCTTGCATGGCCATACTATAGTGGATAAAAGAAAACATGACTTGCAATAGCAATAAAAGATATTGACAAGAAATATAAACTGGGACATAAAATCACCCTCATAAATGAAGACACGGAATTAAAGAACAAGCGAGTGGAGGAAGGGCATTCTTCAGGCTAGCCTTAAAGAGCATCATTCTTGTCAAGTCTTGAATTCACTGAGAATAGCCATGCAGCTATCTACTAACACATACATTCACACACAGGTACAATAAGATAAAGACAAACAAAAGGCAAAGACTAGAAGCCAGAGAGGGTCTGCCCGGTCAAACACCAAGCAGGTGCCCAGGAAGTCCCTTTACCGTGATGGTATTTCCAGCTGCCCACTCGCAATGAAGTTATACCACCTCTTCTTCTCTTTGTCCCCAATCCAGTGGCCATGTCTCAGGCTCTGTTTCTTTTAGAGCCCCGTACAATGAATGCCTTCTCCCTCTCTCTTTGTTTTAGCCTAAGCCTAAATTCTCCTCTACAAATATTTAAAGTGTTGCATTCTGAGGGATAGATATATAGCAAGGACTTTACAGAAAACTTTGAGTATCTTACTTGATCCTCAGGGATATTCCAGGATATAGCTATGATCTTGTTACAAACATGGGGGCAGATTTGAAAGTGAGCATCACCAAATTTACATGGTTAAAAGAAACCGAGTTGGAACTTGAACCAAACTCCTGGCATACACTGTGTTCCTCAGTTCAACCCCTGTCTTCCCCTACCTCTGGTATGGAGGGAGAGAGTGGGTGGACACAAAGTCCCACCCCTATCCAAGAAGTTACTCACATTTGCTAGCTACCGGAGAGGAAGATTCAGTTTTCCTTTAGGCCATGAGCCATGGTGGGTCCACCACCGTCAAGGGCAGGTCCCCACACCCAAGGATACTTGGGTAATACCAACTGGATGTGTTGTGGTTTTGCTTTTGTTTTTTGAAGAACATGAAATTGGGTGGGTAGAGAAGTGGGTGTGGGTCTTGCAGGAGTTGGGGTGTGTGTGAATATGACCAAAATACATTATAGGAAATTCTTATAAATGTATAAAAATACTCTGTTAGAAAAATCAACGGGTCAATTGAATATGACTGACTTTCACACTAATAAGATTGTGTGGGCTTCATGAAAAGGCCATGTACTTTGCATATTGTTTTCAAAGGAATTGTGAGTTGAAGCTTTGATTAATTATATTAATTCTTGAATTTAGAGTCAAACTGAAAACTGTTTAATTCTTGGACTCCTTTCATGTCCTGTGTAAGCCTTCCCTGGAAGCCTTGAAAATCACTTTTAGAAACTGAAATATGTTTTCTTTCTAATCCCCTGGAGACCAACGCCATGAACTCTGTCCTGTGATGATGATGAAAGCCACTGAAGTGAGTCATGATATAATTAGGGATTTTTCCCCCTCTGGTCCCAGGCAAGCACATGAACTGTAGCTAACACTGGCTATCTTTAAAGCATTCCAAGGGAAGTTGGCAGCTTATACACAGATGTAGTAGGGGAGAACGAGGGGTATAATAGGAACTAGAGGGAAGCCAGTATGCCTGGAACTGAGCAGGGAAGAACTTTTACCCTCTTAGAGCTTGTCTGATAATCCTTGTAAGAGTGTCCTACCATACTTTCAAAGATATGTTTTAATGAGCTACTTGGGATGAGAGGTGAGACCTCAAGGGACATGTTCAAACTAAAAATGATGCTTATTGAGCAAGAACTGAATCCAGAAATAAAGGAACCCTTTGTTTCCTTGAGCCCTTTCTTGGAGCTGGATAGAGCCAAATTGCTCAGTATAATAAAGAGATGAATATGCAGAGCCTGGGGTAGGAGGAAGGGTGGATCCAGGAAGACTATACGTCAGGAAGAAGAGGAAGACGAAAACAAAAGTCCCAGGAGTACCACAGCTGAAAAGGAACTTTGTAGAAAAAAAATTATCAGATGTTGTTACTCTACTGATAGTTGTGACAGAATATCCCTTTCATCTCCCCTGTGGATTCTGAGGCTCTCACTATAAGACCTTTGCAAAAGCAGAGTTGAGAATGAGAGGAGGACTATGTAAAGCCATGCAGGAGTTTTTGTTCATGAGGGCATACAATTATAACCCACGCTGCACTGTGGAGAAGTCTGTTGTTATCTGGGCTGGCAAAGTTTATGAAGAAAGTGAAAAGAAATATAAATAAGCCTGGATGAAGGAGCAGGATAATTTTATGAGGGGCCATGAGAGCAATCTTAAACATTATGCACCTTATCTTAGTGCAAATAGGGAACAGTTGAAAAAGATTTGAAGAGAGGAATGATATCATCAGAGTTATGATTTAAAGTAATTATTTCAGAGCAATGGAGAAAATGGGCTGCAGGAAGCAATGTAGGGATAGAAGAGAATTGCAGTAATCCAGGAGGGATGCCGATGATATGAACTGGTGAGCTGTGGAGCTAGCGAGGAAGAAAGGAACACACAAATGGACACACAGAAAGCCCAGCACTGGAACTCTTCATTGGTTAGATACGGAGCAGTGTTCTGATGTTCTTAGAGCTGAGGGGTTACCAAGAAGGAAGTCCTCATATGTAGCTCAATGACAGAGTTCTTGCGTGTTATGTGCAAGGTTTGAATTCCAGCACCACAAAAATAAAAGTGTGTAAAAATATGATATATGAAATTGTATTATATTCAATATAATATGTATAGAGGGAAGGGATTGTGAGTAAAACATCCTTGTTTGCATTGGTCCAAGGGACTCCATGTGTTGGAACTTTCCATGATAAGCCAAGAAAATTTGGGGAAACTAGGATTAATTTACCGTGTGAGTAAGGACAGCATTCAGTTTCTGGTTTAGGAGTGAAGGCATCATTGAGATGGGGAAGGAGGAAACGGACTCAGATACAAATGGCAAGAGGACCCTGAAGTCCAATTTTTAGACATCTTGTGTCTCAGGAGCCTGTAGGATATACGAGAAGAAATATGTAGCAGACAGACTGACCTTTTCTTACATTCCAGTATTCAGGAGCTAGCTTTAAAATAAAGTTTAGAAAGTCACTAGATCCTAAAGCTGTGTATATGAATGGATAAGGTTTCCTGGGGTAGCTTATTCAGAGAAAATAGATGTGCGGGTGGGGGATAAAGAGAGAACCCTGGGAAACATCAATATTTACAACATAGGTAAAGTTCCTGAGAACAGTTATAATAGCAAGATTTAAAAAAAAAAACAAGAGAGTACATAGTCTAGAAGTCAGGTCAAGACAATGTTTGAAGAAGCAAGCTAGAGTCAGAGTTCAGTGCTATAGACAGATCAAGTAAGATAAAGAGCTGAAAATTAGCTTTAACAGCCAAGGGAGTCACTATTGATCTTTGAAAAGGCAGTTCTAGAAAAATGGTAGAGAGAAGTCAGACTGAAGAATGAAAGCTATAAGAAAACGGAGATAAAGACAAGGTTTTTTTTTCCTCAAAAAGTTTCAAAGAAGGGAAGATATAAGGAAAGTAGATGAAGAGAGATGTGAGGCTGAGGAAAAACATCTTGTGACAGATACATTAGCCTAAGTCCTCCTCAAGGAAACAGAACCTGAAGAAGGACTAAAGATGCTTTTCTCTGTTTGTGAGGTGAACCCCAGGGAAGTGACCGTGAGAGGAGAACAGAATTATGAAAAAAGCAGAGCATGAAGAGAAGTGCTGACCCACTGATTGCCCCTCCCCAGCAAGCCCCCAGAACAGGCCGCTCTTCTTCTGCACCTGAAGAGTGTAGAAGGAGAACTTGGGCCTGGGCTTGCAGCTTTGTTGGTAGTAGAGTACTCACACAGCAAGCATAAGGCCTTGGGTTCAATACCCAACACTTCATAAACCATGTATGATGGTATGTGTGTGTGTGTGTGTGTGTCTGTGTGTGTGTGTGATCACCTCTGAGTAGTTTGTATAAAGGAAATAGATTGAAAACTTAGGCAATGCTTATCTCGTTGAGGTTTACCTCATGAGTAATCATATACTTCCAGGCTCTACCCTCTGGCGATCATCAGGAAGTCAGAGTCCTCACTGACCGTATGTTCATGTATCCATATTTAGAAGCAGACTTGTGACACAAGTTTGTGTTCGATAAAGCCAAGGAGACTCAACCAATTATGTGCTACTGAAATGGAATCAATAGAAAAGAAGTTCCTAGTGCAGGTCAAGACGTAGAAGACCAATGGAGAGATGTCAACATTAAAACAAATTTGGATAGAAATACAGTTAATCGCATAAGCAAAGGGAAGGTGATAAGTATTGGAGTCCTGATTATTGGGTCCCTGATGATGCAATATGCCGAATCAAACTGATTTAATAAATCCAGATTTAATCATCAGAGCAAAGCAGAGGGAAGCAACTCCAGGGTGTGTCTCGGGAAGGCAGGAGAGAGAGGGAGAGCACTTGGCAAGTCAGGAGACCAGGTCTTAAATACCCTGCAGGTATGTCTTGATCACCTCTGGGGGAGGAGCTGACCCTTGGTGACTTTCTGAGGGACAGGATCTGGAATGGGAAGAGTGGGGTCGGGTTCCCAGCTGAACATCTGGGCAGGGAGAGTATGGAATTGAGGAGAGAGAGGCTGGAGCCGAGGCGGAGCTCCAACCTCAACAAAGGGGATTGCAGATTCTCCTCATAAAAGCTCTCAAAATTTCCTCAGCCTTTCAGCATTTGTAGTAAGTGCTTACTTTTCTGAAAGCGACTGATCTGGGTACCAAAAGAAAGTCTCCACACTGAACTTGAGCTAAAATCCCTCTGCCTTTGCATGCCATTGATGGGGGAGAAAGTGGTAGAAGGTGGGATAAGCTATCACCATCTAAGTTTGGAAAAAACAGCAACTCTGATGCCATCGAGGTATAAAGATCGATGCTCTGTCAGCCTCTGCAAGGCTCTCCAGGAGTGCTAGTGGTGTGCCATAGTGTAGGATTTGGGAGTTTCTGTAAGGTTTGGTGCGGATCTTACTTTTTGTCTATTGCTGCATCTGTTAAAACGATTGAACTTTTTTTTTAAGTTTAATCACCTCATCCACAAAATGAAGATAATGCTATGTGTTACTAGTCATTGGGGTCAGCAACGATATATAATACAAAAATACATAGCACAAGACCTGTAGTGTGCTGTTATTGTTTATTTTTCATGGTGGTTTAATAACGAATACATCCCAGAACTCTAAACTGTATATTTTCACAATACACACACACCGTCAGCTCATCAGTATGGAGGCTCCCACAGACCTGTCTTCTCAGACTTTTCCACCCAGAACCTACCTCTAAATACAAAGGCCTCCCAGGTGCAGTTTAACAAGAAGAAATTGTACATTTGTATGTAAGTTGCAAACAAAAGAAAAATGCTCTAAGTGTTAGACGAAATTATTTAGAGCGATGAGCAGGAACTGAAGTCAACATTTCACAAACTAGAAAAGGATCAAAGCCTAGGACTGAGTCTTTAGAACCTGCCAAGTGGGAAGGGGCATGTGCCCACAGAAACCTGGACTCAGGGACATGCACCTGAGCCAACCACAAGAGCCTAGGTGTCAGGAAAGCTCATCTTTATGTGAAAGAGTGTCCTTTATTTATTTTTATCAGTGCTGCAAGGAGACCATTGCACTTTATTCTGGAAGTTCAGAGAGAATCCCCAGAGGGACGGAAAAGCAGCCTAGCCTGGGGTGAAGTCTTCCAAAGGCAAAGGGGACTACTCACTAGAACGGATGGCCTTGGATGTCCCCAGCTTCATCGGGATCTTCCAACACATCGCATTCCAACATCTAGGGTATCATTCTAACCCCATATGCTTTGTAAAGCTGGCTGCTAAGGTTGTAGTGGGATTCAGTCAACCTCACGGTGAGATTTCGAGACTTATTTTCAGCACTCTCAGCCTCTCAGCTGCAAGAGGTAAGGGTCTCCTTGATGGCATATGTAGAAGCTTTCAGGGCATTTAAGCAGTATGTTAGCTGATGACTCAAATCCCTGACCTCATCTTTTTCCTTCCCTGCTTTGTCCAGAGATTCTAGGGAAATTATGGTCCAGATTCTTTTAGTTCTCATATATATATATATATATATATATATATATACAATACAATATATATATATTGTAGTAAGTGCTTACTTTTCTGAAAGCCACTGATCTGGGTACCAAAAGAAAGTGCCCAGATATTAGTTTGTTTAAGTATTGGAAAGTACCATGTTCCTAGTCATTAAAGGACTCATCTGTTGGGCTTGGTCAGTTAGGAACATCCAGTAATGATGTTGTACAGGTCTCCACTGCCAAGCTACATCCTCATCTGTCACTGCTGGTTAACTAGGGGAAATCATTAGCACCTCTGCACATATTCAGATTCAGCAGCCACTTCCAGAAACTCCATAGCCAGTTTAGAAAACGTGTACCTAAAATTCTGTCCCTCTAAAACCACTCTTAACATCAGTACTAAATCTGTATTAGCCAAGGTTGTCCAGGAAAAGAGACTGCGTGGGTGTGTGTCAAAATGAGAGCAAGAAAACCTGAATTCCCAAAGAATTTTCTCTAAGTCGAGAATCAACATTTTTGTTCTGTTCAGAACTTGGGTGATAGTCACTGTGATTAAATGCTACAATCTGTTTCATACCGGTTATCAAGAAAAAATCAGTCTTTCTTTAAAATACCCTTAGAAACATTGCCAGCATGATGCTTAACCATATATCTGGACACCTTATTGCCAATTCAGGTTCACATATAAAATTAACCATCACAGAAAGTCAACGTAGGATGACCCAGTGATTGTAAACTACAACAGAATTGTCTAGATTGTTCTCCTTTCACATATACCTGTGATCATGCCAAGCATGGGGGAAGGTCTATGTCAGAGGTAAACTCTTACAAAGTACATGGAAAGGTATAAATGAAATCATATGTGGGAAAAAAACACAATCTTAAACAAAAGTAAAATCGATTTACCTTTAGTAGGACAGATATGAATTATGAGTGATATAAATAGCTAATACCGATTTTACTCTCTAGTTCTACACATTGGCTTTGAATGCACAACAAAAAATATAAACCTTGATGTGCCGAAGGGGGTTTGTCAGTTGTCATAGGTGTACCACTCTAATGAAAGCTTTGAAATGAAAGGAGGTTGGGTATGCAGGGGTACAAGGTATGCTAGCAATTTCTGTACCTTCCTCTCGATGTTGCTGAGAACCTAAGATTTCTCTGAAAAATAAAGTCTTTCAAAATGACAGTGTATAAAAAATGTCTGAGCTAGGGGAGACCTTGAGTGATTGTGTTCCATCTCCCTATTTTAGACAGCATCACAATAATGTCATCCAGGCAGATGAAGAGCTATGTTATTTTGAAAAGCTCCAGAGGAGAAGATTCTACGACCTTCCAACATTAACAACGCTCACTGTCAGGAACGTCCGCCATCTATAATCTAAGTCTCTCACAGTGCGGTTAAATCAGCCACCACTCTGCAGAGAGGAGTGGATCCTGGGAGCAACTGCTCCTCAGTCTCTATGCAGAAACTCTTCATTTGCTGCTCCTGGAATGTAATCAGGTGGAATTTTGTAATCCATGTAGTTTTGATTTAGTCTTCAACTTATGCCCTTGCCCGAGCTGGTTAACCCTAGTTCTCTGTCCTCCCAGTAAATCCACTCACACCCTTATCTGTACTCTCCCATCACTCCGCCAGAGTGATTGTAATTCAGAGTAAGTACATGTGTGCAGGACTACTCCTCACACCTCCTCCTCCTGTCTTATCTGTATGCCTATCTCTATCAGTGGCAAGTAATAGGTCCCAATAAATGACTGACAAAGGAAAGAAAGAATGAAATGGCATCTGGATAAACCACTTACTTTAACCATGCAGACAGGGTTGTGGCTCTTCGGTTAAGTGTCTTTCAATAATAAATAACAGCTATCAGCTCTGCTTGCTTGAGTGAAGAGGGGGAATGCATCTGATGATTTCTGGAAAGTCTTAGAGATGCCAAAGCAGAGCTAAACCCAGGCTGAGGAAAGCTCGGGCCCCGTTATTTCCTCTGTGGGAGGCTATGAGCTTCTCTCCAGACTTCTGTGTTGTGTCTCAGCTCCCAGCACCTTCCAACGACAGTCTTCTATGAAAATTTCTACTCCATAACAGTGGCAAACTGACTGGCCTATTTCAGGTCAGGTGACAGTACTGAACCCATTAGTCTTGATCCTAGGGCTAGAGGTGACTAACATGGAAATGGCTGTCAGGCCAAAGACTAGAAGAGGATAATGTTATATATGTTGGCACTCCTTAGGGAAGAGAAACCAAGCATCGTGAAGCCACCAAAGAGACACATGCCACAAACAGCAGCTGCACCTGGGGCACAGAACTACTGAGTTCTTATGAGGGTGCCATTGGGCCATCCGAAAGAACTAAGGAAAGAGAAGGGTATTTAAAGTTTGGGTGCTGAAGGGTTTTTCTCTTCGACTTTATTGCTTGACTATTTCTATTTAGGTCCTCCGGTACAAAGATTTAAGAATATAAGAGCTTGTCTTGCTGATCTGAAGTGTAAATTTCCTCTAATCTATGGGTCAATGGTTGAGCTAATGACAAATATTATCAGAAGATTTGTGGCTGTAGGAGAAATCTCCCTTCCAGATATCCAGCACGCTTTACGAATTGGTAGTAGACAGGCACCGGAAACACTAAATGTAAGAAGCAGAAAGGAAGTGGGATGTGCAAAGTCCCAAGCACCCTGCTGATTGATGCTCAGGGTGGTTTCCTCTGAGAACGCCAGCCACGAAGATACAGGGAAAGCGAAGGAAGCAGCAGTTATTTCACCACATAGTGATGATGATGCTTAGGGGGAGAAATCTGACCGACTTTGAGTGACATCAAACTCTTTCATATCTCTCGTTTCATCTTGTGATTGAGTTAACTCACAACAGATTAAAAACGACCACAAAATTATTTGCTGCTTTTTCTACTAAGAGCAGTAATTGATTTCCCCACTCCTTGAACCTGGGCTGACACTGAGATTGTGTTTGACTGAAAAGGGTAGAAATGCTTAGACCTTGAGAGGACATGTGAAAAGGATAGAAAGCTTAGACCTTGAGAGAACATGTGCTCAGGAAAATAAAATATTAAAAAAATAATTATAAGAAACCATGTGAAGAACCCTAAATTTAGAAATGTTTGGTCCCTCAAAGTAGGTAAAATATGTAGCACTCAAATTCAGGGATCTATTGCCTTTTGTTTGGCTCCATTAAAAAATTGGGGGTCTGGGGAGTAAGAATGTTTTCTGTGTAAGCACAAGGACCCAGGAAAATCTGGGCATAGCCACACAAGCCTATAAACCCAGCACTAAGGGGGTCAATGATGGCTGTTTTGCTAGACAGCTGTCTTCTAAGTTCCAGGCTTAGTGAGAGACCCTGCCCCAAGAGAATAGGGCAGAGAATGATAGAACCAGACACCTGAATTCCTTCTCTGGCCTCTGCATATGGGCACCAGCACACCCACGTGTGCATACACATGTGCATGAGTACATGCCTAAGACAAAAATTTTAAGAGTTTAGTACATCTGCATATCCATGTATAGGACACAGACTTGAATATGTATCAGAAATACAGGCAGAGCAAGTTTGATGTCCTGACATTTTGGAATAATATCCATACTTGCAGTCTAGCTAAACCAGGACTGTTCTTCTGCAGGATAAGACATTCAAGCAGTTTATAAGATCTTTAAAATGTAAGACCATTTTCAAAATTCTCGCTTCTCTTTTTTGCATCATTTACTGAGAGAATTAAACTGATGTTTCATGTTTCCAGTTCTGTTCTCCTGAGTGAGTTCACGAAAGTTAACTGGGTAGTTGAAATCTATGGACCATCTCCCAGGATGGGGAGACTTGGCTCTGCTCCACTTCATCTTCCTGACTTCCTGATTTGGAGATCTGTCACCAGCCCCTGCTGTGAGATCGTCTTTATTCTGTGTTCCTTTTATCTTTACCCAGAGACTTTCAAGAATCCTTCTTTGTTCCTTCCATCACCATAGTTACTTTGGTATTTGAATATCTTCCTGTGTCTCCTCCTGCTATGGAGGAGTTTATGGATGCTTAGTTTGCATATAGAATGAGAGCTGGGATGCTTAATAATTAGCACAGAGGCAAACCTACAAATTCCCACCGCGCCCCATATCGTATACCCTTCTGTACTCATTATTTCTACTGTTTTTAGGTAATGTTCTGATTCTCTAAGACTAAATGAGTCACAGTCTCTTGCCTTGAAAAATCATATTCATTCGGTATAGCTCCACTGCTTATTTATTTTTTAATCTAATACCTTTATTGTTCCTTTGTCAGGCTCCAGTTTCTGATTTTCATTTCTCTTGATAATTGTTTAGTTTTCTATATGTCATTTACTCTACTCTCTCCCCTCATAGTCTAGCTGGCCTTTTTACCTCCGAAAAGAGATTGTGAGCACCCCTGATAAAAACTAAACTCTTTGGAACAAGCGCTAAAACATATTAAGATTTTCTTCATTCCTTAGTATTTCTCTCCACACCCGCACACCATAGATCCAGCTGCTTCTATTCACA
The DNA here is from genome assembly GCF_017639785.1 of Mesocricetus auratus. Classification (NCBI taxonomy): domain Eukaryota; kingdom Metazoa; phylum Chordata; class Mammalia; order Rodentia; family Cricetidae; genus Mesocricetus; species Mesocricetus auratus. The sequence goes on from NW_024429193.1 coordinate 15,785,865, forward strand.
TTCAGCACCTGCCATACAAAAGCAAATAATGATGCCCTGAGATGAAGGGAGTGGGAGGTGGGTTTCATGGAAAAATTGGGACACTATTGACTAAACACATCAAAAGGAAATGCTTCCCATTCTTTAACTATGAAGTTTATATTGGAGGAAAAAATAAAGCCACACATTTCAATCCCTTCATCAAAAAGCATTTACTGAACACCTTGGTAATATAATTTACATCCGCATGCTTCAATTTCCAACGTGTTTACATCAATCATATAGAAGTAAGGAGCCAACTAATAAAAAAGTCATTCTATGTGAGACATTATAGATAAAAGAAGGTATTTGCATATTGTATATAAGCAAATGGTGTCTCCAAGAAGTGGAAAGACCTGCCCAATCTAGCAAGCCTGGTTTCTGAACCCCACACTCCATTGCCTCAAATTTCCATCTTCTGGATCTCCTTTCCAAGGCCAAGGGATGTATATATGGAAATCCCTGACTTGGAAGGATGTATAAATCAGTTATGGAGACCTGGGGACATAGTTCAGTTGGTAGAGTGCTCGCCTAATATGTACTAAGGTCTGGCTTCAATCTCCAGCACCAAAAAACAAATTAATTATAGAGAAAAGCCAGTCACATAAAAGCAAATAGAAGGATGGTAATGGCAATTGATAGCATCCACAGAGCGCTTCCCGGTGCCAGACATTGCTTTAAACACAATGTCTCACTCAGCCCTCCCAGCCGTCTTGTGAGCTAGGCATTATTCTTAGCCTCCATGGAAAGATGAGACCATGAAGCCACAGAGAGATTCACTTGCTTGGCTCCAGTCACCAAGCTAGGGAGTCATAGGATTTGAAATCAACTGAATCAAAGTCTGAAGTCAGCTGCCTGGCCCGCTGTCTGTGTTCGGTTACTCTATTGTATCCCACTACCTTTCCGAAAAACTGTGTGGCTGACAGTCCGTGTTCATGACCTAAGGAGTATTCGAGAATGCCACTAAAATTTGTGTGAGGAGAGAGACGCATTTGCCTCTCATGTACAAAGATAGTGTAGACCATAATTAGGAGGTAAGACCTATCCACCCGGAAGGTGCTAAGACAACATGAACAGTCAAGAGAGCGGAAAGGAAGTCTCCTCTGTGTTGCCAGGAGCTGTCAGTGAACCAGCCTGGCCGCGGTAAGGCACTTCCGGTGGTGGCATTATGGGATCAAGACTGATGAAAATTTAAAGTAAGGCTCATCTACAATGAAGTCTACATCTGAACCCAGATGTGCACAACGAAAAGCCCCAAAGGCAATATTTAGTAAGGGACTAAAGTCCCTCAGAAGGGTTTTTCCAGTTATAAACAGAATGGTATAGGGAGGGGCAAGTGTCAGACTTAAGAGCAGTCAGCAAGGATCCCGGTCAGCGGAGGCGTGAGGTGGTGTGGGGACACAGAGGCTGTAAGCACTGTTCGCAGCGGGATCAGGGGCCCCAGTAACTAACACGACTGGGAAAATGAAAGTTTCAGAGACGACACAAAGCCTCCGTGAGAGAATGGGAGAATGACACCACTTAAGAGACGGCCAGAGAGAAGCTAATTGGGAGGCATGCTCAGATTTGCTACACTAAATTGAGCGTGACAGGATGACACAAGTTGAAACATCATGAGTTGATCAACAAATATTTGTTCTGAATCCCTGTTTTGTGTTAAGCCAATGTGCTAGAGCCCGGGGATGATGCTGTGACAAGACAAAAGAATGTCCCTCTCGTGGTGACTTGGGTTTGGCTTTAAGTAGATGAGAAGAAAGCCAATTGAATAGAGATGGTAGTTACCTCCAGGATTGCTTCTCTCTCTCTCTCTCTCTCTCTCTCTCTCTCTCTCTCTCTCTCTCTCTCTCCCTCTCCCTCTCTCCCTCCCTTTATATGTACCCTTCCAAGAGATTTGGTTATTTCAACTCAATGTCTCACCTAAACAAATGAATTACTGCGCCCAACTGGTTTTCTCCACAGAAAGTTAGGATAAAAATGTTATTTTAGGAACCCTAAAGAGGCAGAGAGAGACTGAAGGCAAGCGTTTGTTTGAATATATTAATGATAAGGATTATGAGGCCAGGGTCTCAGCCAGAGTACAGTAACAAAAAGAAGAAAAAGAATATTTTTGTACAGCAGTCTCTTCAGTAGTGGATGAGCCAAAGAGGCTCCGCTTCTGGTCTTGACCACAAACTCTTGGGCTAGTAGCAACATTTGTAGCTCACATGTGTTCATGTTGTTGAGACTCAGGCTTAGCTCTAGCACATATAAACCAGTGTTGGCTGGCTTTAGTAAATAAGTAAGAGGTGCCCAAGGCTATATATAGTCCATGACTTGTTTTGTATGACCTGTACAGGAGTCTTTTTAAAGTCTTGAGACAATACTTAATGTTTAGGCTTGGAATTCACCCCACTAGAGTGTGGTGATAGATTGTTTATGATTTAATAAAGCCACTGGAAGTCAAATGCAAAGCTAGCCACAGTCATAGAGACAGGCAGTTGTGTGATACACACTTCCAGCAACCATGCTAGTTAGCCATAGAAGCCAGGCAGTGATGGTGGACATCTTTAACTCCAGGACCCAGGAGACAGAGGCAGATGGATCTCTGTGAGTCCAAGACCACCCTGGGCTACACGAGAGTGATTCTGTCTAAAGAGTCACAGAGCTGACTCCTTTAATCCCAGGACTTGGGATCACACACCTTTAACCCCAGCACTAGGGAGGTGGAGACAGGAGGATATGGGTGAGTGGGGAAAGGAATATAAGGAGGAGACAGGGACTCAGAGCACTTGCCTCTGAGGACTCATGGAGACAGGATGGCCATTTCAGCTGGGTAGAGGTAAGGGCTGCTTACTTACTGCTTTGCTTTTCTGATCTTCAGCTTGAACCCCAATATCAGTCTCTGGATTTTTATTATTCATACTATACTAGAGCTTTCCCACTGCTCTTAAAATGACAGTATTGGGTGTGTTTTGCTGACTGGCCTTTCTTGGAGTCCTTCTTAACGTGGACCACCCTGAGCAAGGTAACACTTCAGCAGCCTGTAGAAAAATTGCAGCCTGTGTTGGTCAGAGTGGTATACATGCCTGAGTTCAAGGGAAGTAGGACCCGTGTCCTTTACATACAGTTCAGAACCTTCTCACAAGAACACAGCATGGCTAATCCTTATATCCTCTATGTGGCCCCCTGTACCTGCACTAGAGAAGTTCAGCAAAGGAGCATGTCCACAGCAGGGAACAGACCAAGGCAACACTAGCTACGAGGGAGCTCTCCAGCATGCAGTAGGGAGACTCCAGCAAGAGATGTTGGAACTAACACTTCAGGAAAGGAATTCAGATTTTCTGAAATTTAACTTCCTGATTCATAAATTGAGATGAACAGGTAACCAGCATCCCCACTACTGGATATAATCAAAGGAAGTGAAATCAGAGTATAAAAGAGATGACTAGGTTCCCTTATTGTGCTGGTTCAATTTTTGTCAACTTGACAGAAACTAGAGTTATCTGGGAAGAAGGAATGTCAGTTGAGGAGCTACCTTGGCTTGTAGACAAGTCTGTTGAGCATTCTTCCTCTCCTCCCCTCTCCTCTCCTCTCCTCTCCTCCCGTGCCCTCTCCTCTCCTCTCCACTCCTCTACTCTACTCTACTCTTCCTTTCTCTTCCTTTCCCCCTTCCCTTCTCTCTCTCTTTCTGTCTCTCTCTCTCTCCAATCCACACAGGGCTTCCCTGTGTGGCTCTGGCTGTCCCGGAACTCTCTCTGTAGAACAAGCTGCCCTCAAACTCCTAGTTCTGCCTCTCTAGTGCTGGGATTAAAGGTTTGTTCCACCACACCCAGCTTGGCATTCTCTTGATTAATGATTGATGTGGAAAGGCCTGACCCACTGTGAGCATGCCACCCCTGGGCAAGTGGTCCTGGACGGTGCATGAAAGCAAGCTGGACAAGCCATGAAGAGCCAAGCTCCTCTGTGGTTCTGCTTCAGGCCCTGCCTCCAGGTTCCTGCCTTCAGATCCCGCCTTGATTTCCCTCAGTGGTGAAATATTACCCAAAACTATAAGACGAAATGAACCCTTTCCTCCCCAGGTTGCTTTGGTCAGTGTTTATCATAGTGACAGAAAACAAACTAGGATACTTAGTCATGGCAGTCAAGATGCGGAATCAACCTAAGAGTCCAACCATGGTTGAAAGGAGAAAATAGCAGCAGCAGCAACAACAACAACAACACACACACACACACACACACACACACACTGTTGTTAAAATGTCTAGGTTTATCCAAAGGCAGCGTAAGCAGGCAGGGGTCTGTCCTTTAAAGGGTCCTTTGCACCTGCGTGGTTCTCACAGAACTCTGGGCTGGCCAGAGTGCTGCCTGAGTGCATCCTGCCAGGTAACAGGCCAGAGTAATGCCTGAACCTTTCTCACACACACACACACACACACACACACACACACACACACACACACACACACACACAAAGAGATGATCCTTTGAAAATGGGAAACTGCTGTCACTTGCAACAACATTGATGAATCTGGGGACCTTATGCTAAGGAGAAATCCTGGTCTCATATGAGGAATCTAAAAAGTTGAACTCCTGAAGGCCACAGAAATCACTGGGGCCTTGGGTAGTAGATCAGTGTTTACCATGGTGTATGAATGATCTTTGGGAGCCCATTCCAAATAGAGGGATGCTCTCTTAGCCTGGACACATGGGGAAAGGCCTAGGTCCTGCCCTGGATGAAGTGACAGACTCTGGAGATTCCCCCCAAGGAGAGCCTCACCCTCCCTGGGGAATGATGTGGGGATTGGGTGGGGGGCTGGGGAGCTGGCGGAGGGACAGGAGAGGAGGGGTGGGAGAGGGAGCTTGGACTGACATGTGAAACATTCACGTTTCTAATTTAAATAATAACATATATTGAGGGGAAAAAAACTTGACCATGAAGTAGCTACAGTCAGCAGCAATGTAGCATGTTATTGAAAATTGCTGTGAGAGTAGGTTTTGTAGGCATTTCGAACCGATCAGGTGGGACAGATATTCTAGCACTCAGGAGTCACAGAATACTATGGGTTACACAGCTCAGATGGAAAGGAATCCTGGAGCTTGGGAGCCAAGGACTACCACAGGCCGCAGTAAGCATAGCAGCTTACAGCCCTGCCTCAGGGAAAGGCTTTCCCAGTGTATCCGTTCAGCTCTAGCTGGAAAGGGGCTTCCAGCTGGGGATGTTTGCCCAGTGCAGCAGTTTTGCTCAGCAGGAGGTTTCCTGGGGGAAGTTGCTACAGTTCAGCTCTGCTCTTGGGAAAGTAGAGAACCCAGTTTAACAACTCAGCTCTGCTAGGGGAGGTTTCCCCAGCAAAAGTGTTACAGCCCTGCTTGCTCTCCTCTGCCCAGGGTCGTCTCTGCTCCGCTGCTGCAAAAGATCTTCACCTAAAGCTCATCGAAGGGGGTTATTGGGAGGGAATAATCCAGGAGAGTGGCTGCCCTCTACCAGAGTGGCAGAGGACACCCGGAACAGCCACAAGCTGAACAGACACAGGGTTTATATAGGGCTTCCAGGAGGGTGGGGATTGGTCAGATTTCAATGAGCTCATATTGGCTAGAACTCCTGCTCAAGGATTGGTTAGTTTTCTGCACAGAGTTAGGGTCAGATGTGGCTCTGATTTCTGGGCCAAAGTGTGTTTCTCTGGTCCTGGTTAGCCTTTTGACTTCAATTTTAGGGCCAGAGTATGTTTCTTTCACTGATTCTGATTCCAGGGACAAAGTGTGTTTCTTTGGCCTTGGTTTCAGGGTCAGGATACATTTCTTTGGTTCTGGTTACAAGGCCAAAGTGTGTTTCTTTGGCTGCTCCTTTTCCCCTACAGATTTTAGGAGCTGTTTCCACAAAATAAAAGATAAATGCTCTTGGAAATACTTGTGTGTTAGGTCATCCCATCAGTTATATATTTGTTGAAATAACACATTATAAATGGCAAACTGTGTTGTGATTTTGTTTGTGTTCTGACAAAGCATGCCTGCCTGGAGGTCAGAGGGTGGATCTAACCACTAGTTAACCATAGAGGTCTAGAGGTTTGTACACACTGAAGACAGGAAGTGATACGGCTGGGTGGAGCGAGGAAGTAATAAGGCATAGAGAGGAACTTAGCCTTTTCAGTCTAAGGAGTCAGAGAGGTGAGAGGTGACTGTGGTTGGTCCTTTACTCTTCTGAACTTTCAGCTTTTGCCTGATATCTAACACTGGGTTTTTATTATTAAGATTAATTAGGATCGTTCATCAAAACTGATAAATGTATATAAGTTTTGTCCTTTTTTTTAAAAATAAGAAACTGACAGAAAGTTTGTATGATAGCATTTCCCTGTAAGCTCAGCATTTGGAAGACTAAAAGAAGAGGGTTTAAATGAGAGGCTAGCCTGAACTGCACAGCAAGATCTTGTCTCAACAAAACAACAACAAAAACGTGTTGATGACATTACATGATATCATATTACAAATAAAAATCTAAAATTTAATAACACTTTGTAAGTAAATGAAAACAACTATTATATTTTTTCTAAGGCAAACAATCTTCAGATATGAATGCAAGTTGAAATTTTCATGTATTCTATGCATACATATCTATCAAGCACCTACTATGGGCCTGTGTAAAGCATCAGAAAAATAAATAAACAATCTAGGTCTGATTCCTGGATTTCATCTTCTCAGGAAGATGAGACAGGATGATCATGAGTTCAAGGCCAGGCCAGCCTACACAGAATCAATATATTTCATGCCCTCAAGAAATTTCTGATAAAAAGTGAGAAGGTATTAACTGGAGAAAAGAGTTTCAGAAGTAGATGATGTCTTCTAAGAGGAAACATTTGGAAGTAAATGACTTGAAAGAGGTAAAGAAAATTCAAAACCAGGGCATAAAAAAAGTGTAGTAAATGCCGTTAAGAGGTGAGTGGGGAAGAAGCCAGCTCTTCCTTACATTTTGGTAAATTTGGATCTAGCAGCTCATGTTGTCCAGAACACTTAGCATCCACACTGTTAGCACAGTGAGCCCTAACTAACCCAAGGATCCACTTGTTAGCACAGCTAACCTAAGTAACACTTAGAATCCACATTGTTAGCACAGCTAACCCTAACTAACACTTAGGATCCACAGTGTGAGCACAGCTAACCCTAACTAACACAGCAGACAAGTTCCTGACACTCATTAGTTCATTTAACCTACAGGACACTATGTGACACAGATGCTCAGATTTCTCTTCTGCAAAGAAATAAGCAAGGGCACACAAGGAGCCAGGATCTTCCCAATGTTAGTCAACTGGCAATTGGTGGGGCTAGTTTTAGAACGAGACAGTGTAGTCCACAGACTCAAGTACTTTGAGACACGGTTACAAGAATCTGTAACCAAACACCAGAAAGGGGAGTTATTTTTGTGACAGAGACACCCCGCACCCCCCAGGGACCATGAACATTGTGGTCTGACAGGGTTCACCCACAGCACGGTGTACAAAACTAAACTCAGGAAGCTGTCTTTCCAGTTCTTCTGACAAAGGTTTGCTATCGGTAGACACTAAAACCTCAGCACGCCTTTGAGGCTCTGTGGAGGAAGCAAGTCTAGGTGCTGCAAGCTCAGGGGCAAGTACATCTTCTCTGTTCTCAGAAAGGCAGGAAGCTGAATTTGGGGAATGAGTGACTGACCATGCAAACGATGTTATCCTCTGGGGGCTGGGTTGCTCTTCAAGAGTCTTTTCCAGAATGGGAACACAGGGAACAAGAGAGTTCTGGTGATTTCCAAATGGATACCTGACTACTGTATAGTTTAATAGTTCAATTATTTATCCAATCAACATCACACACACACACACACACACAAGACATATACAATAAAGTCAGTGGTGACACTAGGAAACTTGATGGAGCAGCCATTGTGTGTCAGTTCCAACTGTCCTCCAGGAAGTATCTAATCTAATCCCTCAGGTATGGGAGTAACCAAGATACACAGGACACAGCTAAGGTGCTATCCAGACTCTAGACTCAAGTAGCCTACAGTCCATAATTACCTACGATCATTTGCTCTTTGGTTAAGTGAGTGATCTTTATTTGAAAATATATTTCTATGACAGATATTTAATACGAAATTCAACCTTTTTCCAGGTCTTATTTAGGTCTAAGTAAAAGAAAAGAAAAATGCAAGCTTGATTTCTCTATTAGCATCTCTTTCCTGTTATGTGGGACAGCCCCAAACTTTGCTATGTTTTTAGGACAACATGTAAATGTATATAGTACACACACACACACGCACACGCACACTCACACTCTCATGCACACACAAGCACACGCACACGCACACGCACACTCTCATGCACACACAAGCACACGCACACGCACACGCACACTCACACTCTCATGCACACACAAGCACACGCACACGCACACTCTCACTCACACTCTCATGCACACACAAGCACACGCACACTCACACTCTCACGCACACACAAGCACAGCACACTCACACTCTCACGCACACACAAGCACACGCACACACACGCGCACACTCACACTCCCATGCACACACAAGCACACGCACACACACACTCACATTCTCATGCACACACAAGCACACGCACACGCACACTCACACTCTCACGCACACACAAGCACACGCACACTCGCACTCACACTCTCATGCACACACAAGCACACTCACACTCTCATGCACACACAAGCACACGCACACGCACACTCACACTTTCATGCACACACAAGCACACGCACACACGCGCGCACACTCACACTCTCACGCACACACAAGCGCACGCACACGCACACTCACACTCTCATGCACACAAGCACACGCACACTCACACTCACACTCTCACGCACACACAAGCACACGCACACGCACACTCACACTCTCATGCACACACACGCACACACACACTCTCACGCACACACAAGCACACGCACACTCACACTCTCACGCACACACAAGCACACGCTGTTGATATAACCTTGATGCTTCTTCCTAGGCTCAAGTAGGAAATAGTCATTTGAGACTTTGAGTTTGTACAAACACATCCTTAAAGTCTATTTAAATTCATTAAGTAGTGACATTTCTTTTTTACACAGTAGTAATTTTCTGTTAAATTAAGGGACAGGATAAATCTATTAAATACATTTTTTCTACTTAGCAGAACAAAATTTGTAATAAAATCTTTAACATGAAATAGAATAATGGTTTGCCACTAGATGGAGCAACTAAATTTAATTTTTTTTTCACTCACTGCAACGTTTTGAGTTTGGTTTGAATTAGGTCTGATTTTAGGTTACTTATTTATTCCTTACAGTCCCCCTGCCTTTTTTTTGTTTATCAGAGTTTTGGAAGGATATCAAAATCTCTTGTAGAAAAAATATAATAAGAATAACATCCCAGTTTGTACATTGATGCCTATAAGGCTTTGTGAGATGAAAGGAGCCTTAAAAGAAAGTCTAATCCCAGAAAGATTGGAGTTCAAAAGTACAATGAAATAAAAATTTCATCTTAAAAGCAGTGACAGCATCTTTTCTACTAACTTAATCTATCACTTTTCACTGTTGTCTATCTAGTTAAACCGAGCAGAAGTGACCTCCGACCTGTCTGAACAAGTGCCACAGAGTTTGTGTACACAGCCTTCTGTGTTACGGTTCCGTGTACAGCAGCAGGAAGAGCCAGGGGCGTGTCTGCCACTGTGCACATGAAGTCACATCAGGCCAGCCATTGACTCAGCTCAGGTAAAACTGGAAGGGAAGGGTTCTAGCCCATAGCTTTATCCTCTTCCCTCTGAAAATCAAAGCCATTGCCCATTAATGTAATAAATATGTGTGGAGCTGAGATCTCTTGCCAGACACACGTAGGGCCCTGGGTTTAATCCACAGCACTGTACCATAACAATGAATAAATAAATATGTCCTGAGAACCTGTTATGTCCTGAGCACTCTGTTCATTCATTTCTATCTCAGTGGCTGAAGATAGTCTCTTCAGAATTAGACCAGACCTATCAGCCCCTGAAAGTTCGACGGTACACGTGTCTGCTCTGGACAAAAGGAGGAAGGAGAGCCGGAATAAGTAAAGCTGAAGTTGGCAAAATGAAAGAGGAGCCGCACCGAAAGAGGACAGGATTTTACTCGTCACTGACTAGCGATGATTAGAAGTGACACCAGTTTCTGGACAGTGAATGTTAGCCATCGCCATCATAACTGTACAGAACAGTTCTGAAATGTGTCCCGAACAACATTAGTCTAGTGCAGCGACACCTAAGTTATATGCTTACATTCCAGGGGGAGCTGATTTCACCGATGTCATTGTTCCAAAGACTAAAATTAAAGAATCTTTGTCTAGACTGATGATGGGAATCAAGAAGAGGGTCGGTTAAGCAGGTTCTTATGATATTTGAAATATCACAAACTTATGATATTATGAAATTTAAGGGTGTTATTTAACAAAAATATAATTATGAATATAAATAGAATAAAAGTCAAATATGTAGAAAGGAAAAGGCATCACAACAAATTACAAGCACTCAGGAGAATGTGGTAGGAGGATTGCTTCAAGTTCAAAGCCAGCATGGGCTACATAGCTAATATGACATAGTTTACCAACCTCTGGCATATTAGTCCTATATTTTAGGACTGCAGTTAGACATGGAAAGTGTAAAGTTTATGTCATAAATCAGCAGTATAAACTCAGGACAATTCCAGTTTTCTTGACAGGTAGTAAAATAAAGTATTTTCTTTTCCTCTCTCCCAGATTCAAAATATATTGGTTCTTGTGACCCTTATTTCATCAATACCCTAAAACTACACGGAATCCCTTTCACCTCCAGTTATCTTAGAAACAAATTCTAGGCATTAAAAGCCTTTGCTCATCAGTATTCCTGAGTGTATCTTTAGAAGGAAGAGCTTTTAAACCAGATGGTGCACACCTCTAACCACAACACTTGAGATGCTCCATAGATCTTGAGCTCAAGGTCAGCCTAGGTTTGATTAAATTCTAACTGAATAACAAACCATGATAAAAGTGAAACAAAAAATGGCCTCCGAACTAAATAACAGATACCTTAAAAATAATAATCATAACCGTGCTATCACTGTAATGCTCTTGAAACTGATACTCTCTGTATTCTAACACGTATGTAGTCAAATGCTCCTTTGATTGATACTAAGAATAAAAAAGCACACCGACGAAAAGAAATTCTGACCCAAAAGTAACAGACAAAAAGCTGTGTCTGTATCTCAGTTCGCCTACTCTGTGAACACATGGGAGCAGACCGGAGCAGATCCAACAGACCCTGATTTTCCCTTTACAAAATGGCCAACTCCGTTCTCTTTTCATAGTTGCTCCTGGGAGTAAGTTATTTAACTTTTCTTGGCTTTAAGGTCTCAGTGGGAAACTGGAATAATGACAAACAAGAATGATAGAATACTATAACAATGCATGGGGTTATTATGAACATTAAAAAGGAGGCCAAACATGGCATGCACTTGATGTTACTTCTCTTCCTTGTTTGAATCACAAACTTATTTGCAGCAATGTTGCTATTTTTAATAGTGTATAATCCAGGCCCTGATTTTCCCCCTCATGTATTTTCAACAATCTGGCAGAGAGAGTAGTTTAGGTTGAATGTCATCCAAGGCCCAGAGAGATTTATCGTTTTGCCCAGAGTGCACAGCTGTGAAATGGCAGAAGCTGAGTTTCCATGGTGCACTTATGACTCTCCCTGCTCTTCTGAACCTGTGACATCAAAGGAAAGCTAAGTTGTGCTTCAAATGTTACCTTCAGAAAAAGGTTGACACACAACAGCCTCGAGAGAAACTGTCACCTAGAATAACTACTTTCTACCATTTTTTAACTAACTGAGAAAAAAAGCTACTTAAAAGAAAACAACAACTCATTTTTGATTGTCCAGTGTACTAGAAGCTTCAGTTTTTCTCTCTCTTAAAAGAAAAGGAGCTAAGTGATGAGAATACACATTCTACAAATAACGTCAATGAAGCTTGTGTCCAACTGCATATATAAAATTTAAATTTTCAAAGTCAAGTGTTAGGATAGGGGCACACACCTGTTATCTCAACAGTCAGGAGCAAGAGGCAGGAGGAATGCTGCAAACATGGGGCCAGCCTGGGCTACATAGGGATTTCCAGTTTACTTGGAACTGCAAAGGGAGACCCTGTCAAAAAAAGAAGGAAGGAAGGGGAGAGTGGAAGGAGGGAAGGAGGGAGGGGAGGGAGGGAAAAGGGGCTGGGTTTTGTAGTACAGGTCTTTAAAAAACTCAGAAGGCAGAGGTAGGCAGGTCTCTGTGAGTCCAAGGACAACCTGATCTACTTAGGAACAGAGATATAGATCAGCCAAGGCCTACATAATGAGACTCTGTCTTAAAAATGAAAAGTGTTAAACATTCATTGGCTTTAAATAAACAATCACATGTAGATCGCAATGGTTATAAATTAATAAACAAAAGTGGCTTTTTCCTCATAAAATGAGACTAGGACCCCCCCCCATGCCTACAAGAAGCCATGCATCCTGGCCACACACTCAGGTCAGTCAGTGTTTCTTTTGTAGTAGGGCGGTGATCACTTGTGATTCTGAGTGTTTCAGAAGTCAGAAGTCACAGAGTGGCTGTGGCTAACAGCAGGTCCTCTCCGGGTCCACAGGCTCTGGCTGCCAGTGTTATCGATTGGCTCGCACACCGTGACACCAGGATGAATGCTAAGCCTTTTCTACAAAAGCTCTGGGAATCTTTTTCTCACCTCAGTGGTGCTCTGTTTTTCTTTGTATGGCCCTAGCTTTCTTCTTAAGATTTTTTTTTTCTCAGAGGGTGAGGTGTTTGTAGTTTGTTTGCATTTGGGTGAGAATTTCTCCCTTAGATTTTCTTTCTTACAGATGTTTGTGGAGCAGAGGTAAATGACCCTAGGTCTGGTGTTGGTTGTAGTACTCCTGGACGACCTGGATGAGAGGACAGAAGTGACACTCTCAGACCTGTCTAGCCACGGGTGACCATGAACCATCAAGCAAGCAGCTGGGAGTTTAACATGACCTCATACTATCAGAGAAATGTTAGAAGCAAGGAACACCCCAAACAACAACAAGCAAATTACCAAGAGAAAACTACAGGAGGGCTTGCAGCTACTCAAGCTGGTGTCACCTGGAGACTCTGCGGTCAGTGTGGACAATCGGAGGACCATGAAGGAGCCAGGAAGCTCTTCTGGACTAGGAAACTGAGAAGCAGAGTATAAAGACCACAAGGAGCGCTTCCCTGTTGTTTCTGTGTTAGGAAAACCCTAACATGACCACGACATCCTCCAAGTCTGACAGCTACCACTTTAATAGAAACGTGGAGGCATCAGACCTTGGCATCGTGAGAATCATGAAGATGAGGACAGTATTTTGTTTCTTTAAAAAGATTAGAAGATGGAATTGCAGAAAGGACAATAGGGAAGTGGCCGACAACAGCCATGAACACTGAACACCAGTGACAAATCAAAATGACTCAGGCTCATCCTGTGTTGTGAAGTCTCGCCAACGGCAGCAGCAGGCTTATCAATCATTAAAATGAATTGACTATGAGGATGTCCAATTTCCTGCTCTGAAAGTATAATTTATTACAATTTGAAACATGCTTCCAGATTTTATGAATATTGACAACAAACATCTAAGGTTATTTTTATTTATCTGCATGTGTGGTGTCTATGTGAGTGGATGCCGTGTGTGTGTGTGTGTGTGTGTGTGTGTGTGTGTGTGTGTGTGTGTCTATGCGCGATGCATTCCCATGGAGGCCAGATGAGTGCATCAGATCCTTTCTGATAACTGGAGTTACCAGTTCTAAGAGCAGAACTCAGGTTCTCTGGGAAGAACCGGAAGCACCCTGAAGTACAGGGTCATCTCTCCAGCCAACCGAGCTATTTTCACAGCTAAGAAAATGAAGGAATTCACCTGACTCCCACATGCAGAGGAAAGGACTTTGTAGTGCAGCTGATGAATAGTCAGGCAAGATTAGAAGGTTACTTTTCAGTGCATAGTGACAGAGGGATCTGATGTGTTTATAACTGGGAATTCTCCACTGTTTATACCCATGTCTTACTGTATCTCGTAAAGAACAGACAAGGAGAAGCAATTGGAAAGAAGGCAAGATGATGTTGAGATGATGGTAAATTGTCTCTTAACCGGCTCATGGAGCCGGCATGAAGAGGCTCCACAGCTGAGAAATAAACCCCCAGAATTTTCAAATTGATGCTTACATAGGGGAATAAGTTCATTTAAAGACATTTGGAATCAAGGTATATTTGTTTAAGATGAGCAAAGCTGCCTAGGGAAAAAAAAACATTAAGAATGGATTACATTTGGGAGGCAGATGGTTATCATTGAGTTTGAAGCCAGCCTGATCTACAAATTGAGTTCCTGGACAGCCAGGACTGTTACACAGAGAAATTCTGTCTTGAAAAACCAATATATATATATATATATATATATATATATATATATATATATATGGATCAAGAGGGCTAGAGGGGTGACTCAGTGGTTAAAACGCTGTCTTAACCAAGTCCTGAGCTCAGTTTCTAGTACCCACATTAAGTGGCTCACAACTACCTATAATTCCAGCTCCATGGGACCCAATGCCCTCTTCTTGTATCCATGGGTACCTGCACATATGTGTTGCAGGGTTACGAGGTTCCCAGAACACATGTTGGCTAGCTCACATTGAGTGTAACTCCAGATCCAGGGAATCTGACCCCTCTCATGTGCATATACCCACATACTTGCACACAAATAAACATACAACTTAAAAATATATCTTAAAAAGAAGAATGAGCTGGAAATGATGTTGTACACCTTTAATCCCAGCACTGAGGAGACACGGGTAGGAGGATTTCTGGGACTTTGTGGTCAGCCTGATCTACACAGTCGATCAGGATAGCCAGACAGAAAGATCCTTCTCAACTCTGCCCCCCAAAATGGATTGGACATGACAGCGCTAAGTATTATAAAAGAGCCCATTTTGTCATGCTTCATTTAAAATTTTGTACTTTTTGATGGTATAACTAGAATACAGCCCTTAGAACTTGAAAAATTAAAGTTGTATATCAGGCAAAGAAATTGGACTTTGAGGGGTGCTCAGGGCTATTTGAGGGATGGCAAAGTCTGATTTGCATATGACAAATATGCTTCCAGGATTGGATAGTTTGGATCATGGCTGCAGCCTTAAGGACCAGAGACATAGCTTTACCCAAAGCCAGAGTGTGCCCCAGATGTCAGACATTAGTATGAAGATTTGATGATTTTCCTGTTATGCTTTGACCCTGCTTTTATTGGATTCTCATCACTTTGTTTGCATTTGGAGTAAGATTTCTTGTCTTGAACCACTGTGCCTCAGATGTATGTAATCTCTTTTTACATTCCCAGGTGCTCACAATTAATAGCTTGCCTTGAGTAGCAAAGGAGACTTTCTACTTGGCTCCCCCCCCCCCCCACAACACTGGAACAGTTGAGACTTTGGATATGTTTAGGTATAGACTTAATTCTTTTTTGCATTGTAAGACCAACATGAAGCCTTGGGAGCCTGAGGTAGGATGCAACGGTTTAGATCTGGGATATGGCTCATAGCTCCATGTGTTCATAGCTCCGTGTGTTAAAACGTACTCCTTGGCAGTACAAAGGTGGTCAAACCTTTGAGAAGCAGCACCTAGTGGGGGCTTCAAAACACTGGAGACATGTTCCTGAAGAGGATTGTAGGTGTTAGTCTCTTTTGGCTTGTAGCTAACATGAAGTACGCTCTGCCGTACGCTCCCATCATGAGGCATCGCTTTACCACAGGCCCAGCAGCAGTGGGTGAAGCAAACCTGGGCCGAAACCTCCCACAGTGTGGACTCAAACAAGCCTTTCCTCTTATGATGTTGATCGGCAATAACAGAAAGCTGCCTATCATGAAGTGGCACTAGGAGGGGTGAACCACAGAAAACTTGAGATGAGAGGCAGGTCAAGCTTTTAGAGGGTTGTGCTAGTTAGTCTTTGTCAGCTTGACACCAACTGGGATCATGTGGGAAAAGGGACCCTCACCTGAAGACTTGTCTCTAGAAGATTGACCTATAGGCAGTTGGGATATTTTCTTGACTTACGGTTGGTGTTGGATGGCCCAGTCTACTGTGAGCGGCACCATCCCTATGCAGGTGGTCCTAAGTTGCATAAGCAAGAAAATTGAGCAAGCTAAGAGAAGCAAACTGTAAGTAGAGGTTCCTGCCTGTCTTCCTGCTTTGATTTCCTGCCCAGATTTCCCTCGGTGATGAATTGTTGTCTGGAACTGCCAAGTTGAAGTAAACCCATTCCTTTCCAAGTTCCTTTAGGTCTGTGTTTTATCACAGCAACAGAAAGCAAATGAATACAGAGGTTATTTCAAAAGCCTAGAATGAGCAGCTAAGGGAGACCCCTAAGGCAATGATATGAGCATTATAAAGGAAACTAATCTCTGTAAGATTCTTCACGTGGATTTCACATAACTAGGAGACTAATTAGATGAGAAAAAACATGGTAATGAAGATGCTTCTGAATTTTATGGCTGTATCAAACTGGATCTTATCAGAGCATTAAGTGAAATATTATAGGAAGAAAAGTAGACTCAGGGAAATAAATAATGACATGAGTTGAAGATAGTTGTGATTTGAAGTAGAAATATTCAGTTGTTCATTAGAAATATTTTTGTTTCAAGGGCAAAGGTTTGAGTAGGAGGTACACATGTAGGTGACAGGCTAAACAATGAAAGTTGATGAATCATCCCTTGTGGGAAACTTTAGCTCTAAACCGCCTTATACTCCGAACCATGAAGGCCTACAGGCAACTATGGCATTCAGTGATATTTTCCTGGGATGTTTACTCAATACTCAGGCTTTTCATGATGGGGCAGATTGCCTGAGAATGAGGACACCCAGTAAGCTCCCTAGGATGCAGAGACATGGCCCACCCCTGAAGTGTCTGAGTCAGTACTCTGCAATAGGGTTCAGGAGGACGCATGTTTCAAGCAACCCCAGAGTGGGTGTGCTGGTGTGTGCCTGTGATCCTAGTGCAAGGGAGGCTGGGGTCAGTTTTAAGGTCAGCAGCCTACACTACAGAGGGAAGTCCTGGTTCAAAAGGGGGAGGAAGAGGAGGGAAGAAAAAAATCAAAACAAATCTGGATGCTTATTATACACAATGAGGTCTGTAAAGCTCTTTCTTAAAACTTTATGTGTATGTGTGACTGGGTGTGTGATTGTGTGTGTGTGTGTGTGTGTGTGTGTGCATGTGTGGAGAGAGAGAGAGAGAGAGAGAGAGAGAGAGAGAGAGAGAGAGAGAGAGAGAGAGAGAGAGAGAGAGAGAGCGCCTGTAGAGGTCAGAAGAGAGCACTGGGTCTCCTGGAGTTTAAGGGGGAGCTGAGGCATCTGGTATGGGTTCTGGGAACAGAGCTCAAGTCCTCCAGAGAAGCAGCAACTGCTCTTAACTGCTTAGCGATCTCTCTAGCCCAAGTCTGTGAAGTCATTTTGGAAAATCTAACTAAAAGGAAGGGCCAAAACATAGTTAGAATTTTGCTTTGTGAATCTTGTTATCACAGTGGCTATGTGAAACTTCTCTCAGAGTATTTTCTTTCAGTTTAAAATTTAATGGTTATACTTGTCAATCTAGAAATTACGCCCCCAGAACATAATGAATTTGTACTTTGAGTTATAACAGATATTTCCCTAGGTTTAGTAGGAGAAACAATGAAAGCTATAGACAAAGCCATCAAGGGAAAGCACCTGGGTATAATGTTTGGAAATGACCAGTTTTAAACTTGAGTTGCTATGCTTGCTAGAGAACACCCTGAATTGACCATCAGAACTGCATCCACATTAGCACTGACTCTGGGCAAGGCTTTGTCCTTTCAGCACTGTAGATTGAACCCAAGGCCTTGTGCTAGCTGAGTCCTCTACCATTGAGCTACATTGCCAGTCCTTCTAGTGCTGTGACATCTCCAGGCTTCTGTCTTCCCGTTTGTCTCAGGACAGCATTAGAAAGAAAATCTCCAGAGGTTAGATAAGATTAACGTGTGGTCTCCTGCTGTGGTTTTTTGTTGTTGTTGTTGTTGTTTGTTTGTTTTTTGTTTTTTGTTGTTGTTTTTTTTTTTGTTTTTTGTTTTTTTGGTTTTTTTTTTTGGTTTTTACGAGACAGGGTTTCTCTGTATTATTTTGGAGGCTGCCGGTCCAGCCTGGCCTCTGCCTCCCGAGCGCTGGGATTAAAGGCGTGTGCCACCACCGCCCGGCCTGATGTGTTTTTTTTTATGTTGAAACAAGATAAAATGGTATTTAGCCATTTTTACCCACCTAAAGTGGCAACTTCACATGGCTCAACATATCTGGAGTGAGTCTAACCAACTACAAGTAGTCTGTGAACTTTTTTTCAATTGGTGTCTGTCATTTTTCTCCTAAATATGGCCTCTCCATGGCCACAAGCAGACCCACCTATACATCGAAGATCTTTTGCTTTAATGGTCAATTTCTTTTTCTTCTAAGTTAAAAAGTCCCAGAAAAGCACTGACCATAGCCTCAGGTTAGACAAGCATTGTGAGCAGAGTATTGGCTAGAACTACCTCACTTTCCTACCCAATGACTAGAGGGACAGAAATATGTGTGTGTGGATTCCTGCTTTTAATTTCTCAAAGGAGGCTTGGTGTGCCAAACACAGTGGTGTATGCCCTTAATTTTAGCACCTGAGGAGGCACAGGCAAGCAAATTTCTGTGAATTTGAGGTTATCCTGGACTACACAGTGAATTCCATAGTGAGACCCTTTCTCAAAATATTTAAATAAAATCTTCTTAAAAAGCCTTTTGGGCTGGGCATGCTTGTAGGTCTGCACTACTAGCACTCAAGAGGTTGTTGTAGGAGGATCACTGTGCATTTGAGGCTGCCCTGAGGTATAGAGTGTGAGCTTGTCTCACACAAAAAGAAGGAGTTCTGGGCTGGAAGGACAAACCCATAGATACCCCTACTATTTCTGTTTCTCTGGGTCTGTGGTGACTTAACATACGGTGGATAAAGTGCTTGCCACATGTCAGGATTTCAATCTGAAACTTCAGAACCTACACAGAAATCAAATGCGTACCATGAACCTCAGTGAGCCCAACACACTCTTTCAGGGAGATGGGAGGCAAAACGAGAATTCCAAGAAGCTCATCGGCCTGTAAACCTGGCCTAGATGACAGAAAACTAACAGGTCATGTCTCAGACAAGGTGGAATGTGATGACTGACATTTGAAGTTGTCAGGTTGCCATCTGACCTCCACATGGGTGCTGTGGCACACATATGCCTGCATTCACACACAGGAATACATACACATACAGATGCACATACACCATGCATTCATACAAAACATACTCCATTATTAAGACATTGTCAATAGACTGAATTAGCTATAAGGAAGATTTGCCTTCAAAACTTCCGTGACTTCGAAGTCATTTCTCCTTTTGAATCTATTCTGATAGATACATTATAAAGACATCAAAGGACTATTATGGGATTGTATGAAATCATGTGTCTAAAACTACTTTGAAATTGTAAAGCTCCATAAGTTGAGAGATCTTTCATTCAATGAGCACAGAGTACCCGCTGTGGGTTGTGAACTCTACTAGGTGCTAGGAATGCAAAATGACTACAATAGGATTTTTTTTTTTGCCCTCATATCGTATAGGACCTTGTTAACATCCAGTACATAAATAGGATCAGGACATCTTAACTTGTTTAATCTTTAAAATAGATCAAGTCGTTGAGAATTGGGTCAGAGGTTATATTAGTTTAAGAAACATGGGGCTAGACTATATATTTTACAGAGATGTTTTTCAAAATTTGAGTGTAGATTGAACCACTTGAAGAAAATCTTTCATTTTCCCACTATCATTTCATGACATCCTTTTTTATCCTGCTCACCTCTTAAACAAATGATTTCCTCTTAAGGTAGGTAACAAAGATTGCCCCTGCCTGGCATCTTTCTTTAAATATGATCCTGAGGCTTGTCCCAAACAAAATGCTTCTCCTTCCTCTACGCACAGTTAAACACCAATACAGCAGTACTTAGCATAGCCCACCCTTCCCTGCAATTTCATCACCCCCCCAGAGAAGTCACCTTTGAACCTTAGTCATTTTAGTTTTTATTCTTATCTTTTCTTGGTATAATTCCCATATTAAATTATGTCATCCTCTCCAAGCTTCTGCTTGGAGAAGGAGTTGATAAAACTGAAACCTGTCTAAGAAATTATTTTACAGTTCTTTAGCCATTAAACCTAAATTGTCCACCATCATTTGTGTCAGTCCAGCTGATGTCTCTGATAGTAATTTGGATCTCTACAAAGCATCTTGAACCACATTTTCAAACACGACTTCTTATAAATTTCGAGATGATTAAACAATAAATTGCAACAGACTTTTTGAGAACTACCCGTCAAAGGTAGTGGCTTGCTTATGCAACGTATTTACATACTTTTGTAACCTGAACCAGGCATATTATATTAAGTTCCTTCCTACACCAGAACTACGTAAAATTTCCAAGCCTACCACTGCTCAGTGATTATGAGATCCACTTCTATTGATGACAGGCGCCTGTCATTTGTTATTTAGAATTTTGTCATAGCTTCCTAACATACTTTTCTTGAAATTCATTGCTACAGTTTGTTTGCTCATTTCTTTCCTCAACAGGTGTTTGTTGAAGGCTTGTTCTATGCCAGATGATATCCTTGGGTGGGTAGGTATAAAGTTAATAAGGTAAATTCTTCACCCTTGAGGTCATTATAAAGCAGTATAAAGGATAGAGAACTAAAAACAAGTGCAATGCAGGTTTGCAGGGAATGTGGAAAGGACACTTTTGCCCATTTAATTGTGCCTACTCTATTGAACTGAAATAGTTGATCATATTGTTTCAGAAATGGCCATATAATTATTTCTGAGTATTCAAAGGACTCTGCAAGATTTTTTTGGTAGAACTTTAAAAATGGTACTGTTATTTATCCCACCAAAAGCCCCTACGTTAAATGCTTGGTTGCCAGCCTGTGGTGCTGTTGGGAGGTGGTGGAGCTTGACGAGGTGGGATCCTGAAGTTGGCTCCTTTGGGTCAATGGAAATACATGTTTGAAAAAGATTTGGGGAACCTAGTCCCTTGTTCCCTCTCTCTTCTACTCCCTGGTCATGGGAAGAGTGGAATTGCTTTCCCCATGATATGCTGTTTCATCACAGATTTGAAAGTAATAGGGCCAAGTAACCATGCACTATATCCTTCAAAACTGTGAGCCAAGGTAGTTTTCCTGATGGCAAAGGATGATGAACATCTTAAAAAGTATTTCTCAGCCATTTATATTTCTCACCATGTAGCCCTGGCTGTCCTGGAACTTGCTGTGTAGTAGTCAAGCTCACAGAGACCTACATGCCTCTGTCCCCCAAGGCATGTGCTACCATGTCTGGTACATACTTCAGTTTTAATTGGGCTGTTTTCTTAGTGTTCAGGTTTGCTGTTGCTTTAGCTTTTTTTTTTTAATTCTAGATAATAGGCCCCTGTCAGGCATATAGCTAATGAAGACTTGTTTCCACTTGAAAGTCTGTCTATTTCTTGGACTTACAGTGTTACTTGCAGTACAGAAACTTTTGTTTTATGAGGTTCCATTTGTCAATTGTTGCTCTTAATGCCTGTGTAGCTGGGGTCCTATTCCCAAAGTTGTTTCCTGGCCTATGTATTGGAATATACCTCCTGCTTTCTCTTTTAATATATTTAAGCTATTAGGTCTTATTTTGAAGTCTTTGGTGGTTTTAAAATTGGCCCCTGTAGGCTCATAAAGAGTGACATTATTAGAGGGGTAGCCTTGTTGGAACAGTTGTGGTCTTGTCAGAGGGCGTATCACCAGGGGTTGAGCTTTGAGGTCTCCTATGCTCAAGCCAAGTCTAGTGGCTCCCAGTCTCTTCCTGTTGCCTGCAGATCATGATGTGGACCTCTCAGCTCCTTCTCCAGCACCATGTCTGCCTGTGTGCCACCATGCTTCCCGCCATGATGATAATGACTGAACCTCTGAACTGTAAGCCAGCCCCAGTTGAATGTTTTCCTTCATAAGAGTTGCTACGGTCATGGTGTCTCTTCACAGCAATAAAACCCTGACTAAGACAACGTCCTTGGTATATAATTTTGTTCAGGGTAGAAACAAAGATCAAGTTCTATTCTTCTACATATAGCTACCCAGTTTGGCTACCACCATTTGTTGGAGATTCTGCCTTTTCTCCTGTGTGAACTTTTTGGGTTGCCAAAAATCAGAAGGCTGAATATGCGTGGGTTTTTCTATGAGTCCTCAATTCGGTTACATTGACCAATGTATCTTTATGTAAGAACATGCTGGTTTTACCACTATACCTCTACAATATAAGCCAGAATAAGGGATGGTCCCAATATTGTTCTTATTGTGTAGGACAGTTTTGGATATCTTGAGTATTTGTGTATCCATACAAATTTTAAATTTTAAAAATCTGTGAAAAATGAGTTGGAATTTTGATGGGTATTGCATTGAATCTGTAGATTACTTTTGGTAGGATGGGTATTTTCACACTATTGATACTTCCTATCCATGAGTATAGGTGTTCTTTTCAGCTTCTGGTGTCTTCTTAATTTCTTTCTTTATTGTCTGAAAAGTTTTCTTTGTACAAGTCTATCCCATCTTTCAATTCATTACAGATAATTCTGAGACCATTTTTTATTTCAAAAGCAATCTTTTCTCATTTTACATACCAATCCCAGTTCCCATTCCATCCCCTCCTCTGAGGCCATTTTTTTTTTTTTTTTGGTTTTACGAGACAGGGTTTCTCTGTATTGTTTTGGAGGCTATCGGTCCAGCCTGGCCTCGAGCTCACAGAGATCCGCCTGCCTCTGCCTCCCAAGTGCTGGGATTAAAGGCGTGCGCCACCACTGCCCGGCCTCTGAGGCCATTTTTAATGAGATTGTTTCCCTGATTTCTTTCTTGGTGTATTTTTCTTGATATATGGGAAAGCTTTTTTAATGTTAATTTTTATATTATAGTACTTTGCTGAATATGTTTATCAACTATAGGAGTTTTCTGGTGGAGTCTTTAGTCTTTATGTACAAAATCATAACATTTTCAAATAAGGATACTTTGACTTATTTTCCTATTTGTGTACCCTTCATCTCTCTCTCTCTCTCTCTCTCTCTCTCTCTCTCTCTCTCTCTCTCTCTCTCTCTCTCTCTCTGTCTCTCATATCTTATTCCTCTAGATAAGACTATAAACATTCTATTGAACAGAAATGGAGAGAGTATATTCTTGTCTTGAAATCAGCACTAATGCTTTGAGTTTTTTTTTTTATTTAGCATGCTGGCTGTAGATTGTTTTATAGTACCTTTATTGTGTTGAGATATGTCATCTATATCCCTAGATTTTCCAGGACTTTTATCATGAAAGGTTGCTGGATTAACCAAAATTAGACTAAGATAGGATCCTTCATTGCAAATTGAGCTGCATTCCAGACTTGTCCTTGCTCTATTCACCCCTTTTCTCCAGACATCCCCCCACTTCTCCAAGCCTGGCCCTTTTACTGCCCTCCATTGCCTACAATTGGTACCCCTTGCTCCTTTGCCTCAACTGGGTGTGCCATGCAAATGATCTCCAGAAGTCAGACAGGCCAAGAAGTTATGGACAACTGATGGCTGCTGGGGCAGGGCGAATAAGTTGTCTTCAGGGTTATATAGCCTCTGTGGGGCTCCAGCAGATGGACGTACATCCCTGCATACACAAAAGTCAGTAGTGTACTCAGTGAGTTCAAATTCAGGGAGACAAAGAGAAAGAGACAGAAACACACAGAGAGAGAGAGAGAGAGAGAGAGAGAGAGAGAGAGAGAGAGAGAGAGAGAGAGAGAGAGAGAGAGAGAGAGCCATGAAGTTGGGAGAGAAAAGTGGAGAGAATAGATAAGGGTTAGAGTTGGGGTTGACTTGATCAAAACAAGTTGTGTGTGTACTAAAAACAAATGTAGTTAAGAAAGAAACTCAGTAGTTCCCCACCCAAAAAGCCAATTATACGCAAAGATAATGTAGGATTGAGTGACAAGAAGCAAGGAGGCATAAGGAAAACAAACAGCAAGACAAAGGTAAACTCGTTATTAGCAATTATGGCACTTTACAGTTTATATTCTCAAAGACAGCCTGACGGAATGGATGGAAAAGCATTACCCAAGTATGCACTGTCCAAGAGATTCATTTTATAACAAAGGACAAAAGCTATGAAAAAGGAAAGCATAGTCACAGAAATGGTCCGTGCAAATTGTAACCAAAAGAAGGGGTGTCTGAACACTCTGAGGCAGAGTAGATTTTAAATTGGGTAGGGAAGCTGTGTATCTGCAGCCTTCTGAACCTGGAAGGAAATAGCTTCTTTATCAAAGGAGCCCACTGTTACATGTATGAGATGAAAAACAAAGAAAAGTAGAACCCTGCCAGAGCCTAGGGGGATTTTGCTCATCTTTGAATGAGTGGCTGAGCTCCAGGAGCAGTGAAATCACTGCATGCCTAAGCCAGCGGCCCCAAGGTTGTGTTTCCTATTTCCTGACTCTTAGGAGCAAATAACTGGAGGATGACAGACATCTAGTCCAAAGTGCCTGCTTTTGAGCTGGGAAAGTCTGGGCCTCGGAGGGGAAAGTGACAGCTGAGAAGTCATAGAAGGGGGTTGGAGAGACGGCTCAGCCCCTCTGAGCACTGGCTGCTCCTCCAGAGGACCTGGGCTTGAATCCTAGCACACAGGGGGCAATCCACAGGCACCTGTAACTCGAGCCACAGAGGAGATGACACCCTCTTCCAGCCTCTGCAAGTACCCCATGCAGGTGGTACACAGACACACATGCAGGAAAAGTACCCGTAAACGTAAAAATAAAGGTTTTCTTAAAAGTCATGGAAAGGAATGATAGACCCAGTCCCAGCAAAGGCCAACTTAGTGGCCTTCATATACTCCACATTAGACCAAGGAATACTTAATCCGATTTAAGCGACCAGACTAATTGATCCTTTAGTTATGCCTAGATAGCGTTGCTGGTTTCATAACAAATTCCTAACTGCTTTTAGATATTTTGCAGTATTAAAAGTGATTGCGTTTATTTTTTTACTTTTATCTGCCTTTATTTCATGCTGAATTTATTCATGTGCTGTAAGTTTGTGTGTCTTCGGTTTCTTCTGGGATATAGCTTTTCCTCCTGTGCAACCTCCTCTTCTGGCTTTGGAATAGTTTGTTCCTTTTCAGTGAGGATCATCTCAGTGTGGCAGGGGGAACTCAAGCACAGCTTAGTCTGTCCTGTCATTGGCTCTGTGAGTTCACAGGAGCACCTTCATTGCCTCATTCACCTGGATGTGCTCAATGACTAGAGAATCTACAGCTAAATCCAGCAGTTCAGCGTCACTCTCTGCATTTCTAAGCATGTGCAGCAAAAATTCAGCACTCTTTGTTTGACCACCAACCCGGTGTCCAGCCCCACTGTTTGACTTGGGTGCACCTACTGTCTCTGCAATTATACTGCCTGAACGGCACACGTTGCTTTTTTAAAGGAACTTCTAATGGTCTTCAGACATTTGGCAGCTATTCGGATATGCCTACCCTCAACGGCCTGGGCAGTTACACAGATGCTCTTAAAGTGAACATAAAGACTTGAACCTCTTGGTTTGCATGAACTTGTAGGGTTGCCGGATGAACAGAGTAGCAAACCATCTTCACAGGTCACCCCAGGTGCTTATGGGAAGGGAACAAATGTGATAGGGTTCTAAATGAAAGTACAAAACAACACAAAAGTGATAGTTGTTTATAGTTTTATCAATAGTTTTTTTCTTTTCAATTAGTGTGTAAGTGTACAAAATAATGGGTTTTATTAAGACATTTTCTAACATCTATATCAGGTACTATAATCATATTCACCCTTCATGATCCTCTCTTGTCCCCATGATGACTACTGCTCAACCCCTTCTCTTTGCAAATACTTCCCTTCTATTTTCATTCTTTGGTATTTCTAATTAGATTCCACATAAAAGAGAAAATGTGCTATTTATCTTTCTTAGTCTGGCCTATTTTGCTTAACATGATGACCTCCATTTCTATCCTTTTTCCTGAAAAGGACATAATGTTATTCTCTTTTATGTTTATGTGCACTTTCTTTATCGACTCATCTACTGGTAGTCACTTGACTGGTTGTATAATTTAGCTATTATGATTAGTGCCTCAATAAATGTGTGTTAGTTACCTCTATTAATGCTGACTTAGATTTCTTGGATGTACATTTGGTATTCAGTACTTCTATTTCTCTTTCTTTCTTTCTTTTTTTCTTTTTTGAGCAACCTCTGTTCTGATTTCCATAGTGGCTACACTAGTTTACATTCCCACTAAGAGTCTAAAAGGGTGATTTTTCCCTCTGTAACCTAACGTGAATTTGTAGTTTTTTTGATGATAGCCATTCTGACTGGGGTAAGATGGAATCTCAAAGCCTGGGTAAAGGTGTTGAATGCTTCTTTAAGTATCTATTTTTATTTGTATTTCTCTTTTGAGAACTGCCAACTTGATTTATTAATCCATTTACTGGCTAGATAATTTGTTATATTTGGTGTTTTGGGTTCTGCAACGGTTCTAGATATAAATTCCTTGTTTCGAGTTTCTTTGGCAAAGATTATTCCCATTCTGCAGGCTGACTCTTCATCTGGCCCATTATGTCCTCCTCTACACACAAGTTTTTAGCTTGACGTTTATCCTATCTGTGAGTACTTGCTAGTATTCTGTGAGTTACCATAGTCCTACTTAGAAAACCATCGCCTATACCTAGAACTCGAAGCATTTCCTCTAGTTTCCCATTAGACGTTTCAAGGTTTCAGGACTTATATTAACCCTGATCTGTTTTAAAATCTACTCAACACAGGATGGGATATGGGGGTTTGGTTTAGTATTCTACATGCAAATTCTTTTTAAAGCAAAATTGTTGAAGAGATTGTCTTTTCTCCAATATGTTTTTGCCATGTTTGTCAAAAAGCAGAGGACTGTAGTCGGGGAGCATATCTCTGTGTATTACAATCTATTCTGTTCATCCGCTTCTCTGGTTTTCTGCCAGGACCACATGATTTCATTACTATAGCTATGAACTACAATTGAAATAGGCATTGTGATACTCCTAACCCTACTCTTTCTATTTAAGATTGCTTTGGAAATTTCGGAAGCTTTTGTGTTTCTATATAGATTTTTAAGTGATTCTTTTTTTTAGTTGTGTCATTAAGATTGTACTGAATCTATCAATCACTTTCTAAATTTCCTACTGAATGCTTTCAATGACTAACTGATCATTTGAATGTATATATTGTTCAATCTCTGTGTTTGACTAGCTTTTTTAAGTTTCTCTTGTTATTGATTTGTAATTTGATGTCATTACGATTTGATAAGATTCGAGAACTTATTGCCCTCTCTTTTTTGCATCTGCTAAAACTTGTTTTATGTATTAAAATGTAATCTGTTTTGTTTTTTGTTGTTGTTGTCATTGGTTTTGTTTGCTTGTTTGGTTGGTTGGTTTTTTGAGACAGGGTTTCTCTGTATTGTTTTGGAGGCTTCCTGGCACTTGCTCTGTAGACCAGTCTGGCCTTGAACTCAGAGATCTGCCTGCCTCTGCCTCCAGAGTGCTGGGATTAAAGGCATGGACCACCAATGCTAGCAACATGTCATCTGTTTTAGAGGAAGTTCAGAGAGCTGGTGGGAAGAATGTGTATTTCACAGTTACTGAATAGAGCATGCTGCAAATGTAGGTATGCTTTCTTGTCCATTAGACCTATTGTGCAGGTTTTTATTTTATTGTTCTAAGTTTCAGACAAACATATATTCTGTTTTAAGCATATTCACTCTCAAAATTCCCTAACTACTGTTTAGTTTAACTCAGAATCTCCTTTGTTGAATTTTTTTTTAATTTGGAAGATTCGCCTATTGATGGGAGTAGGTTACAGAAGTCACTATGAGAGTATTTGAACCTATTTGTTTCTTTAGGTCCTCTAGTTTTTGCTTCATAAAACTGGACACACCAGTTGTGGTGGTTTGAATGAGAACGGTCCCTGTAGATTCACGTTTGATTGCTTAGTAACCCGTTAGCGGAACTGCTTAAGAAAGATTAGGAAGTGCGGCCTTGTTAGAAAAGGCGTGTCACTGGAGATGGTCTTCGAGGTCTCAAAAGCCTATGCCAGGCTTAGTACCCCTGCCCCAACCCCCACTGCCTGGGGATCAGAATGTAAAGTTCTCCGCTATTGCTCCAACACCATGCCTGTCTACTTCCTGCCATGGTGACAATAAACTAACCCTCTGATACTATAAGGAAGCCTTCAACTAAACGCCTTCTTTTGTAAGAGTTGCCTTGGTCATGTTGTCTCTTTACAGCAACAGAACAGTAACTCAGTAACTAAGACAGACGTGTATCTTACAATGATTAAAGAATAAGTTTATGAGAAAGTTTTGATAATGATAATTTTATATGTGATCAGTAATTAATCAGAACTAAAGGGAATAATATGTAACTCCACAATCATAGTAGGAAATTTAGCAATTAAAAAAACTAGACTTTTAAGTCATTTAATACATAGATGACTTGACTAGCACCATTAAACTATCCTAATTGATATTTACTAACCATAGTATTATTGGCTGAGACATATACATGATCCATTCAAACAACATACACTGCAACATGTTATTATTTAACATATGTGATGGTTGGATTCAAAAAGTATGCTGTCTCTTGGGAAAACAGAAAATGAATCCTTATTTGCATCCATCAGTTGAAGTTAAAATTTGAAGATGGGGCTGAAGAGAAGGCTCAGTGGTTAAAAACACTTGGTGATCTTGCAAAGGACTTGGGTTCAGTTCCCTGTAATGTGTACTCTTCCTGCCTGCTGCCTGGTTCCTGTTGCTTCTTCCAGCCCCCAAATAAGATACAAGACACTATATTAATTATAAAGCTTTTGGCCGTTTGCTTGATTTCTTATCAGCTAGCTCTGACTTGATTATTAACCCGTAATTACTAATATATATTTTATAAGAACTTATCTTTTTGAGAACACATTCCTGAGCACCCGTTGCTCCCGGGAGATCACATGGCAAGAGTTCTCCTCACTACAATTCCCAGAATCTCCCAACAGTTCCCACTACCCACATGGTAGCTTGCAACTCCAGTTTCAGTGGTTCTGATGCCCCCTTTGGCATCGGTGGGTATTACATGCATTTGGCATACATACATACATGCATGCATGCAGGAAAAACATTCATACACTTAAGAGTGCAACAGGCAGGTAAAAGCACTAACACTGGGATTGAAGGGTGACTGAAAGTATTGCTAGACTTAGAATCTCAAACTGTATCTGAAAACAGAGGTGTGGGATTTTCTTTATTTTGGCTGACCCACGATGTATTTCAAATGAAAAGGCAGATAGGTCTCTGCACAATCCCTTGGTGTTGAAGAAAACTGAACTAGATCACGTATAAACAGATCAATTTCTAGACAGATACTTGAGTAAATCATCCGCTTAGCCTAACTCTAATCCGTATGTATACTACAAAGCTTTATTTTTTTCCAGAATCAGAGTTAATGCAAGATCAGATTATGAGATGTGATTCAGAGAGCAGCTATCCAAGTTGAGGGTAGAGAACTGATTTGGTTTATGAAGAAAAACTACACAGATTGGACTAACAGGAGCTTCCAGACCATGACTAACAGAAAGACATGGATTAAAGGAGAGGTGGGTTGGGTGTTGGAATTGTTCTGGGATGGCTGACATGCAAACTGTGTTGTAGTCCTTTTCTGTTGCTATAACTAAGTACTTGAGACTAGGTGACTTTTGATGAATAGAGGTTTATTTAACTTGTGAAGTCTCAAAAGTCCATGGCATGATGCTTTTAGAGCTTAATTTGGCAGTGGGAATTGCACGGTGAGACTGAGAAATGTGTGTGCTAAGGTCTCTCTTCATCTTCGTAAGGAACCGATTCCAACATGGGGGCCACATCCCAACAACCTTAAAACTTCCTAGTAACTACCAAAAGCTCCATCTACAAATGTCTGCTTATTAATTGGTCATTCAGTCTCCAGTAGAGGGAAGTTGGGTGACACATTCAACCCACATTACCATACAAATTTAAAAGTAAGTAGAGACAGAGATAAAAATAGCCAAACTCTACAACAAATAAATGCAGTGGCTGTGAATACCGTCTTTATTCTCCATGTCTTCAGTTTCTTTCAGGTAATTTCTAAACCACGTTGGGTGGAGAAGGCAGAGAGTAGGGAAAGGCAGAAAGAAGACACAAAAGTATTTTGAAGAACACATCTTGCCACTAATAGAAGTAATGGCTAGTTTTTCTTTAAGCTATCTCCACCACAGACCACATCAATATCACAGCAAGTGCAGCAGGAATGAATACTGAGAAGTCCTGACTATCATACTTCAAATCTCTGCCAGGAATGTCTTATCTTTCATCCATTAACACAGCCTTAGGCCAAGGATGTTCTTTATGAACTGAGTGCAGATAAGAAATCAGATCCTTAACATTTTGAATGAGCTTTGGTTTTTGTAAGTCTTTATAGTTACTGGCTTCATTTACCTTTCGAAGAAAAACAAATGAGCTGACTGTGTGTATCATTATAACCAGGGAATTTAAATTCTTTCAGCACTAAAGGAATAGGGAGGGCAAAGATTGAGATCAACTTTTGGCATGGAACCTAGGGCAAGTAAAACATGTACTAATGAAAAATGATTCATTCAGAGATGTTAGGCTACATCATGAATCAGCAGGAGAAAAAAGCATTTGAAGGTTAATGGTTTTAGAAACAAGATTTAAAAATGAAAATTAGAAATGATGTAAAAATCTCAATAAGAAATTATTCAATTTATTATTGTATTACTATGGTCACAGCATGTCCAAAAAGAAATCGAAACTGAGTAATCCTGTTAATCAGTGTTTTTTTTCAAGCAAATATAACATTTTAACATTGTGTAGTTGTATGTGAATGGTACCTACATAGTGAGGGGTTTTTGTTTTGTTTGTTTTGGTTTTTGGGACAGGGTTTCTTTGTATTGTTTTGGAGGCTGTCTTGGCACTCGCTCTGTAGAACAGGCTGGCCTGGAACTCACAGAGATCTGCCTGCCTCTGCCTCCCGAGTGCTGGGATTAAAGTCGTGTGTCACCAACGCCCGGCCATAGTGAGTTTTGACATGTTACAGTCTCAATGTAAAGGGCATCTTTATAACAAATTGACTTAAAACTAATTATTCTTAATGTGATAAAACTCATCATCCTTTCCTCCTTTCTTTTTATTATTAAATATAGTGATACTCAGAGTTAAGCATAGTTTGATTGACATCAAAGATTATAATAAAATTGATTGACACAATAATTATATTAACTGATTGAGTGTAAGACATTGTTTTTTATGTAGATCAAGTCAGGATGATATACATTTTTAAATAAATAATTACTCCAAATATAGATATTTTGTTAGTGTGATTAAACATGTTGACAATTGTATTTCTGAAGTAAGTAAGACCAATATAAAACAGAACAAAACCAAAAGCACTTCAAATACTGTGTAAAACCCTTTAAAATGCTCCTACTGCCAATAGAATAGTGTTTACTCATTCTTTGTTTTGAAACAGCTCTGGCCACAGGCGGTGGTGGTGCATGCCTTTAATCCCAGCGCTCAGGAGGCAGAGGTAGGAGGAACTCTGTGAGTTTGAGGCCAGCCTGGTCTACAAAGCTACACACACAAAAAAAAAAAACCAAAAAAGAAATAATAAATAAATAAATAAAATAGCTCTGGGTTTTCCATTATTAGCATGAGAGAGAGAGAGAGAGAGAGAGAGAGAGAGAGAGAGAGAGAGAGAGAGGAAGGGAGGAAGGAAGGAAGGAAGGAAGGGAGGGAGGGAGAGAGGAAGAGAGGGAGAGGTATCTTCAGTAAGTGGGCTCACAAGGAAAATTTTATCTGTAGCCTCAATTTCAAGTCCATAGACTGAAAGACCCCAGGCGGGGGACTTTCACGGGAGGGAGACCCGAACCCAAGGAACACCGAGACCACGAGCTTGGATGCAACAGCAAGAGGCTTTATTGATAATACACGGGTACCCGGGGCATCTCAGTCTCGGGAACTGAGAGCCCTGAGCTGGGGACTCAGGGGTTCTTTTATAGCAAAAAGCGTAGTACAGAAGCGAGAAGCCTAGTTACGGGACCCTGATTGGGTAATTTAAATGAGGCTGGGGCTCAGAACGAGGGCAATTAAGGTTTCTCTCAGAACTCAATTCTCGGCCTTGGCCCTATCTGAAGAACAAAAGGTTTCTGTGCCTGCCCAATCTTTCTGGGCTGGCTATGCAGACCATAGACACCTGTGCCCCTATCTGGACAGAGATAGTAGTGACTATTCAGCTGCGAAGACCTTGAGCTGAGCTCCCTCCTGATAAAAAAATGGCTGAGCTGTGGGGGAAAGGAGTTTTCCATAAGCCTCAGCTGCTTGCGCTGGGCCGGGGTCTTTCATTCCCCCATTGCTCTTGTAACTGAATGAAATCTTTCATTCAGAGGTTTCTGCCATCTCGAAATCCCTTTGCTTTAGCTGCTGGTATTGCTGAGTCAAGACCAGTGATTGTACAACCGATAGCCTTTCTTTTATCTTGGCCAGGTTGTCTCTTACCACTCCGTTATGGTCTGCGTAAAAGCAGCATTCTTCTTTAAGGGCCGCACAAATTCCCCCCTGCTGTAAAAATAAGAGGTCTAGTCCCCTTCTGTTTTGGAGGGCTACTTCTGCCAGGGCAGCGACAGATTCCTCTAAAGACCGAACATCTGCACACATTACTTGTTGTAGGAGTTGGAACTGTTTAGTTTCCTGCAGTGCGACAGTACCGGTTCCTATTCCTGCCGCTATGCCTCCCATGGTTAATCCCCCTAGTAGGATGGCAGTGGTGATGGAGATAGGTTCCCTCTTACTGCGGCCAGTTCTTATCAGGTCAGTCATAATCAGAGGGGTGGTAAATTACCTTAGGCCATAATTCGATCAGAACACAATAGTCAATGGTGGTATTAAGTACCGTGGTGGAGACACAAGGGGTTAATCCAGTGTTGCATGCCCAATATGTCCCATTGGGGGCTATCAAGTAGCGGCTACTTTGGAGCAAAGGCTCAGTGGCATTGCATAGTCCTTGATGCGTAGCGGGGACTTTACCTATATATAGCCCCTTTCCAGACACTTCTGAGATGGTCAATTTATGTTGCATGGCTGTCCCACAAAGAGCCTCGGCTGTGGCCTGATTTGTATATTCGCCCATAACCGCTAAGCCTTCATAATAGGGAGGTTGCGGAGTCAGACAAAGCCAGCATTCCTTAGTCTTATCTGGGCGAGTTAAATTCAGAGTGGCATATGTCCCTTTGATTAGGGCTAATATTCTATCTC
Organism: Mesocricetus auratus; assembly: GCF_017639785.1. Classification (NCBI taxonomy): domain Eukaryota; kingdom Metazoa; phylum Chordata; class Mammalia; order Rodentia; family Cricetidae; genus Mesocricetus; species Mesocricetus auratus. The sequence goes on from NW_024429193.1 coordinate 15,819,328, forward strand.
CCGTGCCTTCAAGGGGGGGGACCCGAGGAGGGGGGGTTTGGGAGTGCTTTCTGTAGGCGCAGGAGCGGCTGTGGTTTTAGGCAGGGTCAGGGGCCTGGTATCAGCCTTAGGCATGAGTAGGCTAGGCTGCTTTTGATCAGCAAGGACCTGGTTAGGGCCTATGGCCTGTGGATTAACCGGAGCCACCTTACATCTGATTGTAAAGATTACCCCCTTGTCTGGCCCGTACAGATACCAACGCAAACCCCAAGTATACCCAGTCTGCCAGTCCGGGGCTTGCTTTCCCTGCGCAGTGAAGGAAATGGCAAGAGGCCTACCTATCATTCCAGATTGTCCTTTGTCCCAGCCTCTGCGTACCTGTATTTTATCCCAGGATGAGGATGGCCTCCAATATGCGTCCCCTGTAGTCTCGCACCCCCAAGCTGCACAGAAAAAGGAATCATGTCCCCCACATTTCCGGGCCTGTTGCCAGGTACGTCCATCTCGGGGGCAGACATAGAAGTCCTGTAGCTGCTCTCTGGCTCTGCGACTAACACACCCGGGGGTGGTTTCTCTAGGGTCCATGAATATGAATGTACGTCGACGTCTGTAAAGGTGGGAACCACTGGTGCATGCCTTTGGGTGGCAATGGGGAATGTCCCAAGTGTTCAACCCTGCTACCAAATCACAAAATTCAGGCCATAGAGTAGGCCACCATGTCCCAAGTGCATGTGGTTCCGTGACAGCATAAATGACCTCCCCCACTTGGGAGAGAACCTCCCAGGTTAATTTATAAACGGTATGGGGACTGGAGGCCACACCAGTGTCTGATTTTATGAGGAGGGCTATTAGCAGGAGGGAGAGGAGCGGGTAAGTTTTATTTTTAGAGGATTTTGAGTGCACTGAGCCTTTCATCCTGGGTCCGGATCCTCAGGGAAGGCAGCTTTTACGTGCCAGGCATGTATCCAAGCAGCAATCCCGTCCACCTTGAGAGCAGTAGGGGTGGTTAACAGGACCGTGTATGGTCCCTTCCAGCGGGGTTCAAGGTTCTTAGCCTGGTGGCGCCGTACCCAAACGCTGTTCTCGGTAGGCTTGGGCCAGAGGCTTCCAGACTTCCTGCTGGACCAGCTGGAGTGCCTGCAGGTGAGCTTAAGAGGGGAGGAATTGGCATAGTCAGAAATATCTTGGTCAAAGAACTGAACAAAGGGAATGGTGGTTCCATGTAAAATCTCAAAAGGGGTGAGGCCATGGGGGCCCGGTGTATTCCGGGCACGATAGAGGGCAAGGGGGAGCAAGAGGACCCAGTCTTTAGTGCCAGCTACAAGCGATAATTTAGTTATAGTCTCCTTAATGGTTCTATTTATTTGTTCTACCTGTCCTGAGCTTTGGGGTCAGTAAGCACAATGTAATCTCCAATTAATCCCCAACAAGGTGGCCACAGACTGACTTACCTGAGAAACAAAGGCAGGCCCGTTGTCTGTCCCCAATACCTGTGGCATTCCGTAACGGGGGAAGATTTCTTCAAGAAGTTTCTTGGTGACCACCTTTGCCGTCTCGTGCTTGGTGGGGTAGGCTTCAGTCCATCCCGAGAAGGTGTCAACAAAAACCAGGAGGTACTTGTATCCATATTTTCCTGGTTTGATTTCTGTGAAATCTATTTCCCAATGCACCCCAGGCCGGTGCCCACGAGCTCGAGTCCCCATGGGTAGCTTTAGCCTGGTCATATTGACGCGGGCGCAGGCATCACATTGCTCAGTCACTTGTTTTAGTATTTCTTCTATTCCCAACAGGTAGCGAGTATTTTCTTCCCGGGCTAACAGTTCTCTCATTTTCCTGGAGCTCAAATGAGTGAGTTTGTGTAGGCTGTTAACCAAATATCTAGTCATTAGGCAGGGAAGGACAGTTTTTCCTTGACAGGTCCAGAGACCATCAATGTACTCGGGTCGCCCCCAGTCTTTTCATGGCTTTGATGTCTTTTATCTCATAGTCCCATGACGGGGAGGTCTTCTCGGAAGCCTCATTAGTTACAGGGACTACAGCTGCCTGAAGGAGGTGACTGCTGCTTTCCAAAGCCAGGGCAGCCTCCCGGGCGGCCAGGTCTGCCCTCCGGTTTCCCCGGGCGACTGGACTGTCGCCTTTCTGATGCCCTGGGCAATGTATAATACTGAGGGCGGTTGGCAGGTGCAGAGCCTCTAAAAGGGCCAGGATTTCCTTTTTGTTTTTAATGTCTCTGCCCTCTGAGGTCAATAGCCCCCTTCGCCTATAAATTTCACCATGGATGTGAGCGGTGGCAAAAGCATAGCGGCTGTCTGTGTAGACAGTGAGTTTCTTACCTTCTGCCAGTCTCAGGGCCTGTGTCAAGGCAATCAGTTCTGCTCGTTGGGCTGATGTTCCTGGCGGCAAGGCCTCGGCCCAAATTGTTTCTGACTCAGTTGTCAATGCAGCACCGGCTTTCCTTTCCCCTTGATGTACGAAGCTGCTTCCGTCCGTGAACCAGACATGGTCGGGGTTGGGAAGGGGTTGATCCGTGAGGTCAGCTCTCGCCCCATGGACCTCAGCCAGGACCTGCAAGCAGTCATGAGTCTCTGCTTCCCCGGGAGGGGGAGTAGCGAGGCGGGGTCTAGGGTCACCGGAGCCCCGGAGTGAATTCGGTCCTTGTCCAGCAACAGAGTCTGGTAATGGGTCATCCTGGCATTGGTGAGCCAGCGGCCCGGTGGCTGTCTGATGACTGCCTCCATAGCATGGGGGGCATAGATAGTCAAAGGCTGCCCCAACGTCAATTTGTCAAAGGGTTCAGTCAGATCAGGTAACCCCAGAGCTGGGGAGCTGAGCAAAGCCTTCTTGATGTCCATGAAGGCTTTCTCCTGGCTCTCCCCCCCAGTCAAAGTTGTCCCAAGATTCCCAGGTCTGCATCCTGCCATTCAAAGGCAAACAGTGGCTGACTGTCTTTGTGTAACCGCAGGCAGAAGAAGGCATCCTTTAAATCCAGGACTGAGTATCAAACATAGTCAGGTGACAGTCCACCCAGGAGGTTATAGGGATTGGGGACCATGGGGTGTATGTCCTCAACCCGCTTATTGACTTCCCGGAGGTCCTGGACCGGCCTATAGTCATTGGTTCCTGGCTTCTTGACTGGCAACAGGGGAGTGTTCCAGGGGGACCGGCAGGGGGTTTGGGTCTCTGAAAGGTCCTTCTTTCTAAGTGAGGCCCCCTTTGTCCCTCTCTCTACCTATCCTGTCTCTGCGACTACTGTGGCCAACAGTTTAGTCATTTCTCTGTTACGCTTCTTGTCCCTTGCTATCCTGTCTCTGACATTCTGTTTCCATCTTTTCTCTCTCTCTCTCTGAGCTTCTTTTTTATTAAAAAAATGCGTTCTGTCTCCCTCAATACATCTGGTAGTGTATACCCCTGTCATATGGGTTATACATTCTGTAAGCTTCCTTAAGTCTTTCAAAAAATGCGCCTGGCGATTCCTCTGCCTTCTGAACTATCTGTCTTACCTGGGCCAAATTTATAGATTGCTTATCCGTCTTTCGGAGACTCGCTACAAGCAACTGGCATTAAAGACATAGATGGGTCCTACCTGCCTCAGTGGTGAAGTCCCAGTCTGGGCAGCATCAATTTCATTTGGAAGCTGCGTAGGTTGTCCATTTGCCCCAGGAACAATCTTTTTCCGGGCTTCAAGAAGGACCCGCTGTCTCTCCTCCGAAGTTAGGAGGACTTGCAAAAAGCTGTTGGGCAGTGAGAACTGATTCTAATAGATCAGTCAGTCTCACGGGGTCTGCTGAAAAGGAGGGGTTATTATTTTTCCAGTTATAAAGATCTGAGGCAGAGAACGGCCAGTACTGCAACTGGCCATCATGGCCCGTCCGGAGGCAGGGCGGTTGAATCCGGGAGCGGGCTGAGGCCGCGGCGCCACCCGGAAGGGCCGGAGCGTCTGCCGGGGAGTGGGGGCGAGGGGGCGTGGCCGCTCTCTGACCCGGTCCATCGCGGGCCGCAGGGAGGCAGACACAGCTCCCCTCGCATTGTCGCCAGTCGCGCCATCACATTCAGGGCGCCCTTCGCACAGCTGAACGCGAACCGGGAATGAGCTGCAGTCCGAGCAGTGCCTGCAGCTGCGGCGGTGGCGGGGGTTAGGGAAAAGGAGGGGGAGGGAGGGTCATAGACCAGCACTTCCCAGGTAACTATACTTGGTCCGGGTGGCCCTGGGGTCCAGGATCCATGACTTTCTCTTTCACCTGGAAAATAATTTGAGAGTTAAAGGTGCCATCTCGTGGCCAGCCAACATCAAAAGTTGGCCATTCAGAAGAGCAAAGGGTGGTCCATTGCTTCTTGCGCGCATCGACAGTCCGGTTACGAGCATCTCGAGAGCGATGACAAACGACATTCAGGCGGACGAACAGATAAGAAACAAAAACAAACAGATTTTCGCTGCGCGGCTTTGACGAAAGTCAAAAGCAAATTCAGATCGGGGACGGGGGCCTTGTGCTCCCGTCCTTGTCCCCTATCAGGATGGAAACTCCCTCGGCCAGCGGGACTTCCCCAAACAGACGGGGCAGATTCCTAGGCATCTACCCCAAACAACCGAGTCCCTAAGAACTCCAGCTCCAGATACAGACCTGCCCCAAACAGACGAGTTCCCTAAGAACTCCAGACGGGGCAGATGGACATCTGCCCCAAACAGACGGGGCCCCAAACAGACGAGTTCCCTAAGAACTCCAGACGGGGCAGATGGACATCTGCCCCAAACAGACGGGGCCCCAAACAGACGAGGCAGATCGTGTCCTAGAGCTGCGGTCGGTGCCACCAGATACAGATGTATACAGCTGTATATTACAGACGCAGGCGCGATAAAACAACAGGCATAGACAGACAGACAGCAGACAACAGAAACAACAGAAATTTAGTCCGGACAATTCTTACCTCCCAGAAGTGGGTCGGTGGTCCCTGGGCGGGGTCTCAATTTCCCGGCCAACGCACCAAATGAAAGACCCCAGGCGGGGGACTTTCACGGGAGGGAGACCCGAACCCAAGGAACACCGAGACCACGAGCTTGGATGCAACAGCAAGAGGCTTTATTGATAATACACGGGTACCCGGGGCATCTCAGTCTCGGGAACTGAGAGCCCTGAGCTGGGGACTCAGGGGTTCTTTTATAGCAAAAAGCGTAGTACAGAAGCGAGAAGCCTAGTTACGGGACCCTGATTGGGTAATTTAAATGAGGCTGGGGCTCAGAACGAGGGCAATTAAGGTTTCTCTCAGAACTCAATTCTCGGCCTTGGCCCTATCTGAAGAACAAAAGGTTTCTGTGCCTGCCCAATCTTTCTGGGCTGGCTATGCAGGCCATAGACACCTGTGCCCCTATCTGGACAGAGATAGTAGTGACTATTCAGCTGCGAAGACCTTGAGCTGAGCTCCCTCCTGATAAAAAAATGGCTGAGCTGTGGGGGAAAGGAGTTTTCCATAAGCCTCAGCTGCTTGCGCTGGGCCGGGGTCTTTCAAGACTAGGTAGGTGTTCACATGGCTAGAGTTAAGTCCCAGCTGTCTAAGCTGCTTCTGAGGTGTTTTAGAAGATTGCTTATGGCAAGGTAGCACAGTCCAGAAACAGTTCCCTGGACACATTCTCTTGAGATCTTACAAGCCTCCTTCTCATGATGAAGGCAGCTGAAAGACAGTTCTCCTATGATAGCCAACACAGCCAAAAGGCTGAGTCTGGTTCTCAAATTGCTTGCATATTCGTATACCTTAAAAATAAAACTTCAAGCCAGGTGTTGGTGGCAAACGCCTTTAATCTCAGCAGAGACAGGTGGATCTCTATGAATTTGAGGCCAGCCTGGTCTACCGAGCGAGTTCCAGACCAGGCTCCAAAACAATACAGAGAAACCCTGTCTCAAAAAACAAAAACAAAAACAAACAAACAAAACAACAAAAAAAAAAAACCAAAAAACCTTCATTTTGTGAACAGCTTACAGTTAAACCGTGAAAGCAATACACAGATCATGTGAGTTATCAACATATAAACGTAAATATGCAAATGATTATAATACACTTTTCCAAAATAGCATCTTTAGTAGGGCATTTTCATAAGACTCCTTATAAAGTGACATACTTAGATTGCTTTATGTTTTAGAAGTAGTTATGACCTGTGGTTCTTATTTTTTAAATAGAAACATGTCTTTCTAACCACACCCAAATAAATGGGTTGTGTGCACACGAAGAACCGGTGCTTATAAACAGGCTTACTGTAAATTAAAAATATCAATTAAACAAGCTTAATAAGCACTTTATACCCACAAGCGGCTTTGTACAATACTGAGTGCTCTGAGATACAAATTCCAATATTATTTTTTCACTCAAGAAGCTATAAGTTGTCACAGGAACTCAAGAGTCAATACAGTTGGGTCCTATCAGGTATACTTTACTAATGCAACCCCTTTAAAATGTAGTATTCTCTAAATATCATAAAATGAGTGAATAAACTGTAAAAGTGATTTTTTTAATTGGGTAGAGAATTTAAATATTTCAGAAAAAGCTCCTTCAAGGGCAAGTTTAAAGAAAGGGACTATTTAAACGTACAATTTAGACTGTTCCTCCTAATGATTAATTGTATCCACTGTCCTCCACACCATGTAAAAATCCAACAAACTAAGGAAACTATTTTATTATGCTTGCAGATTATATGGTTTGGGAATCTGGACAGGAGGGATTGTTTGCCTCTCTCCTTGATGTCTGTTGGTAGGAATACGGTGTGAGGTGGGTCCCTTGGTGGAGACAAACATGCCATCAGGGGAAACTTACATAGGAAGGAAGGAAGTTTTAATGAGAAGGCAAAGGAGTGGGGGAAGGGAGAGGGGAAGGGAGGGGGAGAGAGAAGAGACAGAGAGAAAAGAGAGAGGGGGAGAGACAGAAAAGAGCAGAGAGATGGCAGAAAGGAAAGAGAGTTTGTGCGCGTGCGTGCGTGCGTGCGTGTGTGTGTGTGTGTGTGTGTGTGTGTGTGTGTGTGTGTGTGTGTATGTGTGTAGGTATTTCAAGACAGGCTGTCCTGGAACTAGCTCTGTAGACCAAGCTGGCCTCAAACTCAATGAGATGCACCTGCTTCTGCCTCCCAAGTGCTGGGATTAAAGGTGTGCACCACTACCACAGAGTTTGCCTCCTAAAGAAACCTTTGCACCTGTGTGCAGCCATAGGCCCCTGGGCTTGCCAGGATACAGCCTGAGTGCATTCAGCCAAGTAACAGGGGCAGGCCAACATAATGCCTAAATCCTAACACCTATAGCCTCATGTTGGATGACTAAACAGCTGAGAACCAAGTAGATTAATGACAGGGCTGGAATTATGGGAAGGCCTGGCTCAGCTATCACTACTGAGCATAGCATCTCCTTGAGGTCATGTGTTCTTACAGAATAGTTCCTGGATTCTAAGAAGGTTCAAGTTAAGAGAGCATGTCCCAAGAACATTTTTCAACCACCAGAATTATTATATTTGCTGTAGGTCCTAGAGAAACCAGTGGCAATAGATTTGGAGTTACAAAGCTTGAAAAGTAGAATGCTTTGCAGATGGCAATAAATCACTGAATTTGTCCTGGGTACTCCTAACTGTCCATCAAAATCTACCTGGCCTTCTTGAGGAAGCCTTGTGGGTGGGTAGGCCATGACATTGCTCAGAGACATTCCTCAGCTTCATCTGAAACTAGATACCCTCAAGTGACTACCTTTTCACAGTGAAACCTGAGTGGGAATGTCTATTTTTGAGGCGTAGCCTTAAGACATAGAACATTATCACCCTCCATGATCTGTTTTTCTTCTCAGAAAGTAGGTCATGGAGTTCCCTGACTTGCTTTCAAATATGCAACGGCAAAGAATGCCATAATTACTAGTAGAACAAGAAAGAGAAGGCAAAAGTCCTTTGATGGCCTCACAGGGAAGAGTCAGACTGATATCTTGCTGTTCTATGCACTCTTGTGTCTAAATATTACTATTTCATGACAGTAACAAAATACTTTAGGTAGGTTATTTATGAACAGGGTTTTCTTAATTAAAAAAGTCCAAATGACTTCACCTCTGTAATGAGGGTCACCCCTTGGCCACAGTGTCTCATGGTGGACAGAGATGGTGGCAAGTATATCCGAGTAAGTGGTCATGTGTTGTGATGCCTATTCTGGATTGTCAGCTGGACCACAACTGGAATTGACTTAGACCCCAAGTGGTGGGTACACCTACCTGTAAGGGATTGTCCTTAATGAAGGCATTTGCGGTGGGAAGCCGGCTCTAAGTCCAGATCTTTTGAAGCGGTGCGGTGGTTTGAATGAGAATAGCTTCCATTGGCTTAGATGTTTGCACTCTTCGTCCCCAGTTGATGAACTGCTTGGAAGATTAGGAGGTGTGCCCTTGTTGGAGGACGTTTGTTGCTGGGGATGGACTTAGAGGTTTCAAAAGTCTACTCCGGGCCCCGTGTCTCTTGATGTGCCTGTAGACCAGGGTGTAGCGCTCAGCCACTTTGGCACCACATCTGCCTGCTACCATGCTCTCTGCTTGCTAGTGAACCAATCCTCTGAAACGGTAAGCAAGCCCTCAACTAAATGCTTTCTTTCCTAAGACTGCCTTGCTCATGGTGTCTCTGCAAAGCAACAGAACAATGACCAAGACGGGTGGGAAGACCCACCTTAAAACTGGACTCAGCTGCTAGTGCCAGCCCAAATAAAGGAAGAAGGGCGTGCCTTTTGCCTGCTTGCCCTTGCTCTCTCTGACATGTTCCTTCCTTCACCGGTGTAAGAGCAGACTTCTTCAGGACTCAACGAACACTGAAGGCCGGTTGAGACATATGGCCTCCGGTCTCGACAGTTACTGGACTCTTTCTGGTGGTAGACAGCCTCATTCTTGGACTAGCTGGGCCACAGCCTGTAATATGTGTGTGTGTGTGTGTGTGTGTGTGTGTGTGTGTGTGTGTCTTTGTGTGTATGCTTATGTATATATTACGTGTGAAATATATCATAATCTATAATAAATGTATATTCTCTCTCTCTCACACACACACACACACACAGAGTTGTATTCTTCTAGAGAACCCTAGCTAATAAACGCGTGAAGCCTAGAAGCAGAAAACAGTGAGTGAGGCAGAAAATGGAGAGTAGGGCTAGGCTTGCTTCTTTTAAAGCAACCTCCAAAGAGAACAACCCTGGGTTTGCACAAGAACTGCCTTTATGCTCAGGTTCTCCCTGCCACTCGGTGATCCTTGGAAGGTTCCACAGTGGCTCACAGTACTGACACTTTAGGAAGTAGGCTCCAAACACAGGAAGCTTTGAGGGGACACGAGGCACACCCAAACTACAACAGGAGGAGAGGAAAGCATCCCCCAGTGTTCTCTGAGCCATAGTGCTTTGAAGTCTGTTACAAAAAGCAATTTACCGTATACATTGTTGCAGTAGCCGGGTGCTGAGGAACCGATTGGGGGAGGTAAGCTTCCTGTGGCTCTCTTCCCTCTCACACCCTCTCAGGCATTTTGCATGGTCAGTGGCTTTTGCACTTACTCATCTGTAGCGCCATTTTACAGGCGCAGTTTTGCTCTAAAGCAAGCACTAGTCAATGGCCATGTTTTTTCATAAGCTATCTCATACTCGTGTTTCTCTTTTATTTTGACAAAGACAACTCAAATTTCTCATGTATTAACAGCTTTTCACAGGAAAAGCCCGTTGTCCTTGCTATGATTGAATATGGTATGGTCCTATTTAACACTCATGTTGAAACTTGGTTCTTGCTATATAACAGTGTTGAGAAGTGTAGTGATAGCTTGCCTTGCCAGTGAGCTTGTAGTAGTGGTCACACCCTTTGGGTGTGGTTTCAGGCATAGGTACATGACCCCTTTAATGGAGAGGAGCTGTGGGCGCGATTCTCTCTCTTGGGTGGCAGAGACCATCCAAAGGGCAGAGACTACATCTTCTGGAGCAAAAAGGGCGTGGTGGTTATTTACTCTTATCTGTGTAAGTTATTCCCCAATAAAACGCCTATTTATCATTTAGCTTGGGTCTGGTGAACTCATTTTAGCCCTGCCTTCAGAGAAGTGGTGGGTCTTTTACAAGGTGATTTGCATATTAAGAGGAGGACTGCTGGATGTAGTTACACACACCTATAACCTCAGCTCCACTTGGAGGTTGAAAGAGGAGGATTGAGTTTGAAGCCAGAATGGCTGCATAACAAGACCCCATCATATAAAAAGTGAGTGTGAAGGGACTAGTGTCTCTCCGGTGGGACTGGGTTAATTCTCATGGAACTGGATTAGTCCCACAACAGGTTGTCATTAGTGAGGGTGTGCTGGATAGTTTATGTCAACTAGAGGAGGGAACCTCCACTATGTTTATAGCAACACTGTAATAGCCAGAACCTGGAAGCAACCTAGATGGCCCTCCACTGAAGAGTGGATAGAGAAAATGTGGGACATTTACACAATGGAGTACTATTCAGCAGAAAAAAAATGGAATCTTGAAAATTGCAGGCAAATAGACAGCACTAGAAGAAACCATTCTGAGTGAGGTAACCCAGTAACAAAAAGACAAACTTGGTATGTACTCATTCATATATGGATTTTAGACATGGATCAGGGGAGTGCCAGCATACAATCCTGCTTCCAGAGAGACTGGGAAACAGGAAGGACCCTAAGACAGATATGCATGGTAGCCCAGAGAAGGTGGAATAAGGCAAGATCTACTGAGCAGATTGGGAGCATGGCAGGGAGGGGAGAGGGATCCAGGAAAAAGATAGAGGCAGAAGAGGAGGGGAAAGGAGGACATGGGGGAGTAGGAAGGTTGAGTTGGGAGAAGAACAGAGGAGGGCAGGATGAGAGATACCATAACAGAGGGAGTCATTTTAGGTTTGAGGGGGAGATCTGGCACTAGTGAGAATTCCAGAGATCTACAAGGATGACAGCAACTGGAAATGAAGCAATAGTGAAGAGAATACCTTAAATGCCCCTCCATGATAATGAGTTTGACGACTATCTTATATGCCATCCTAGAACCTCCATCCAGTGACAGACGGAAGCAGAGGCAGACACCCACAGCTAAACACTGAACTCCTGGAGCCCAGTGACAGAGAGGGAGGAGTGATGAACAAAGGGGTCAAGACTGGGCTGGTGAAACCAGAGAAACAGCTGAACTGAACAAGGGGGAGATCTTGGTCCCTAGACTGGTGGCTGAAGAGGCCAGCATGGGACTGATCCAGACCTCCTGAATGTGGGTGTCAGTGAGGAGGCCTAAGCAATCTATGGGCTTGGGGTAGTAAATCAGTATATATCCATGTCACACAAATGCACTTTGTGTGCCCACCCCACAATGAGGGATGCTGTCTCAGCCTGGACACTTGGGGGAGGGCCTAGGCCCTGCCCTGAACGAAATGACAGACTCTGGAGATCCCCCATGGAGGGCCTCACCCTCCCTGGGGAACGGAGTGGGGATTAGGTGGGGAGCTGGGGGGGCTAGTGGGAGGTGGGCGAGGAGGGGAGGGAGAGGGAGCTGGGATAGACAGGTGAAACAAGCTTGTTTCTAATGTAAATATAAAAGAAAAACAAAATACCTCCAAAAAATGGGCTGTAGGCAAGCCTGTAGGGCACTCTCTTAATTAGTGATTGATGGGGGAGGGTCCAGCACACCATGGGTGGTGCCATGCCTGGGCTGGTGGTCTGAAGTTCTATTAGGAAAGCAGTGTGAGCAAGCCAGTAAGCAGCATCCCTCCATGGCCTCTGCATCAGCTCCTGCCTCCGGGTTCTTACCTGGTTTCAGTTCTTGCCCTGACTTCCTTCAAGGATGGACTACAGTGTGGAGGTGTGAGTCAGATAGACCCTTTCCTCCCCAGCTTGCTTTTTGGCCATGGTCCTTCATCTCAGTCATAGAAACCCTAAGTAAGACAGAGGGTGTCCCGTGCGTGTCTTGCCTCTCCTACATGGGAATGTTTTCCCTTATATTTTCTTCTCTGCATGAGATTCTTCATCACGACCCCCCAACCTCCAGAACTGTAAGTCATGACCTGTGTCTATACCTCACGCCGTCTCGGGCATTTCTTTATAGCACCAGAAAATGAACTAAGACTACTGTGTTAAGTCAGAAGGTGTGGAGGGACGAGATCCCATTTTCATTATTCACACAGAGCATTGCTAATTCAGTCATCAGATGCAGTCCTACAGTTTAGCCTCTCTCCTCCAGGGAGGAGGGCTGCGAGAGATATGCAAGGTCAAATCTGCTTCCGTAGTCCTGTTAGGTTGCCGATTATCTTTTTCACTCTGATGGCATTTTTCAGGGTTTGTGAGAGAGGATAAGGCCGTAACTTTAAAGATTAATGAGATGTAAGCCTGTATAGTCCTGTGTTTTAAAACTCCTTTGGTTTTAACTTCTAAAATAGTCAACTTCAGAAGATGTAAGTCATCAGGTCTTTGATAATATTTGAATTCAAGAGATCCTCAATGTTTATATTATTTCCAGGTGCTAAAACAAAACAGACTAGATGGCTTACCAAAATAGAAATTTGTTTCTCATAGTTCTGATGGCAAGAAGTCTGAAGTCAGTGTGCTTCACCGCTGTGCTTCAGTGAGGGCTATTTTCGAGCTGAATACTGCTGGATTCTTATTGAACACTCACATTGTGCGGGGGAACACAGGCGTTCTCTTGAGACACATCTCATGCACGAAGGGGTTATTGTGTGAATATGAAATGTCCTCCACAGGCTGACATGTCTGCACTGTTTTGGGAAGTGGTACCATATGGACACGGGTAGACACGGAGCTGTAGGGGTATGGTTAGAAGTTTAGCTACCCCATTTCCAAGATAATCCTACTTCATGCTAGGAATTTCCACCAGCATGGATAAAGCAACAGCTGCTGAAAAACCAGGAGGCCAAACAAATCCTTCCTTCCTTGTTTCTTGTCAGTTATTTGGTCACAATGTTGATAACAGTAATTTAGGCTCTATTCATATGACCTAAGTACTGCCCTAAGGCCCTACCTCCTAACACCAAAACTGTTAGGATTGGGGGGGGAGGGAGTGTATGACATGGGACAGGACAGGATGGGACATTCAATTCCTGAGACTGAGGCTTATACTAAAAACTGTTCTTTGCATATGAATTATGGCTTCTAGTTGTGTGCTTTTATGGGATTCCTGGCTGTGTAAAGGAGTGGATCTCTGCATCTAGATATGGTTTTTCTTAGCCTTTTCTTTTTTTGTCCTATTCTGATGTGTTATTCTTGTCTTATCTCATTTTTTAAATTTTATTATTCTGTAGAAGCCTGTTTGTTTGCTTTTTCTAATGAGAGACAGAAAGGGGTGGATCTGGATGGAAGGGGAGGCAGAGAGGAAGGAGTAGGGGCAGTCAGGAAACCATAACCAGGACATATCATATGGTTAAAAAATCCATTTTCAATAAAAAGAAATGTAAGAACAGAATAAAACTTTAATTCCATGATTGTAGTTTAAGACACTTTTCCAGGGCTTCAGACATCAGTGGCATTTTCTGATATCTCTTTCAGGAGAATTTTTATGTACTTGGAAGAAATTCCCAAATACTTTGGAATAACTATTGAAATATCAGCATCTGAGAATGATCAAACTATAGCAGGAAAAGGAGTAATACTTACTTGTTTCTGGAGGATAAGAAAGAGGGTGGATTCAGCACTTCAGTGAAAGGCACCACTGCCTACAGTGTGACCTTTTGTACCAAGTTAGTGAAGTCTTGAAATGCTGGAGACAGTGGCTTATGGGGGACTGGTCATGGCTTGAGTTTATGGCCCACAACAATGTAGGCGCTCAAGAAATGCAAGCAGTGTGGATGCTGTGGAAGTATATGTGGGAAAGAAAAGTAGCAAGCATTTAAAAATAGCCTGGCAGAGAATCCTGCACACTGGATTGGAAGAAAGAGGTTCTTAACTTCAGAGGCTATACCACTGAGCATCCAAGGCAAGAATATTTCATTCTCCGGTTTGCGAGTCCCTGGCAAAGATGACAAGGAACAGAGCTATGCCAGCATGCAGTGGACACAAACCTTATCATAGAGCACTGAGGATCTTTCAGAAGATTTTGTTCCCCAGCATAATGTAGCCTGTCCTGACTGAGGTGCATAGTCTATGAGCTCTTGCATACGACCTCATCTCTTTGCTGCAGCCCGACTGGCCTTTCAGTAATAGCAAACTTGGTTCTATTGTCTGTCCTTGGAGTTTGCTTATTTCTTCTTTTGCCCACATTTTACCCACAAGGGAGATCCTAGCGGAAGTGATAAAGAAAAGATCACTTGACCTTCGTGTGAAGTAAGCGGAGACAAACTGTGGCACACACTGTAATCCTAGAGCTCAGGAGGCTGAGGCAACAGGACTGAAAGTTCAAGGCCAGCCTGGCAATTTAGCAAGACTGCCTCCAGTTAAAAGTTAAAAGTGGCTGGTGGTGTATCTCAGTGGTTCAGCACTTGTCTAGTATGGGCGAAGATAACACATGAGCCTGAATTTAAGCTGTCATCTGGCTCAGAAAGCATCAAGTTCCATGAAGACAGAGATCAGACATGCTTTAGAATCAAAAGACGGGCCTAGTCCTTTCCGCTATTCTAGCATCTTCAAACTCTTGTGCAGATTTCAGTTGTGTGTGGACCTGCACATGATGTTAGTGTCTGGTCTGTTTAGTGGAGGATCTAAACTAAGCTCAGACATCCTGGCTTCAGAGATGTCTCCTCAGTGGGGACGATTTCAGTGTAGGGGATGAGGCTGAACTGATGAGATTCTCTTCTGTGTTCTTGGCCTCGGGCTTTTCCTCAGTTACCCACATATGGTATACAAGGGAATGGTTTCTAGAAGGAGATTTTTAGAAGGAAAGATGATGACAAAACAGTTTTTTATTTTCATTTATTTTGTGTATTTGTTCGTACATTCAAATGTGCAGGTGCACACACACGTGTGGAGGACAGAACCTCTCCCCTCAGCTGTAACAGGGTTTCTCACTCACCTGAATCTCAGCTGATTAGACTAGGCACGATTGGCCAATGAGCCCCAGAGGTCTGCTGTCTTCCCCCTGCCTCCCTGACCCCATCCCACTGGGATCAGGGGATGCAGGTTCTCATGCCCGTAGACCAAACCCCCTGCTGGCTAGGGTGCTCTTATTTTATCTTCCTGAGTTTAGGATCTTATTGTTATTATCATTTACTCTGGACACTGGACATGCAGTTCATCTGAATAGCTGTCTGTTTCAACAGGAATGAAAAAGCACAAAGTTAATTCTACCACAATTTTCCCTAAAAAGTTCTCTATGGAAAGGGAAGGATAGAATATCATAAAAGAGGAATGTAACGTGTAGTCTTCCTGCCAGCCGCTTGGGGCCCACTGCTGTCTCCGCCCCCAAATGACACATGAGACACTATATTAATTATGAAGCTGTTGGCCGTTTGTTATGGTTTTTTTTTAATGGCTAGCTCTGACTTAATTATTAGCCCATAATTACTACTATATATTTCTATTTCTATAAGGACTTATTTTTCTGAGGACGGCATCCTGACCCATCCTTTCTTCCCCGAATCACATGGCAACAACTCTCTTCACTACATTTCCCAGACTCCTCCTAGACTCCTAGTCCCACCTAGCTTGTTTTCCTATTGGCCAACTGTGCTTTATTTATCAACATATACACAGAAGGACTTCCCCCATCAGAGGAAGACAGAGATAACATGTTTTATATAGTCAGCAACTTAAATTTTATATATGTCCGGTCATCTCTACTTAAAAATCTTCAAAATATATGTGAAAAAATTTAAGAGGTGCTATATAACGTGATACAAACTAGGTATTTTAATGACTTTAATAGAAATTTAAATTTCTTTCCTCCTTTTTCTTTTTTAATATAAATTAGACTATAATGAAGTGAACTATATTTAGGATTCTCTAAAAACATTTCTAAGCAGGGTCTGAAACACATCTGAACACAACGCTTCTAAGTCAAAATGGTAAGCATCTCCATTAAAACTTTTCAAGCATGTATCAATCTGTTAAGAATGATTCACTTTCTATTAGCCCCCCCAAATCTGGGTGGTAGCTGTTAGCTTAAGTTAATTTGCTTTAAAAACTATGATTGTGCGGTCTTTACGACTGCCTCCGCTTTGGGCTGTACTACTTTCCTGAGTACAATTAATCTCAGAAATAATTCCTAGGACTTTAAAAACCTTGCAGGTGATCTGTAAGGTTAAGATTATTATACTGGTTTGAACACTGGAACCATGAAGGAGTTGAAGTCTTTTTCTGTGGTAACATTCTGAGGGTGCACAGTGTCCTTTGAGTTTATGTGAGGACTCTATTTTAAAGCTCAGTGTAGATTACAACCAGCCCAGGTGGCAAAGGGAACACAGGTTCTAATTAGGACTTAGATCCTTTCCTGTGTCACTTAGTAATTACACCATCTTTCTCCTAATTAGCCAGACTAGGGTTTATAATTTTCAACTTTTTGTAAGATCTGTACTACATGTGTGTCTTCTAGATCTAAAATTCCATGCTGATGAAATATGAACATTTTCTCTTTGGATCTAAATTAATTTTTCTAAAGAATGCTCAATGTGTTTCTGTTTTTCTAAGATCTTGCATGAGTTTGTTTGTTTGAGACAGGGTCTCACTATGTAGCCTTTGCTGACCTGGATCTCATTATGCAGACCAGGCAGGCAATAAACTCCAAAGTTCTGTCTACTTCTGCCTCTCACCTGCTGGGATTAAAGGAGTGCACCTCCACACCTGGAGTCTTAGTTTGGGTGAAGAGACACCATGACCATGGCAACTCTTATAAAGAAGACATTTAACTGGGGCGGCTCGCTTACAGTTGCAGAGGTCAGTCCATTATCATCATGGTGGGGAGCATGGTGGTCTGCAGGCAGATGTGGTGCTGGAGCTGAGTGCGACATCTTGACTCAGAGGCAACAGGAAGTCAACATTAGTCACACGGAGGGATGCTTCAGCAAGAGATCTCAAAGCCTGTCCCCACAGTGACACACTTTCTCCAAGAGGCCCCACCTCTTACTAGTGTCACTCCCTTTGGGGGCCATTGTCTTCAAACCACCACACCTGAATTACACGAGTAAACACATGAGTAAGAATTATGTGAGTAATTCTTAATTTAATAAGTAGCCACTTACTGTGTGTATACTGGAGATCTTACATCTTTCCTGGAGTAAACACACACACACACACACACACACACACACACAGTAGAAATCCAGTGTCCCTGAATTGGACACTTTAAGTGATACATTTTGTTATGTATATTTTATAATGAAAATCATACTAATCTTACATTCAGTCCCCCTAACACTTGGTACTTACCATTTAAAAATCACATTATAGTTGTTTTGGACACAATACTGCTTCCCCAAAGGACCTCCTGTTGGGGAAGTCCTGTTATTTGCCTGTTATTTGTCAATAAAGTACTGTTGAGCCTATAGGAATCTAGATAGGTGGGGCTAGGAGTCCAGGAGGATTCTGGGAAGGAGAAACACAAGAGAGTCGAGATGTAACGCCATTGGGGTAGGAAGCCCGGAAACCTCTCCGGTAAGAGACATACTTAGATTAACAATTATGGGGTAATTACTTAAGTCAGAGCTAGCCAGTAAGAGACAAGCAAGGCCAACAGCTTCATAATTAATACAGCGTCTTGTGTGTTATTTGGGGACTACAATGCGACAGAGCCCAGGCGACTGGCGGGTGATATACCAAAGCGGCTAGCAAGATAAAGCTTCTCTTAACAACCTCCAGCTCACTTGTTATAGACTCCTTCTCAATTCTACTTATAACTCCAGAGTCTAACTCTCCCTGGCTCTTAGTTACTAGGGAAGGTAATTATATATCCTGGTTTCTCAAAGAGTTGTTAGTCCCTTGTTTCTTCTTTGATTAATAAGCCGCCATGTTATTAGCAAGAGTTAAAAATATTACTCACAGAAACACTATAGTATGAAGACAAAATAATGTTTTTCAGATCGACAGATTTGCATTTCTAGAAGCAAAGGTTATTAAGAGCTGATGCCAGCCTTAGCAAACTATTTCGAATTGTGCAGTATGCATTTAATCCCAGCACTTGGGAGGCAGGCAGATCTCTGTGAGTTCGAGGCCAGTCTCGTCTATGGACCAGGACAACCTCCAAAGCAAAACAGAGAAACCCTGTCTCGAAAAACAAAAACAAAAACGAACAAACAAAAAAAGAAACTGGATGCCTGGTACCTTTAATCCCCGAACTTGGGAGGGGAGGAAAGGCAAGTGGATCTATGGACCTATGGGTTCCAGGCCAGCTTGATCTCAAATCGAGTTCCAGAACAGCCAGAGCTACGAGAGAGCTATGAGAAAGTGAGAGAGCGAGAGAGAGAAAGAGAGAGAGAGAGATTAATATTTCACTGAAGTTATAATCTAGAGTGAAATAGTATTCTTAAGACAAGATATGGTAAAGTGACAGTGTTTACCCATTAAACACATTCTAAAATTTATTATGTAACTTAATATTTAAGTACTTGTTGCTTTAATAATTTTCAAGCCAGGAAATTCATTAAACATACAAATAGTAAAACTTTTGAAGTACACACCAATCTAGCCTTTGGAGTCCCCGAAGTCTAGATCTCCAATGTTGAAGAGTGAGACTTTCAGAGATGGATTAGCGCAAGCTCCACACCAATCCCACAGCACACGAAATGTAAAGGACTTCTCAGATTTGGCGCTTCCTACCTAAACCCTGCCATCTAACCCCCAATCTTTACCTAAATAACCACTACCACTTTCTCCACAGCTTTTAACGAGCAACCCATGCTCAACTCCGGAATCCCGAGAGAAGCTCCTGCAGAGCATGCCCCCTCACTGATTAGACAAAAGCCACATCTTAGGGGCTCTGGTTGATGCTTTCGATACAAAGTGTTTCCACCAGCCGGCTGTGCTACTAAGTGGACCATTCAGTTCTCAAGCACAGTGGCCTTTTGTCCTCTCCCGACCTCGATGCTGCCTATCTCTTTCCAGTAGCCTTAGTGAGAGAGGGGAAAAAAGCAACAAGTGAGCTGACTCAACTCGGAGCTCGGCGGTTTCCCAGCCCAAAGCTACTTCAGGCTAGCGGCTGGAGGAAAAGGCGGCTCGTGTGGAGTGCACTGAGTTGTCCGGGGCCCCA
Source organism: Mesocricetus auratus (assembly GCF_017639785.1). NCBI lineage: Eukaryota > Metazoa > Chordata > Mammalia > Rodentia > Cricetidae > Mesocricetus > Mesocricetus auratus. Next base: position 15,838,442 of record NW_024429193.1, read on the forward strand.
AGCTCTCCCGCTCCTCCGGGGAGAGTGCCTTTTCCAGGCCAGTTTGGCTCGGGGCGGCACGGGGCAGCTCGGCGCCTGGGCCGAGCGGGCCCCTGAGAAAGCCCGGGGAAGGTAGGCCCGAGCCGCGGCCGCAGACCAGACCTAGCGTTCGCGCAGGGCCGTTAAACGCGGCCCTAGGAGGGCGTGGCCCGCTCGCTCTTCCCGCCTCCCGGCGACGCGAGCCCAGGCCTTTCGTCGCAGTGTCACCCCGGCCCGGCCCGCTCGCCCCGCCCCGTCAGGCCCCGCCCCGCCCCGCCAGGCCCCGCCCCGCGCGGCTCGCCCCGGGGTCCCCGCCAACCCCATCTTCCCCCGCCCAGCCGGGGGGCGGCGGCCACGGCCGTCACGTGCGCCGGCGGCCGCCAAGCGAGGCGGCTTTTGCGACGCGGTGACAGCCAAATGGTGCGACAGGAGGAGCTGCCGCCGCGGCCGCTGCGCCCCGCACCGAGAGCTGTGAGGCGGCTCCCGGCGTCGCCGTGAGGGAGCGGCTGAGGCCGGGGGTGGGGACAGAGTCCGGCGGGCGGCGGCGGCGGGCGGCGAGGGGAGCCGCGCCGAGGGCCCTCCGCTCCCCGCCGCTCTCCATGAGCCGCGCCTGCAGCCGGGCCGCGCCTCCATGACTCCCTAGCTGCCGCTCTCTCTCTCCGGAGGCTCCTCACCCCCCGCCCGGCTCCCGTCCCGCCTTCTCCCCCATCGGCCGCCTTCAGGTGCCGAGTCCCGAGCGGAGCGCCATGGCGTCCCACCCCGACCGGGGGGAGATCCTCCTCACCGAGCTGCAGGTAAGGGCCGCGGCGGCCCTGCGGGGGAGCGCCGGCCGGGGAAGGGGGGGGAACCCCGGGGAGGGCGGCCGCGGGGCTCGGGGACGCCGCGCCCCTGGCCCGCTAAGTGCGGAGCCTCGCGAGGTGTCCAGTCCGGAGCCGCTCCCCCGCGCCCGGGAACGCTCTCCCGCGCGCTATCGGAGGCCACCGGGCGGAGGGACCCCCTCGGTCCCCGCGGGCGGGGCCGTGCGCTCGCTCGGGTCCCCTCCCGGTGTCGCCGCCCCGCCCTCCCCGCCCCCCCCCCCAGCCCGCTCCCGAGCTCCTTTGAATGACTCCCGGGCTGTGGGCGGTTCCCTCCCCTTCCCCTCCGACTGCACAAAGAGCGCCCCCAGAACTTGAGCCCCCGGAGGAGGACTCGCTCCCGAGTGACGGCCCGGCTCCCCCGCGGCCCTCTCCAGGTGACCCGGTGCCGGGAGCGGAGCGTGAGGGCCGCGTCGTTTTCGTTACTTTTCACTTTAACCCAGTGAGGGATAGTTAGGTGGTCCCTCCGATGGCTCCCCCTGCTCACATCCGGAAGTTCAGATGCTGATGCTCCCCCCCCCCACCCCCAAGACTTTCATTTTCCCTCCCGTTTGGACCCAAGAGAAAAGAGCTCCAGAAGTTGTTTACAAACCACAGAACAGTTCATTAAGTGAAAACGTTAGGCAGCACATGTCCGCGGAAGACAGATAACAAAGTAGATCCCTAAAGTGTATATAGTTCGTGCCGAAGCACTATTGCTCTTTCCTATTTCTAGCTAAATATTTGACGATGCAAGCACGATTTATGTTTTCCGATCTCTGTGGTGTAGGAGACTGGAGTTTATTCGCTTTTTACTACTTGGGATTACTCAAGAGCTGTTTACATCTGGATTAAAATTTTGTCTCATTTAAACTGATATTGTTTTTTTGAAATATACTCATATTTGGGCTACTCAAAGATTAGGGGTGAGGACTGATACAGTTGCATTTCTTCTGGAAAAGTTGGACAGTTCATTTTTTTTTAAAACAGCTGAATCTAGAGTGTTGATTTTTCTGGACTGACAAAAATTACTCATTGCATGTACCTGTTAATTTTTTGTTGAAATGCATTTTTCTTAGATCTGAGTATAAACCTAGTCTACTGGTCAACCAGATATAAGGTAAAACGCATTGCTATGATAGCTGGCATGTTTTAAACAAAGTTAGAGACCTGAGCAGGGTACGCAGCACTGCTACACATGTGTAATCCTTTGGAAATGCAAAATGGAATTTCCTGCCATTTGAAAATGCCATTATATAACGTTTTAATTACAGTTAGCTCTTAGTAATCAGCTCTTCACAACGGGCATTTGCTAAATGAATAGATTCTGTTCTTAATTTGCATGCTTCTAAAAGTAAGATGTCCTGAAGTTTTTGGAAATAGCATATATTGCCTAACTTTGAAGCATGTAAAGCACACATTGATGACACTTTTCTATCAGTGGTGTTAGAGTTATAAAGTTTATGGCATCCTTGTATTTTGGGGGATTGGCATAAATGGCACTTATTTTAGCACTGTAACAGAAAACATTTTTATGTTATTAAATTATATTTAGGATCTTTTTGTTAGGTCAATTTTGGCAGTAACAAGCAAGTAAGTTAAAGAGTGAGGAACAACTTTAAATATGATCATTTACATAATGAAAACAAAATAAGGAACACCTGATGGAGTTACGCTTTATAATGATAAAGTATAATTCCCCCTGAAAAAATAATAGTTCTTAAGTGTTCTAATAATAACCTTTATGTTGTCAGTATATATCTATGACATTTTTATTGGTTTATTGTACTTTCAGTTCTAGTAAAAGTTATCGCATTTAAAGTTTATCATGCTTATTAAAATACTTATCTACATGCATATCATCAATTAAGATACACGACCATAAGATATACTTCATTTATTCAAATGTTTACTTCATTTGGTCATGAAACAAATGTAATTGGCCCAATATTTGTCAAAAGTTTACTTTGTCTTTTTTTAAGGTCTCTAAATTGAATTTATTTAGATTGAAAACTAGTTTAATGTGAATTTCTTAATGTTTATTTGCCAAACACACTTTAAGTATTTAAATATTAAGCTATACAACCAATTTTAAAATGTGTTTAATGACCAAACACTGTTACTACGCTATGTCTTGTCTTAGGAATACTGTTTTACACTAGACATTGATTATAACTTCAATGAAATAGTTATTTGTAATATCATCTAGTTTCTCTTTTAATCTTACTGCAGAATGTGAAATAGTTTGATAGAGTTGGAATTGACTTATTAATAATCTTTGCTTCTAGACAGGCAAAACTATAAATTTGAAACATGTTACTATTTTGTCTTCATACTTACTGTAGTGTTTCTGTGAGTAACGTTTTTAACTCTTGCTAGTAACATGGAGGCTTATTAAACGAGGACACATTAATAGTTTGCACACTTTGATGGCCAGAGATTTGAAGGTGTAAGGAAGAATATTTGTTACAGAAACAACAAAAACAGGCTGTTAAAAATTTAAACTCTGTTGGCAGTTTCTACCTTTATATCATGGTGAATATTTCTTCCATTTGAAACATAGCAGGAAACTTATTTTTGTGAGGCCAAAAACCCAACATTTTATTTCTAAGGAAACTGAGATAAAAGTATAAAGAATCTTTCAATACCTATTGCAGTAATTTTAGAGAATCCATAACCAAGTATTGAGTAGAACCAAATATTTAAACTAATTTTATTGATGTTGGTGATTTGTCTCCTTCATCAGCGTTGCTAGTGAAGTGTTTGTCTGGATGAAGGAAATTTGCTCAAATGAAAAGTTATAGTAGGTAGCCTTAAATTACAGGTGTAAATGTCAGTTGAATATCTACCAAAACTATTGAAGGATCTAAATATGACAAGATGAGTTTTACTTTCTAGAATAGCACAAATAGCATTTGTACTAGTAGAGAGTTTTATGAAAGTACAAATAGCATTTATTTTTTGCTACGTATCAGGCACTTCTTAGGTATTTTGTGTGCTTTATTTGATACTCACAAAACTCTAGTAGGGTTAGATATGGTACTAACATTTCATGAATTAGGAAACTATCCTCACGAGTATTAAGTTGTCTGGCATGGTTGATATAAAAGGGTGTGAGTGAGCCCTTGGAGAATTTCATGGCGGGTGAGGCACAAACATGCCATACAGACAAAACTTAAGTGAGAAGTTTTCTTGGGGGAAGGAAAAGGAAGGGAGAGAAAGAGAGAAGGAAAAAGAGGCAAAGACTTGCCTGCCTCTTCTGAAGAACAGTGAGAGAAAGATAGTGGGAGGAGGCGGAGCTTGTCTCTTAAAGGGACCTTGTGCATCTGCTTGCAGAGCCAGGGTACTGGGTGCCCCCCTCCAAGGGGCGGGGCCAAGGTGTGCCTGGATGCTATCAATGGTGGCACATGCCATTAATTCCAACACTCAGGAGGCAGAAGCAGAAGGAGTGCTGTGAGTTCGAGGCTAGCCAGGGCTAAATAGTAAGACCCTGCCTCAAAAACAAAACCAGCCACTAACCAACAAACAAGAATGTTAAGTAAATTTCCCATGGTTATGCTGTTAACTTTGAATTTGAACTCTGATCTGTGTGCTTTCAATTACATCACTAAATTGAGTTCTGTGGATTCATGAATGTTTCGTATTCCAGTGTTGTATGAAAATTTCTAAAAATAGGTCCAAATGTTGTTACTCAGTTAGGTTTGTTGTAAACTTTAAGACCCTGCTAGAGTCAGCAAAATGTGGTGTTCATATTTCATTTGGTGGTGTATGTAATTCAGCTGTGCTTTTTAATTTCAAGTAGGGTGCACTATTCCACAAAGAGTCACAATATAGACACGCTTCTCCAGGCTTTCTTCTCTTAACTACTTCTTCACTTTTCTTAACTGTTGCGATGAGAGGCATCAAAAGCTTGTGGAAAATCTCCCTAAGACTGATTTCTCAAGTGACTGTTCATATGTTACATTTTAAGTTTGTGGATAAGCTTGTGTTCTGTTCTGGCACTTAGAAGGTGCTCGGCATATTGATAAAAAGGCTTTATTTGTTGCCTATAGTAAGGACCATCCTGATCATTTTAAGAGACGTTCATTATAATTATTATCCTGTACAATTACAATTAACCCTTGTATCATTGGGATCTTCATCCATGGATTCAACCAAATGTCATTGTCCCCAAAGTGTTCTGATCTCTGAGTTTGAGGTCAGCCTGATCTACATAAAGTTCCAGGAAAGCCAAAGCTACGCAGGGAGAAAAGTGTGAGGAGGGTGGAGAGACGGCTCAGTGGTTAGGAGCACCATCTGCTCTTCCACAGGACCCAGGCTCATTCCTCACACCCACATGGCAGCTCACAGCTGTGTGTAACTCCAGCTCCACGGGATTCAACACCCTTAGACAGACATGTGGCAAAAACACCAGTGCACATAAAGTAAAATAAATAAATCGTTCAAAAAAACAATTGCATCTGTATTATGCATGTACAAATATTTTTGTGTCATTCCCCAAACAATATATATAACATTTACATTGTATGGAGAATGTGTGTAGATGATATTTACAAATACAATGATTCCTTGAAATAAATAGGGAATTTATCCCATGTCACCTCTGGATCTCAGAATTCTTGGATGCTTAAGTCTTGTATGTGAAATGGCATGGTATCTGCATATAAAGTGCACAATCTTCCCTTTTGCCTTCAATCACTTGTAGATTAATTATAATACCCAATTCATACATGCTAAAGTGCTGCATTGTAAAGATGGACCGCTACATAAGAATTATATAGTATTGATTGTAGAGTATATCCATGTAAAAGATTTGCAATGACTACTTTGCCTAATTAGTTAATGGTTTGCTGCTTGGGCACATAGGCATTTTAATTTATTGGAAAGTAATTATGACAGACTTTGGAATTTATATTTGGTTGTAGATTTGCCACCTAGTGCGTTAATGTGTAGTAAGTAGCATGTATTTTATATCTTACTCTTTTGTTTTCCCTTCCCTATAGTTACAAAAGGAAATGGTTAGTGTGCATATTTCAGAGCTTTCTTACAGTTCTGAATCATGATCTGTCATAGTAAGTACTAATGGACCACCACTTTCCCTCTTCCAAATACCAAGAACTCTTTGTTTTCCTCTGTCTTTTCACCCCCATCTTTGTCTCCTTATTAACCCATATGGTCATCACTATGAATAATCTGGTTAGTTTTTCCTCATGTGTAATTTTATGGAATGCACAATCTTAAAAGATGTGTCTTCTGCCTTAGTTTTTATATAATTGTGTTGAATGTAATCTTTTTAACTTGGTTTTCCATCTACTTTAGGTAAATTTACCCATATTATTGCATGCTGCTGTACTGTAAAGCATTGGATATGATTTAATTGAGTGGGTATCTCCCATTGTTTGATATCTGAATATTTAGCTTTTGTTGGTAATTTATTTGCTTCTCATAATTGTGAGTAAGATACCGTGGACAGTCTGTGTTTGTTTCCTATGTGTGTGTATGAAAGCTGCTTTGCAGAGTTGGTTAATGTTTTTAGCACCAAGAGCATAACATCCTATGGGGTTATATGAATTTGTAATCATGCCAACAAATGTGTAAGAGAATAAAGGTTTTGTTGCTGTTGTTATCCTTTTTAACACTTTGTAGTGTTGTTTTTAACTTTTACAAATCAAAAGGCCATAATGAGTGTCTCTTGATTTTGATGTATCATGATACAGAATATTTCTTTTTAAACATTTATTTTTATTATTTTGAATTATATATAGGTATGTTGTTTGATGTTAGTATTTGCATTTGAGTGCAGGTGCCCGCAGAGGTCAGAGAGAAGCATTTGGATTCCTGGACCTGGAGTTAGAGATGGTTGTGAGTCTGCTGACTTGGATGCTGGGAACCAAAGTTGTGTCCTCTGTAAGAGCAGCAAGTGCTCTTAACTACTGAGCCATCTCTCCAGCCACCCTGGAAGCTTCCTTTTTGTTTTTTGACCTTTTGATTTTTCTTCAGTTGAATTCCTTTTTTTCTCTCTTGTCCATTTTCCCTTTTTTGTTTGCTTTGATTTGTAAGAGTTCTGTGTATTCCTTATTCTATATTTTTGGTTGTGAGCCTAGCCTTTAACGGCTGAGCCATCTCTCCAGCCCATGTATTCCTTATTCTAAATCTCTGTAGATTGTGAATTTCTTCTTTCAGTTGCTAAATTGTTATTTTCAGTGTAGAAGGTTGTTTAGGAAGAACAGTTTTAAATGTTTTACCATTTTGGGAAATCAGAATCGTGATCTACAACCTTGCAGTTATTATTTGTTGCCGATTTGGCATAAAAATAATAAAAGTATAATTTATATCTATGGATATGTAAACTTTCCAAATGAAAAGCCCCAGGAGGTTGTATAAAATGTTATACCTCTCACACATGCAAGACACTTAAATGTTAACTTAGAATAAATGTGGAAACAAATACGAAAATTATTTTTTAACAACTTCTTTATTGACTCTTTGGGAGTTTCACATCATGCACCCCAATTCTGCACACTTCCAGATTCCCCATCTTCCCTCATCCCTGCCATGCCCCCCACATAAGGAAAGAAATCAAAGTGAGCAAGCAAGCAAACAAAAGCAAATAAAATAAAAAATCAAAACCCAAGACAATAACCACAGCAGAAAAATCTCTTTGCATCTTCTTCCCTGCTTCTCTAATACCACTTTATTTGTCCTGATGTCAAAGGAGGGTTCAGCGTGCCATACATATAGTATACCTCTTTGTCCCGTCAGTTTTACTGGCAAATGTCTATTGCAATGAGTCACTGGTCTAGTTCAAGGCCTCTGGTTTCTGGTACACCATCATCATTGGGTGCTCACCAGAACTCCTCTGGGATGTCTTGTGGCTGCCTTGAGTCTTAGAGATCTTTTGGGTATTGTCCCACAGGACTAGTCCCTTCACCAGCTCAAGCAGGTCCTAGTTAGGGTAGATGCTAGGGTGGATCAATATAAGGCCTGGATAATAGCCAAGCTGGTCAGCCTGGACCACTGGGGCCACCCACCTCGGTTGAGTGGGTAGAGTCACCTCCTCTACGTTTATACCCTCAGGGTCAGTTCACTTTGGCCTGTGGTGAGGGATGGGGGCCATCTCGCCAGTGTGCAGGGGACAACTCTCTTGCTCAGGTGTCCAGCGATAGGCAAGGCCAGCTTTTCCAGGGCCAGCAAAGGTCATGGTCAGCTCAGTGTGGCCCTCTGAATTCATCTTACATGGTTCCTAGGGCCTCCTGAGGTGACACAGGTCACAGACATGCAAAGAGACCCCCACAGATATGGCCCTCACCAGCAACTTGGGCCCAGTAGATATCCTGGTTTTGGGCAGATGGAGGAACAGGCCACTCAGATTAGAATGGTTGCGGCCCTAACCTTGGGCCTCTATGTGACCTTTGGTGGCAATGCAGGACCTGGACTTCAGCACCTATCCCAGCCATGGTAGAACTATGGACTCCAACATGGTCCTCAACAGTGCCTGGGTGTGGATGTTACCACTGCTCCAGGTAGTATGGCCCTGAGACGCCAACATGGCCCTTGATCTCTGGTGTCTGATGGCCTTTGATGATAACAGGTGCATTGACATCAACACAGACCCTGGCTACAGTAGGGCCATGGATCCTGATGTGGCCCTCGACTGCAGCTCTGGCTTGGATGTCACCATGACATTGATTAGCAGTGTAAGCCACTCAGATCTGGATACATCCTGGTCCTCGAACACCAACCTGGACTCAGGTGGCTGATCTGACCCTGGGCATCTTCATGGCACTTGGTGGCAACACAAGCCCCACATGCTAATCCAGACCCTTGCTGCTGTAGGCCACAGACTCAGACATGGCCCTCGGCAACAGCCTGGACTCAGATGACAACATGACCCCTGGTGGCAGCACAGTCCACCCATATCTGCATGGCGCCTGCTATGGCATGGCCTTCAGACTCCAACCAAATTGCAGTCTCGGGCCTAGATCCTGTGTCTCTGTATTTGCCCTAGTGACACCCTGGTCTACAGATTTCAACACAGACCCTGGCTGCATCTGGGCCATGGACCCAAACATGGCATTAGGCCACAGCACCGCCTGCTGGCATCCTAGCTCTGAGTGGTAGCCTGGCAACTCAGATCAGGATGACTCTGGTAGCAGTGTGACTCCTGGATACCAGGCTTCATGGGACATGGGCATCAACATAGACCACAAACCCAGGCATGGTCCTTGGCAGCAGAGCAGCCTATGCCTGGTTGTCACCATGGTCCTAGGTGGCAGCAAAGGCCGCTCTGATTGATATGACCCCAGGATCAGCATGGATTGTGGACCCAAACACAGATTAAGGAGGCCGTCCAGGCCACTGGAATCAGCACAACACTCAAGGAAAACAGGAGTCATGGACATCAACATAGATCATAGCTACTGTATGGACAGGGACCCCAATATGACTCTTGGCAGCAGCCTGGCCTAGACAACATCCCCAGGTGGCAAGCAGGCCTCCAACATCTGCTTACTCCTCACCATATTCACTTTTTTCCCTTTCTGCATCTTTCCCATAGTGCATGAACCATCCCGTTTCTCTATTGCAATTCACCATCGCATATTTCCTTATTGTAATAAGGCACACATGTCCAGTGCCACAAGGTGTCTTACGGACCCCTGGCTGTTTTCCCGCCAACCAGGGTCTGGGGGACCCAAGGTGTCTATTGACCTTGTGGACCCCGACCAGCTAGCCCCTATTTGAGCGGTTGAGCATCAGGTGGGGTGTCTGGAAATTATTTATATGAATAGTTGGTAAAGCTCATTTTTCCATTCCATCTCTTAAATTATGTAATACTATTATTTTTCATCATTAATATTTAATTCTTATATTTAGTAGACAGTATGTGAGTTAGTTATTCACGTATTTGCATAGCTTGTCAATTCCTGAAGTTGGTCAGATTTAATATTGAGTATTAAAAAGATGTTATTCATTTTCACAGTTTACTAATATTTGCAAACCTAGGATCCTAAGTGCAGTTTTTCTGATTGCTGTGGTAATTTTTGGTGATAAAAATTTTTTAATTTTTAATGTCCATGTTTTCTTGTATTATAATTGGCTTACACTGTTTTAAGGAATTGCTTCTTAAACTCACACACTTTAAGAAATTGCTTCTTAAACCCAATTCCTGGGGTTAAAAGACATGTACCTGTGTTTTCTTATAAGACATTAATTATTTTTGAGACAGTCTCCCTAGGTAGCCCAGAGTGGTCTTAAATTTACACTACTTCTGTCTTAGCTACCAAGCGCTGAGGTCCCAGGTTCGTGCCACCACCTTTGGCTTCTACTAAAATATGTGATGCTTTACTTTATTATTTCTTGTGTTTAAGTCATTTGATATGCTTTTTAAAATAGAGCTTTATGTTCGACGCAGAACCGAGGAAGGCCCAGATCTCCTAAGTACTACAACCACACATAGCTTCCCCTATTTCCATGCTCATCAGAGTGTGTTTATTGACATTGATTAACATGCATCAATACATCGTTTTCATCCAAAGCCCAGTCTACATTAGGTTCATGTTTGATAAAGTATATTCGATGGATTTGCTCAAATGTATGATAACATATTTACCGTTGTCTTAGGGTTTCTATTGCTGTAATGAAGCACCATGACCAAAAGCAACTTCAGGAAGACAGGATTTATTCTGCTTTTACTTCCACATCACAGTTCATATTAAAAGATGTCAGGGTAGGAATTCAAACAGGGTAGGAACCTGGAGGCAGGAGCTTGCACAGAGGGGATGGAGGAGTACGGAGTACTTCCTACTGGCTTGCCTTTCATGGTTTGCTCAGTATGCTTTCTTACAGCATCCAAGACCATTTGCTCAGGAGTGGCACCACCCACAATGGGCTTGGGCCCTCTCACATGGAACATTAATTAAGAAAATGCCCAAAGGCTTGCCTACACTTAATCTTTTGGAGGCATTTTCTCAGTTGAAGTTCCTCCCTCATAAAATTAGCCAGCACAACTATTATACTATCCTTCAGAGTAGTGGACTAAGAATCCTCTGTGACTCTTCATTTCTGTCTCTGCTCTGTTCCCTGAGAGCAGCTGATCTTTTTTTCATGGTTTTTGTAGCTTTTCTTTTCCAGAATGGCATGTAGTTGAAGTTATACTTTTTCATGTAGCATTCATGTTTTCACTTCTTTTACACAGTAATGGGCACTTATGTTTCCTCTATATCCATTCATGCTTTGATAAGATTTTTTTTTCTGAGGGAGGGTCTCTTGGATCACAGACTGGCTTTAGACTTGCTATATAGCCTAAGATGACCTTGAACTTCTGATCCTTTTGCCTCCATTTCCCAAGTGCTAGGATTATAGATGTGTGCTACTACACTACAGATTGTGTGGTGCTGGGGGTCAAACTCATAGGTACTAGGCATGTAGTCAACCAATGGAACTACATCTCTAGCCCAATACTGTCTTAACTCTTTCTTGAATTATAGTCTGTTGTTTTGGTTCATTTACTTACCAAAGAACATCTTGGTTGCTTCCAAGTTATAAAATAATAAACTACTAAGAATATCCTGTTGTGTGGGTACAGGTTTTTAATTTCCCTGGATAAATGCCAAGTAAAATGACTGTTAGATTGTTAGTTTTGTCACTACCAATCCATACTGCCAAATTGATTGCAGTGTGTGCTCACACACAAGGGACAACAGCTTCTCTTTCTTCACATCCTTTGCAGCATGGAATAGTGTCCTCAATTTTAGTGATTTTTGATTATTGAGTAAATGTCTGGGTTATCATTTCTAATGTTTAAAACTATAATGTATATAAAACACCCTTATAAATTTTATATAGAATACCTTTTCATCAGCTAATTTCATTCCTAAATTGGTTTCTTTGACCGAGCTCTTCTGGTTAGAATTAAGGCTGTATCATACTAGGTATGTAAGAATTATGCCTGAAGTTATTCTTAATTTGTAGCTGGCTTCTTCCTTGTAATATTAGTTTGTGTTTTGTCACTTTATTCCCTAAAATCTGTGTCAGTAAAGATCATTCTTTAACTTCTCTGTTGATTCCCATAATATTCACCAGTTATAGCTTAAGCTTTGTATTTTCTCCAAGTCCAACCTATTCCTGCTCCTTTGTAATCAAGAAATCACTCACCTTGTCATGGTATACCACAGTGAGAACCTACTTAACTTTCTTTCTCTTTAAACTTCAAGATTTTAGTCCTTCTCTCCCTGCCCTCCCCATCCCTACAATATTTTTGCTTTGCTGTGTCTATACTTTTCTGTTCTCTTCCATTCTCTGTAGTACCTATGTTTTATTCTTTGCCGTCTGAGGTTTTTTCCCCCTTGTTTATTGCCTGAAAGTATGTTCATGTCTCATGTTTTTACTAGAATTTTTAATACCATGATCTTTCAGATTTCTTTTATAATCACAGTTATTTAAAGAAATACCTTAGCTACCTTTATCTTTTTGCTGCTTTATCTAAATATGACTTCTGTGTCATTTGTTCCATTAAAATTATTCTCTTAAAGACATCAGTGGTCTTCTGTTTCTAATCCTTAGGGACACCTGATATTCCTTCAACTTCTTGGAACTTTCATGTTTATACTTTGAAGCCCCCCCACCTGTTTTTTTATATATGTACACATAAGCGCACTCGAGAGTTCATGGCTAACTGATGTGTGTGCACTACAGGATCTCACTTAATTCAAGGATAAGATGGAGCACCAAGAACCCATAGTGCTGAACAGAAAACTGAAGGGAACTTCCTGCCTCCTTTTCTCCTTCTTTGATTCTGTTGTCTCTTTAGCCTTATAGATCAAATGCCCAGAAGCCCATGGCTAACTGACCAACCTGTGTATTCTATGCCAAATCTTGTTGGCCTTATTCACCTTAATCCATTCAGCTGTGTTACTTGGGGAATGACATTGTATTCAGGATGGCAATTATTTTCTGAGAAGTGAGTATAGGATAGGTAAAAGCACATGTGTTTAAACTCGTTCAATAACTTTCTTTTAATTGTAGAATGAGATAGACCTTCCATTTTCTAGCACTGATTTTCTAGACCTTTCTTTCTGTCTGTCTTAAGGTAGGGTGAAGAGGATGGTCAGTGCAATATGGAAATGAATATATTTACCAGAGAAAGAACTTACACACAAGCTGGAAGATCAGAAGCGTGGCAGGCTTCCAAAAGAGAGAGAGCTTTTTTTGCTTTTCCTTTCCTTTTTTTCTCACCTGTGCCCATATTGTGGGCTCACCTCTACACTAGGGAATATTGAACTATAGGAAGATGTATGAGTCACATTTCTTTTTTTTGGAGTGTGGGAGGGTTTGAGACAGGGTTTCTTTGTGGCTTTGGAGGCTGTCCTGGAACTAGCTCTTATAGACGAGGCTGGTTTTGAACTCACAGATCCACCTGCCTCTGCCTCCTGAGTGCTGTGATTAAAGGCTTTCACCACCACTGCCCAGCTGTGTTTTTATGATGCTTCTAGTTTTCAGAATACTAATATTGTCTGTCTTCATGAACAGTATTTGGCAAATTGGACAATTCTCTAACTCTACGAAGAAAGTTATATTCATGAAGAATCAAAGTTTAGGTCTTCCCCCTCAATCTATCTTTGACATGATCTCATTATGTAGTCCAGGTTGTCCTCAAGGTCACATTCTTACCTCAATTTCCCAAGTACTGAAACTACAGGCATGTGCCACCATATTATGATGCATATAAATAAGTGCATTTAGTTAATTAATCATTTAGCATTTGTGGCCATTTGCAAAATAGACTGTCTCCAATTTTAACTCGTATCATTGAATATATCACTTAGTGAAATGGCTACATTTTGTGTCACTACCATTTTACTCACTGAATGTCTCTAGTACCTGGCATACTACTTATGCTCAATAAATGCCCAAGTTGATAAGTAATGTAAAATTGCTTTTAATCTTCTGATCAATCTGCTATTTCTAAATTTCTAAGATCTCTTCTCCTTGACTATGCTAGATATCTGGTCATATTTATTAGTAGCCATCTTAACCTCTTCAGTTGACTCTTATACTAAAGTATTTTGACTATTATGGAAGTATCTATGCAATTTTCCCCTCTACTGGTGAAATTTTTTAAAGATTGTTTCATTTTTTTTTTTACATTTAAAATTTTTATATTTAAATTAGAAACAAGTTTGTTTCACATGTCACTCCCAGCTCCCTCTCCCTCCCCTCCTTATCCCCCCCCAGCAGCCTCCCCAGGCCCCCACCCAATCCCCACTCCATACCCCAGGGAGGGTGAGGCCCTCCATTGGGGATCTCCAGAGTCTGTCATTTCGTTCAGGGCAGGGTCTAGGCCCTCCCCCCAAGTGTCCAGGTTGAGAGAGCATCCCTCATTGTGGGATGGGCATGTAAAGTCCATTTGTCTGCCAGGGATATATGCTGATATACTGCCCCAAGCCCATAGATTGCCTAGGTCTCCTCACATTCAGGGGTCTGGATCAATCCCATGCTAGCCTCATTAGTCTGGGGTTCAGGATCTCCCCCTTGTTCAGCTCAGCTGTTTCTCTGGTTTCAACAGCCCAGTCTTGACCCCTTTGCTCACCACTCCTCCCTCTCTGTCACTGGGTTCCAGGGGTTCAGTTCAGTGTTTAGCTGTGGGTGTCTGCCTCTGCTTCCGTCTGTCACTGGATGGAGGTTCTAGGATGGCATATAAGATAGTCGTCAAACTCATTATCATGGAAGGACATTTAAGGTATTCTCTTCACTATTGCTTAGTTTGCCATTTGATGTCATCTTTGTAGATCTCTGGAAATCTCACTAGTGCCAGATCTCCCTTCAAACCTAAAATGACTCCCTCTATTATGGTATCTCTCATCCTGCTCTCCTCTATTCTTCTCCCAACTCAACCTTCCTGCTCCCCCATGTCCTCCTACATTGTTTCATTTTGCTGGGCATAGTGGCACATTCTGTAAGTCTAACACTTGGGAGGTGTGGCAAGAGTGTTGAGATCTGAGGATCAGCCCAGGGTATATGATGAGACCTTATGTTACAGGCAGGTGTAAAATCTAAGTAATTGATCTTGCTTCATAGATCACTTTTATTCCCTTCTCTTTCTTCTTTTTTTCATGGTGTGGGTCGGGGGGAGGACTGTGAAGATAGCTATGTTAACGTATAGATACTTTCATGACAGCCTAACTTTAAAATCACAGCAAACTGAGCTTGTGTGCCTGCGTAATTGAAATCTTACACTTTGTGATGAATTTCTAGGATTGAGCATTCATTGAAGAATTTGAGTGCTTTATTTATTTGTGCATTGCAAATACTGAACTGTAGTACTGCTTGCAGACTCCATGGGTCTGCTTAAATAAATTCATATCTGCCTTTATCTTTGGGAAAGAGACTTTTCACATAGTTATCACTTTTAACTAACATTGTATATAGCTACAAAGTACAAAAGTCCTGCATATTTTGTACTAGATAAAAATATTTGTGACAATTACATAAATATTGCTAAATAATATGAACTCTGTAATTGAATATACTTGAGCTTTGATGTGCAAATTATACTAAATGCCCAGTTTGCTTCTTATGTAGCATAATTGAATTTCCATTTTGTTTCTACATAAACTCTATCTTTGTACTTCAACATCAAGAGAGTTCATTTTCCTATACATTTTTATTCTAGCTTGAGTTTCCACTGTGTTAAAACTTCATAGAAACTTACCATAAAATTCTCCCCCAGCATGTTAGCTCTCAACTTATAAACCATTGTTTTTCTTTTTTCATTACATCTTAACACTCAATGATCCTAGCATTTCAGAATTAAATACAGAATAATAAGGAAAAGGATGCTCTACTTTATTTTCTCTGTTTACATTAATTTTATCCTGGCAGATGCAATGTTTTTCTTAATGGTGCTATTCCTATGGCTTATCCTCAGTTTTCCCTTCTATGCTCTTTAAAACCTGATAACCATCCTTTTATTATGCCTTTCCCTTAAACTTGTCTTTGTAAGGAAGGAAAGTTACTGTATGTAATTCAGTTTTTGTTTTGGTGTTCCTGTTGCTCACTATGTGACTTGCTAAAAGCTAGTTCTGTTACCAGCATCTAAACTGCAGCAGCAGCAGCAACAACAAAAGAAGAAGCAGTAGGAACACCTCTGAAATTGAGCTTTGATTTTATTTCATCTAGCCTTGGACCTTCTGGAAAAAACAAAACACTGTTGTGTCCAGCTAGAGCCTAGAACATGATGTGTAGAGCTGTGTAGTATAGCCTGATGCTTCATTAGACTTCTGTAACTGTTTTTCTTTGAATATATCTGACATTTCTAGCACTTGATTTACTCTGGTGACTTTGGGTTTTTGTCACATATTCTGTCAGAAGTACTTACTAGGTCAAATTAGAAGCCCTGGTGAGCCACTGAGTCAGTGCTGAATGTGAAGGCCTAAGACATTACTGTGCACTGCTGAAGATTTTATAGGCACTGAATTTAAACATCATTAAATTAGTGAGCTATTTCTCTTTCTTCAATAATTGGCTTATTGGAACTTGATACTTTATAAACTTGAAGTTTTAAAACTTTTGTGTTCTGTAATAGCACTTGGGTTAAAAAAACAAATACTGAGACTGAGCCGGGCATTGGTAGCGCATGCCTTTAATCCCAGCACTCAGGAGGCAGAGGCCGGTGGATCTCTGTGAGTTCGAGGCCAGCCTGGTCTACAAAGCGAGTTCCAGGACAGCCTCCAAAGCTACACAGAGAAACCCTGTCTCGAAAAACCAAAAAAAAAAAAAAAAAAAAAAAAAACCCCAAAAAAACAAACAAATAAAACAAAACAAAAACTGGCCAGATGTGGTGGGCTTTTAATCCCGGTATCATGGAGGCAGAGGCAGTCAGACCTTGTAAGTTTGAGGCCAGCTTGGTCCACATAGGGAGTTCCAGGCTACCAGGGATGTAGTGTGAGACCCTTTCTCAGAAAACAAAACAACAGAAAACCCACTGTATATATTTGTACAAACACACATGCATTTATTCTATAGGGTTCTGTTTCAAACAATTTACTTTTTATCGTTTTTACTTCAGTAATGTTTTTGTTAACTAGGAATTAACATAGCCTAGGGCTACACAGGTCAAGATCATTAATATCACTGTTTTTTACCTCCACATCCTAATCTTGTCTTGTGTAATGTCCTGTGCTTAGTATCCTCTGACCTGGCTCATTTACAGTTGACATTTTATTTTTTATTGGTAGGAGTATACTCTAAAATAATAAATATTATGTAGAAAGTGGCTATTGTGTAGTCATTTATTATATGTAGTCATGATGATTTGATGTCGGCCAACTAATGCGTTGCCATTAAAATTTAAATTAGTGAAATTAAATAAACTACTCAATAGCCACATTTGGCCAGTGGCTCTTATATTGAATAATGTCAACTTTTGATTATCATACAACTTTGATTATCATATAAAATTCTATAGAATTTTTCTAGAAAATAATTGTTTTATTTCAATGTTGTGAATTTAGATGAGACCAAAAGTCCCTTGTAAATTATATTTCTGAAGTAATATATTAGTATGGCTTGACAATAAATCATTCCATTTAAACATGATTTCCTAAACCTAGTGGTGGTGGCACACACCTTTACTTCCAGCATTCAGTAGGCAAAGGCTGGTATATCTCTTGTGAGTTCAAGGCTAGTGTGGTTTGTGTTTCAGGGCAGTCTAGGTATACAAAGGGTTTCTCTACACAGAGGGAAGAAAAAGAATGCTTTCCTAGACTGAATCCTTGTGATTTTGCTTAAAATCTGACTGAGAAACGTCAGCGTTATAGTTGGTTAAGTATTATGTAAGTTTTTTTTTTTGTTGTTGTTGTTGCTCTGAAGACAAGGCTGGCTCCAAACTCAGAGAGCCACCTGCTTCTGCCTCCAGGTGCTGAGATTAAAGGCATGTGCCAGCACCTCCCGGCTGAGTATTATGTAAATTTTTATGTAATGCTTTCAAATAAGAAGTAAAATATAGGTATTGAGATTTAAGTTTATTAAGGTATAAACTGATGGATACTTGTGTTTTGAAATTTATAGAAAAGAAAGTATGAGTTTAGGAACTACATTCTTTGAGGAATTTCAGGGTTCATCTCAGGTATCGAAAACATCAGCTAATTAGTAACAATTTGTCTAGTGCTTTTTCCGAATTGCTGTCTTAAACAAGTTTTCTTAGAAATTTTGTATTTTGAATGTTTTCTCTGTCGATCAAAGTGAAGCAGTTTTGGCCACAGCCTCACGTCATTATGACAGAACTAGAATGGGGCATGTTTGTATCAGTTGGACTCGCTGAAATCATGGGTTTCTTCATTGCTTTTTACTAATACCAGTTTGTTGACTTGCATTGTACTTTTAAAAGATGCTGTTAGAGCTTTTTCGAATTTGCTGGCTGTATTTTTAAGAGTGTTTTAAAAGTTTTATTTCTTGAATATATTGTTGAAACACATAAACCAAAAGAATGAAATCCCTTATTTCTAAGAGTGGCTGCAGCCACTCTTTTTGTAGGCATTTGTGTTCATGTTATTCCCTTTCAAGACTTAAGCAAACAAAATATATTGGTAGGAACTACATTTACCATTGTAGTGATTAGTATTTATCAAATGAAATATTTGCTAGCCACAGAGACTCGCACCTGTAATTCCTGAATTTAGGAGTATGAGGAGGAAGGATTGCTTTGAGCTTCAGGCCTGCCAAGCCAATATCTCAAAGGAAATAGACAAAGCCAAATACTTTATACTCCTTACCTTTGCCGAGTATGCTATGTTAAAAACTATGATGTTTTGAAAGAAACACTGGACCTGGCCATTAACCATTGGAACTGCATTGTTAGCAATAATGCTTGTTGTGATTGATAACATTCAGTATGGTAGCCACTAGGAACACATGGTTAGCCTAACCCTAACCCTAACCCTAACCCTAACCCTAACCCTAACCCTAACCCTACACTCTTTTTAAGGACCTCTCTATAATTTTTAGAAATCTTGAGTAAGGCCGGGCATGGTGATACATGCCTTTATCCCAACATTCAGGTGGCAGAGGCAGACAGATCTCTGAGTTCAAGTTTAGCTTGGCCTACAAAACAAGTTGCAGGAATAAGGAAGTCTGGCTAATTATCCAGTGCTATTCTGTATAAAAATCAATTTATTAAAGATAAATATATTATTCAAATGTCTGTGGGAGAGCATTTATCTGATCATCTTATATAAAATAAAATGACAGTTACTTTCATGTATTACTATAAAAACTGAGGCATATAAAAGCTTCGTTACTTAAATCACTACTTTCTTATTAAATTTTAATTACCATTTACTCAACACCTTTTATGTATCATTCATATGTTGACTTTAATTTACAATAAAAGTAAAAGATATTTGTTAATTTTTGTTACTAAGTTTTATATGGACTGGAGAGATGCCTCAACTGTTAAAGGCTAGCTAGCATCACGAACAAAACTACAAAAATAATTATATAACACTCCTGTCCCCACTTTGCCTTGTTATTGGTCTACTGTGAAGATTAGATGAAATATAGCATTATTTTATGTAATTGTTCTTAATGAACTCCGTAAGTATTGTTACTTAGCTTCTTTTTTATTGCTATATTAAGATACCATGACCTTCTGGGTGTTGGTGGTACACTCCTTAATCTCAGCACTCTGGAGACAGAGGCAGGCGGATCTCTATGAGTTTAAGTTCCAGGACAGCGGGGGCTGTTACACAGAGAAACCCTGTCTCAAAAAGAAACAAAAATTAAAAATAAAAACAGACCAAAGCAACTGATGGTTCTGAGTTTATTGGGGGCTTATGGTTTCAGAGGGTGAGGCCATGACCATCACAGCAGGGAGCATGACTGCAGGCAGGCATGAGCTTACATCCTGACTCACAGGCGCTAGGCAGAGAGCTAACTGGCAGTTTCATGGGTTTCTGAAACAGCCCACTGCAAGTGACACACCTCCTTCAACAAGGCCTCCTGATCCTTTCCAAATAGTTCCACTAATTATCAACCAAGCATTCAAATGTATGAGCCTATGGGGCTATTCTCTTGGTGGCACACGCCTTTAATCCCAGCACTCAGGAGGCAGAGGCAGGCGGAGCTCTGTGAGTTCGAGGCCAGCCTGGTCTACAAAGTGAGTTCCAGGACAGCTTCCAAAGCCACAGAAAAACCCTGTCTCGAAAAACCAAAAACAAAAACAAAAAAACAAAAAAACCCACCACACTTGCCTAATCTTCCCCATCCATATAAAGCAGCTGAATAATTCTTTGTAAAGTCAGTAGTTAAGTTTTAATTGATGTTATACAGTTACTTTCATGTAATACTATAAAGTCTAAGGCTGTAAAAATTTTATAATTTGAATTACTGCTTTCTTATTAATAGTTATTTTAATTGTGACTTTTATGTATCATGCATATGTTGATTTTGACTCATAGTAAAGGTAAGAGATATTTGTTAATGATTTTTATAATGAGACAGAGGTGAAGGTATGTGTCCATACTGCATAGTAAGGTATCCCAAGAAGAATTTAGAAGTAGTTCCATGTCAGTCTAAGGCAATGTTTGTTGTTCTGTTATTTTATATTTTAAATGATAATGGAAGTTGTGTATTTTCTAGTAAATATTTCCCTCCTTCACAGTGTGATTTGAGATTTACCGTGTTTTATACTATGAGAGAGTTATAGAAAGCATGGAGTGTTAGTGTATAGGTCCATGAAATCTCACAAAAGTGTCAATTTAGCTTCAGTCGTTTTACAGGCAGCAACATGAGACTTGGAGAGGTTCAGTGATTTGTCCGCTGGGTTTATTTCCTTTTTACATAACAATACTTGACACAATCCAGTTGGATATTAGATATAATGTAAAAGGCGAGAATTATTTATTTGGCTACCTGTATTGGAGGTTCTAGTGTAAGATGTGCTGCCTCCATTATTTTGGGCCTCTTGTGGACATGCTAGATGGCAATTACAGTGAGCCTACAACAGAATAAACTACTAGCCTCATGTCTAGGAATCTACAAAGGAAGATGAAGGAAACTAGGCTCCCCAGTCCCTTGGAGGACATGCTCTCGGTGGCCTGAAGACCTGCTGGGCACACCTCCTGCCAATAGCATCACCTGAGTGACAAGGCCTTTGACACTCTGACATTCCCTTAGACCAAACACAGCACCCCTGCCAAGAACACGAGCTCTGGAATGTATGTGCTTTCACAACCTTGATTTTATGCTTTTAAAATTATTTTTATGTTAATTGGTGCTTTGCTAGAATGTATGTCTGTATGACAGTGCTAGATTCCCTGAAACTAGAGTTACAGACAGCTATGAGCTACCTTGTAGATTCTGGGAATTGAACCCAGGCACTCTGGAAGAACAGCCAGTGCTCTTAACTGCTGAGGCATTTCTCCAGCCCCAACACCTTGGTTTTTATTAATACAGACAAAATACAGGTTTACGATAAGTTTTTGAAGAATTGAGAAAGGCTGTCTTTTGTAAGTGGTTTATTGATAAATAATTGTTGGTAGGCAGCAAATTTCATGTGTTTATAATGAGATATTTTGACATACTTTCATGCTTGTGAAATTATCAACATAACAAAAATGTCCATTATCCTAAAAGATTTTTGTGTAAGCATTTGTAATCCTGTGTTCATGTCATTAGTTTTTTTTTTTCTCTCAGCTTTTGGCAACTTCTTTCTGTTTCCTGTCTGTATTTGTTCTTTGTATTTTCTGTGAGGAGTCAGTGTCATCTGTAGTTTGCTAGGGGCTCAAGCTTCATTCAAATACTGATTTTTAAGAATATATCATGCTCGAGCTGGGCATCAGTGGCTCACACCTTTCTAATCCCAGCACTTGGGAAGGCAGAAACAGGCGGATTTCTGTGAGTTCGAGACCAGCCTAGTCTACAAAATGAGTTTTAGAACAGCTTCCAAAGCAATACAAAGAAACCCTGTCTCGAAAAACCAAAAAAAAAAAAAAAAAAAAGGTCATGCTCTTGCTTATGTTAATAATTCAACTTGGTTGAGTAACATATTTTATGGATTGTGTCAGAATTTGTTTATTTCACTGGTGATAACATTATGATTATTGTTAGATTTGGGATATTAATGCAGCTTCCTTATGTGTACATTTTTTGATTTATTATATAATCAAAGTAACATTGCTTTCAGTATTTATCTAAAATAATAGGTTTATGTAATCCTCTTAGCAATATATTATCTCATAGTAAATCTTCATTTTGTGTAATGATTATATAAATTGGTTGTGGTGTCTTTCTGTTATGTGACATGATGATCATTTCTTTTGTGTGATTTGTATATATATGTATATATATTTATATTGTCTCTCTCTTTCACACACACACACACACACACACACACACACACACACTGAACTTGGCCTTGATGTCTGTACTTTTGAGCCATCTTCCTTATATTTCCATTCTCAGTTTGTTACACATCTAGATGGGACTGCAGGTTTTATGAAGATAAATACTGTCAAGTTAATGTCATAATTACTGCCAAATTTCTCAGTATACTATAGTTTCTTTTTTACAAGTTTATATTTTAAATTTTTCCAGTTATTTTGGTAAGGATATACTGTTAATTGTATCTCTGATTATTACAGAATATTGGTTTTTCATTTACTTATTGCCTATTCTGAATTACTTTTTATATGAGTTACCTGGTTATGTTTTCTTAACCAAAATATTATGGGAAAGCATTTTTAATCTCATTTCAAATTTCTTTATGTCAGAACACTAGAAAATGACAAATGTAATCTATGTAATTTATATTAAAATGGTAAATGTTCTGAGGTCTCTCGTTGTCTATCATTTGCTGTATTTCTATTTTGTGTTTGAAGGAAATCCACTTACTAAAAATTATTAGCATATTGGATACAATATTCTGCGTCCGTGTGTGTGTGTGTGTGTGTGTGTGTGTGTCTGTCTGTGTGTCTGTGTCCGTCCGTCCGTCTGTGTGCTTTTGTGTGTGCTGGAGATTGAACCCAGAGTTGTGTTCCTGATAGGTAAACAGTCTACCACTGATTTACAAATTGGCCCTGTTTTTTGATTCTCTCCCGCACATAATGTCTACTGATACTCTGTATAAGCACAATGGTAGCCTACCTGTTATCCTCTAATTTGGTGTGTGGTTGAACCTGCTAAACCTGTAATTCTTGTATTATATGAATAAGAGTAAGGAAACTAGTTGTGGGTATTAGCAGGTTCTCTATAGGTTTTTGTTGTTCAGCTCCACCTGCAATGGAATGTGTCACATTAGAAACTTTATTTTGTTTAATAATACAGTATTCTATAGCTCATGTATGACTTCCATATTGCTTATGGAAAAGTTGATGAGCTAGTGTGATTCTTTTTCTCTTTCTTGTTACTTCTAAGTATTCTAATTTTCTATAACCATTTCTCCATTTAATGAATACTTACAAACATCTTCTGGATTTGAAAACTATTATTTTAAGGCCTGTTCATCA
Source organism: Mesocricetus auratus (assembly GCF_017639785.1). Taxonomy (NCBI): domain Eukaryota; kingdom Metazoa; phylum Chordata; class Mammalia; order Rodentia; family Cricetidae; genus Mesocricetus; species Mesocricetus auratus. The sequence goes on from NW_024429193.1 coordinate 15,861,795, forward strand.
TATTTAATAATAATCAGTAAATTTTCTTTTCTCATGAAGATTAAATATGGCAGTGATGGTTCTTGAGGAATTAAATGATTAGGCAAGGATCGTGGGACTTGAAGGGAACCACGAGTCACCTGCTGAACTTAGAGTAGTGAAGGATGGGGGAAAGGAAACATGCAACCCAAATTGCCATGAAAGAAAAAACATTGATTTCTGGTTTCAAAGACCATGATATAAACTTTTTAACAAAGTGAGAATTGATAGTGGGAAAATACATTCTAAAAATGTCACTAAGAGTAAAAATTATATAGAGTGAAATATAAACATGTTGAGACTTAAATCTGTGATTTATTAGATGATGCATTTTTGTCCTTAAATGAACTTAAAAAAATTTAACCTTGGTCTTAAATTGAATAGTTAAAATTTTAGAAAATATTTTCTTAGTACATTATATTTTTGACTATAATAATGTACCAAGAATTCTTACAGAGAAAATAAAAAGTGATTAATATAGTATTGACCCATTGATTGACTATGAAGAGTGAAGGAATTGTTTTTTGTTTTTGATTTCTGGAAACAGGGTTTCTCTGTGTAACAGCCCTGGCTGTCATGGAAGTTGCTTTGTAGACCAGGCTGACTCGAACTCACAGAGATTCACCTGCCTCTGCCTTCCAAGTGCTGGGATTAAAGGTGTGCACCACCACCGCCCAGCATGAAGAGTGAAGGAAAGAAAATATAGAAATATAACAACTGATTACAGCTGTGCGTGGGTGGCGCACGCCTTTAATCCCAGCACTCGGGAGGCAGAGGCAGGTGGATCTCTGTGAGTTCGAGGTCAGCCTGGCCTACAGGGTGAGTTCCAGGACAGCTTCCAAAACAATACAGAGAAACCCTGTCTTGAAAAACCAAACCAAAACGAAACAAAAACAACAACAACAGAAACCAACTGATTACAAAGAATTGACACTGGATGATGGAGGATTTTGGCATCATTAACAGGAATGAGGAGATTTGGAAAAACTATTGAGGTGTTTATTTTGAGGCATACCGAGTTTAACATCCATAAAACAACTTGTGTAGTGAGGTGTGTGTAGGCAGCTAGAGATGAGAAACTGAATTAGGGTGGTGGAATGTACTCTAGGAAGTCATTGGGTAGTATTTCATCGTGCTATTAGTTATGTTAACCTGAGTGTATGAATATCAAATAATCAGGAACGGCTTGCCTCAAGATGAGTTCACGAAAGGAGGGTTCCTAGAAGTGGGCTGAGATTCTCAAATATTAGAGAGAAAACGTTTTCTAGGGCCCTTTCTCTTCTACACTTTGTGGTTATTATTTGTATTTGAGATAAGGTCTTTCTGTGTAGCCTTGATCCATCATGGGACTCACTATGTAAAGTAGGCTGGCCTTGAACTCGGAGATATCCATCTGTCTCTACTTCCCAACTGGTGGGATTAAAGGCATGTGCCACAGGCCCAGCCTTGGGCCATATTTTATATTAACTATATTAAGGAAGAAGTTCTATTTTATCACTTAGAATTCTGTGACATTTATACTTTTCACATTATCTTGTTCAAATTCTTAATAATTTGAAATTGATATAGCTGAACTTAGCGCTGTCTTTAGAAAAGAAACAATTGGAGTGTTTGAAAAACATCCTACAATAAACCAGTGACAGAACTATAACTAGAATTTACTTTTCTTATTCAGAATTCCCCTTGTCTTAGTCACTGTTCTGTTGCTGTGAAGAGACAGTGACCAGAGCAGCTCTTAAGGAAAACGTTAACTGGGGGCTGACTTACAGTTTCAGAGACTTCGTCTGTTAACATCATAAAGAGGGCAGGGAGACATTCATGGCCCTTGAGCAATAGCTCAGAAGTTACATCCTGATGTGCAAAGAGAGACTGAGCTTGGCATGGCTTTTGAAACCTCAAAGGCCACCCCTAGTGACACAACAAGATCATACCTCTTAATCCTTCTAATACTACCCAAGAGTTCTACTCCCTGGTGACTAAATAGTCTATATATGATTCTGTGGTGGTCATTCTTATTCAAACACTACACGTCTGCATTAAACAAACAAGGGGTCGCAGAGAATGACAGGCATTGGATCCTCAAACTGGAGTTACAGATGGTTGTGTGCCACCTTGTATGTGCTGGCAACCAAATTCTGAGTCCTCTGCAAAAGCAACAAGTTTTCTTAGCTACTCTCTAGCCAGAGTTTTCTTAACTACGGTCTTAGCCAGCACTCTAGCCCCCTCTGACTCTCTTCATCTACCTTTAGGAGAAATACGTTTTCAATTATGATTATGTAACCACTAATTAGTGTCAAAAATAAAGTAAACCATATTCTAAGTTATTCAGAATGTAATTATATATGTAATGTTAAATCATGGTTTATTATAATTAATGATGATGAATGTATCATAGAATAGAAAGTACTCTAAGTTAAGCATTATAAGTCAGAATCTACTCAAGACTGAATAGTTTCTGTGGACTATTTCTGGTATAGTTGCTATTTATAAAGCTTGTTTTTTGTCTCTTCCTTATTAATTTTTTAATTTGGTGTAAAAATTAGTAGTTTAGTAGCATCAAAAACTTTACATCCTTCTGGCCTGTCTCTTCTCTTTTGCATTTTCCTGAACAAAGAGCAGGGCCTTCTTGTTTTTTTTTTCATTTGTCTCTTTTATTTGTCTGTATCCATTTAATTTTTTTCTTCCTTTAGCTTTGGAGGGAGAAGTCTACAGGTAGAGTAAATGCAGAGATCTCACTAGAACTCCTTATTTGATCTATTTTCCTTCCTTCTCTTACAGTCTTAATGTGTCGTTTCACTGTGCTTATTAAATAGGAGAAAAGATAACTATTCCATCTTCTCAAGAACTAATGATATAACTCTGACTTACCTTTTAGTCCAAGCAGGGGTAGCTCTTCTGTCTCTCCTTTTAGGTAATTCCTAATCATTGCCCAAGTCTTAAAATACATATTACTTCCATAGAGTGTCTTGCAAATATTTCTTCAGCATTTATTTTAATCTAAAATTTGAGGGTTTCTTTTTTTGTTTGTTTTCTTTTCTCTGCCTTGGTCTTTTCCTCTATTGTATAATACAGTTCCTAGTTGTGACTTGTCTTTCCGTTGGAATAATACTCCTTAAGTATAAAGGTTATGGTTTCTAAAATAGATTTTATTGGGTAAATTTAGAGAAAAATGGATTGTCATGTAACCACTATGCGCTTGTTGAGTTCAACAGTTTTACTGCTGTACATTAAAGGTGAATGGACAGTAGGCTCCATATTTCTTTCTGGAGTAAGAATTTACAAATAAGCGAAGGGAGAAGGTCCAGATGGTCATAGAAATGAAATGATTCATGTAGTCATGGATTGTAGGTTTGTAAATTGTGTCTTTTTACCGTTCTATGTCTAGTGTCCAGGAATAGATTCTATTATAAATACTTAGTCAATATTTGTATGTATTTTTATAAAAGTATGACATATGTATCTTATTTTGGGGAAGGATTGTATAGTTTATGTTCTTATAAAGATGGTGTGTGGGAAGATGTTAAAACTAAAATTGCATTGCTTGTCATTTTTCTATTATGGTATTATTATCATTCCCTTTCCTTAAAGTGGAGATGCTTCCATTTCACAAAGAGTAATTAGATGTAATTAAAGATGCTACTTTGGGCCTGGATTAAGCATAGCTTCACTGTCACAGGTCTTCTGCATACAGACACCCTGTGATTGTGGAAGAACTTTAGGTGTTTCTTGTGCTAGTCTGAGCTGGGTTCACTGATGCAGCTGCAAGTCAGCTGGCGGCAAGCTGAATGTCCACTATGGGTTCAGTGTCTGCCATCTCACTTGTAATAGCAGGAGCAACTGTTGTACTTTGTTCTTTTCTAAACACACTCTGTGTGGCTCCTCCCTTTTTCCAGGGCTCCCTGCTCTTGCTAGTTGAAGAGTCTTGGTTTCAGATAGCATTTGAAATTGCAAGACTATAAGCAGAAGCTTTGAGTCTTCATAAAGCCAACCTCGAAAATTTCCTTAACATCACATGCTGTCACTTCTGCCACATGCTGTTAATAAGAGTAAGTCAAAAGGCTACCCAGAGACAGAATGAAAGGAGAGAGGAGTAGTTCATGGTCTTTTGTATTAGTACACTATTGCCTTCATAATGGGATTTTACATCTTTCTTAACACAAGTCAGACTGTCATTTTGTTGCCAAATTCTGCCCTGAATTTCCATGTACTCATATTAAAAATGAAAGACTTAAATTGGTAGATGAGCCCTGTGTATTTTATTATATCTAAGTCAGTATTTATGATGCTGAAGTAAAGGAACTGTCATAAACTATTTGTGTGAAGGGATTTAAATTAATATAGTTGCTATGCTAGTCAATATGAATATTGAAAACAGAATAACCAAACTGGGTGGTGTTGGCTCATGCCTGTAATTCCAGCACTTAAGAGGCAGTGGCAGGCAAATCTCTAATCCAGGCCAGCCTGGTTTATAAAGTGAGTTCCAGGACAGCCAGGTCTACACAGAAACCCTGTCTTGAAAAAAGAAATGAAAGAAGGGAGGGAGGGAGGGAAAGGAGGAGAGGGAGGATAAAAAGAAAGAAAGAAAAAAGAAAGAAAGCAGAGTAACCATATGATCCAGGTGTGCCCCTTAATACACATAATTGAAGGACTCCAGATTGACAACAGCAGAAAACTGGACATTATATTTATTGGCACTCTTCACAATTTATAGAATCAACCTAGATGCTTGTCAGTAGATAAATGAATAAAGAAAATGTATAATATGTACACTGTGGAGTTTTACTCAAGGTGAAAAGAATGAAATTATGTCATTTGCAAGAAAATGGATAGAAAAGTAGATAACCATGGTAAATGAAATAAGGAACATCCAGAAAGACGAATACTGTGTTTTCTCATATACAGAATCCATATGAAGGAAGCACATAATATATTAAATACCTAAGGGACTGTTTGGAAGAGGAAGGGAACCTGCAAGAAAGTAGGGAAAGGGTGTCAGAATTTATAGGGGGTAAATATGAGAAGAGTATATGATAAATGCATGAAAATGTCAAAACAAAGCTCATTGTGTACAGTGAGTATATGCTGATAATTGTTTTGGAGGCCAAGGGTAGGCTGTGTAGGAGTTGTGTACCCGATAAAAAAGGATACCTAGGACGCAGACCTTTTCTGCTATGTCGTTCATGATGAATTATCTTTTGTCCTGCTTGGACTTCATTGTCACAGATGGTTGCTACATTTTCAGACCTTGGGTTTATATTCCAGGCGAAAGAAAAGAAGCTATGAACACTACCCCCAAGAAGGGGTTAGTTCTCTTTAACAAGAATTGTCCATATGGCTATTTGTAGGCACAAGAAAGGCTAATGAAGTGAGAATTTTATACAGAATTCTGTACACTTGAATGCATCTATCCAAAAATATTGTCTTAGTAAGGATAATGTTAGGGTGGGTTTTCGTTGGAACCCAGCAGTCTGCTTCAGGGCTGCATGCCAGTAATGGCACTGTTGCAGTGAAAGCAAATTTCTTGTATTTTGGTTGTGAGCTTAGCCTTTAACAGCTGAGCCATCTCTAACCCAGAACAATTTTTAGTTCTGGGCATAAGTTAGACTTGAGGCATAGTATATTAAGGTAGTGATGATAATAATAATGAGGAAATTGAGGCTTTAGCCTGATAGGAATATTAGAATTTATAAATGACCATTCTGATCTTGAGTACATTGCTCTTCATTCTACATTCTAACTTGGCCTTCCATTAAGTAACCATGTAGCCTGTGTTTGTGTGGAAGTTTTGAAGCTGGCTTTCATGTGTTCCTTCTTAAATAACTGGAACACTTAAAAATGTCACTTTTATCTTTATATTTTCACTACTTTGAATTGTTTCTAATAAGTTAAAAACTAAAAAATAGGAGAACCAAGACCTTATTTTGTATGTGAGCAAACTGGGAAGAGGTGGTCATATGCCATTCTTGTGTTAGATAGCTCCTAGTAGGGCTATGTTTGAACTGATGTTGGATTCCTAGTTGAGATCAGGCCTCTGAAGTATGAAGGCATGGGTTAGAATGAATAAGAGGTGAAGACCTGTGTTTGCCAGTGTCCCCGACTTAAAAAAGTTGGAATGCAAGTCATTTAGATGAAGGCTTAGCTCAAATGTAGTGAGGGAGTATTCCAAAGGACTCCTTAAAGAAAGAACAGTAGGAGTCAGAAGGCCACTGTGCTGAACCAGCCAGGTTACTGACTCTGTGATTTTAGATTATTTGCTTGGCTGCCGTGAACCTGATCACCTCAAACTACAGTGAAGGGGTTAGACCAAACAATTTTTTAAATCCCTGTAGTCAAGATAGTACACGAATCATGACACCTAGTGTTTTCATGTATGTTCTAACATTTCTTGGCATCTCTCAAGTCAGACTGTTTCATGTTTCTGAAATACAGAAGTAACAGCCTTTTCACGTCTCTGGGACTTAGCCAGTGAGGCATAAACATCTTTTCCTGTGTCCTCTTAAATGAAGTACTTGGTCAGGAGCAGCAGTCGTCTTCATCTTGTTTTTCAAAACTGGTCCCCTTCTCATATATATTTTCTTAGCTTTATTGTGAATTTACTGAAATATAGTAGATTGAAAATGACAATCTATGTTTTAGGCTAAAATCAGAATTTCATTGTTTCATAAAGTATGTATTTGTAAATATAGCTTTAAAAACAACACATTTCTTCATTTGAAATACCTGGCTGGGGTCTGGCAGTGGTGGTGCATACCTTTAATCCTAGCAGTTCGAGGCAAGCCTGGTCTACAGAGGAGTGCCAGGACAGACTCAAGCTATACAGAGAAATCCTGTTTTGAAAACACACACACACACACACACACACACACACACACACACACACACACACACACACACACACACAAAAGAAATACCTAACTGGCAATAATATGGTCTACTTAGAGAAGAATATGTATTTCCACCTCTTACAGTAGAAATGCCTTGAATCAAAAGCCTAAATAGCAAATACATGGTATAAAATACCATTATACATTTTTAAATTTGACAGAATTGAAATAAAGTGAATGCTGCCTTTGGTTCTTCTAAAAATGTCCTTATTAGGCAGAGTGAAAGAATAGAGAATATTTGTCTCCAAAGGCTAGAGAGAATATGTAAAAGTTTTGAAGACCAGAATAAAAAAAAATCCGTTAATATTTTGACTCAGAGGTAATCATGACTATTTTGATATCTTTTTCTAGTCTTACATTAAACTTAGTTACTGGAAAACAACATTAGAAATAAAAAATACTATATATGCTTAGAGTTGTGAGTTGGTTAATGGAAGTCATCAATAAGAGAAATTTGTTTTTATTCTGTAAATTTTTTTGTTATGACACTTGAGTAGCATCCTGATTATTTTTGGTTTTTGCTGATGAAGATAAAATCTTTTATAGCTGTGGTGTTTTAAGTTAGCAGTCATTACTATTTATTTTCTTATATTTTATTGATACAATTAGAATTAAGAAATCATTGTAAGTTTTCATTTATATTAATAACTTTCCATTCTTAGAGCTGTGTATAGTCAGTGGTATGAGTTTTTAAAATCTGTCAAGTGGACAAAAATGGTATATTGTCAAAGCAGCAATTTTCTATAATGAAAAATGATTCAGATGAATTTTTTTACTTCTGTATTGGAAATTTATTTTTCTCAGTTATCTGTCTGATGTTCTACTAATTATCTCTAGTTTCTTACTTAACCTATTCACTTAAACTTTTAAATTTATTTTGTTTCCTTTGAAACTCCTTGTAATTTTTTTTGTCTATTCATTCAGTTTTTATCATTCTGCCAATTGAAACCTCTTTTTTTTTTTAACCATTTCAGTTGTAAAGATGATTCTTAGGGTATTAATTTCACAAATGAGTTCATGTTTAAAATTTTAATGTTGCTTTACAGATAAAAGATGACAGAAAATTTAATATATATTAAATATTAATAGGTGGGATTGATAATGAAAACCTTCTTTAAACAGTTTTGGTCAATCATTTGGTAATGCTGTACTTAGTTTTAAAGAAAACATTTGAGCCTTTGAAAGATAATAAAACTAGAATGTTGTAAACAGCAGATTTTAGATTGATTAGAATGGAATGGCTAAGCATGCAGTTTCAGTGATAAAAGTAGGGAGGATATGGGTCTTCGTGTTTACTCCACGATGGTAGATAGTCTGCAGAGTTGATAGTTTAGCTTTATGCCTAGAATTAGCTCATGGACTTGGTTTCCTCTCATTCTCATACTTTCGAAGCATATTAGGGAATTTAAAAGGGGCTATGTAATTAGAAGTTGGATTCAACCTTGTTTTTGTTGTTGTTTTACATTATGGTGATGGGGATCAAATTGAGGACCTGGGACATGTTAGACAACTCCTTGCCAGTTTGTTTTTTCAGATAAGGACTCACCATGTAGCTTAAGCAGGCATTGAACTGCTTGCTAGTAGGCCAGTTAGTCTCAGCTTTCCTATGTTTGCCTGACAAGTGGTGGGATAATAGGCATATGCCAGTACACTGTACTTTTTATAGAAAGATGTTCTGAATTAGCACATAAAAGCATGAAGCTAGTAATTAAGGTAGTAGTCAGTTCCCTCTCAGCAGAAAATACTAAGGCAGAAGTTGCCATTAAGGATTTCCCACTTGTTATGAACTATTTTCCTATAGTTAATCTAGTTTATTCAGGCTAAGAGTATTATTTCATTGATTGGTAATAGTTCTGGCATTTAATTGATTTTGGATTTTGGGACAGCATCACAATTTAGGGAAGTAAATACCTTATTTTGCTTATTATAAATGTAAGGAGCCGGGCGGTGGTGGCACACGCCTTTAATCCCAGCACTAGGGAGGCAGAGGCAGGCGGATCTCTGTGAGTTCGAGGCTGGGCTGGACCGATAGCCTCCAAAACAATACAGAGAAACCCTGTCTCGAAAAACCAAAAAAAAAAAAAAAAGTAAGGAAATTATGGTTGTTTTAAAATAAGCTTTCAGTTTATTCTAACTAAAATTTAGCAATTTTATTTCTAACTAAAATGTTTTAAAAGGGAAGTGGTTGTGCATGCTGGAGGCAGAAATAGGAGGCTCTCTCTGAGGCTAGGATGGCCTACAAAAGAGTTACAGGCCAACCAGGGCTGTCTAGTGAGACTGCATAAAAAAGACTGGAGTGGGGCTGGAGGGTAGTCTAACCTTTCTGGGGTCTGGAGTCTGGTATCTGTAATATTTGTTTATCCTAAATTATTGGCTATGTTGTGTACATCTCTTGTTCCTGTCCTAAAGATAGTTGATTCATGTCACAGAAAAAGACGAGAGAAAAATATGACTACTAAAATGTCAGATTTGTGGAAAAGGAGCCAACCTGTTATCAAAGTTCTTACCTGACCTTTTTTTCGCTCAATATATGTTTTTATTTAAATTAGAAACATGCATGCTTCACATGTCAATCCCAGATTCCTCTCCCAACCCTCCTCTCTTGTCCCTCCACCAGCCCTTCCAGCCCCCCACCCAATCCCCACATCATTCCCCAGGGAGGGTGAGGCCCTCCTTTGGGGGAATCTCCAAAGTCTGTCATTTCATCCAGGGTTTACCTGACTTTTCACGATGGTGGAATCCTAGTTCACTTTTGCACTCCCAGGAGTATTCTTTTTGTCAGAAAAGAGGGAAACATGAGTTCAATTCGTGTGTGTGTGTGTGTGTGTGTGTGTGTGTGTGTGTGTGTGTGTGTTTAAAACTAGTTATTTTAAATGGTAAATCTTTTTTCTATCTTTTTAAAAAAATGTTTATCTGCCAATTTTAACCCTGCCCTCAAACTGCTCTTAGTCTTTGGAGCGATCAAATAACAAAAGGGATAATTATTTAAACAAGATCCATGGTACCAGCACACAGGAGAGTCATTTAACTCCCAAAGGAGAACATTGGCAGGAAATTCTTTCCCAGGAAGGTTACCATGAACTTTGAAACAAAAAGTTACCCAAGCCAAGAAGGAACTTGGAAGAAATAGTCGGAGATAGAGAGGTAATATATATCCCAAAGGTATAACATGCATGTTGATAGAGCCAAGAAAAATGGTCTCTTAAAGTAATTTTCCACAACTTGATATTGTTGGAGTCGGAAAGAAAAAAGTTGAAGTAAGGGCCATCAACGAATTCACCTCAAATATGTTTGTATCTGTTTATTATAACCGCCTTTGGAGCTGTTTATAAATGTTATATTTTTGGTTCAACTTGTATTGTCACTGTATAGCATGACTAAGTTGTTAAAACACAAATACTAAGGTAGTTGGACCTCACTATTTACTGAACAGAACTATTGGGTGTTTTTTTTGGCCTGCAGAGAAAAAGGAGAAAAGTACTGAAGGATATCATTAACCACAACATGTTAAGGACTTGTGGTTTATTGCATAATGTTAAGTCAAGAACTTGGTAAAGTGATTTCTGTGACATTTTCTGGTTAACTTACAATAATTGAATATAAATATAAACATAAATACCTAGTTGGATTAATTTAAAGTCTTTTTCATCTTAAGTATTTTTGCTTCAGTCTGCTTTACATGAAGTCTGTAGGGTAGGCATATCTTATTCTTTGGTAGTCATGGCTGGTGTTTCCAGTACCTAAGCTGAGCTGAACTGGGAACTAAAGTGATGAAGCGTAAGTGTTGAAGGGACTGGAGATGCAGTGCAGTGCAAGGGTGCTTGACTGGCATGCGGAGCTTGAGTTTATCCAGTACCCTGTGACGGATTCTGAAAAATCTCAACAGCATTTTAGCCCAGGAAGAAAATCATCCTAGGTACACTTAGATAAAATTAGATTTAAAGCCAATCGGCACATTTCAGGAGTTAGCCTAGGTGAGATGTATAGAGTACAGTATATAGAAATTATATAGACATGCATGTGAGATTTTTTTTTAGTAGTGTTTTTTGTTTTGTCAGACTGTCCAGGAGATCTTAGCCTTAGGAATGTCAGAAACCAATGAATAGAAGTCAGCTCTTTCCCCCTACTTTGCATGACACATATTTTTATTAGAGATTAAGAATTAGATATAAAAGGTAATATACCAAAAATTTAAAAATTTAAATAGTACTTGCTCTCGTGTGTGTGTGTGTGTGTGTGTGTGATGAGTTAGCAGGAATAATAAAGTCATTCTTTTATTTCATTAGTTCTGTATTTCTAGAGGTAGGTAAACATGCAGCCCAGTGAACTTTCTTCCTCTTTTCCATCTCAGAATTTAAGTGTTCAAAACAATGCTATTAGACTCATTACTATTAGTCTTACTAGTAAAAGTAGTTAAAATATAACTTTGGCTGTTTTAAATGTAGATTGGATTTACTTAACTGATATTCCATTTTAAGAAAAATAGTTATACAGGCACCATCTTAGTTTTTTGAGACATAATTTAGAAATATTTTCTACTAATACTTTTCTGTTTTTGTATTGCCAACTAAATTTAGCAAATGAGATAGTCATGAAAAATATATATGGAATTCTGAAAACTATTCACAAACTTAATATGTATTGTGGTATGATAAATGTGGCCAGGAAGGTGTTCGTTTGTTTTACTTAGAATGTCTTGAATTACCAAATAGCTCTGAAAGATCACTAATACTATTTTTCAGATTTCATAGATAATTAAATTGAGTTCTTAAAGATTAAATAACCTGTCCAGAGTTTATAATGTAGGAGTGACAATTTAACCATCTTTACACAACCCTGTGATACCTTTGTATTATACATGAGTGTGATTTATGTACTTAACTAGATTATTTGAGCTATAAAATTGCTGTATATCCCAGACTGGCCCTTAACCTTGCAATCCTTCTGCCTCAGCTTCCCTTTGGGATTAAAAGTATGAACCATTGTGCCTAGCCCATTTTAATCTAAGTGTATTTGTCAAATAATACTACTTAGTAAGTAGATAGAGTATTTGAATTTTTATTCCATATGGTATTCATCCATCTATCCATCATCTATCTATCTATTTATTTATTTATGGTTTTTCAAGATGGTTTATCTGTGTAGCTTTGGAGCCTGTCCTGGAACTAGCTCTTGTAGACCAGGCTGTTCTTGAACTCACAGAGATCCGCCTGCTTCTGCTTCCCAGGTGCTGGGATTAAAGGTGTGCGCCACCACCAGCTGACCCATGTGGTTTTAATACAGGGAAATAAGTACACTGTTACCTATTAAGGAGAAACTTAAATGTAATTCAGTCACTAATCTCTTCATGATGCAAATACTTATCCTTAATGCTGTACATGTGCTTTTCTAGATTCCAATGTTGTATGTATATTTATTTGTTTGCTTGTTTGTTTGTTTGTTATAGGGAGATTCCCGGAGTATTCTATTTTCTGAGAACGTGAGTGCTGTTCAAAAATTAGACTTTTCAGATACAATGGTGCAACAGAAATTGGATGACATCAAGGATCGAATAAAGAGAGAAATAAGGAAAGAACTGAAAATCAAAGAAGGAGCTGAAAATCTGAGAAAAGTCACAACAGATAAAAAAAATTTGGCTTATGTAGACAACATTTTGAAAAAGTCAAATAAAAAATTAGAAGAATTACATCACAAGCTACAAGAATTAAATGCGCACATCGTTGTATCGGATCCAGAGGATGCTGCAGGTACTGTACTTCCTTTGATGCTTATGTGATATATTAGCAGAATATATGTCCTTCCAGAGAATTGTAAGCTTTATGACAGTAGTTTTTAGCTGTTATAAAAGTATGAAGACTGTTTTCTCTATGCAGTGAGTTGATGGCTGTGAACACTGTATTTGCTTATCCCCAGTTAGGAGGACAGGCTGAGCAGCTGTTTTCTAGTATTGTTTTGTACTGAATTAACCACATGTATTTAACCTTATGATCAATAACAGAAGTGTGTCAGGTGACTTAAAAGTGAAAAAGGTATTCCGTAGGGCTGACAAGACAGTTTCCCACCAAGGGCAATTGCTCTTGAGCCTGAGTCCTGGAGCTTGAAGACTTGAGAACTTTCAATACCCAGTACCCACAGGGTGGAAAGACACATTTTCTCATGACTTCCATTTGCCCCCTCCCGAATAAATAAATGAGAAAGAAATATGCATTCTGTGGAAATAGATACTTCAGCGTTTATAGCCATTAATCAAATTTATCACTTTGGTGCCTCTGTAAGGAAAACCTGAATTAAACACCCGCATTATCAGGCTCATTGTTTAGTAAGAAAATAAAAGTAAAAACAAAACCCAAACCCAAACTTACCTTTCACTTCTCTGTAAGTGTAGAAAATAGGCAATTGTAATGCATGGTCTCAACCTAAAACCATTATTTTTAAGGAATCAGCAGAATTGTTTTAGTAGTACAAAAAGTGAAGATAGGAAAATTGCCTCTCTCCTTCAGATCACTTCGCTAAGGCAGCATTGCCTTTTTATTGCATAGCTTTTCAAGAAAAATGTCTATGTTATATCATTACCCACTTACCAATATGTATATTCTTTGTATAACTTATACAGAGCATTTGTGGTGTAATAGTTTTGTTATTGCAAAGCTGATATTTTGAGTGAAGTGAAGGAAGCGGTATAACCTTTTCTTTGCGGTCAGTAGACAAAGGAAAAGTCACTTATAAAGAGTAAACCCTAGGATATGAGATTTTAGATGAGCATGTGATTAGCTAATAAGAGTTAATTTAATTGGTATAAAATTAACAATCTAAAAAAATTCAGAAAATGCAGTATTTAGTATTGATTTAACCTTTATTACCTTCTACATCTGGGACTTAGACTTTTATTTGGAGGAGGTTCTGTATATAGACTTCAACCATGTACAAGAACTTAATTTTTAAAATGACCTAAATAATAGGAAACCAGTCTTTCTGTTTTAAAATTGAAAAAATTCCAAAGATATGAATTAATTTCCTCAGAATGGTCAAACTAGTTACACATTTTTTACTCGTCAGCTAGTAGTCTCTTACCCATAAATTCTGTAATTCTATTATAAATGGAAACATGTATTGTGAAAATTCCGTTTTTAGTAGTAGTATTTTATAAACTAAGATAGTCTGTTGTGTTTGGATTGCTGCCAAGTTACATGTCTTTCCTATTGCGTCTTTAGAAGTCTAAAATAAGAAACTGCTAGAGCTTTAAACTATTTAGAGAAAGCATTTTTTCTTCATAGAATACTGTGAGCTGCCTTGTGATTTATTAAAATACAAACATTTTAATTACACAAAATGTAGCCCATTTGATTTCTCTAGTCCCCTTTTAAAAATTAATTTTAATGGAATAAAAATTGTATATGACAAACATGTGAGTTATTTACATGTATGTTTCAGTGTACAATTTGGTGGTTTTAACTTAATGTGTCTAGGGACATGTCGTTAGATCTACTTAAGTGATCCCCTTCTTTACCTTCCTAGACAGTTTCCACTTCCAGTCCTCATTCCTTGAAGCCATTAATATGTTGTCCATCACTTAGTATTAAATATTTTAGATTATTGACCATCTCTGTAAAGATTTATTTATTTAATATTTATTTAGATGACCTCCTTTAAGCCCTACTGTAAAACTCCTTGGTTCCCTGAAAAGCCAAGCTGGATAGCATTGCAACACCTGGATGATTCACCTTACCCTCTCAGCGCTGCTTTGCTCACTTTTTATTATATTGCAGTGCATTTCCATTCACACTTACCCCTTAACTAAGCTGTGTGCCCCTTGGTGTTCTCTAGGCTTCCTGTAGACTCTACTGGTGTCTTAAACTCAGCAAATCAAAATTGTACATTCACTTTTGTAATTATTATCAAAACATATTTTGTCGTTTCACTTCAAACATTAAATATGGTAGGGAACAAATATAAAACCAAAGGTATTTTCTAGTGATCATAATGAATATTTACTTTGTAGATAACTGGAAGCCAAATGTATACAATGTCACTTTGTGCTTTAATTCCTTAACACATGTATGTTAGAATAAAGCTTAGTAATTTTGTTTAGTTCTGCATTTATTGTGTGTGTGTGTGTTGAGTACATGCATATATACACATGAGATGCCACATATGTGGAGACAAGAGGAGACAGCTTTGTGTTCCAGTCTTTGCCTTTTACCTTGCTGGGTACAGAATCCTATATAGTATACTGCTGTGTGCACCAGGCTAACTGGCCAGCGACCTTTGAAGTTTCCCTTGTCTGTGCCTCCTGTCGCCCTTTGGGAGCCCTGGAATTACAGATGTGTGCATTGCCATGTCTGACTTTTCTGGGCTCCTGGGGATCTGAACTCTAGTTCAGACTTGCATACTGGACCATCTCCTCAGCCTGGAGGCTTGTCCATAATTCACTTCTGTAATAACTTTTAGTCGTTGGTTACACATATGGAGGCAAGAGAAGACAGCTTTCTTTATGTGCCAGTCCTTGCTTTTCCTTGCTTTGCGTAAGATCTCATATTGTTTACTGCTGTGTACAGTAAATGATCTTACCTATTTGTTACATAAGCGTTTTTATCAAGTAGACTTCTTAACTACAAACTCTGAAATCATGTATGTGTAAAGGCCTGATCAACTTCTTTTGGGATTAAAAACTCAACAAATTAGATGTATTTAAAATGTTCCTCAGCACACAGACATACCCATATACCTATGCATGAGAGATAGTCTCACAGTTCACATCATACATATTAATGGTAAGTAGTTGAAAGCTTTATCTTCAAGGTCAGAAGCAAGATGGAATAGCCATTCTTACCAGTTCTATTCAGTACAGTACTAGAAATCCTAACTAAAGCAATTAAGGAAGAAAAGAAATAAAATGCATTTAGACAATAACAAAGAAAGGAATTACATGTTTGCTCACAGGATTATTTCATATATAAAGACTTCTATAAAATTCCCCTCAAAAAGTTTTAGAACTGAAAATAAAATTTAGTAAAGTTGTATAATACAAAATCAACATACAAAAGACAGTATTTCTGTATATCAATAGTAAAATATATAAAATAGTTCTACTTAGAATAAAATTTCACATTTAGGACTTAATTTAATCAAAGAAATGAACAAGCCATTCAATACAAATTGTAAAACATTGCCTATAAGAAATTTAAATGTCATAAATCGGTGGGAAAATGTCTTATGTTCATGAGTAGAATAATTAGTATTATAGCCAAATCTGATAGTGAAGGCCTGTAAACCCTTCTAACTCAGAAGGCTGAGGCAGGAAGATTGCAAGTTCTTTTTTTTTTTTTTTTTTTTTTTTTTTGAGAGAGGGTTTCTCTGTATTGTTTTGGAGCCTGACCTGAAGCTGGCTCTGTAGACCATGCTGGCCTCGAACTCACAGAGATCTGCATGCCTCTGCCTCCCAAGTGCTGGGATTAAAGGCATGCACCACACCCGGCAGACCAAGTCTTAAAATACAAACTAAATACAAATAAACACAGTGTCTTAAAATACAAACTAAACAGAAAGAATTGAGGATATAGCACAGTGGTAAAGCCTTTGTCTAAACTGTGTGAGTCTTTAGGAGGTGTAAAATAATAGTAATATTAAAGAATCCATATGACTGAAAGTCATCTATAGTTTTAATGCAGTCTCGACAAAAATCTCAGTATTCTTTTATAAGCATTGTGTTGGGTGTGCACGATCATGTTCATGTGTGTGTTTATGAGCCACATGTATGGGGTTCAGAAGAGAGCTTTCAGGAATTTGTTCGTTCCATTCATCACAGGCTGTGGCACTGAGTCAGCACTGTCACCTTTTGTGTCATTTTGCCAGCCTCCAATGTCATTCTTCAGAGATGTTAATAGGAGAAGATACCCATAAAACTTAAGGAATTTTACAGGACTGAATGACCAGAGACATTTAGGGAAAAAAAGCACACTATCAAATGACTGGTTTTCAGAGTATATTTTAAAGCTATAGTAATTAAAACAGCGTGATATTGGCATTAAAAAAGACACATCAACTAATGAAATAAGCCTACACATTTATGGTCAATTTTGGCAAAGTGCTAGGAATGCACAATAGAGAAGGCCTCTTTAATGAATAATGTTTAGGACGCTGAGTATCTACATGTAGAAAAATAAGACTGACCCTTAACTAACCCTTCTGCCAGAATAAATTAGAGATAGATTAAGTGCTTATATGTAAGTTTTGAAATTATAAGCTCCTAGAGGCAAACTAGGAGAGAATATTCATGTAATTGGCCTGAGTAAGGCTCTCTTGAAAAATAGATAAATGGGATTACAGTGAATTTAAAAGACGTTTGCATGACAAAGGAAATAATGGATTGGAGAAACAAAATACAGGTTGCAGAAAATATATGCAAATCATATATTAAGGGAATTTACAAGGAACTCAGACTACCAATAAGAAAACATTATCTTAGTTTTTTTGTTTTTTTTTTTAAAGACCAAAAACTTGAATAGAGTTGTAGGTATGGTTTATGGTATTGTGAGATTCCACCCAGCACCACAAATACAAATGTAGGAGGGTGTGGTTTTTTTAAAACAATAGAACAGAAATCCTAAAGATAGGCACTTCTTAGAAGACATGCAAATGGAAGTGTTCAATACCTAATCATTGCAGAAATGTAATTGAAATCCACAGAGAGACATTTCTTCCCTCCTCTTAGGTGGGTTATCCATGCTGGCAAGGCTGGAGAAAAGGGAATCCTGGTGCATTCTTGGTGCTATTACAAGTTAGTAGAACCAGTCTGGGAAACAGTATGGAGATTTCTTATAAACAAAAGATGGAAAAAGTAGGTTAGTGGTAAGAGTGTGTGCATGGCCACCATTCAGTCGCTAGCAATACAAGCACAAAAAAGATTCAGTAGTCTGTCTCACTTCCGGTTATTTGATCAAAAGAGTTAAATTCATCACACCAAATAGATGCTGGCTGTGCTCCCCCATGTTCCTTGCAGTATTTTCCACCATAGCTAGGCTGTGGGAACAATTAACATGTTCATCGATAAACACATGAAGTAAAGTAGACCTAAGTCTTTGGCAGAACTCGCAACAAGCACCAGGCTCTATGTTCAATCCTCAGTACCACTGCACCCTTGTGTGTTTTTACATACATGGGTAATACCATTATGTCCTTAAATAGCTGGAAACTGTCCTTTGCAGCATGAGTGAACCCAGTGGGAATTATCATAAGGACAATAAACTGTAGAAAGTGACAAGTACTGTATATCAGATCATTTGCATACGTAACCTAAAAAACATTCAACTCAGAAATAGAGCACAAGGAGCTGGTTAATTAGCTTAATTTGGACATCTCTGGTGTGGAAATGAGACATCACATTGTACACAATGCTTATTCACCAAATAAAAGTAAAATACTTTAAAACGAATAATCTCGTGGAATGTTATTTTTAGCACACATAGAAATTATGAATGTACGGTTAGTTGAGACTGAATGTGCCATACAAGAACGATAACGGATCTCTGTAAGATGAAGATGCTGTCTGAGAATGAATTAGCACCTGATACTCCAAAAGGGACCATTTGGGAAAGAAGTGTTTCTGAATCTTGGTTTCTTAAATGAATCATTCTTAAAGAAGAGGCTAAGAAAATTATGCTGAGCTCTGTGGTGCCCATTACATTGCTGAGGCATCGGGGTCAGAAGTTGAGGCCAGCCTGGTTTAGGCTAAATAGTGGATTCCATACAGCTAGTGCTACACAGTGAAGCTCTGTCTCAAACAATAAAAAAACACATGTGCCAGACATGGTGGTACAAGCTCTCATTTCTGCACCGGGGAGGCCAAGCTACATCGTGAAACCCCATCTCAAGAAACAAAACCAACACACACAGCGTGTTTAAATTTCCTGTTTTCACCTTTTAAAAAATACTTGTTTCTGTGTTGTGTGTGTAGGGAGGGTGGGGAGGCGTACATATGCCGCATGTCCCAGGGTTTGATCTCTGATTGATCTTAACACCAAGATAAACTATCTCCCTGACCTACTGTTTCATCTTAGTTTATTTTTCTATCTTCTCATACCCTCAAAATATAATGAAAAATTATAATTATTAATCTAGTGATTATTTTCCTTAGTATCTAGTACACACACATATGCAGTTGTCTTAGTATGTAAGTAGCAAAATTGAGGTTTGTGTTTGTTTTTTCTGAGAGTTAATCTTAGCTTTTTTTTAATCACTAAAATGTAATTTATTAAACCGTTCTTAGACAGTAGAAATAGAAATTTAATTTTCCTGCTGTCATCCAAATGTGATGTGAAAATGAAACTGAATTTTGTGTGTAGTATAATAAAACAATAGGTCCGACAGAGGTGGCACATGTCTTTAATTCTAGCATTCAAGAAGCAGAGGCAGGAAAATCTAGGACAGTCAGGAGTATAGAGAGAAACCCTGACTTGAAAACCAAGGCAAGAAAAAAAGGATGTAATCTGAATCTGTGGAACGGTTTCTTACATAATTCCTCAGTAGTCATATTAAATGAGAGCTTGAATTTCTCACTCTTCAACAGACATTTTGAATTGTAAGAGTCACTTTTCCATCCTTGGATTTGTTTCCTAATCACTATCATCATATGTGATTAAATGGTGTATGGGTCCTTAATATTTCTATTATTCTTATTTTTATCTTTTGATTTAATGTGTCTGCGTGTTTTTCCCACATGCATATGTGTACCACATGCATGTCTGGTGCCAAGGGAGGACAGAAAAGATTAGTCTGTGAGCTTCCTTTTGGGTCCAGGGAGCTGAACCTGGGACTTCTGCAAGAGCAGCAAATGCTCTAGACTGCTGAGCCGTTTCTTCAGCTCCACTACTTGAATTCTTTGATGTACTTTTTAAAAATATGCTATATGGCAAACTTGCTGTTGATTTTTGCTTTTTAAAAATTTTTCTGTACCATCCTGATAGTTTTAACTTATTGTCAACTTACCAACTTACCATAGCCTAGAGGAAGTCTCAAAGAAGGGTCACTCAGGTCAGTTAGCCTGTGGGCATGCCTGTGAGTGACTGTTTTTAGTGCCTTACTGGATGTGGGGAGAAAAATGAAAAGGTGAATACTGTGTGGCACCATTCTTTGCCCCAAATTTCACTATTGGTAAGCCTTGTACTTACTCTTCTCCCCAAGCCCATAATCATTGGCAGCCGTTTATGATTAGTTTACTTTTAAGAATGTCAAAAATACTCCAGGTGGGTGTTGGTGGCGCACGCCTTTATTCCTAGCACTCTGCTGAGACAGGAGGAGCTCTGTGTGTTCCAGACCAGCCTGATCTACAGAGCGAGTTCCACGACAGACTCCAAAGCAATACAGAGAAACCCTGTCTTGGAAAACCAAAAGATAATCACTAACCCCACATCTGGCAGAGGGCTGATTTCCAAAATATACAAAGAACTCAAGATGCTAGTCACCAAAACACCAAATAATTCAATTAAAAAGCGGGGTATAGAACTAAATAGAGAATTCTCAATTTAGGAGTGTAAAATGGCTGAGAGACACTTAGAACGTGCTCAACATCCTTAGTCATCAGGGAAATGCAAATCAAAACAAGTCTGAGATACCATCTTGCTCCTATCAAAATGGCTAAAATCAAAAACACCAATTACAGTTTATGCTGGAGAGGATGTGGTGAAAGGGGGACACTCCTCCACTGCTGGTGGAGTACAAACTCCTACAACCACTTTGGAAATCAGTATGGAGATTCCTCAGGAAAATGGAAATCAGTCTACCATAAGATCCAGCCATTCCACTCTTAGGCATATACCCAAAAGATGCATATTCATACAACAAGGACATCTGTTCAGCTATGTTCATAGCAGCATTATTTGTAATAGCCAGGACCTGGAAGCAACCTAGGTGCCCCTCACCTAGTGGATAGAGAAAATGTACATTTACACCGTGGAGTACTACTCAGTGGAAAAAAACAATGGCATCTTGAAATTCGTAGGCAAATGGATGGAACTAATAGAACCCATCCTGAGTAAGGTAACCCAGTCACAAAAAGATAAACATGAGCCTTCATCCAGTAGCTGATGGAAGCAGAAGCGTACATCTACCATTAAACACTGAGCTGAACTGGAATCCAGTTGCAGAGAGGGAGGAGAAATGAGCAAAGGGGTCAAGACCAGATTGGAGAAACCCATAGAAACAACTGACCTGAACAAGGGGGAGCTCATGGACCTTAGAATGATAACTGGGAAACCAGCATAGGACCAACCCAGAGCCCCTCAACGTAGGTGTCAGTTAGGAGGCCTGGGTAATCTATGGGGCTTCTGGCAGTGGATTAGTATTTATCCCTAGTATATGAATGGAGTTTGGGAACCCATTCCACATAGAGGGATGCCCTCTCACTGTAGACACAAATGGGAGGACCTAGGCCCTGCTTCAAACAATGTGACAGACTTTGAAGATTCTCCCATAGAAGGCCTCACCTTCCCTAGGGAGCAGAAAGGGGATAGGATAGGTTGAGGACAGGGGAGGGGGAGGGAACTGGTATTGACATGTAAAACAAGCTTGTTCCTAATTTAAATAAGAAATTTTAAAAAGGTCAAAAATAAAATCATAATATAGCCTTTAGTCTTCAAGATCAATCTTAAGAGCTATGTGTCAGTAATTGTACAGTTTTTCTGAGTAGTCAGCTATTTATATGTGTATCACAGGTTATCTGTGGGGACACCAGACCTTGAGCAGAGACCAGACGTGACAGTTATCCATTCACCAAGGACTATTTTAGGCAATCGTCAGCCAAGCTGCTGTACTCATGAATGAAATTTTGTATGAGCAAGATCACTTTATTTTGATAAACACCTAGGACCGAGATTGCAAAGATATGTGTGTCTTAGGGTTTCTATTGCTGTGAAGAAGCAGAATAACCATGGCAACTCTTATAAAGGAAAGCATTTAATGGGGTGACTCACTTACAGTTTTTCAGTCTATTATTGTCATGACAGGAAGCAAGGCAGCATGCAGGTAGACATGGTGCTGGAGAAGAAGCTGTGAGTTCTTACATCTTGACTCAGGCAGCAGGAAGTGGTCTGAGATACTGGGCATGGCTTGAGCATATGTGATACCTCAAAGCCCGAGTCCACAGTGACACTTCTTCCAACTAGACCTTACTCACTCCAAGAATAGTGTCGCTTCCTTTGGGAGCCATTTTCTTTCAAACCTCCACAATGTGCTATAGTGTCTTTAAACTTAAACGAAACTGCCAAAATATTTTTCAGAGACACTATTAATGTTTCCTTCTCACCAGCAATGCATGGGGATTCTGTAATACCACATGCTCCCCAGCCCTTAGCATTTCACGTCTGTTTTGTAACCAGACAAAGAAACCTATCCAGAGTTGGTATGAACTTATTAAATAACAAAATTGCTTTAGTTTATAGTTTCTGACAACGTTCAGCATGAATACACAAAATATGAAGGTTCCATTATATTTTGAATAGTTACAGGTGATTATAAGAGGTAAGTCTGTTTCTGTAAAAAATTTGGACTTTGGAGAAAGTATAAGCAGGTAGCTGACATATGACAAGATTCTGAAGCACTTTGTTTTTAAATCAATTTATGAGTACCAAGTGAAAACCAAATGGTTGGTTAGTAAGCAGTATAGCATCTTGTAGACCTATAGACACATAGAAGCTTAAGGAAATGGTTAAATGGATGAGTAGTGCTTCCACATGATGTTACTTTTACTAATTTCTATTTGGCTCAGTCTGCTTCAAACTGTCTTTCTTCCTGTTTTAAATGAAATAAATAGCTTTGTCCCATAAGCAGGCACTCTTGCTGTACAAGTATTTTGAGTGTAGAGTCAGCTATAAATAAAGACCAAAGGTTACATATGATTGAGTTGACATCCAGCTATATCATTACATAGCTTTACGGTTACTCACCACTTGAATGACCTTCAGGCCTTGTTTTTATTAGTTATTAAAAAGAAAAAGAAGCTAGGCAGTGTGTTCCTCCCTGGGGTGTTTTGTGAACAAGATATTTTAATAGAGTATGTGTCAAGCATATGGCACCTAAGTTCACCTGATCAGAATGTGAAACCTTGCTGGATATACTAAGTAAAATCTTAAAAAAAGTTTTCTAGCACATACATGAAAGAAAAGACCCAGTGTCAACTATATTCCTAAACTCAAAGAGGATCAATGTGAGCTAGAGAGATGCCTAAGAGCACTTGATGCTCTTGTGGAGGGCCTGAGTTCAGTTCTTCACACCCACATAGCAGTTCACAGCCACTGTAACTCCAGTACTATGGAAACCAGTGTCCACTTCTGACTTACACAGGGTCTGCATACTTGTGATGGACTTACATACATGCAGGCAACACACACACACACACACACACACACACACACACACACACACGAAATACAAATAAATATTCTTAAAAGAACAGTTAGGAAAATGATTGATCTAAAGATATTATTTCCATGTTCTAAACCTCTGTTATATCTTTGAAGCACTTAGTTGTGGTTCTATCAAAAACATTAAAATGCCAGAATCCAGTCTGCAAGATGGCTTAGAGGAGGAAAGGCTCCCCGCCTCACCTGGTGACCTGAATCCTGTGCCCGGGACCCCATGGTGGAAGCAGAGAACGGCTCCTACAAGTGATCCTCTGACATCTACATCACCTTGTGATACATTTGCATGTGTGCACCCACGTGTGCATTACAAGTGTTCCCTAAAAAGAAAATGCACCCAAAGCAGCGTCAGCCAGTGCACTGTACATTTGTGGTGAGGATGGTTGATAACAAATCAGTGTGTATTCTGTCTTGTGTTGTGAGCTCACAAGTGCAGTAGCCAAGTCATACCCTGGCAATAGCATTTTTCACAGTGCTGCCTTCTCTAATGTTCTTCTCCCTCTTTTCTGTGACGTTAGTAGTGTACTGCTTTCCCAAAGGACCTGAGTTTGGTTCCCAGCACCCATGTCAGGTGGTTCACAGCTGCCTGTAACTCTAGTTCCAGGGCATCTGCATCCTCTTCTGAATTCTGCGCTCCAGTCACATACTCATACACAGACAAAGATACGTAATTCCAAATAAGCTCTTCAAAGACATCCCATTTACAGTACACAGCGCATATTTCAGTAAGGGAATTTTTTTTACCGTCTAATTGTGCAGACTTTTTTCTCTTGTGTCCTTTTTTCCACTTGAGCTTTGTGAGTTTTTAACTGTGTACTAGAACTTTGTGTTAATACTGTTCAATTACAGATTTAATGTCTATTTTGTTTTTGCTTTATTTTTATGGCCATATTGAGTATATACATATTTAAAATTGATGCATATTGAATTGAAATAAAATACCTGTATTCTGTTGGTTAGTTTAGAGGGGAGAGTTTTATGATTGTAGAATATCTTATTTCCATTCCTTTAACTGATTTTTTTTTAACATTATGCTTTAGATAAATTATGCTTTAGGTCTCTTTTTTGTTTGTTTTGAGACAGGGTTTCTTTGTGTGGCCCTGGCTGTTCAGGAACTCACTGTGTAGACCAGGCTGACCTTAAACACAAAGATCTATCTGTCTCTGCCTCATGAACACTGGGATTAAAGGCTTGCGCCACCACCGCCTGGCTGCTTTAGGTCTCTTGTAAGCAGCATATAGTAAGATTTGAGTGTGTGTGTATGTATGTATCTGTATGTATGTATTTATGTATGTGTATCAGTCCAGATTTGATTTTACTTCTTCTGTCTAATCTTTGCTGCTTGCCTGCGTCATTCATATTTAAGTAATTACTGTTGTACTTGTGTTTGTAATAGAATGCCTTCATATTTTCAACATTTGCTTTTCTCACCATTTGTGCCAATTTAGAAAATAGCTGATATAACATCTATACTTAACAAAATCTATATTGATAGTTACTATTACCTGTCCTCGCCCACCATCCGTCCCCATGTATATCTACTTAGAGTTGGTTGACTATCTTGAATCTATGTATTGTTATGTCTCACTAGTCCTAAAAACTCATATTTTCAATGTTAGGCTTTTTTTTTTTTCTGAGTCTGATATGCTGTTAATCTCATCTGTCTTAGTAGGTAAGACCAAGTAGTAGTATCCAAGATGCCTGGAGTCTCTAAGGGAAAACTGAACTGAAAACAGATCACTGTTAGTATGTAAAATTTCAGTCAAGGGAAGAATGTATATGTCCAGTTAGACTGAAGAATGTTGGGGAATGTTTCCTAGAGAAAGTTATGGAGGAAAATATTAACATCAAATTTGTCAGGAAAGGGTAGTGATAGCTTTGCTGAGCAGCATAGGTCTTTAGAGCCCAGTTGCTGATTTGAGTGTTTCTTTGGTAGGCAATCATTTAAAAATAGTTCCATCTTAGTGCATTGCACTTTATATTGGTTAGAGTTCATAAAGACATGGTTTTATTGACCTATCCCTGTTGCTGTTGACTTACTTAAATAAGTAAAACATATTGATGTACAATCTTTCAACCACATTTATTGAGTTTGTGTATCATTTAAAAATAGTATAACAATGTTTATAAGATTAGAAGTGTGCATAATTTCTTGTTATGTTTACAATAGATGCATCAATCGGAGACTTGTCCTTGGTAATAAGAATGGGGTAACTTGGGGGGGGACACACGCCTTTAATCCCAGCACTCGGGAGGCAGAGGCAGGCGGATCTCTGTGAGTTCGAGGCTAGGCTGGAACAACAACCTCCAAAATAATACAAAGAAACCATGTCTGGTAAAAACAAAAAAGAATGGGACTAACTTTAAGTAGCAAAGTATATGTTAAGATCAGGCATGGTATTGCACACCTGTAAACTAGCATTTAGGAGGTTGAGGGTAGCCTGGCAATGTAGTGAGTTCCAGGGCATAATGAGACTGTCTCAATAAGCAGACAAACTACTGTATCACCATGCTTTTCTTATAACTTAAAAGACAGCCTTAAGATAAAAAAAAAGCACAATTTTTACGCTATAATCTTTTGCTTTTGTTTTGTTTTGTTTCCTTTAACTCGCTCTGTGAACCAGGCTGTCCTCAGACTACTGAGATCCGCCTGCCTCTGCCTCCCAAGGGCTGGGATTAAAAGTATGTGCCCCATCACTGCCCAGCAAGCATTATTTCTTCTATGTTTTATTTATTTATTTTCTTGTTGCGTCTCTTTATGTCATGTGTACCTGTAGGAGGGTGCATGTGTGGAGGTCAGAGGACAGCTTTGGGGAGTCGGGCTCTCTTGCTTCATGAGGGCCCTGGGCCTTGGAAACACACGTCGTCAGGCTTGTTGCGAGCTCCCTACCCATTGAACCGTCTCACCAACCCAAATTTCATTTATTACATGAAGTGAACATTAGTAAAGACTTTGGTACCACAGTGTTGAAATACTAAAAAGAATGGTTTTTCTAAAGCATAAGTTACCAATAATCTACAAGGACAAAATGAGAAAGTAGCAAGTAGGAAAGCATGCAGAGTCTGCTTCCCCTCACTCCCCTTTTCAGTAGGGTTTTACTCGAGCCCACACTGACTTGAGTATCATTGTGATCCCCTGGCCTTAGCCTCCTGAGCGTGGGATGTCAGTCATGAGAGACCATACGTAGCTGTTTCTCTAATTTCCAAATGAAAAGAGAAAAGAGGAGAGTAACATTTTATTAAAACAAAGCACACCAAAAGTCGGCTTGCATTTGTGACCTTTGAAAATTCCTTTTCTGTAAAGATTAAATGAAGAGGACTGCCTAGCTGAACCTTGATTTAATCTATTATACCTTTGGTGTGCTTTAAGTATTGATCCTCCTAATAGCTGCAATACAGACATGTTAAGTATGCAGTCATAACCACACTGATAATTAAATCTGCAGTATGGACTCTAGAACCTGGCTCACATGTTCTTTTCCTGTGCTCCTGTGTCCTTTAGACTGAAATCAATTTACACTGCTTCTGTAACTTTACATACAGTGATAGTTCCATGTCAGAGCCAACCTGTAGTAATATACAAGAATTTAATATACGCGATCTCCATCAAAACATAATGAAGTTCTGTTGGTATGTTTCTAGAGACAAGGAAATTTGTTACATCTTCAGGCAAACCATATTGTTGTTAGATAGCCCTAACTTCAAGGAATTCACCTCATGATAGGCCTCGTTGTCCCCACCTCCTTTAACCCATTGATTCTCTGACCCATGTGGAAACAGGAGGACAGCTTCATGTCATTAAAGGAAATGTTTAGACAGGGATCAACTCTCTCCTCATCCCAGGCTAACCACCATCTGCAGCTTTACAAACAACACATTCCTGTTGTTGCCTCAGCAGAGGGCTTTGTAGTCTCCATACACTTTAGGACTTTTTTTATTGTTGTTTTGTTTTTACAAATGTGCTTTCATGGTAATTATGCCCCAGAGCCTGTGTGAGTTGGGTTTTTATACAACCTTTATATCTTTTATATAAAACGGGAAAAGGAAAAATGTTTTCAGAAGTATATTGTGGATTATATTATACCCTAAGCTGAGATTTTTTTCTACAGTAAATGTGGCCGGTTGATAGTTATTAAATATTTACTATGCACCACACCCTTTTCTGAAGTCTTTATACATAACTCATTTAATCTTCACCGTATCTCGTGAGGCACATGGTGTTTTCATTCCAGAAGAAGAACATATGACACAGCCATTCAGTAATTTTCCTGTGTTACAAGGTTTGAGCTGGAGCTCAGTGTCCCTATATAATTTAGATGTAAGCACTGTTGTTTCTTTCTTTTGTCCCCCACTTGAGGCAAGATTTCTCTGTGTAACCCTGGCTGTCCTGGAACTGACTGAGAGTAGACTAGGCTGTCCTCGAATTTAGAGGTCCACCTGCCTCTACCTCTGGAGTGCTGGGATTAAAGGCGTGCTCCCCCAAACTCAGCTGGATTAAACACTTTTATCCCCTGTACTACATATGGTCAGTTGTTCCTGCGTGCTAATTTGAAAGCATAGGTACATGTTATATCAACTTTCTATTAGAATGTACAGTGGCATCTTGAATTGGGGTAATTCAGTTAAAATAGAATTCTTGAAGTGGATTCTAGCTGATAACTTGAAGGCTTTGCATTTTAAAGTATATCTGTCTCAATGGGTTAGTTAAGGATTAATAGCACACATACTCCTGGGATATATGATTATATTGTTGTTTTCATAAATAGTCATGCAAAAATACAGTTTGGTATAGTTGCTTACAGGCTTTTAAATACATAACAGAATAAATGCTAAACACATAATATAGTACAGCAATCAGTAGGGTAGTGGTCAAAACAATTGATTAGATTCAAACTGGGTTTGCCATTTTTAATAGCTTATGACATGGGGCACGTTTCTTAATCTCTTATGTACTGGTTTTCTTATTTGTAATATGAATATAATAGTTATGGACTACTCATGAAAACTGATGCTTGCTTATTTATATTTACTACACTTATTATTTGGGTGTGTGTGTAGATGTTGGCAAGCATATCACAGCATGTATGTCTATCATGTAGCTCTTAGGGATCAAACTCAGGTCATGTCATCAGCCATGACAGTAAGTGCTCTTACCTGCTGAAAAATCTTGTTTCCATATATGCTCATATTTTAAGAACATTTTGATTAGTACTTGTTATCTTGTATATAAATGTTTTGGTTTTTGTATTTTCTGAGGTAGAGTCTTGCTCTGTAGCCCAAGCAGGCCATGAACTCACGATACTCCTGTTTCTCCTGGTGAGATTACAGGTGTGACAGACATACCATGTCTGGCCTCCTGGTTTGTCCTAACTATTGTTTTTCAATTAGGGGAACTAGTGTGAATATGGAAGAAACCAATGACCTTCAAGATGAACATTTAGAGACATAGTCAAAATATAGGAAGTCAGTTACCAAACATGTTCACTTCTGAAGTCATTTCTAGTTTTTCAGTGTAAATATAAACGCAGTATTTTGTACAATATATAGACATAATAAATATTTTATCTCTTTATCCCTATCACAATATGATGTCAGTCATTAGTCTTGAACAGTTTCCATTGTGTTGAACATTCTCACAGTATAAAACGTGAACTATTTTATACTTAATACATTAGCACTTAATGTCAGCACCACCTTTTAAATTACCAGGGTAAAATTTGTGTAATGTTTGGATATTTTATTCTGTTATCAATAATGTGACAAATGGGGAATATTATTATTGAATAGAGTAGTTCAGTTGCTATGATTTAATTTAAAATAGTAATTATTGAAAAAGCCTTGGCATAATTCAGCTTAAGATACACTGCTTTTGTGACCCACACTGGCCTCAACCTCCTATGTATAGTGATTGTACTGTGTCAGGCCCAAAACTGTCATGTCTTTAAGGCATAAAGCTAAATTAGCAAGTATTTATGCAAGTTGGGTAGTTCCTTTGCTTGAATTACTTATTTCTTTGTTATCTATGAATATAACGAAATTTTACTTAAATGACTTGAAACTCATTTCAATTTCTGTTATTCTTTGAATATATTAGCCTACAGATTATATTTTCAATGATTTTTATTAATGTGTATCAGTTGTGTAATATAATGGGTTTTATTGTGCTATTTTCACACATGCAGATAATGTTCTTTGGTCAGATTTACCCTGGCATCCAATTTTAAGCAGCAGTTGATCCTAGTAACATTAACATAATATCTTATACGCAGATTGCCCAAGGACTCCAGATACCCCAAATAGTGACTCTCGTAATTCTACTAGCAACAATAGATTGATGGCCTTACAGAAACAGTTGGATATAGAACTCAAAGTAAAGCAAGGTGCAGAGAACATGATACAGATGTACTCAAATGGCTCTTCAAAGGTAAGCAAATCCCTAGTATTTGTAGATTACATATTTATGAGTTTGCCTACTCCCTAAAATTCATTTGTTTACTGTCACTGGCAGACCTCCACAGAGTAGGGGCTTGGCTTCTTCATCAGTGTGAGCTTCCTCTGAGGTCAGCAGATGACTCTCACCTTCTAACGCTCCCCCATTCCATTTAGTGCCACGGTGTTCATATATTTTTGGTTGGGGTTGGTAATTTCAGAGTTTAAGCAGTATACAGTGATTCTGAGACAATTTTAGCATCAAAGTTGGAATATGCAAACAAAAATAGATATGTTTTCTAAAAGTAACAGTATAAAATTGTGTATTCTCTCAAAACCTAATGAGTAATGAACGTGAAGGAGTTCTCTGTATTTGTGACGTTTCTATAAACCTAAAGTTATATCAGAACAAAAAAGTCTATTTCCCCAACAGATGAATTTTCTGGCCACCAGCAGGCTTAGAGAAAGGGCAACTGAAAAGCCAGCATCCTAGAATCACTGATTACATGATTTACCGCTGTGCATTTTTGAGATTCTAATGTTGTAACTACCATTTGAAAGTCAGTGTTGAGGGAGCAGTTAGTAATAAGAGCATATGCTTGTAGAATACTGTGGCAGGAACTAAAATTGGGAGCCTCTTGAGCCATGTTATACCAATGGCTCTTCCCAATATAACGTTTCATAGGTTTTATGATTCTGAAACCTGGAATGCATTCATTATAAATTCTACCTGTCTAATCTCAGTTATTTTTTAAAGATTCTTATCTCTGAATATCAGTGTTTCTTCATATTCTAAAATGTACAGTGGTTTGTTGTTCTTCTGTGTGTGTTGTGAGTTTAAACCTAAAGCTTATTCTGGCTTGGAAAGAATGTGAAACGAGAGGGGAGAGGATAATTTCTTTTTTTGTTTTTGTCTTATGAGACAGGGTTTCTTTCTCTGTATTGTTTTGGAGGCTGTCAGTCCAGCCTGACCTCAAACTCACAGAGATCTGCCTGCTTCTGCCTCCTGAGTGCTGGGATTAAAGGCGTGTGCCACCACCACCCAGCGAGGATCATTTCTTAATGTCTTGAATCCCACTCTTCCACTGAACAAAAAATATGTGTATAATAAGTAAGATGTTAAGGTTAATTATGAAAACTATCTAGATTATATAACAAAATTTAGTTGAGTATGTTTTTATTTGAAAGAATATTACTTCATTAACTAATATTTACTGTTGGGAGATAAAATTACAATTTCCTGTTTTTATCTTTCTATCAGTGCCCTCCATTTAAGTCCCTTTCTTATATTCATGCCTTCTGTTTTATTTTGTGACCCAGTGAGTTAGCTAGAGCCATTTATGCAACCATTGGGTGACATTATCCATTGGAGGAAGCTTGTCACGCTCAGTAGGGAGTACACAACCAAAGGCACTAACTGCTCTTCCAGAATCTGTCAGTAGGCAATAGCTCATCAGGGTGAGGGCCATGTGAACACTATTTATGCCTCTGTTGACAGGACTACACTTGAGCTACACCAAAGCTGCTATGGGTTTGTGTTTGCAGTGACTGTCTTGCCTCAGTGGTGGCAGTTCCTGTCTCCTTGTTGTCTTGGTGTTACACTTTTTCCCACTCCCTTTTCCATGGTGTTCCCTGACCGTATAGATGTTTTGGTTAGGAATGAGCACTCAGCTGTCACTTGTTCTCAGCATCTTGAGAAACTAAATCTCTGCATTCACCAAGTCTTCTCTGATTAATGCCTTTTTGAGACAGTGTCTCACTGTGTAGTCCACGCTGGCCTCAAACCTACAATCCTCCTGCCTTGGCCTCCCACATACTAGGATTACAGATACTTGCTGATATGCCCAGCTTTATTGGCCTTTAGTGGTTTTATTATTGGCCTTTAGTATAGGAAACTTTTTATTTTTATAAAAGGTTGCTATGAAATGTTCTACTACATGATGTCAAACATTTTAAAATTCAGTCAGTTACTGCTGTCTGTCATAAGAGTTTTTTAATCCCAAGCAGATGGATTAATTTGAGGGGTTTAAGATCCCTTTAAAGCTAAAGAAAAAGTGTGGATAAAAAGATCATAGGTTCCATTGTATTCTTCTAGTGCTCTTGGAGACTTGTAAGACTAAGAACCAACAGATATAAATTGATCAGTCTTATGAACATACTGAAATTAAAGAAATACATGGATAATTTACAAAAGTCATAGGTCCAAACTAAACAGACCTGTAAGCATAGTACTAAAACAGATTTTTACATTCCAGTAGCATTTGATTTTTAATTAGGATATCTCTTAATAACTATGCGTAATTAGAAGACCAAAGCCTATCAGCATCTGCTGTAGTCTCCAGCGCTGTCTCAACATCTTTTTTCTGTCTAGACATGATCTTAAACGGTAACTTCTCAAAGGATGAAAGTACATTTTTATGAGATTAGAGATAAAACTGAATTGAAATTACATAGAATATTGAAAGGATCTTACTAAATGCTCACAGTAGTACTGGGATGTGAGCTCTTAGGCCTGTCTTTAAAAGGCAATAGCATGTATAAATAACTGCAAATAATAGAAGTGGCTTGAGCCACTTCCGGCATTGTCTCACTGTATCTTGTTTTGTCATGTTTGGATGTTGTCTCTTAGAGGCCTGCTCTCTTCTGAAGGGAAATGGAGAGGGAGTGATCTGGGGGCGGTGGGAGTGAGCTGGAAGAAGGAAGGAGAGGGAAAACTATGGCCAGGATATGGGAGAAGAATCTATTTTCAATAATAAAAAAGATACATAAGTGGAATATAATTATTTTTGCTTATAATTATAAAATATCCATCCCAAATATAATTATCAAGCATTATAAAGTGCTCATTATTAGTATTCACTTTAATTAGTCTATTAGGTGGAACCATAAGAAATTATTATTGTTTTGGTTCAAAATTAGTAAATAATTGGCCTAAAGCTGGTATGTAGTATATACTGCTGAAGATGGTAGCTGGTATCCAAAGTCAGTTTTAAAAGCCACACTGTGACATTTGAGTAGCTCTTCTAAAAACATTGGTGTGGGAAAGTCCGTTTGGTTTTAAAATGAAGTATACGTGTTTTCCTTGCATATTATATTAAAACAGTTAAAAGAACTTTTGAGCTAAGGATAACTTGGTTGCTACAGTGCTTGCCTGGCATGCACACTATGCTCTTTGCGTCCTGAGCAGCACATAAACCAGGCAAGTTGGAGACAAGATTAGGAATTCAAGGCCACCCTCAGTTACATTCTGTATTTGATTCTAGCCTTGGATACATAAGACTCTTTCTCATGGGGTGGGGGAGAAGGGGGGAGGAAGAAGAGAAAACAAATTATCATAGTGATAAAATAATAAAGGAAATGGCTTTATTGAAAAACATAGGACTGCATAATTTCTTTACTAGTTATATTTTACATTTAGAGATGAGATGCTTTACCATTCTTTTGTTGCTCTAAAAGATTTTTAACCACAATTATGAACTAGCAGGATAATTATCTAACACAGAAGCTCTGTATTCAGAGCTGTTACCTCCTTTTCCAGTTTCTTAAAGAAACCAACAGCTCCCAGAAGGTAGTCATTTTCACACACTAGACATTTGATTCATGTCTGATTAAATTATGACTTTCAGAGCAACCATTTTTTTCTCTTAACTTTGATTTGGCCTCCAATGTATATTTCAGATCTTTGATTTGTCTGATGTTCTTAACACTCAAGAAGCAGAAGAAAAGGAAAGTGCTTTCCTTTTACATTTAGAAAGTTAAGAGCTGTATTCATTAAGTGTATATGCTGTGCTGAAGACAAACACCAAATTCAAGCAGGTTCCTCACTGACAAAGTGTAAATGAATATGGGGTGTGTACCTTCCTTACAATGTGCCTTGATTTCAAAGGTACTTAGTAAATTGTGTGAGCCTAACTCCGTGACTTGCATGAAATGAAAATATTTTATTCAAGAGTAAAATCCAGGTAGAAACTCATAAAATTACTGACTTATGAGCAGGAAAAATGCAAAATAATAATAAAACAAAAAGCACGATTATGCCACTCATTTTCCCCATGATATGCTGATTCTGTTAAATCTATCAAATAATATATTAAGAACTCACTTATTTTTTCTCTTTGTAAAACATCACCATACCTAGCTATTTTCATCTTTCTACAGTGGTTGATGGACTGAAATGGTACTGTTAAGTGATACTTGTCTCTTGAATTCTGGTCTCATAGAGAATAGAGCTTATGTTTTCTATTTTATTCCCAAGTTAATACTAATTGCCTTAATGATATGTGAAGATTAACCTACCATGTAAATAAGTACTTACCAACTTGATTAGTCAATCAAGTTTTGTGGATACTTGTTTTTAAAAATATAATTTTTGTTTTGTTTTTCAAGACAGGGTTTTTCTGTGTAGTCCTAACTGTCCTGGAACTTGCACTGTAGACCAGGCTGACCTCAAACTTAAGAGACTCAGATCTGTCTGCCTCTTTCTCCATTATTCTGATATTAAAAGTATTTGCCACCACCACCCAGCTAAAATACAATTCTTATTGTAGGAAATAACTTCTGATGGTTTTTAAAAATTCCTTTGTTAGGTTTCTGTGATTACTGTATGGAGCAAATTATATTGTTACTTTTGTATTGCTGTGATTCCATGACCAAGGCAACTTATAAAAGAGTTTAATTGGGTTTATGGGTTCAGAGGGTTAGTGTTTATAATGGTGGAATGGAAGCATGGAGCCAGAAAAGCCCGTAGCTCACTTCTCAAGCCAGAAGCAAGAACCAGAGAGCAATGGTACAAGTATTTTGAAACCACAGTGCCCGACTCCAGTGACATACTTCCTTTAGCAATGCCACACCTCCTAATCCTCCCCAACAGCCACTAACTAGGGGTCAGGTACTTAAATGCCTGAGACTTATGAGCGATATCTCACTCAAAGCACCATACAAATTAGAGATTTAAAACAGTCTCTCTGTCTCTGTCTCTCTCTGTCTCTCTCTGTCTCTGTCTCTCTCTCTCTCTCTGTCTCTCTCTCTCTCTCTGTGTGTGTGTGTGTGTGAGTGTGTCATTTTTATAGTTGTTTTGTCAGAACTAGACCTCATGAAACTGCAGAACAGGTGTTGGCAGATCTGTTTCCTCTTAGAGAGTGAAGGGGAGATTCTCCTTCTGAGCCTTTCCTCTTCTGGAAGCTGTGCAGCAGAGCTCACCATCAGTTTGTTCAGTGTTTATCACAGTCCATTGCATCACTCTAGCCTAGACTGTTCTGTCTTCCAGTTCTACATTTAAAGGCCTTTCTGATCATGTTGAGTTTACCTTCATAATCCAGGGTATTCTCTGTATTTTAAGGTCAGGTGATTAACAGTCTTAAATCCATCTGCTGCAAAAATCTCTTTGTTGAGTCCAGTAACAAGAAGAGACTCATTAGAACATGGACATCTTAGGTTGGGCCATTATTTGTTTAGTGTTCTATAATTCCATGTCATTTACTGTCAGTGGTTCTAGAATTAAACAGAATCACAACAATATTACTTAGTTCATCATCTTGTTTGAAGTTTTAAAGAGATGGCAAAGGATAACTCCTCCCCTATTATTATTATTATTATTATTATTATTATTATTTTGGTTTTTCAAGACAGGGTCCCTGTGTAACTTTGGAGCCTTTCCTGTAGACCAGGCTGGTCTCAAACTTGCAGAGATCCACCTGCCTCTGCCTCCCAAGTGCTAGGATTAAAGGTGTGAAACTCCAATGCCCAGCCCTCCTCAATTTTAAAAAGAACTCATTAATGACTGTCAAGATTTTCTAGACCTTTCTTTTTGTCACCAATGTTTCTTGATCTTTTTGCCTAATTTAAGGGAACACAAATATTTTCTAGGATTAAAATTGACCCTTTATGTGACACTCCTTTTACTTTTAACTGAAATTTAAAGACGTAACTTTTTAATTATGTGGCTATGTATGTGGGTACATGCGTGTGAGTGCAGGTGTCCACAGAAGTCCGAGGAAGGCTGTGGATGCCTGGGAACTGGGTTACAGGGTGGCTGTGGCTGTCCACCGTGGGTGCTGGGCATTGAGCTCTGATCCTCTGTCTGCAAAGGCAGCATGCTCTTAACTGCTGAGCTGGCTCTCCACCTCACTAACTGAAATGTAGTAAGACAGGAAGACATTTTCAACTTGTCATTATTGAAGTAAGCATCAGATACTAGGCTGCAGATTTTGAGAGTTACTGATTGTGCTAAAGGAGCATCCATCCTATTTTGTGTAAACCAAGATGGAAGAAAACTGTAATTTTGAATTTTTTTAAATACTATTAAAATTCAAGGATTCTCCATTAACTGATGAATAGATAAATTGTATGATATACATTTTACATGGAATAAAATGCTGTGCTACAATAAAGGGAGATTCTAGAGCAGGCAAGATGATTCAGCAGGTGAACACGCTTGCCCTGCAAACCTGATCTGAGCACATTCTCAGGATCCTATGACATAAAGAGAACCAACTCCTAGAAGTTGTCCTCAAGCCACCATATGCATGCCTACTTTCAGACGAACACACACACACACACACACACACACACACACACACACACACACACACACACAGCACCATCACCACAACAATAATACATTTTAATTTTTCGCCGAGTGTTGTAGTGCATGCTTTTAATCCCAGAACTGAAGAGCAGTGGCAGGTGCAACTCTTGAGTTCCAGGACTGTCTGGTCTACACAGAGAAACTATGTCTTGAAAAACATACATACATACGTACATACATACATTCATTTCAATTTTAAAAACTGGCATTCTTTCTTTTAAAGATTTATTTTTTCTATATGCAACATACAACATTCTGCCTCCATGTATAAAAACTGGCATTCTTATATTTGTAATAATGTAACTAAACCCGGAGGACATCACACCAAGTGAAATTTTCCACGCACAAAAAGAAAAATGCTCTGCGATCTTATTTGTGTGTGGACCCTTTAAAATAAAAAATTGAATAAATACTAACACTAGAACTCACGTTCTAGGACAACATGGGAGGGGAAATGGGGAGAAATAGGTCTTGCAGGCTACAAGGTTTTAAGGTAGATGAGTAAGTCTAGAGATCTGAAGTATAGGTGGAAAACTATAGTTAATATATGCTGAGAGACTGGAGGTTGAGCTCGGTACTGGATAAGGTTCAGCATCACAGAGTTAACAATACTCTGTATTGTAGATTTTAGGTGCCTTTATGGCACATATACACTAAAAGGGTAACCAGAAGGTCATGGCTGTATTAAACATGTTGTACTTCTCAGATACCTAGCTGGAAGTGTAGCTGAGTGAGGGGTAGAGCACACACCTATTATAGATAAAACCATGGGGTTCGGTCCCCAGCAATGTATCAGTCAGTCAGATTCACTTGTTTTCTTTAATTGTCTGAACCAATAATACTTTTCTGTTAACTTTTAAAGTTTTGATGACGTGTGTGTGTGTGTGTCTTTCTGCTTGTCTGTCTCTGTGTCTCTTTAAGATTCTCTGTGTCTCTAAGATTATTAGAAGCCAGAAATTGTGGCACACATCTTTAATTCTATTACTGTACAAGGCAGAGGCAGGCGGGTCTCTGTTCTGGGCCAGCCTGGTCTACATAGTGAGATCTAGGCCATCCAAGGCTCCAAAGAAAGACTTTGTTTCAAAAGACCAAACTTTATTATTAGAATATGCACAGTTCTTTTAACCCTTTTCATTACTAAGTTATCAGTTGATCTTTTTCAGAAGATAAGAAAGATTTATCCTTTTCTGTACTTACCTTTCTAACTCTTTTTGATAGGATCGGAAACTTCATGGTACAGCTCAGCAGCTGCTCCAGGATAGCAAGACAAAAATCGAAGTCATCCGAATGCAGATTCTTCAGGCCGTCCAGACCAATGAGCTGGCTTTTGATAATGGTGATGGAGTACACTTAACTTCTTGTTGTCTTTTACAAGTGTGGGGTGCTTACTAAATTCATTTAGGAAGAAGCAGTTGGGCCTGGAGAATTGGCTCCCCAGCACTTGTCGCTCTTGCAGGGGATCTGGGTTTGATTCCCAGTACCCACACAGCAGCTCTCAGCCGTCTATCTCTAACTCCAGTCTTGGAATTCAACACCTCCTCTGACCTCTGGTCACCAGGCATGCACTGGTGCTCATACATATATGCAAGCATAAAATAGTAAAATCTTAAAAAAAAAAACATCTTAAAAAAGGAAAAGAAAGAAGCAGTTATTCAGAGTTTGGGAGGAAGGAAAGTTTTGGTCTGGGGATTTTTGTTTATCTTGAGTTTTACATAGGATTGCTTTCAGATATTTGCACTTTGCTGTTTCATATGTAGGACATAATTCTTCATTTTAATAAGCAATCGGGTTTTTTATTTAATGCTTTAAGAAGCATGTTGCTATTTAAAATTATTCCTTTGTTTAGCATTATTCTTATTTTATTTAGTTTTTTATTCCAGTGGGACTTGAGCTATTTTTTTTTTTTTTTTGGTTTTTCGAGACAGGGTTTCTCTGTGGCTTTGGGGGCTGTCCTGGAACTCGCTCTGTAGACCAGGCTGGCCTCGAACTCACAGAGATCCGCCTGCCTCTGCCTCCCGAGTGCTGGGATTAAAGGCGTGCGCCACCAACGCCCGGCTTTGAGCTAATTGTTAAAAGTAGAGCCAGAAACTACAATTGTCCTTCAGTATTGGTTTCAAGTTCCTAGATCTATGGATACTCAAGTCCTAAGTGGGACATGTTTTAGTATCTGCAAAGAATATTTGTGCTTCCTCTCATATATGTTATCTTTGGATTGCTTATCATAC
Organism: Mesocricetus auratus; assembly: GCF_017639785.1. NCBI lineage: Eukaryota > Metazoa > Chordata > Mammalia > Rodentia > Cricetidae > Mesocricetus > Mesocricetus auratus. The sequence goes on from NW_024429193.1 coordinate 15,900,349, forward strand.
CTAGTCCAGTGTAACCATAATAAAATAGCTCTATTGTTTAAGAAGTATTTATAAGAATAAAAGGTCTTTACATTATCACTACAGATTGGGTTTTTCTCTCAAACACTTTTGTTTGGAGGTGGTTGAACTCCTAATATGGAACTTGCTGGTGTGAAGAACTTAACTTGCTGGTGGGAAGAACTTTGTGATGATCTCTCATCAGATTCTACATACCAGTGTCTTCAATCCTAAAACCTTTTCAGATGTGTGATTTACACATATAACGGCTAAAACGACATTTTGTATTTCAGCCTTCTATCTCTTATTACTATAGTGTTTATTTACTTAAGAATTAACTCAATGTCAGTAATTCATTTTTTCATTGTTTTTAATCACTAGATATTAGAAAATGAAATAATTCAATTGATAAATTTTTGTTTCTTTTTTCTCCTAGCAAAACCTGTGATTAGTCCTCTTGAGCTTCGGATGGAAGAATTAAGGCATCATTTTAGGATAGAGTTTGCAGTAGCAGAAGGTGCAAAGAATGTCATGAAATTACTTGGCTCAGGAAAAGTAACAGACAGAAAAGCACTTTCAGAAGTAATTAAAAAAACACAATTTTTAACTCTTTAATATGCTATTTGAAGAATAACATGGCTTAGATGACAACAATATCTCTTTTCTTTGCAAGGCTCAAGCGAGATTTAATGAATCAAGTCAGAAGTTGGACCTTTTAAAATATTCACTAGAGCAAAGGTTAAATGAACTCCCCAAGAATCATCCCAAAAGCAGTGTTGTCATTGAGGAGCTGTCACTTGTTGCATCACCAACACTAAGTCCGCGGCAGAGCATGATATCCACGCAGACCCAGTATAGCACACTGTCCAAACCAGCAGCGCTAACCGGTGCGTAGCATGGGCCTCTTTCTTTCTGTGTGTTTCTGTTCACATCAGATTATGGCTTAATAGTTGGGTCGAGGACATGTGTACAAATCTTTCCTTGAATCATAGTTTAGTAAAATTTGTTATTTTGCTGGGGCTGATGGCACAGCCTATAAACCTAGCTAGTTGGAATGCTGAAACAGGAGGATCACAAGTTCAAGACTTGGCTGGAGCCCTTAGTAAAACCCTGACTTGAAATAAAAATTAAGTGGTGAGAATGTATCTCAGTGAAAGAGCGCTTGCCTAGCGTGCACAAGAATTCATTCCCAACCTTGAAAGTTTATTCTAAACATTAATAAAGTATAATTCAGTGACTTGTAGTTTACAACCTTCACTTCTGTCAAATTCTAGAGCACTTCATCATCCCTAAAGAAAACCAGTACTCATTCAGTGCCCCATCCTTCTTCCTAGGCTCCTGCACCATTAATTGGCTTCATGTCTCAAAACATTTGTCTCCTAGATAGTTCATATAAGCGGGATTATAAACTCTGTTGCCTTATATATCCGGTTTATTTCACATAGCACACTTACTCATCTTTTGACTGAATGATGCCCATGTTAGAGTTTTATACCACATTTTCTTTTTTCATTTGTTAGGATATTTGGGCTCTTTTTACCATTTGGACATTGTGAAATAATACCTACATGAATATTTGTGTACATGTCTTTGTACTTCTGTTTTCAGTCTAGAAGAGCACATCTAGGAATGCACTTGCTAGGTCATATGATTCCTTTGTATTTAAAATTTGAACAGCCATCAAACTTTGACAGCTGTTGTACAATTTAATATTCCCCAAAACAAATGCATAAGGGTTCTCTGCATCTCACCAATGCTTGTTATTTCCTTTGTTGTTGGTTTTCAAATTATAGCTATCCTAGTGGGCCATTATTGAAAGTGGGATAGAGATCCCTGGCTGTTTTTGTGGAGCTGTCTCTATTTCTTCTTTCAGTTGTATGTGAATTTGTTTTACTTTTTTTTTTTTGTCTCTGTTAGATGCATCTAAGTATATAATTGTTATCTCTGCCTCATGAATTGACTTCTGTCAATATGCAGTCTTCTTTTTTGCATTTTATAACAAATTTGAGTAAAGTCCATTTTGTCTGATAATAGGTTAGATGTGTACCCTCTCTTGTAGTTACATGTGAAGCAAATATCCTTTTTTATAATTTCACTTACAATGAAATGTATATTTGGATCTAATATGAGTCTTTTCGATAGGATGGAATTGTATCATCTTTAATACTTCCTGCCAGAGTCTTTAAGTACATAGTTTCATCCATTTATAATTACAGTAACTGCTAGTAATATGTAATAAATTCTAATACTAACTACTGGAAATTGGGTTAGATTTTATAGGGTTATTCTATGTGCTTGCCTTCACTTCAGACATGTAATTATAAGCTTGGAGGTCCCAGGTTATCTGTACTTCTGACAGGACACTACAAATCCTTGGAGCCTCAGGATCCATTCCCTGAGACAGTTTACTGAAGAACTCATGAAGGGCTATATTTAATGTTACAGTTTTATTATAAAGGGTATGAATTAGACTCAGACCAATACATGTTTTTCTCTTATATGGAAAACCTAGATTTAAGAGTATGTTGTATAAGAGATAAAACTAGAAAAAGGATTGTGAGGAGGGATGAAGAGCTCCTAAAAGAGGGTAGAAAAAGAGGAATGAAATCTGTAATAAAGCAGAAGAGGGTGAAATGAAGGGAACCAGTCAAGGGGGCCAGGAGGCCTGGGGAGGAAAGTGAATGAGAATGAAGTGCAGTGACACACATGCATGGAAATGCTATAATGAAGCCCATTAGTGCTTTGTGTGCTAGCCTAAAAAAGTAATTCTAGAAGTGGGGGTGGTAGAGATAGTAGGTTGAGCTAAAAGCAAAATGCAAGACTAGGCGTGTTTTCCTGGTTCTTAGGATTTGTTGCCCTTTCACCAGCTGGGCAGTTCACTTGAGCTTCAGGTGTCCTGAATTTTTATTGGGACTTTATTATGTGGGTGTGTTTGAATGAATCACTGCCATGTGAGTAAAGTCAACTTTAGCCAGTTGCCCTGTTCAGGGAGTCAGGGCATCATACTGTATCATATGACTCAAAGCCCCAACCCCCTAACATTAGGATTAGTCTTTCTAGAAGTGTCACCCCTCGTTAGCATAAACTCCAGCATGGTCTGAGGCACCATCATGAGTAACAGATTTCTATACTAGAGACAGTTCAGAAGGTTTAGGATAGTGGTTCTCAACCATCCTAATGCTGGGACTCTTTAATACAGTTCCTCATGTTGTGGTGACCCCCAAATATAAAACTATCTTTATTGCTACTTCATAACTGTACAATGTGTCTTCAGAAGGTATTAGGCAACCCCATGAAAGGGTCATTTGAAAAGCCCCAAGGTTGAGAACTACTGGTTTAGGGTCACCTTACCATAAACTTAAGGGTAAGATTCTTTTTAATATAACCAAGGCACCTACTGGAGAATGAGGCCAGCCTGAGCAAATATGAGACCCTGTCTCAGAACACAGTGAGAGCTTGGGAGATAACTCATCAAATAAATACATTTGCCAACAAGTCTGACTCCCATAAGTGTCCTCTGAACACATGCATGCTATGGTATGCACAGTCACATGCATGCACACATACATACACAATCAATGTTATTTTAAAGCTTTTAAAAAAAAGACTTTCTGCTATTTGTTCTACAAATGGTACTTTCTTTCTAGAGCCTTATGATTTGACCTCTTTGTAGATTTTTCTTGTTTCATATTCTCTTATTATTTTTTCTTTTACTGTTTAATTTTAATAAATTATATTTTAGAAAAGTTATAATAGTCACATAAAGAATTTGAATATGAAATAAGTCTTCACAAGCCAATTTTTAAAATATTCATCATCTCCCCTACTTTCAACATCTTAAACCAGACAGGCATGGGTGTGTTTTAGTTGGCAGTTGGTTTTCTGTTTGGTTTTGTTTTTTAGTTTTTTATTTCCTCTCTCATTTGTGTTTTAGGAGTGTAGTGTTTTGATGCAGTCTCCCTCTGTATCCCAAGCTGGCCTTGAACTCATGGTAATTCTCCTGAGTACTAGAATTACAGGCATGAATCACGGATTTTTATAATTGGTGGATCTGCACTGACACATTGTTATGATCTGAAGTCCATAGCTTGTATTAGCTCATTCTTCATGTGTACATTACCCAGGCTGAGCCAGTTTGTAACCATGGGTATCTGCTATTATATTTCCCTTTTGTGTTCTGCCTGTCCCTGTCCCATCCGCAGTCTACAAGCCTGGCAGCCTTCGCCTTTATTTATTTTATTTTTTTATAAATTTGTTCCTCTCCCTTCTCCCAACTTCTGGGATTATAGGTATTTACCAATACACCCAACTCAAGGATTCTTCTTTTTCTAAGATTTTAGAGCTTGAGTTAAAAGATGTGTAGTCTTTTCAGGAGTTCGTGTGTGTGTGTGTGTGTGTGTGTGTGTGTGTGTGTGTGTGTGTGTGTGTGTGTGTGTGCGCGCGTATGCGTGTGATACCAACATTTCTTTAATACTCTACACAAAATGTTGTATACAGTTATACCTTCTCCTGATGTTACAAATTATCTTTATACACGATTTGCTCATTAACAGGTTATTGTGTTTTTATGTATTTGTCTGTTAAATCACAAGAGAAATTTTAAAAGTAATTACAAACCATAAATCATGGTATTTGTTTTTATATTTACTGTGTTACTGGTGTTCATTATATTTTCTTTGGTTTCAAACCTTTGGTTACTTTCTAGTGTATCCCTTAAATGTAAGCCATTTTCGTTAGCGGCTCTTCTGAGTAGGTAATGCAGTAAAAGACTGCCTTGGATTTTGTTTTTGTAGGGGGAATCTAACGAACCTTTCATTTTTGCATCATAGTTTTGACATTTCTCACAGCATTTTTATGAGTATATGTGCTCATGCGTTCATGTATGTGAGTGTGGATGCACATATGTCACGGCACACGTGTGGAGTGAGGACAGTGTCATGCGTCAGTCTCATCCTCACCTTGCTTGAAACAGGGCGGTTTTATTGTCTTTCTGCTGTGTGAGCCAGGCTGTAGCTCTTAACTTTCAAGAGAGTTTTAGCTCTGTAGCCCATCTCCCCCACCTTCTGCATGGGTTCTGAGGATGTAAACTTGGACACCCTGAAGAATATTGGGAGTTATTCCTCTTTTCCATTATAGGACACCTGGTGATCAAACTCAGTTCAGGTTTGTCTCCAAGTGACTTTACCTGCTAAGCCATCCTGGCAGCCTACTGTGGTAAACTGACATAAAACTTGAAAGAAATTTTACAATGCAGCTTTACTCTTGTTAGTAGAATCACCCTAAACTGTAGTTCCCAAATTGAGCTTCTAAATCTGAGGCATGCTGTGGTGACAAAATGGATTCAGAGAAACACAAAAGGATATACACTTGAGTCAGCACAGCATTAGCACACTTAAACTAACTATCCACATTACTAGCTTATTGTAGTTACAGTTTGAATCCCAGCCAGATCTCTGTTCTTTTGACACGTGATGTCTTTGTTTGTTGTAAAGCTGAGATGTCTTTTGTTACTATGTGAAAAGTTAGTAGACCAGGAAGTCAAGACTGGAGTTTTCAAACCTACCCCAGAGTTTGGGAAGTTTGTGTAGTGCTCAGCAAATGCCCCCTACTAGGAAATAATCTTTCTTATTTAATAAAATAAAAAGGACTTTCAAGTTGTGTGAATTGCTTTTTCAATAGCTATTAATTTGTTAAGATGTCAGTAACTACTGTTTAACTAACTGTTTTCTGTAAAGCTTGGAGCACTCCAAAGAAACTCGGCATACATGGTACCTGTGGTCTTGTCTAGCTGTAGTTTATCTGGCTCCAAGATGTCTTTCACAATTCAAGTACATTGTGAGCCATCTTCCCCTATCTCCTTTAAATGTCTTTGCCATATTATCTATCTGATAATATTGTATGTATTTTTCAAACTCAAAACAAGAATGTAGAACTATGAGTGAAGAGATCATCATCAACCTACCATTTTATTTATTCCACAAACAGTTGGTAACTACCATGTGGTAATTAGGTACCTACTGTACTTGCTGATCTTTTAGGTTGGTGCTTATCTCAAGAATTCCTCAAAGATTCATTGGGGAAAGTAGCATTTCAAGTATTAGGAAATTGGTATTGTTGACAGAAAAATAATAAAGCTACACTTTTGAAATTGAACTGATATGCCTACATTTTTATTTTTTTTGTTGTCTGTTCTAGTCTGGTTTTGCTGGCTAGTTTTATGTCAACATAGCAGAAGCTAGAGATGTATATGAAAAGAGGGACTCTTAATTGAGAAACTGGCTCCCTAAGATCAGGCTATAGGCAAGCCTTTTCTTAATTGGTGATTGATGTGTAAGGGTCCAGCCCATTGTAGGTGATTCCGTCTCTGGGCATGTGGGCCTGGCTGAACAAGCCATGATAAATAAGCCAACAAGCACCAAGATTCCATGGCCTCTGCGTTAGTCGCTGCCTCCAGGTTTCTGCCCTGACTTCCCTCAGTGATGGACTATGCTGTGGAACTATAAGCTGAAACACAAACACTTTCATCCAGATGTAGCTTTCATCACAGCAGTATTAGCCCTAATGAAGATACTCTTTTTTTCTTCAGAATTTGTTTAAAATGTATTTCTCAGTTGCACTAAGATCATAACTGTAGCATAGTAGTGCGTGTTGGCAATCCCAACCCTGGGAGGCCGAGGGAGGAGGATCGAGGGTTCTAGGTTAGCAGGGGCTATGTAGGACTCATCTCCAAACAGAAAAGCGTTAGTAAACAATTGTACAGGCTACAATACTGAGTTAGTTAGTAAAACAGCTTATGAATTCTTTTAGCTCTTAGACTCACATGTTTTAAATATTTTGTATTACGGCTTACGAAGGTGAAGAATGTAGTTTTACCCTGTTTCTGGTGTGGTTACAAGCAATTGTAATTATGCCATGTCATAAAAGAATGAAACCCCTAGATGTTTAATGAAGATCTCAACTCCCTCTGGGATTTTTTTTTTTTTGTGCTAAATGAAAGCAGGTGGTGAGCATTGTCATGTCCTGATACATTGAAATTACTGAAATATTTAATAAGCCACCAGGATTTGAAGTAGTAACCAGATGTTTTCAGTTCCCCCATGATAACTTTTACAGCTGAGTTATTTACACTGAAAATGAGGAAACTTTGCCATTGTTTCAACAAAACAAACAAAACACAAGCACAAGTTGTTTCTTTTGAACAACAACAACAAAAAGATAGCCACTCCACTTAAACTGTCTTGTTGCTCCACAGCCTAACAAACTTGAAGTAAAGATAACTGTTCTCTCCCTCCTTAACAAGTTTGCTATTGCATAGTTATTCAGTAGGATTCACCCATCTTAAGTTTACCATTTGATGACTTTGTAAATGAAATGCATATCACTTTTTAGGGCAATATTACAAGAGTGTTTCAAGCGTATTGAAAGTAGTTCTGCTCTGTTTCCGATAAGAAACTTACTCTTAACCTAATCTCTGTTCTGTGTGTGGTGTTATTTTCTTCTTGCTTCCTGTTTATCAAAAATAATTAAAATATATGCCTTATGATTCTTTGATATTCACTGAGCTTCTTTATGTTCTAATTTTCATATAATTTTGAGAACCTGTAGCCACTTAAAAAAACCATATATTTCTATTGCCCATTCTGTCTGCTTTTTATTGGGAACTTCATTTAAACTTCCATGGCTTTATCTAAGTTAAATTCATGGTTTACATAAGAGTTATTCTTTTCCCTGGTGTATTAATCTTTTCTGATGTTGTTGTCTTTTGTTTTGTTTTGTTTTTTTGTTGTTTTTGTTTTTATGAGACAGGATTTCTCTGTATTGTTTTGGAGGCTGTCGGTCCAGCCTGGCCTCAAACTCACAGAGATCCGCCTGCCTCTGCCTCCCGAGTGCTGGGATTAAAGGCGTGCGCCACCAACGCCCGGCTGATGCTGTTGTCTTTAACTCAGGTAACGTTTTCTCTTGCAGCGCTCAACCAGCCACCATTTATCCACTACATAGTTTAAAATTTTAGACATTGTCTTTTCCTTCTCTATAAATTTAATACTTTGGAACTTTTTCATTTATTCCATGTCTCTATTCAACCTTTGAACAGGTGGAATATAGATGTAATTGTTTTAATGTCCTTGTGTAGTAACTATAATATTTAAGTCTAAGTCACTATGTGTTAATTTTTAATGAAGTAATACAAAACAAACTCACCTGATAATCTTGATTAGATAGCTGGCCTTGCAAATTTTGAGTTGTTGAAGCATCCTTAAGCTTTGTTCTAGTATGCAGATACCCAGGAATAATTTAATCTTGTATGTATAATTTTAGGGTCTGCTATGTACAAAAGAATGTCATTTGGGAGTAATCACCTTTGCAACAAAATTTTTTCTGAATCTCCCCTGTCCCCCCATAGTGTGCTGCAAATTGAATTTTTTCTATCATTGTTGGTAGGGACACTTGTTCCTACCTTTGTATACAGAATATTGTTCTTTCTAGTCTTATCCTATGGTTTCCTTCCCTGCTTCTAGTTTTTCATTCTCAAGCAGGGACTGGTTAGTACCTGGGTGAATGTGTTATAAGGGAAACCTAGAAATCTGGAGTCTTTAGATGCCTTTGTCTCCTCATGCCCTGGGTTCCCCCTGATTGTAGCATGTTCTGAAACCTCTGAGGTAGTCTTACAAACAGACTTAGGGCTTTTTTTTCTAATCCTTCAGGGATCATTGTGCTTAATTGCCTATGACCTGGCGTCTTAACACATTCAAAGATTTTTTTTGTCTGATTTAATTGTTTGAATTGGAAGGTATTATTTCTACTTCTCATTTGAAAAATGTAAGGTTTTCAGTACCTTTTTAGTAACTAAAACTTTAGATATTATATATTAATCATTTAAAAATTTAACTAGGCAGTTCTACTAGAAAACAGTCTTCCTAAAATATTTGTACTGTCTAAAATTTCAACATGGAGACAACATTTTTAAATGTACTTTTTCTTTGTGTTTTGGTGTTGTCTTCTTATATGTCTGTGCACCAGACCCAAGCTGTTCACTTAGAGGACAGAACAGGGTATCAGATACTTTGAAACTGTCGTTACAGACAATTGTTAGCTGCCACGTGGGTGCTGGGAATTGAACCTTGATCCTCTGAAAAAGAAAAAAAGCAGTAAGTCTCTTCACCCCTAGGCCATCTCTCCATCCCTGAGGCAACATTTTAAATTAGAAGTTTAGTTCACGTAATGACAAAGCCATGTATCTGATAGCTTTAGTCACAGTTCTTTGTTTTCATTTTTAACAACTTTATTATCTATTTATTTAAGAAAATTATAACCCATAATTACCTGAGTATTCTATTGGAATGGAAAAATAGAATTGTAATTTTATATTTCAAATAGAACAGGAGCTGTTTGTTTATGCAGACATGTTATAAAGTACTTTTCTGTGTTGACTATGTAACTATTAAGCAAAGCTGTCATTTGCACTCAGAATTCTTTGTAACTAATCTGAATGATAATATTTAGCTTTACTTTTCCTGTCATGTTTTCTAACCACATAATTCTACAATCTTCATGATTATAAAAAGAATATTCAGATATATATGTGTTGTTCATGTAACTTACTTTGTGCCCCGCGGGTAACTTTGGTAAGTATTGTTCTTCTGCTGTTGTTACTAACTTGTTTGAGTTTGTTAAGAAAGAGTCTTCTCTGTAACCCAGGGTAGACTAGAGCTCATTGTGTAGTCATGGACTGTCCCCAAAGGCCTTGTCTGCCTTAAGTTCTGGCATAACAGGTGGAGCCTACCATTCTGACCGCCACTGTTCCTTTCTATAGAAACTGTTGCCGTTGCCATGATTAAGAGTTTTCAGTTGTTTCTTTGAGTGAAATAAGAAGGGTGGCATTGGTCTTTTCCATTAAATTCTTGCAGTTGCCATAGTTAAGAGTTGTCAGTTGTTTCTTTGAGTGTATAAGGAAGGGTGGTAGATTTCTCACAGATCATATATAGGAGAGTTTGTTAGTTTAGCAAGTCCTCCTCTTTTTCCTCTTTCAGACCATGGCTTTGTATATTACAATTGTTTTTATTTATTTATTAACAGGTACTTTGGAAGTCCGTCTTATGGGGTGCCAAGATATCCTAGAGAATGTGCCTGGACGGTCAAAAGCAACGTCAGTTGCACTGCCTGGATGGAGTCCAAGTGAAAACAGATCGTCTTTTATGAGCAGAAGTAGTAAAAGTAAAAGTGGAAGTAGTCGCAATCTCCTGAAAACCGATGACTTGTCCAGTTCAGTAACCATGCTTTTTAAAATCATGTCACAGATTAAAGGGCCATATCAGTGGAGGCAGACAAAAATGGGAAGTGTCCAAATAGGACAAAAAGTTTTCATTGCCATAATTTAAAAAAATTTAAATTTAGACAGGCAATAGAAAAACAACACATTTTACTTATTAAAAAATGAATGAGAATATGTGACAAATAACAAAATCATTTGAACATCACTCTTTATACCAAAATGAAGGGCTACAGACACTGTCTTTTCTTTCTAGTAGACTCTATCTTGGCTCTTCTAATAGTTTGGTGACCATTACAAACTGAACTTTTGGTAAATGGCTTTTGGATGAGATGTGTGCTGGGATAAATAGTGACTGAGTAATCAGTTTTGGCAGGGGACACATTCAGGGTTTTGAAAGCAAAAATAAGAGATTTAGGAACGTGTTGAATATACTAGTGAATAACAAACTATTCCTAAACATATAGCGAGAAGGAAGGCGATTCTAGAGAGTACAGAAGTAGCTTTCTTGTGTTTAGAGGGAATTGGGAGAGGTGTGCAAATAAAGAACTATCTAAGGCAGTAAGCTCTCTAACAAATGTAGCGGGAAACAATCAAATGGCTAATACGTTTACACGTAAGGGGAGTTGAATTACTTTCTTACGTATGCAAAATACCATTTAGTGTTTGTGTTTTTATCAGAAACAAGAATAATTTTTGAGGAACTATTAGGAATGTTTATGTATATAAAAGAGAACTAGTTGAAATTCAGACAGTTCAATATTGATTACAAAAAATCATTTTCAAAGAGTCTTCAGACTTTTAGTGCTATAAAACAGTGATAATTGTCTTTGAACAGTTTAAAGTTTTTAACCAAACTTAAATTATAATTACAGATGATGTCTGTGCTGTTTTGAAGCTAGACAATACTGTGGTTGGTCAAACTAGCTGGAAGCCTATTTCCAATCAGTCTTGGGACCAGAAGTTTACACTGGAACTAGACAGGGTAAGATAAGAAATTTTTACTTGAAAATAGTGTGATTTTTTTTTTATTGGAAGTCTTTAAGACTTGTTATATTACATTGTTTTGTGCTTTGATATAGAGTCTTATGTATGCCCAGGCTGGGCTTCTAACTCACAGGGGTCCTCCTGCCTCTGGGATTAAAGGCATACACCACCACATAGGTCCACAAAGATTGTAAAAGTAGCAGAGCTTACATGTTTCTGACATTACTCACCTTAGGGATGTATATACATTCATCCTAAGACATAGATATCTGATTGCTGTAATAGCTCCGGTTTCAATAATTTGAAAATGTGTAGTTTATGTCACCAAGAAGTCTGTGGTGTGAAATCTAGTACCAGAATATGCATATGTACGTACAGAGTATGTTAGTTAGCTCTGAGGTTACTTTGTATTGTTTTTCTGTGTAGCCCTAGTTGGGTCAATTACCGGTATTTCTTCTCAACCTGTGCTTGCATTGAGGACTTTGCCACTGCATGCTTAGCTATTTGTATTCAATAGTGTACAATCTTATTAGTCCAGTGATTCTTTCATAGCAAGATTTCAAAAGTGACGTTGAAATTATTCTCTGTTTCTCCAGCTGTTGTGTGTCAGTATGTCTTTCATGAATGGTCTGTTTCCGTTTAATAGAAGTCAACACTACATTCAAATCTGCAAGATGATAACTTTTTGATTTAAACCTATCCATTAGTTCTAGAGTATGTTCTAGGGTAAGTTTTAAGTTCTTCTAATTAGAAATCACAAGGGAATCCCATTCATCTGTAAGACCTGTCTTTGTGTCTCTACTCAGCAGCTCATATATGGCAGGCATTTTGTAGGACATAGATTTCCAGAGATACATAGTTATAATGTAATTCACAGGCTTACTAGTCATGATTTTACATTCTGGGCCAAGTATCTCATTGCTGGCTATGATTAGTCAAAACAGTCAAAGATAACTAGTAAATAGTTTAAAATCTGCACAGAAGTGAGGGAACAGAGATGTATATAACAGGTCAGAAGTGAGGGAATAGAGCTTTGAGGGACTATTATAGTGGAAATTATACTTGAACTGGGATCCAGTGTGGGAATACATATACAGATTGCTAAGATCCAAAGAATATTCCCAAAAGAAGAAACACATAACTTGCCTTATGCGGGAATTTGGAGTGTTGCCAGCAAAAACCCGAGATAGAGGTGTAATGTGAAGTAAAACAGCAGAGGCAGAGAGGTGCCACAGTGTCCCTTAAGAGAGTGAAAGGGTTTTTGTTGTTGCTGCTGTCTTTGTTTTGTCTTGGGTTTTTTTTTAGGGGGGGCGGGTAGTAGTGGGGATAGTTTTAAGATTATTTTGGTCTTCTTGCTTCTGATTCCCAAGTGTTCTACTGTGCCTGTAGGCTTTTAATAGGTGCTCGATCTCTGGTTTACTACAGTGAATGACCTGATAGAAATACTGTCTTTATAGAAGCTACTACTAGTCCACAGTGGAAAAACAATCTCTCATAAGCAGTATCCCAGAAGTAGAAAGGGGACAGTGAGAGGTGTTGACTGTATGATTGTATCTAGAGTATTGGTGAAGAATTGTCAGAGTGGTGAGATGTGAACTGTGCTGTTACATGTGAGCAGTCAAGGGAAATGGGCATTGTAATTTATAGAACCTTTTGAAGTTAAAGGAGTGAGGAGAAAGTTTGACTAGAAGTATCAATGGGGTTTTAGTTTGTGTCTTAACTCACTGGATCTCATTCATAAGGGTCTTTCCTGGGCAGGTCCTGGTTTTCAGAAATAATTCTAGTCAAGTAACAGTGTTTTCCACATGCTTAGAGAAGAGATTGGCTGTGCTGCATGACTTTGGAGCACAGAGCACAAGCCAGTAGATAGCAGATTCAAGTCTTTGAGTCCATTTGCTGTCTTTTAATTGTCAGCTAGTGTGGGAAGGTTTGTAGGTTTACCACTGCCCATTGTCTCGCTGTCTCTACATGGGTGTCAGGATGAACTACAGTAATGTCAGGTGGGAAGACTGCTACAGTGTATATATGATGCCTTTTATTATCCTGGCGAAGTTAGTCGTTCAGTGACTCACTCTAAAGCGTTTCAAAATTTGTGTAGGATGTGTGAGTGCTTGCTAACATAGGTCCATGCTCGGAGGCCAGAGTAGAACATCCTGTGTCAGCTGTTGTTCTGTCTTATTCCTTTGAGATAAAATTACTGTAAGAGAAATGAAACAGAATTAGAAGTGTTTCTTCCATTAAGATCCTAAGATTAAGAATAAATTGTTTGTAGCAAAATAAAAAACCATAAATAGTTTGAAATCATAAAACTGGATTCTCCTCAACATGAGCCTTTATTCAAAATTTGAAAATAGAAATGATATTTAGCAAAAATAGGTAATACAACTGAGATAAAGAATATAAAGTTAATGTTTAAATGGTTAAAGTATTTGGAAACTTGAGTGAATAAAGAATGATAAATCAAAATTAGTAGTCAGTTTTAACAATGAAATGAAATTGAAGATGTCTAGATTTCATTTTGACATAATTGGCAGGACACAGAAAATAAATTGTGTTTGACCATTAGTTGATGGGTTATTTGTTCATGCCCATGGGAAGAACTAATAGAACTTATAACAGTGACGAATGTTATGTTTGAAATTGAGGATAATGGCTCTGTAATAGAGCTAAAGAAGTTATATGGATTATAAAGAGGTTTTTTTTAAACTTATGAAAAGGAGGCCAAGAGACATGAAGGCTAGAGCAAGAAGGCCAACACACTAAGTAGAATTCAAAATGAAGGAATAGAGGGCGAGCATGTATGTGAATTTTCCAGAGTCAGTTATAATTGTGAATTATAGATTATAGAATCCAAGTTTCTAGAAGAATGAGTAATATACTCACATCTAAAAAGTAAAGAGGGGAGTCTGAAGTTGTTCAGAGTGCCTTTATGACAAATGGGTGGTTAATCTAACTTTGATGAATGAAGGCAGTTGGACTGCCATGAGGGGAAGACCAGTAGGAAAGTCTACTGGTTTTGTTTGGGAAATATATTCCAATTTAGAAATAGGTGCAATAAGTGTATAGAGACAGAAAGAAATGTAGGTTTGGAGTAAAAGGAAGGCTGTGGAAGAGTGTGTGAACATAACTTACACATAACTTACAATCTTGTAAGACTTAATAGTTCGTTTAGTTCAAGTTGTTTGCCTCTTTTCCTACAAGGGAGCAAAACAGTGCCTCTGTAGCAAGCTGACTTTTAAATTGTTCGTTGTCCCTGTGTCCTGTCTTTTTCCATCTGTAGAATGTCCTCATGACTCCCAGAGAGGACCAGACATTACTGTTTCCTCCAGGCTTCTGCCTTCCCTGTTCTATTCTTTGCCCCAATAGGCACATAACAGTGCAGTTCTTGAATTACTGCATGATGTACTAGAAGAAGAGATACCGGTAGATGAGAGGGCAGGAGCATGGGAAAGTCAGTGTGCTCTCCCTCTCTCCTTCACTTCTTGGCCTGGTTTCACAGCAGTGTCCATCTGTGGTGTCCTTCTGGGTGGTCCTCCTGTCAAGATCCATGCTCACTGGATTCTGATAATTATTGACTCTTGCTCCTACTTCCTAAGAGTGGTTATGACTTCTGCTCTGGCTAAGTTCTCATTCTTTGTTCTTTAATAACATCCTAATAAGGTTTTATTTAACTCTCTTTAATTTCCTTTTAGTTTGTCATCTGCTTGCTTGCTGCAAAAACACATGTTTTTCTCAGAAGCTTACCGAAGACCAGTAAATAGATAAGTGTTACATGCACTCTTGTAGAATTGTCACCATTCCTTAGCTTATGGATTTCCAACACTGAACTTTTTTTTTTTAACTTTAGGACAAACAGTTTGCTTTTTGCCTTTTATTTTTAGCAATGGCATTTCATTCTCCTTTACTTTAACAAAGCTCTCAAACTTTCACAAATTCCAATAATTTTTTCATAGTGTCTCTATAGGCCAAAACTTAAAAGGAAATCAATATCCCATGGTTGCCTCTCTTAGGAAGTAAGTGCCACGTGAAGCATACCTGTAATCCCAGGACTGAGAAGGTCGAGCAGGAGAGTTCAAGGGCAGCCTGGGGTATGCATAGTAAGAACCTGTCTCAGAAACAAAACAGTAAATAATTATTAGTTGCTGTTTGTATTTGTGTCCCAGGCAGTCAGTATCAGGGGAACAAGTGTTAAATCCTGTCCAAAATAGAGTTTTCCAAAGTTTGGAATCAAACAGATCCTCATGTCTTCTTTTTTTTTTTTTTTTTGTTTTTTTGTTTTTTTGTTTTTTTGTTTTTTTGTTTTACGAGACAGGGTTTCTCTTCTGTTGGTCCAGCCTGGCCTCGAACTCACAGAGATCCGCCTGCCTCTGCCTCCCGAGTGCTGGGATTAAAGGCGTGCGCCACCAACGCCCGGCCCTCATTTCTTCTTGCATGTGTTCTCTGTCTCTCTGTCTCTCTGTCTCTCTGTCTCTCTGTCTCTGTCTCTGTCTCTGTCTCTGTCTCTCTCTCTCTCTCTCTCTCTCTCTCTCTCTCTCTCTCTCTCTCTCTTTTTGTTATTATTGAAAAGGAAGCTTAGTAAAGATTTGATGGCACCAGGATGGACATAGCAGTGCTAATAGCGAAAGTGTAGACAAACTCACCTGGTGGTCATCACGCTGCACAATAGATGTCACTGTGTTCCCTCTGAAAAGTTAGCGTATTCCTCAGCAACCCAGGCTCCTCAACAGATCACTTGGAAATTCATCCATCCTCATGCCTCGTTGTGCTAGATGTCCCTCTTAATTTTTTTTTCCAATTGCAATACAGTAATATATTTGTTACTCTTCTGCCTTAGCTACCTGTAAAAGTGACTTGGTGCCTCATGTCTTTTTCTACTTATATTCTAGCTCTAGAAGGATAAGCCACACAGATTCTTCACTCATACCCACAGTTTTCTTTTATTCTTTATTTAAATTCACAGTAAAACAAAATGAAGTAGGAGCTGTATAATTAGCCACTATTGCCAGTTGGTGCTTAACTCAGGTCCCATTGCCCATCTTTTTGAACTGTACTGTATCCAGATTGTATTTTTCTTGTCCTTTGAGATTGCTTGGAAACCCTTGCACTTTAAAACTCACCTGTAGTTTCCATTCCGGACAGTGGTGGCATCTCTTTATGTAGAAGGCTTAGTTGATCTGTATGGTGTTCTGTGCCTCAAATTCTATATCTTTAGTCAGCTTCCCTAGAGTACATGGGTGATAGAGGTTAAAGAAAACTGACATATAGCTGGTATAAGTTATAGAGCACTAATAGTATCTCTAGGTCATAGATAACAGCTCAGTTTGGGAAGCATTCACAGGGAACAGTGAAAAGGGACAAAAAGTAAAGTTCTTGTCCCTGAAACTTTGTAGAACTCCAAGAAAGCTATCTTAGCTCTGTGAATTTACGTTGTGTACCAAATCTCAGATCTCTGTTTAGTTTTGTTTGGCACACAGACTAGAGATGGGGAGAAATCAATTAAGTTAGTTTGAATGGATTCACTAGAATGGATAGCAGCCTGAAGTGACTGGGGCAGCTCTCCACATAGTCCCACCGCTTCAGCAGACAGTAGTAATTCTGTAACTAACATTTGTGGCCCTGCAGTCTGCTTAATCTATAAGCCTTTGCCTCATACATCATCTTGATCCTTAGTAAGTCTTCCGGCTCAAAACAATGGAGGAAGATAGAAGCCAGTAAACCTCCATTCACCAGATGTAAAAAGGAAAAATAAATCTAAATTAGCAATCCTCAGTTTATTCTTCCTGTATTTGTAAAAATAACTCTAAAATATTTAAACCTTGTGTATGCATGTGATTTGTGTGTATATATATATGTGTGTGTGTGTGTGTGTGTGTGTGTGTACTCACCTAGGCATGCCTGCCAGCCACTTGCTAATCCTAAAATACTTATATTCTTATACTTCTTTACTCCAAGGTATTTTTTGCCATATTAATTATGAGTCAGAGATGAGATCCTGGGATCACATACCAAAAATTCTATTTTCTGATCCTTTCTTTTGCTAGCAGTGAGTCTGTATTAACTAGTCATTGTCACTCTGACAAAACACATGAGAAAACTCATCTCAGAGGAGGAGAAGTTTTCCTTTGGCCTACAGTTTTAGAGTTTGGGGTTCATAGTCCTTTTGGACTCAGGGTAAAGCAGACAGGATGCTAGCACACGAAGGAGGAAGGGCTGCTCTCCTCCTGACAGCCAGAAAGCAAGGAAAGAAAAGGGGCAGAATCCCAATATATGCTTCAGCTGTCCACTGCCAGGGTTCCTTCACTGCTCAAGCCCCGTCCTGAAGTCCCACCACTTCCCAGAAGCACTGCTGTCACCCAGGATAAACCTTCAGCGGGGTCCTGGGGCTGACTGACACTTCAGACCATTGATACAGAGTACTTCTGACATGCTCTGTCTTGACTTAGGTTTATTTCATATTGCATTTTCATACGTGTTTTCATTTTCATCAGCTAGTTACATAATTTAAAGTAAAAATCTATTATGTATGTATACTAGGAGCTTACATAATAAGATGCAGTTTCACAAATTGAAAATTTTTATATAAAAGAAGTAATTTATTGTAGAACCTAAAGGGAAATACATTTCTGTTTTATTGTGGATAATCTGCATAAAATAAAACAGTGAAAGCGTCTTGTACTTTCCAATTAAAATGTGCATAAATAATGCTTCAAAAATCAGTTCATGACTTTATCCCAAAATACAAACTATTGTCTAAGGTATAGTTAGTGGTAAGTTGTCAAAACCTTAAGTACGTTTTCACATGTAAACATTATTTATAATTACCCCAATGTATTCTCTTGGATATGAAATCATATATACTTAACTTGTTCTTATGGCCTGGATATTCAAGTCATTACAAATTTTTTATGTCTTTTTTAGATTATAGTAAATGAACATTTTTCTATATAAAACATGGGTTAAACCCTACCTTCTTTCCACTTGACACGAGAGTGCTGTTCTCATCAGTCTTACTGCCTTGTGGTAATCTTTTGAAGTCCATGGCCTGATGTTCTTACAGTACTCACAGTGTTCGGCACACATGAGTGCAGAAGGAAAGTCATCCCAGACCTTCTCTGTCCCTGTAGTGGGTCAAAGAAATGGGTGTTGACATGGGTTTCTGAGGGAAGCGCTGGGCCATTCCAGCAGCAGTCAACAGTATTTGAATTATTTGAATAAGAGAAACCTGAATGACTGACTGCGGTTCTAAGTGGGAGCGAAGCTTCTCTGGTTATTGATTGTTCTCAGTGTGTGTTCTGGCCTTGAACTTTAGGAATGCGTTAGCAGAGATTGTCTGAATATAAGTTTGTTTAAGTTAAATTTTGTAAGTGATAAAAATGATATATAATTGAAAAAAATTACAGTTTTATTTAAAGTAGTGCGGTTTGGGTGTGTACTTTGTTTATTGTATTTGTATTTCATATATTTTGTGATATTTTATTCAAGTGTGTGTCCAATGATGTCTTTTCTGTTTGTTTGTTTTGTTTTTTTTAATTATCTTAGTCACGTGAACTGGAAATTTCAGTTTATTGGCGTGATTGGCGATCTCTGTGTGCTGTAAAATTTCTGAGGTTAGAAGATTTTTTAGACAACCAGCGGCATGGCATGTGTCTCTATTTGGAACCACAGGGTACTTTGTTTGCAGAGGTAATAAATGTATTTTATTTAATGTGCATAACTATAGTAGAAATTGTTTGTGTCGGAGCATGATGCGGAAGTGGCAAGAATGTTATTCAAAAGATGGGTACCTTCAACTCTTGCTTCTCTGATGCACATTAGGGGTGTGACCTTGAGGAAAATCATTTATCCTCTCTAGGTCTGTGTTCTCATCTGGAAAATGAAGGGGTTGGAGTAAGTTATAGACAATATTCCCCTTAAGTTCTCAAACTTGGGAGTCTAGTAGATTGCATAAAACGTAATCCTTACTGTTTTCATGGCAACTAGGGTTTCCTTCACTACAGGTTACCTTTTTCAACCCAGTTATTGAAAGAAGACCAAAACTCCAAAGGCAAAAGAAAATTTTTTCAAAACAACAAGGTAATTACTAAGAATCAAATACAGCCTTTATAGAAAATCTAGCTGTCATTCTAAAAGTAATTGTGTTTTCTTTTTAGTGTTCATTTCTAACATTTTTAAGTAGTTTTTAAATATAACCTGAATAATAGAATCCATTACTCCGTTTCTTTGTTTTGTTTTGAGATAGTCTAGTAGCCTGTGTGACCTCGAATTATGCTGTCTGACCTTAAAATGATCTAAAATGATCTTGTTGCCTTTGTCTCTCATGTGCTTGGATTATAGGCATGCACCACCATGCCTGGCTTCATCACTGAGTTTCAGTAATAATAATAATTGTCCTGTCATTTCCCACCTACTCCTTGCTTTCTGAGCTTATTTGAAGCAAACACGATATCACTGAGTCCTATTGTTCATTACCATAGATGCTTTAAACTTTAACCACACCAAACTTCTAGAGTTACAAAAGAATCCAGACTTTATCTGTTTTTAAAATTATTTGTGATACTTACACTAACTTAATAAAAACCAAAAGTTAAGAACTGGAGAACTAGTTTTTAAATTACAAATTTTATTTGTTCATAAATTATAAGCTGATGAATATGGATTTTTTTAAATTATGGCTTTTGGTAATAAAAAATGATATTACTTATCTTGCTTTCGTTATTCACTTTATCTACAGGCAAAACATTTCTCAGAGCTCCTCAAATGAATATTAATATTGCCACGTGGGGAAGGCTAGTGAGACGAGCTATTCCCACAGTAAATCATTCTGGCACATTCAGCCCTCAGACTCCTGTGCCTGCTGCAGTACCAGTGGTTGACGCACGCATCTCGGAACTAGCACCTCCAGCCAGGTATATGTCTTAGAGGGCTTAAGTATATCATGCACAGCCATTACTGTGACTTCATAACACGGATTACAGTGACTGCACTCAGTCCCAGGCTTTTCCATGTAGAATTGTGAAACTACTACACTCCTGGTTTAAAAGAAGTTAGTTTGCTTTTATTTTGCAGCTACTTAAAAATAAAGACTTTGATTGCTGTTTCGGTAAATTGCTTTGTCTTCTGTAAGTGATTCTACAGTAACCAAATTGGACTTTGATCTTGAACCTGAACCTCCTCCAGCCCCACCACGTGCTTCTTCCCTTGGAGAGATAGATGAATCTTCCGAATTGAGAGTTTTGGATATACCTGGACAGGCAAGGCGTTCTAACTCTTCCTTCTAAAATTCCTTCTTAACATCGTAGTGACTAAAGTTTACATTTCAGTTAAAATTGCCAATATGAACTGTGAGTTTGTGTTTTGTTTTGGTTATTGTTATTTTGAGGGGGGTGGTTTTTTATGAGTAAATTTCCTCAAAGAGGTGAAGTTGATGGGAGATAACAACAGTTGGAACACTGTTGTAATTAGCCTCTGTATTCTCACGGGCCAAAAGGGATGCAATCAGCTGCATAAATTGGAAGATAATGTGTTGTTTTTTTCTTGGTTTTGTTTTTGTTTTTTTTTCTATAAGAACAAGTAACCAAATCTGAAATTTCTTCTCTAATGCTTTTGGAATTGTTTCTCATACTTTATGATTATCAAATATGTTTGTTTGTTTTACTGGAGGTTCCTCTAGCTTAATGAGCCCTTACTATTGTACAGGGTTCAGAAACTGTTTTCGATATTGAGAATGACAGAAATAACATGCGTCCAAAATCCAAATCTGAATATGAGCTTGACATTCCTGACTCAGGTCGAAGTTGTTGGAGTATTCGAGAGCTTGAGGAAAAAAGGTAAGGAACAAGTAGATGCAAAGCCTTGCTGATGTCCGCTTGGTTCTGCAGTTGCCTTACTTTTAATTATTACTGTTTTAGATCTCAACCAAGGTTTCAGTTCAATCTGCAAGACTTCAGGTGCTGTGCTGTGTTGGGGAGAGGACATTTTGGAAAGGTAATATATCAAAACTTAGGAGTGCATACAAGATTGGTAAATCAAATGAAAATTAATTATTTTAATCTTATTTCAGGTGCTGTTGGCTGAATATAAGCACACAAATGAAATGTTTGCTATAAAAGCCTTAAAGAAAGGAGACATTGTGGCTCGAGATGAAGTAGACAGGTCAGTTTTGTCAAATGGAAGTTTTTCTTTGAAGTGAGAGATTGAGTGGACAACTATAAATGTGAATTCCAAGAAATGTTCGATGATGTTGAAAGGCCATCACTAATTAAATACTGTTTTTCTTTCCAGTAACTTGACTCTGCCTTATGCTACGTTAGTGGATAGTAAGTAAAGACAGTGACCAAGTAAAGACAGTGGAATGTTTAAACTAATTCCATTACATTTTTTTTAAGTTGAGTTGTTAATAAAGTGTTAGCATAGAGCCATCACTCATTTTTGGTTTAATAAAACTAGTTGCATTTTAGCCTATGAAGCAGATAAATTGTCATTTCTTGATAATCCACAAATAACTTGATGATTAATACCATCACTTTTTGACATAGACCTTTATGAATTTTCCCTTCTCTGTGTTCTTAAAAAAATTATACTTAGTCTCTCTATATACACACATGCAGTGGCATATGTGTTGAGATCTTTTATGTGTATGAGTGTTTTGTCTGCATGTATGTCTGTGTACCATGTGTATACAATACCTATTGAGAGCAGTAGTAGAGGGTGTTGTATCCCTTAGGACTTGAGTTATACCATTGTGGAGCTGTTATGTGGGTAACAGGAATTATACCGGAGTCCTTTAGAAGAAAACCATTGTTCTCAACCACTAAGACATTTCTTCATTTGTTTGTTTTGGGAGGAAGTTGTTTGTTTTTTATTATTATATATACAGTGCTTTATTTGCATGTTTGAGTACAGGCTAGAAGAGGGAACCAGATCTCATTACAATTGGTTGTGAGCCACCATGTGGTTGCTGAGAATTGAACTCAGGACCTCTGGAAAAGCAATTGGTGTTCTTAACTTCTGAGCCATCTCTCCAGCTTGTGTCTTTTAAATTGTATTTTTTATTATAGTGCCTTACATTTCAAAGAGTTTAATAATGTATAAATGCTGTGGATACATCTTTATATGGTTACTAAAATGCAAGGACTTTAGGAATAAAAGATTAGAATTCATAATGTATTTTAATGTGATTCATACACACATACACATATGTGGAATTATTGTATAAAACTGACATGTTTGACTTTGTTGACTCCTCATGGGAGCCCTTACCTGTGAAGAGGAGTGAACTGGGAGGAGGTAAGGGGGGCAGTAGGAGGGGTTGGAGGGAGAAGTGGCTAGAATATAAAATGAGATTTAAAAGAATAAATTAATTATCTTGTTGACTGTGCCCTTTGCCTTATAAAAGCTTCTCAGTTTCAGAAGGTGCCATTTATTAATTGTCAATCTCAGTTTCTGTGCTACTGGTGTTATGTTCAGGAACATACCTGTACCAGTTAGTTCAAGAAGTTCTGTGTGGCTGGATTTATGTTGAGTTCTTTGATTCATTTGGACTTAAGTTTTGTGCATGGTGATAGACGTGGATCTATCCGCAGTCTTCTACATGCCAGCATCCAGTTATGCCAGCACCATTTACCGAAGATGCTTTCTTTTTCCCTTTGTATAATTTTAGCTTCTTTGTCAAAGATCAGGTGTTCATAGATGTGTGAGTCTATATCAGTATTTTCAATTGGATTCTATTGGTCTACTTGTTTGTTTTTGTGCCAATACCAAGCTGTTTTCATGACTATAGCTTTATAATAGCCCTTGAAGTCAGGGATGGTGATGCCTCTGGAAGTTCCTTTATTGTACAGGGTTGTTTTGGCTATCCTGGGCTTTTTGTTTTTCCATATAAAGTTGAGTATTGTTCTTTCAAGGTCTGTGAAGATTGTGTTGAGATTTTGATGGAGATTGCATTGAATCTGTTAGATTGCTTTTGGCAAGATTGCCATTTTTACTATGTTGATCCTACCTATCCAAGAGCATGGGAGATCTTTCCATTTTCTAGTGTCTTCTTTAATTTCTTTCTTTAAAGACTCAAAAGTTCTTGCTATACAGGTCTTTCTCTTGTTTGGTTAGCATTACCTGAAGTACTTTATGTTGTTTCTGGCTACTGTAAAGGGTGATGTTTCTCTGATTTCTTTCTCAGCCATTTATTGTCTGTATATAGTAGGGCTACTAATTTTTTTGAGTTAATCCTGACACTTTGCTGAAGGTGTTTATCAGCTGTAGGAGTTCCCGTGTAGAGTTTTTTCTGGGTCACTTATGTAAACTATCATATCATCTGCAAATAGTGAAAGTTTGACTTCTTCCTTTCCAATTTGTATACCCCTTGATACAGTTATAACTAAGCAGAATCCTTTATGTTTATGTTATATTTTGCCCCTTTAAGAATCCCATCGAGTTTTTTTTTAATTCCATGCTACTGCTTTTTAATTTTTGCTGTTGTTGTTTTGGGGACGATAAAGTCTCTGTGTGGTCCAAGCTGGCCTGCAAATTACAGTTAGTCCTGCTTTCCATGTGCTGAGATTACCGGCATATGCTCACTGTTCAATCATACCTCATCCCCCTTCCCTTGATCACAGATCTCTAAATTTGTTCTGTAGTCTGGGCTATATTGTTTTTATATTATTTTACTTAGATATGTGCCACTTTATATAGTTTACAGTAAATTTTAAGTAATTTTCTTTAAATCAATATCAAGTATAGTTGAAAACCAAAGTAATCAGTATTATCACTCAGTTTTCCTGCACAGTTGTGAGCATTCAGTTCATCCTTCCCGTACATGCACTGTGGTAACCACTCACTCTGGTTTCTTATCAGTCCATATTTTAACAGAAGTTGTTTCGGGGGGGAGGGAGGGAGAGAAAGAGAGAGAGGGGGAGGCAGGGAGGGAGGGAGGGAGGGAGGGAGGGAGGGAGGGAGGGAGGGAGGGAGGGGAGAATGTGTGTGTGAGATAGAATAAAGCCAAAGCATTTCATGTTATATGGGGTTTGAACAAAACTGGTCACTTAGTGGAACAAGGCATAAAATCATTGTTAATAAAGAAGGCTAAATAAATTTTACCTAAAAATAAATGTTGCATAAAATAGCAATGTATTAGAAAGATATTATATACTAATAGATTTAGGACCCTTTTTTTTTTAAGGAGAAATTGAATCTATGCTGTACTAGAAATTATAGGATACAGAAATTAAGGAGCTAGCAAGATGACTCAATGGTACTTAGCACACTCAGTACTAATATTACTAAATATTTTTGGAAGGAAGAAGACTTATTTTTCTTTGGCTGTTTAGGGAACATAAATGCTCCACATTCAGGGAGTTTGCCACATTCCTTTCAAGAACTTGTCTTGCTCTTATGGGGATTGCTGCAGACATTTGTATGTTCATGTTGTTTTCAAAGAATTCCCTTTTGAAATGTATAGAATTGTCTTTGCTTTCTAGTCAGTCTTCTAGATTCAATTTTTATCAGCCTATCTGTATCTCTCAGCTTTATATTTTATATGATAAAAATTTGAATTCTCAAGCTAATAAATTATAAATACTGTCCTTGGAATTACCATGGTCACAAACTTTATTTACTTATTGGGTCTCTATGTAAATTAACTATAACTACTAGCCCCATTGTGCCAGCCTGATATTATCATGTAATAATCTATGTATTCTGCTACTCATTAATATGTTTTCAGTTACCATAATATATCAAGTTGGATATTTTTCATAATACTGCAAAATATATTTTTGTGATTTTTTTTTTAATTTCATAAAAGTTTATAATTTGATTTTATGTCTTGGTAATTTTTTCTCTTAACAGCCTGATGTGTGAAAAAAGAATTTTTGAGACTGTGAATAGCGTCAGACACCCCTTTCTGGTGAACCTTTTTGCCTGTTTCCAAACAAGAGAGCATGTGTGCTTTGTGATGGAGTATGCTGCAGGCGGGGACCTTATGATGCACATCCACACCGATGTCTTCTCTGAGCCCAGAGCTGTGTGAGTATGCCTTAGACACAGACACCTGCCCAGAGCTGTGTGAGTGTGCCTTAGACACCCACCCAGAGCTGTGTGAGTGTGCCTTAGACACAGACACCCGCCCAGAGCTGTGTGAGTGTGCCTTAGACACAGACACCCGCCCAGAGCTGTGTGAGTGTGCCTTAGACACAGACACCTGCCCAGAGCTGTGTGAGTGTGCCTTAGACACCCACCCAGAGCTGTGTGAGTGTGCCTTAGACACAGACACCCGCCCAGAGCTGTGTGAGTATGCCTTAGACACCCACCTCACTCTCCGTGACTCAAGGGAGTAAAAGGAGACGTGACATTTACATCCTTGGCTCTTCTCTAATAAACATAGATCTTGTAATAAATAGTAGAGTTTCATATTTTTTGCTGAATACTTTTTGTGTTTATATACTCGGTTGTCCATGGTGAAATTTAATGAATTATCATTATTTCATGCTTGATAATTCAGAGTCAACTTTAGATTGTTTTTATTTTAGTTATTAGCTTTCCCCCTGAAGAATGTCATCCTAGAATCTTTAAAACAAATTATACTCAAAGATATTGAAGTGGTGGTATTTCATATTTTTAAAAATATTTGATTTGTGTTTTAAGGGTAAGATTGTGTTTATCATACTTCTCAAAGAATGCTAAAAATAATGTTATAGGTTGCTTGTCCATTACACAAAATGCTTGAAGCCAGAAGTGTTTTAGGTTTTGTAACAAAACAAATGGAAAACACAAAGTCTGGCATAGTTAGGCTTTTGTTTCTTCAGATATTGAAATTTTGCCAATATCCAGAATCACAAAATTCTGCAAGTTCTGCGCCCTCCCCCCTCCCCAAGTTCTTTCCATGTTATCCAAGCGAACCTTAAATTTGGTATGTATTCTGTGCTGGCCTCAAAAGTCATAACCAGCTTCTGTCATCCTCCCAAACTTTAGGGTTGTAGGTGTGTACCAGTACACCCAACTCTGAAACTGAATGTTGTATTATAGCCTTTCATATTTCAGATTTGGGGGTTGGGGATGTTCAACCTGTATTCTTATTGCCTCCAAGAAAAGAGATGGAAGAGAGACTTCAGGTTAAACCATTTTTTTAGTTCAACTAGATTGTATATTAAAGTTAGCTTATTCAACTAAATGAAAATCAAGAGTAGTAATCATTTTAGATTATAGGCTATAAATATATAGTGTTTATTTATTCTAATTTTACAACTTTTACATAGTGGAAGCCTAGGAAACTAGCTATATCCTACATACAAGACTTATCAGGCTTTCATTACTAGCCCCAGTCTCTTCCCTAGTGGTCCAGCTTTTCCATTGTAAGGCTCATAGTTGTTTTCCTGCTTATTTATTTTCCTGCTGTTTCTCTGGCCTGATACTCATCCAGTCTTCCTCATCTTATTAAATAGCAATATCATCTTCTGTGTTGTTCAAGCTAGACTGCAGAGTGTCACTCTTGATCCTCTTTTTTCCTCTCCTGTAACATCCATATAATTAGTTAATCCCATCAACTCTTTCCAGAATATTCCCAAAGCATTAGACTAAAAATCCAATAGTACTTTTATTGATTTTACTTTTGAATCATCTTAACTCTATTTTCTGCTTAAATCAACTCATACACATATAGCAATTTCTCTTCCACACCTTTGATTTTCTGTGTAACTGTTAGAGGTGTGTATATATAGTGATAGTGTCACAGTTTTCACATAGGAAAACAAGAGTTAATTCTGCTGCATAGTAGCATATTTTAAAAGCAGACTGAGTAGTAGAAAGTTGATAGGAATTCATTTTCCATATTTTTTCATTTCATGTGTGTGTCTGCATGTATGTCTGTGCACTACATGCATGCAGTGCCCATAGAATACAAAAAGTGGAGTAGGATCCCTGTAGGTGTTTTAAAATTTTTAAAGTGTGCAGTGTAGACCCTCCCTCCATTCAGGAGAGATGGTCCCAGGAGAATCCTGAATTTGGGTTAACCTGAACTACATGGGTAGTACCTTGATTTAAAAAAAAAAAACAAAAGTATATATTTTTATGCTTTTTACTATATTTACTGCACAGGGAACTATTTTTGTCAGTATTTTGAAGAAATAAAATTTGTTAAGCATTTACTCCTCTTATTAACAGAGTGGACCCTGTATCTATTCTGTTCAGTGTGGTACCTGGAAGAGAGCCTGGTACATAAGGTACCACCCGAGACTGTAATCAAAGCACTTTAGTTTTCATAGCCATGGTGTTTTCCAGTTGTGTGGCTCTAAACAGGTTTTTCTCAGCGTGGGCTTCATTTTCTACTTCTGTAAAATCTGACCTTTATTAATTTTGAAGAGAATCATAACTCTTTGTTTCCTGTGGAAACAAAGATATAATGTCCCAATGCAACATATTTTTCAACTTTTATTCTGAAGTGAAGACATTTTAAAAATATACAGGTTGGTTTAATTTAGTAGTTTTCATAATCCAGTGTCTCTCAGCAACTGTTGTTTTTTTTTTTTTTTATACATTATCAAAAGTACCATACAGGATCCAGATACCCTGTGTATTTCCTGTGGGTTTTTAAAATATATATATATATTACTTTGTATTTTTTAAGACTTCACTTTTACACTATTTTTTTCTATGACTGTCTATACCTTTTTTTCCTGTATCCATTTAAATGGCTTCTTGGTCAGGACCACTTTACTGCTCACCTGTAGCCTTTCTGATGTGTGAGCAAAGCCTTAAGCTGTTAGCAGAGGCTCCATTCGGCTCTGCCCACTTCAGGTTGTCAGAGTGGAACCTCATGCCTGCCGCTGGGCCTGCAGCCAGCCTCTGCCCCAGCTCTGGTAGACACGTCTACCTCTTAAGACAGCTGCACCTGTGTATGCTGCACGTACGGAGTCTACGCCTAAGCCTTCTCAGGCCCTATGTAGATTTATATGCTGCTCACTGGGCACCAAATGTAATGAGTCTTTTCTGTCCTGTCAGCCAGCTCCCAAATAATGACAGGGACTTCTTATTAACTTATTAATTATGAAAGCTCAGCCTATAGCTTAGGCTCATTCCTAACTAGATCTTGTAACTTAAGGGAACCCACTTATATTGATGTACATTGTATCATGAGGTGTTAACCTGTCTTTTATCTTGTTCCTCCAGTTTCCTCTTCATGTCTTCCAGCGTTTTCTGCTCACCTGGATTCATATCCTCGTCTCTCTCCCTGGAAATTCCACTTGTACCTTCTGCCTAGCTATTGCTCTTCAGCTTTTTATTACACCAATCCCAGCAAATACATCTTTATACAGTGTACAACTATACCCCAACACACAACAAACCCTTACTAGTTGTCAAGCAGCTTCCAAGTCTGTGTTCTCTTTCTCCTTTAAGGGAATGGCCTGTATTTGCAGACAAAACTGCTTTGCCACTCTTGGCATTCCATCCTTATAGTACATTGTAACTCCTTCTGTAGAACCAACTGAAAGCCCTCTCAGTGACTACCAGGCCAAGTGAATGCTATCCATTGCTATACCTATACTCTCAATTTTTAAATTCATAGCACATTGCATTATGTGTAGTAGGAATAAATAAATATTTGGAGACTTCACTAACTATAAAGTTATACATTGAACTATAAAAGGGTTAAAAAATAGTGAAGTTTATTAAACATTTGATTTAATTTTTCCAACAGATTTTATGCAGCATGTGTAGTTCTCGGGTTGCAATATTTACATGAGCACAAAATTGTTTATAGGTAAGTACATTTGTCTTGTTTTTACTAGCTTACTTCCATGTGAATTGGAATTTTGGATAATTAACAAGGATATTTTGTGTTTAACCAACTTTTTAGTTTTTTCCTATGTCATAAGTGAGTCCTACCCCAATGTGGAAACATAGGTTACCAGCATGAGAGTTGTGTGATGAGCTTCTTGATTCTTGGCCTTCTGCTCATTTCCTGACTAAAACAGTAAAAGTGTGAGTTGACCTGTAGTGACACAGTTCACCAGTAGCATTCACCTAGTGATTACATTTATTCAACTACTACAGAAAACTTGTATAGACCAATGGACCCCAGAGAGAGATAAACAGCTTATGCAAGAATGTAAACTACCATGCTGTTTCTCATTTGATGTCTTGGGTAACATGAACTGAGCATAATGGTAGATAGAGAGGTTATGATGTGTGACACCCTGGGTTTGATCTCCAGCACAATAATATATAAATGATTTTAAAAAAGTGCTGCCATCACCTGAACTAAAAAGTGTATTGCTGGTATAGCCCTTTCATATCCTGGCACTGGCTTCTTGTCAAACTGCAGAACAGCTTGTGTTCAGCGTCTGGTCCCTAGCCACACTGAGTAGTGCTACTCTACTTCACACTGCTACCCTGCATGGTACTGGAGAGCGGGCTCATTATAGGGCAGCAGCTCAGAAAAGGAATCTATAAACAGTGGTTTATTCAAACTTCTGGCAGTGTTTTTAAGGTAAAGATTTCCTCCTGGTTCTTTTTACTTAATAAAGTATTTTATTTTTAAGATTTGTTTATTATGCATAAATGTTCTGTTGCATGTATGCCTACACACCAGAAGAGGGTACCAGATCTCATTATAGATGCTAGTGAGCCACCATGTGGTTGCTGGGGATTGAACTCAGAACACAGCCAGTGCTCTTAAACTTTGAGCCATCTCTCCAGTCCCTTAAGAAAGTATTTTAAACTATCTTAATCTGTAATTGACTAGCTTTCTCATTATTTTAAATTATACTCTTTAAAGTTAAATCGTTATACTGTTAGCTTAAATTCTTTCATAGTGCATATAAACAAACTTCAAATTGTTACTCAGATTACTCTAAGTAAAAATTTAAACTTAAATAAAATGTATTTAAACTAATTCTGTACTTTAAAATAAATGTTTGAAGAGATAGAATTTTCATTTTGTAAATGCATTCTCATATATATATAACAAGAAAAAATTACTTAGGAACAATATTACTACACAAAAGAAAGGAAAATGAAAGCATCCTATGCTATAACTTGGAAGACAAAGTTCCCAGAAGACAAAATCGGACTCTTCTTGAAAATAAAAATTGTGTTTTGTACTATGTGGCTTACTGATTTGTTTTCATCCTTCCACCTTGAACAGAGATTTGAAGTTGGATAATTTGTTGCTAGATACAGAAGGCTTTGTGAAAATTGCTGACTTTGGTCTTTGCAAAGAAGGTAATTGAACCTTTTAAATTTCCTTTGTAATAGATTATTGTACCTTTGTACTTTGGTAGTTTTTTTTAATGTATTTTTAGTTTTAATTTACTCCATTAAAGCATTTGGATTGTTCATATAACCCAGTAACCACATCAAGGCTTTGTTCTATGGATACAAATAGTTGGTGCTTCAAAAAACTGTAGTGTGAGACTCAGCTTCTCTGTATGGGTGATTTTCTGCCATCGACTTTACTGTGCTTCAAGACGGTATTTAGCGCTGGCTTGTTGACAGGGACTATGCTGAGTGAAATACATGCACCTCGTGACCTTCCCAGTTTCTTAGAACCGTTAATGTTTTCAATTGGAAAATCAAGTATTCAAATATCCCGAGATTTTTCTATGTATTTAGGACTAAATAAAGCAGTAAGCTGAGGCAATTCAAATGAAAGGACACCTGAGGAACTGTAAAGGTCATAGATGTCACACTGGACGCTGCTAGGTTAGGTTTGACTCCTAGCTTTTCACTTACATTCTGTGTCTGAAGACCATGCTTTCAATTCATTGAGTACATTTTCTCATCTATACTGTGAATATAATCCATTCTCCCAGAAATAATTAGAGGTGAATATGAGATACAGTAAGCAATATTTTAAATAAGGTACTCTTCTCTTTATATTTAACAATGTAACTCATATGTGCTTCTGTACACTAGCAGTTTTATTTTTTTTTACTTTGTTTCCATAGTATATAAACTGTTCTTGGATATCTTAGTATTATTAGTAGATGTTTATTGAATCAGTAGTATGATGGGTGAAACAGATTTGTAAAGTCTTCGTATGTTTGAGTTAGATACCATGTACAGAAATGCCAATTTTCTGTTCTAAGCACACTTTGTAATTTTCATGCCAATTTTTTCTCTGCTAATAAATGCTTGAATTTATCATCTCCAGGAATGGGGTATGGAGATAGGACAAGCACATTTTGTGGTACTCCTGAATTTCTTGCCCCAGAAGTATTGACAGAAACATCATACACAAGGGCTGTAGATTGGTGGGGCCTTGGCGTACTTATATATGAAATGCTCGTCGGAGAGGTAAGCAGCAGCAAATGGGTAGATGAAGAGAGGGAGGATAATTGGAAGGATAAGCACCTCATTTTTACAAAGATACCTACATGTGTCTCCTGTGTGAGGAGGAACTCAGTTTTATGCTAATGATCCGCTGTGTTTCTACAGTATCTTTACTAGCCTAGTTTAGATATTTACACAGTGGATGGACTGTATTATGAATATCTCTAGACAGCGTCTTATATTGTGAGGTGGTTTTGTGATTTTTAACATAACTGCTGTCTCATAGGGAATAGATCGGGGGGACACTAAAAAACATGTGCCTCCAGGCAGGTATATTGGTACACACCTGTTGTCCTAGCTGGCTCTGGAAGATCGTGAATCTGAGACCAATCTGTGCTAAATGGCAAAAACATTTTGTCATTGAATTAAAATACAAAAAGAAAAAAAATCTGCCACCTATAAAGAAAAGACAATTATGCATTTATTGGAAATAAATGTGACCTTCAAAAACAATAGGAGTGTTGGAGAGATGGCTCAGCTGTTAAGAGTGCATATTACTGTTACAGAGGACTCCAGTTTAATTCCCAACACCCTGCTGTGAGAGCTCACAACCACATGTAGTTTCCCATTGCATTCATTCAGGTTATGAATCGTTAGTGGTTGGATAAATAAATGAATGAATGAATGAATGAATGAATAGATGGATGGATGGATGCTTTCCTGCATGTTAGATGGTTCTGATGTTTGAGTCTGTGTTGTTTACTGACACTTAACCATAAGGATCAGACGACAGTCCTTTCAGTGTATCAAATTGGAGTAGATTCTCTGAAAAAAGAGGGAAGACACGGTTCATTAGAAGAGCTATGAGCTTTATAAATATTACCTCTTTTTATTTTTCGTCAACATTTAATAAACTCCAAACTGGTGTTATTGCTGTTTGCAGATACGTGAGTAGACACAAAGTGTTAATAACATGTCCTACAGCCCTTGTGAGGTAGGGTTGCGATCTTTCGTTCTTGTCATTTTCAGACTTCATGTTTTAGGATCAGATATTGAATCCATCTGACCTCATTCCATTTCCTGAGACATGTGGTCCAGACTGAATCTTCCACCTCTGTTTAGAGAAGCAGCTTTAGGTATTTGGAATGGAATAAAATTGTTTTAGCCTCAGTATACACAATAGTCTTTCTAAGGTGATGAATATTATTGCTTGAGACTGTAGCATACTTAAACTTTGTCTCCACTCTAGTTTTGAAAAGAATGTTTCTGTTTATTTTTAAATGTAACATTTAAGTAAGACTAAGATTTAATTCTGATTCAAAATTACTTTCTTACAATTTACATTCTGCCAGGAATAGTGGTGTGTGCCTTTAACTCCAGCACTCAGGAAGCAGAGGCAGGCAAATCTCTGAATTTGAGGCCAGCCAGGCCTACATAGTGAGTTCTAGGACAGCCAGCACTACATAGTGAGACCGTGTTCCAACCCTCACCCCTACCCCTAACCCCCCCCAAATACTTTATGTGAGAAATAACATGAAAAAAGAAGTTTCATATATCATGCAGAATTAATTGGCTATAGATTTTGCTGCCTTCTGTTCAAACAAGTGAGGAAGTTCCTGCTTCCTAGTTTTGAAAAGGTTTCTAAGTGGTTAAGTTTTAAACACACCCAGAAGGCATTGCTTTTCCATTACAGCTGCCTTTCAATTCCATTTATCTTTAGTGCCTCCACAGGAGGGTAATTAGGAAGGAATTAAACTTAAAATGTATTGGTCTGTATTATAATTTTATAGCATTATTGAAGCTTCAATGATAATTTTTTTTAACTGTTGTAAAGCGTGGTTTGGCTAAACTCTTCATTTGGGTTTTTTGTTTGTTTGTACTTTTTTTGTTTTTGTTTTCTTTTGGCCTCATTGGGACCATTTTTTGTGGGGTTTGAAGTAGGGTCTCACTTTGTAGTGGTCGTCTGGAATCAACTGTGGTCCTCATACTTCTGTCTCCTAACTGCTTGAATGATAGGAATAAGCCAGCATGCCCAGCTCACAATCAGAACTTCATATAGTGTTTGTTTGCTTGACACATAGTCTCATGTAGCCCAGAGATAGCACAGGTTTCTTACATTCACTATGTAGTAGGGGCTAGCCTTGAACTTCTGTTCTGCCTGGTTTTGGGTGGTACTGGAAATTGAACCCATGGCTTCGTGCATGTTAGGCAGATACTCTAACTGAGCTACATCTCCAGGTCCTGTTTTTGTTTCATTTCATTTTCATTGCCTTAATTTTGGTTATACTTTGAATATATGTTTTTTTTATACTGTCTTGGGACTTTTATCTTACTATAAAATATTTCTTCTAGTCTCCCTTTCCTGGTGATGATGAAGAAGAGGTTTTTGACAGTATTGTAAATGACGAAGTAAGGTATCCAAGGTTCTTATCTACAGAAGCCATTTCCATAATGAGAAGGGTAAGAAATTAGGATCAACAATTCTTCTTTAAAAAAAAAAAAGAAAAAACAAAAACTTCTTTTTTTAAAAAAAAAGAACAACCTAAGCTTAAATTTTTATGTTGAAGAAAAATTTCCGGTTGAATTTTACAAGTGTTTAGTTCATAGATATTGCATGCTTTAGACAAATCTAAACAATCAACAACAAAAAAGCCTCTGAAAGTTGTGAGAGTCACTGTCGGTGAATCGCATTTGATTGATTGCTTCCACCCTATCCTTGCTTTGGTGCTAGCTGTTGAGAAGAAACCCTGAGCGCCGCCTGGGAGCCGGTGAGAAAGATGCAGAAGATGTAAAGAAGCACCCGTTTTTCCGGGTGAGTGCACAAGGGCGGGGTTTCTGTGAGACTTGAGTGACTGAGACAGAAACTGAACCGCTTGCTTTCTATTTTGTGATGCAGCTCACTGACTGGAGTGCTCTGATGGACAAAAAAGTGAAGCCACCATTTGTACCAACCATCAGAGGACGGGAAGATGTTAGTAATTTTGATGATGAATTTACCTCAGAAGCGCCTATTCTGACCCCACCTCGAGAACCAAGGATACTTTCAGAAGAGGAGCAGGAAATGTTCCGCGATTTTGACTACATTGCTGATTGGTGTTAAGTTACTGGACACTGTGAAACCAAGCAAACTGACAAGAAGACCTCTTAAAAACAGCGCCCTTTGTTTGCCTTCTGGGCCACCAGGAGCTTCCGAGGTTTTTAAAGCACATGGAGATGTGGCTAAAGTACTGTTAAATACCTTCTCAATGTTTTTAACGCAAATCTGAACACTGGAAGCTCTTTCACGGAGTTTAGGCTGAGTGAACATTGGCCGTGAAAATCCATAACAAATAAATACTTTTACATCAGTACTCTATTTTTAAAAAGAAGAACCACTCTTTAATAGTCCCCATCTGTGCCCTATGCCTGCCTTAAGTGGAAGGAAGATTAATCACTTAACTGTGTTTTTGTTTTTTTGTTTTTTTAAGTAGGGCTTTGGAAGCTATTACTGTTCACATAAATTGTGATTCTGTTTAACTAAGGCAATTTATTTTTTAAGAAATCAGTATAATATGAAAAAATGTGGCAGTTTGTACACCTTTGGTGGTTTGATTTAAAGAAAAAAACGAGAATGTATTAATGTCTAGTTTTATAAGTTTTCTGTATTTATCAGGAGAACACTCTTTGTTGCCTTAACTTCCCCAGCCGTGCAGCAGAGCCCCATAGCTTTCCAGCAGGGCTACCCGCCAAACAAGCTTTTCCTTAGGAAACAGTGCTGCGAACAGTAGGAACAGTGAGGACTTGTGATGAGCCGGAACCAAGATGCCGTGCTAACTGTGCATTCCCAAAGTGGAGACTCCCTGGAGGGTGCTCAGTCAGTTCTTCTGAAGTCAGGGAGCCTGGCTGACCCTTTATTGATACGCATTCTATACTTTTATCAACCCAGTCATCTTTTCTTATGTCTGCTGTACAAGGGAACTCTTTGTTAAACCATAGAGATTATCATGGTATACATGCTGTGAACATGTATATGTACAAGTTGTAATGTATTCTGTGTTGTAGGCATATTATTTAATTTCACCACTTCATCACTTTTGTACGGTGGCCAAGCAGACACCTCAGACTCCAGCATTTACATTAAGTGCATTTGTACATTTTAGGCCACTGGATCCAGATTTTATATTGGCAGTTATTGAGGGCAAAAGCAATATATTGTAATAGAATGTATAAATATTTTTGATAAAACAGTCTATATTTTATAAAAAGTTATTATAACACTAAAACTGTACCTCAAAAGTCTCACAAATAATTTGATCAAATACTCTACAATCTTCAGAGGATCCGTTTGTGGCTTTTTATCTTTATTATGGTATGCCTTTTTACAAATCATGACTTCACTTGGCTGGAATTTTTTTAGGGTTTTGTTTGTTTTCACTTTTTTCCTCCTAGCTTGTCACTTCATTTTCTTCAATTCAGTATCATTGATGACCCTGTGCTTAGCATGTTAGGGCCATTATACCTCAGGAATAGCAAGTTGGTAACTAACCACACTTGAGTTAACCACGCAGCCACAGTGAGCTCATCTCCTAGAACTGTCCAAATTTGAGTCTAATAAGAAACCTAAAAGCACCATGATACATGAAGAGTTGAGCTTAAAACAGCCTTGCTGAGATACATTGGCATGTTTTTTATTATACCATAAGAACAATTAAAATTGTTCAGAGATACTTTGTTACCTTCCAAATTCATTCTAGTTTTTCTCCCAAGATCCTTTGGAAGAAAATTTTATAAAAAAATTGTTTTAAGTTGCTTTAAAATGCCAGTTAATTGCCTTGGGAGAAAAAAAATAGACTAATTGTCTAGCTTTAATTTGAACAGTGTTAACACAATATTAAAATAAAACACTAACTACTTTTGAGGTACAGTCTGCATACCTTTGTTGGTTCTGAAATATGCATAGAAAGCAACGTTTCAAATGGGCTTTTTGCATTAAAAACTGACATAGAGTTATATACACAGTGTACAGAAATTTTTTAATTGAAGTCAATCACTAAAAAATTTAGATGTCAAGGCATAGTCACACAATTATGCTGAGAAAAGCACTAATTTTTCTGTAGTTTAAAAATATATATATATTTTAGGCAGATTTTCAATTTTAAGAGTGTAAATAGACTTTGCTTTTACTGTATATGTATGTGACTGCTCAAGCACTTTGTAAGGAAACCAGATCCTTTAGAATGGTACCCTATGCATCCAAATGAATTGTGCCTTTACATCATTCTAAGAAAAAGGGTGTTTTGCAGTCATAAATTACCACAAATGCACAAATTAAAGTTTAAAATAGATTGAAATTTGTAACTTTGGTTTTAAGTATTCATTCCTTTTAATGTGTTAAAATTTGTTCAAGATCTGGAAAAAATTCTTTTTAGTTAGCCTGCTGGTAAGTATTTTTTATTATGGGGAAGGCATCTTGTCCACATTACTTGGAATAATGGAGAAAATTACACTGTAGTTCCGCATTCGGCTTGTTTCACCCATGTATGGCGTGTCTATTGTCACTAGACACTGAAGTTACGAGAGTTGTCTGGAGGAGAGGAGCAGTGAACTTTTCAAGACTGAAGAAGCACATACACTAATGTTAAAATGTAAGCAGTGGCAGCATTTGTGCTTTCTCATTGGAGGATAGCATTTTAAGTTAGGATCTGATATTTCAGAAAATCGGCAAATTAATAAGCCAGGTTGCCAGCCATTTTGTAATAATAACGCTATAAAGGTATATTTTAGAAATGTACAATGATATACTATCATTGGGACATAATGAACATTGTTATTATATGCTGGCCTGATCAAAACTGACTTCCAGACTCAAATCTCACAAAAATTGTGTAAGTATTACCAATCTTCCCAGAACAGCTGAGTGAGTGGTGAGGAAAAAGCCACAGCGAGAGAAGAATTTACATATATTCTTGTACAAGAGTAGAGTACCTAGATAACTTGGAAATCTGTCAAAACCCCTGCCTAATGTCACTCACTCTACTAGGATCCTGACTAGACGAAATCCCTAAGACGCTGGAGAAACTCAAGCATTATTGTCTTATTAAAGGTAGGAATGACCTTTGGCAGCCCTGTATACTAAAGAAGGTCTTGAGCAGGAATGTGGGCAGGCTAAGGCTTCCAAAGTTAGAATCAGTGTGCCCAAAACTACGCTTCAAATGGTGTGTGCCTATAAATCCTTAGGAGGTATAGATGAGGAACCACTGCAAGTTTGAGGCAATTTTGGGGTCCATGCCATCCAAGGTTACATTGTATAACTCTGCGTCCCTAAAATAAATAAAACATTGACTTACATTGAATGAAAAATTAAGTTTATCCAAAAATTCAAAGAAGAGATTTTAACCTCACAGGAGTTTTTAATAATGAAAAATATTTCACTTTGTAATAGGAAATCAATATAATCTAGATAAACTAGGTGATGTACTGGGTCAAATATGACAGAGTCTGTGGCATCTGAAATCGATACTGCTATATTGGCAAATTGGGCTCATTCTAGGATTACAAGTTTGGTTTATTACTAGCAAGTCCATTAGGGCTACTTGCTGTGTTAATAAATAAAAGAAAAAAGTGATAGATTAAAGGTGATCTCATTCCTGCTTTTTAAGGAAAGTGATAGATGGTATCTATTTAAAACAAAGAAATATAACCAATGACATCATTATCTATTATCTGAGGTTAAGACATGTCATTATTATCTCTTTTCGACATTGTACTGTACTGTTGGTTCAAGATTCATAAAAGGGAACAAAATAGCCATTATTTGTGGATGGATGTGATTGTCTACCCGGAATATACCAAGGAAAAGGCGTGAGAATTGTTCTGTAGTAGAAAAGTTGTTTTGTGGTTGCTGTGACACTGTTGTCTCTGCCATGGTCCCTTACATATGTACCCCAAAACTATTTCCTAGCAATAGGAGGAAAATCTTGTTCCTTGTCCCAACTCCTAAGATGTTTGTAATTTCCTAGGTGATGAAGTACTCTGAGATGATTCTTGGCAGAGGGAACCAACCATATGATTAGAAGGTAGAACTTCCAACACTAATATCTATCCCCTACTCCGACATGGGGAGATGTGCTGAGAGTTATTAGATCACATAAGAAAGCTGCCATAAAAACCTAAAGGGGATGGAGTTACTCATTTCTATTATCTTACCATTTGGAAGGCTGAGGTAGAAGGGTTGCAATTCCAGGCTCTAAGGAGAGACCATATAGAAATGCAAATCATATAACACACAGCTCAAAGAGCAGTTAAGAACTTCCTGGTAGCTGACTTTGTGAAGGTTTCTGAAAGATGGAATGCCCAAGGAGGGTCTCTAAGTTCTGCCCTTAGCATATGCCTTGACCATCAGGCTGCTTAACTGTGTCCTTTTTACTATAAGTAACAAGCTGGTAGACATGTCTCCTTGGGCTCTGCTGTAACACATTAATGAAATTAAAGTGAGAGCTTCAATTTTCAGTCAGTGACATCATGGGAAGCAAACTACTCTGCAATTTGCATCTGAAGTGGGGCTGTTTTGATCATTCCTAAGTAAGGTCTTTTTAGGTATTACTTGGTCTATAAGGAAACACTCCCTCACACATACCCTGCACACATGTGTACACACACACACACACACACACACACACACACACAAAGCCACTCCTCCCTAACCTCAGACAGTGAAAAGGTAGGGAGGTATGTGAAAGACACTGGGGTCTCTCTGACATGGAGATCAACTGATAATGCCCTTATTGCAATGCCATGAAATTCTGATATCCTGAGGCATATGTATGAGTATCTAGGGGTGAGGAGAGCATACTGATGTCTTGAGGGGGTTGGGGAGTCTTAGTAGCTCAACAATTGGTTGAGACTAAAATCCAGCATCAGGAAAAGTCAGGGCCACTGATAATTAGAAATATTAGCATGGGGAATACAAGCCTTTTGCCTGGATTAAGACCAGATGGGTATTAGGCTGACCCCTTCAGCTGTTCATCTTGGTAATTAAAGTAAATCTCACACCTGTGATAAAAAATTAGCTCAGGACCCAAAGATAGCCATAGGTAGAGTACATTTACTGCTGTGAACACAAAGGCTTACTGTCAAGAGGCATCAAATTGCAGGCATTTTTAGTTTGGAAGAATAGCTAAGGGGCAATTTCTAGTTATTAACTTTGTCACCAGGCTGATTTAAAATTTATTTGCATGTGTGTGGTATACACACATTTGTGCTCCCACAAGTGGACATGCATGTGGAGAGGATCAAAGTTGACCTCAGGTGGCTCTAACCCACGCTTGACAACCCAGAGCTCATCTGTTTCTACTATGCTTGGCCAACTTGCTCTTGGGAGTTCCACATGGGCTCTCACACTGGAGTACCTAGCTTTCAAATGTGTTCTGTAGCATAAAACTCGGTGTGTAGGACAAGGGTTTTACTCCTTTTTTTCCAATCCCCCCCCCCAAAGAATTTTCCTTTTTTTTTTCCTCAAGACGGTTTCTCTATGTAAACCTGTCACACTCTGCACCAGGCTGGCCTCGAGATCCACCTGCCTCCACCTCCACTAGGACTAAAGGTGTGCGACACCACTGCCTGGCTAAAAGTCACACTCAAAAGCTTTCTTTAAGAAGCTCTCTGTATATTTTGCTTCTAAATATTCCCTTTAATAGAATTCAACTTAAACAATACAGCTGACCTCAGTCCCGAGACAAACTTCTTGTAAAATTATCCCCTATGATCTGGCTTCATGGAAAGAAGTTTCTGTCAAGAGACTTCAAGTCCCACCTCAGCTAGTAAGTGAATGTGGATAGATCTTTTCATTTCTAGAGGCTTCTCTGACATACGAAGTAGGGGAGGACCAATGTGACAGGACAAGACAGTGCAGAGGTTCCTCCATCTTGTGTTTTTGCAGAGACT
This sequence comes from Mesocricetus auratus, assembly GCF_017639785.1. Classification (NCBI taxonomy): domain Eukaryota; kingdom Metazoa; phylum Chordata; class Mammalia; order Rodentia; family Cricetidae; genus Mesocricetus; species Mesocricetus auratus. Next base: position 15,940,784 of record NW_024429193.1, read on the forward strand.
GGTTCAGATTTAACTAGAAATTGATTTCCTTGATGGAGAATCCCATGGCAAATTAATTATCAAACTATTCTAGGCACCCAAGGTCTAGATGCCCTTGCTTATTTAATTCCTGCTAAACTGCCTGTTTGTGCAGAGCCCTCTCCAGTTAAGTTCTTATCTTAGCTTCTGTCAAACTGCTTGCTTACTCTAACCACCTCCTCCCACCTGCAGCTGCTGATCAAGATACCAGGAAATGGTTTCTGACTTCAGAACCCCATGCTCGGGTCACCTGGGTCCCTGGATACCTGAGTGTAGTCTCAGCCTGGGGCAATAAAGACTTTCAATTTGTTATAAACTGTGAGTGGAGGATTCACTGGAACACCAGTACTGAAAGAAAGAGCCTATGAAACTGACAACCCAGCTCTTGAATTCAGTAATAACAGACTATCAACCAAGGTAGCTTCCGATGAGTGTTTTAAGGCATTCTGTGCTAGCATGCACAGAATGGATTTGCTTTACCTGCATGAAAAGTGGACTGTGCTAAGCTTACTAATTACTAACTTGCAAAACAGCTTAAGGAAACAAAAGTGACCTGAGTGTAGACAACTTAATTGGGATTCTCCATTTTCCAGCTTTCCTGAGGACTGACCTATACTAATTGCCAAAGCCACACTTCTAAGGCCTAGTTGTGGTGGCAGACTGTAGTCGTCTCTGAACTGGGAGCTATGTGCTCCTAAAGCCCAGGGAACACATAAGAGTACTGTTCAGGGGATCAAGAATGTCACTCATGAGGGAAACATGGTAGAGAGAGACTCCTTGGGTCTTACTCTGGGGTAGGTGATGGACTCGACCTACCTAGAGCATAAACTAATCACCAGATGTGCAATCACCATCCTCTCTGTGCACTAGCTCACTGAGGATAAGCTGTCACTACCTCACCACCTGATGCCTTTCAAGGCCCAGCCCCCCACTTCTCGCACTCAGCCTCCTATGTATGCCTGTGGTTTGTATATTCACACTACAAAATAGATGTTAACAATAGTTCTCAAGCCTTTGCTATTTCTGTGACTTTATTAAAGTCTTTATTAAATTGAAGAACCTAAATATAAAAATGATGGGAAACAGGCTCAGCTCTATCACCTATAATAATGTACATGATTTATAATTATAAATTTCATATTACTGTAACAAAAACCTTAGCTTTGAAAAATGTTTTATTTGAGAATTACATATTTTAATATCTTCCAAAATACTGTTTCCTAATCACTAAAAAAGAAAGCAGATTCAGTAAGAAATTTAAATCATTAAATATGTTGCACTAATATATACATACAGAATGCTAAGTAATAATATTTAGTCTGGAATGCGTACCATCTTATTAAAGGCTCAACCAGCACAATGTAGGCTATGTATAAAGTTCCATGTACATGAGACTGCAACTTGGTTGCCTCAGCTTAGAGCTGGGGTAATTTGTCCACTGGCGTGTCAAACTTGAAGTCTGAAGGGAAGAGATCTGGAGCCCGAGGGTAGATCAGTCTGTAGGACTGTCTGATTGTAACATCAGCAACACCAGCAATATCTCCAATTTCTAAGGACAAAAAACAAGACATTCAGTTGATCTGCTCAAATTCTTACTACCAAAAGGGAAAGAAAAACAAAAACAACCCCTCAATTTCACTTTTTGTAACTGATAATAGACATACATTCTACCAAGTAGAAGTAGGATTCAACATAAATACAAATAGTGGTATTAGCAGGCCTCTTTAAAGGTGTCTTAGTAATTCTAAGAGACATAATATATGCAAAGCAACCGGGCATGGTACCGAGTGACAGGCACTGTGTTCCTTTCGCCAGGTATTGTTGCAGGGCTGAGACAATACCCATCATGTGCAAAGCTGGGTTTACCCCCAGCATGGCATGAAGATCACCCTCAACTATATGAGACCTTGCCTCAAACAGTAAACAAAAATGGTGAAGGGCCATACAGTGCCACCCCTCCCTGAGGTACCACTGATAATTAATAGTGGCTGGGGAAAGAGATGCTATTTTCTTCAGTGATGTAACTAGTGAGCTGCCCAGGCCCCAGTAAATAAACCTTCCCTAAAAGATACAGATTAAAAATCAATAATTCAAGCAGGAAAAGAAGACTTGTATATAAGAAAGCTGTGCCTCTAAATAATCACTTAAAAGCAATATACATATTTTGTTTTTGAGGTGCTGGGCCAGGCCCTCGGGTACACTCAGCAGATACCCTCTGTGAATAGGCTACATCTCATCCCACTTCCTTCTGTGTCAATGCTTCTTAGGGGTTCTGAATAGTTAGTCTTCTTCACCATCAACTCCCAACCTTGCCATCACTCTGGCACACTTCTAATAAAGATCCTACCTTTCTGTGTCCGCTTCTCAGCGGATGCCTGGGAAGCCATGTAGATAGCTGCCGCCGCCACAGAGATGGGGCTCCTGCCAGGAACCAAGTCGAGCTCCACAGCCTTGCGGGCTATGTGCGTAGCTGCCATCTGCACTTGCTTGGGGAGGCAAAGGTTGGAGCAGAACCTGGACATGAAATCCCCAGTTGTGATCAGATCCACACTGGTTTCCAAAGCTTTCAAAATCAATTTGAAACAGCGGCCAATTTCTTTCTTAGAAATTCGAGATACAGCACATATTTCTAAAAGAGACAAAAATTGAAAAAAAAATCAAACCTGAGTTCATTTTCTAATTTATCGTTTTTTATTATTGAAAATTCAGTAATAAAGATGAGACCCTAATCCTTTCAAGCAGTGTTTTCCATGGAGCTTATTATTAAAAATTTCTTGGTTTGGGGGAGCAGGAGGAGAGGAGGGGAACTGGGATTGGAATGTAAAAAATGAATCAATAAAAAAATTTAAAAATTTCTTGGTTTATATTTCACCATATTTTGAATGCAGGTGCATATGCACTCTTTCCATGCTGTCTCGAAATAGGTAAAAAGTTAGTCACTGCTTGAGTTGTTACAGTAAAAGAGATGTGTGTCAAGTCTTTGCTCTTCACTCTGACACAGGAAAACTTGAAAGATACTTATTGGATGTATGGTAAAAGTGGTCAGCCTGGACCCGTGCAGTGAAAGTCAGTGTGCGTATCATAGCATCATTGGGAGTAGGCTGTCCTGTGCTCCTGAGTAAACACAAGCTTGACAAAACCCAGCAGTGATCTCAAAGTCTTTGATTTGTACAAAACTACAATTATTAGACCTCAAAAGGGAGGGGGGAGGGAGGAAGGAAGGAAGGAGAAAGAAAAACTACACTGAGGCTTTCCTTCAAAGAACTCTCATATATCAGACCTAGCTAGTAGTACCTTTCATCCCCAGCTACAGATGTAGCTCGGATGTAAAGCACTGCAGCATGCCAGGCTTTCAAGCCCACAAAGCAGAGTCAGGTGGACTTACAGGGATTAAAATTATGCCACCTCAAAAGCAGCTTGCAAAGACTATCCTGTGAATTTTCTGTTACAAAACAAAATAAAGAGCCATGGGCAAATGTCATAGTCAGGCTTTCTATTGCTGTGAAGAGACAACATAACCATGCCAACTCTTTTTTCGAGACAGGGTTTCTCTGTGGCTTTGGAAGCTGTCCTGGAACTAACTCTTGTAGACCAGGCTGGCCTCAAACTCACAGAGATCCACCTGCCTCTGCCTCCCGAGTGCTGGCATTAAAGGTGTGCACCACCAACGCCTGGCCCATGCCAACTCTTATAAAGAGAACATTTAATTGGGGTGGCAGCTTACAGTTTCAGAAGGTTAGTCCATTCTCATCACAGTGCAACATAGTGGCATGTAGGCAGTCATGGTGCTGACTATATCTTGAGCAGAAGGCAACAGGAAGTGGACACTGGGTGTGACTTGAGTATATGAGATCTCAAACCCTGCCTCCACAGTGACACATTTCCTCCAACAAGGCCACACACTCCAACAAACCCACACCTCCTTAATAATGCCATTCCCTCTGGGGCCATTTTCTTTCAAAACACCACATTCCACTCTCTGGCCCCCAAAGGCTTCTAGCCGTATCATAATGCAAAATGCATTCAATCCAACTTCAAAAGTCCCCATAAGTCTCAACAATGTTAAAAGTTCAAAGTGTCTTCTGAGAGTCATGCAATCTCTTAACTGTAATCCCCTGTAAAATTTAAATCAAAAAGCAGATCACAGACTTCCAACATGGATGGCATAGGATATACATTACCATTCCAAAATGTACAGAAAGGAGGATAGTAAGGAAATACTGGACCAAAGCAAGACTGATAACTAGCTGGGCAAATTCCAAACTCTGCATCTCCACATCTGATGTCAAAACGCTTCAAATATCCAACTCTGTTCATCTTTGTTGACTGCAACACACTTCTCTTTGTTCTCTTGAACTGGTTCCATTCCCTGTTAGCAGCCTTCCTTGGCAGGTATCCCACAGTGCTGGAATGTCAAACATCTTGGGGTCTCCAAGGCAATCCAGGCTGCAACTTCACAGCTTCATGCAATGGCCTCTCTAGGCTTCCATTCAGGGACACTCCTTACACATGCTTGGCCTCTGTGCCTTTTTTTTTTTTTTTTTTTTTTTTTTGGTTTTTCAAGACAGGGTTTCTCTGTATTGTTTTGGAGGCTGTCCTGGAACTCACTCTGTGCTGGGATTAAAGGCGTGGGCCACCAACGCCCGGCCTGTGCCTTTCTTTGTAGAGACAAATTCACCCCTTTTTTTTATACTTAACTCTAAAGTCAGAACCATGTGGCCAAGTGGGGCTTGCTGGGGCTAGACCATGGTCCCCTTTTTCATTTACTTCTTTCTGGTTTTGATGGTTTCCTTCATTGCCTAAGCCTGGCTGTCCTGGAACTAGTACAGTAGACCAGATTGGCTTCAAACTCAAGAGATCCACCAGCCTGTGCCTTCTGAGTGCTGGTATTAAAGGTGTACACCACCACACCTGGCTCTAAGCTTTTCTTCAATTCCTTTCCACAAGTTGGAAGCTTAACTGGGTGGAATCTTGCCCTGACATCATCACTCCCATTTTCCATTTCTTAATCTGTTTATCTCGTTAAACATAGGATTTAGCTCTATCCCAGTTTCTGGTTCTCCTTTGCTCCTCAAATAGTTTTCCTTGCTCAGCTTGCTCCTTTTCATTATATATCCTCATAAGAGTTAACACTATGAACTATACAACTAAGCGGTTTTGAGATATCCTCTGCCAAAGGAATTAATCTAAAACTCTCTAACTTTAACCTCAGTCAGACCCTTCTGACAAGGGCAAAAAGCAGCCATACCCTTCAAAATATCACAAGAGTAATCTCTAGGCCACATACACTTTTCTCTGAAACCTTTTAAGCCAGACCCCCACAGTTCAAATCAACTCAGCACTACTGTCTTCCATGCTCCTACTGGGATGGCCCATTTTAAAGCATTCAACTGCTTTTCTAATCTACAATCCCAAAGTCTGTTCCTTCAAACAAAAGCATGGTCAGGCCTTTCACAGCAATATCCCACTCCCTGGTACCAACTTCTCTTGGGGTTTCTACTGCTGTGAAGTGACACCATGACCATGCAACTCTTATAAAAAAAAAAAAACAAATCAAAACAAAAACATTTATTTGGGGTGGCAGTTGACAGTTTCAGAACTAATCCATTATCATCATGGTACAACATGGTGGCATGGTACTGGCTACATCAGAAGACAACAGGAAGTGAACTGAGATACTGGGTGTATCTTGAGCACATACGAGACCTGAAATCCTGCCTCCAGAATGACACACTTCCTCCAACAAGGCCATAACCACTCCAACAAAGCCATACCTCCTGACATTGCCACTTCCTTTCAAAACACCACAGTCACGAACATGGATTACTGCATGCTATACTAAAGACAAGCACTATCTGTTAAATGTCAAAGCTGCCTGATCTAGCTGGTGTAATTGAAGCCTTACCTTTAAATGTCCTCGGAACGCCTTCTTGTCTACAGGCAATATACAGACAAGCAGAAGCTATCGCATCATTAGCTCTTCCCTTCAGGCTCTTCTGCTCATACACTTGTTTGAATAAATTATTTGTTCGATCCTTCAAAGCAGAGAAACTATGTTTAATTAAATCTAGGCCATTTAATTACTTATAATATCAAAATTTTATGTGTTCATTAAATTAAGCAAAGTAAATGTCAGAATGGCTTAAAGCAGATGGACAAGAACTTACAACTATATTTCGAGGGAGGTTGATTCTGTCTGCCATGGTCGTGATTTCCTTGAAGGCATTCATCATTGCTCTATCAGAACTACTCATTGTTCTCCGATTTTGATACTTAGAATTGCCAAACTCATCAAAACTTGCAGCTCCTGTACCCTGTAAGACAAAGATTTAACCTTGGAAAACATTTTTGGAAAATTTGAACAATTTCTACGAAATTGTAACTTACACAATCTGACTACGTATGTCTAGTAGAGCCTATACCTCAAACAGAAACTTACAGATGAAGAAGCTTTAAAGGAGTGTGTTTCACAGACACGTAAGTCAATCTAAACAATTATTGCAGAACAGAGAAAGTGGAAAATGAAAGCCCAACTGAATTTATAGATGACACAAAATACAAATGCCAGAAAACAGAATGCAAAAGCATATTAAATATAGATACAAGAGCAAGTGAAAACTAGTCAAATACATGAAGGACACCTACTAGAGAATCCAACAGTTAATATGAAATGTCATAGTCACAGGTCTAAGAAAAATCACATGATCTCTAAATGTAGCATATAAAGCTCAGTGAACAAAATTCAAAATGCAGTTTTGATGAAGACTCACATTAAACATGGGCACTTCTGTGAGTATAAAAACCATCCTCCCAGGCCTAAAGCAAGCATTATGATTAGTGGGAAAAGGTTTCAACTTCACTGAGTAAAGAACACAGCCAGGTGGCTTTGATGCTTAACAAAAATGCTTGTTTATTGATGGTAAAGATCAAACCCATGACAGGAGTGCATACTAAAGCCACCATGCTGTAACATGACATTGCAAAAGCCAGAAAAGAAAGTGGAACTAACTGAAGCACTGTGAAGGAGACCATCAACTATTTATAGGCACTATGTCTATGAGTCCAAAATGCCCAACAAAGTCATTATAACATGCTATTGCTATAAACAGCACGAGAGTTCATTAAAGCAAAAGCATTGATGATATCTGAAGCCTCACATATACAATTCCTCTACCCAGTAACTATAGGAATAGAACTATGTGTATGTGAGTTCCTGCATTTAGTTTCTCAAAAGAAGCTTGAGGTAGAGAATATGCTGGTGCATGCCTTTAATCCTAGCACTCAGGAGGTAGACAAGGCAGATCTGAGTTCAAGACTGGCCTGGTGTACAGAGTGAGTTCCAGGAAAGCCAGAGATACACAGAGAAACCCTGTCTTAAAAAACAACAAAAATAGATTTAAGACTGATATCTTCCTGTCTACTCAGCCTGTTTTGTTAAAGCTGCCTTTAATAGAGCAATGTAACAACCAATCTTACTTGCTAAGGATTTCCCATGTAGTCAACTTGTATAGCCTAAACTAATGCATAGCTGTGATCTTAAATTATGACCCTCCACCAGGCAGTGGTGACACACCACCTTTAATCCCAGCAGTCAGGAGGCATAGGCAGGTAGATCTCTGTGCATTCCAGGTCATCCTGCTCTGCAAAGTGAGTTCTAGGACAGCCAGGGCTACACAGAGGAATCCTGCCTCAAACAAACAAACAAAAAGAACCAAAAAATTTACAACTCTTCCATGCCCCTGATCCAGATTACAATGTGTGTCTGTTTTATGACAATAATTTGCTGAAAACAGCAGATACGGGTTGAAAGCAGAGGTATAAAATTAATATCAGTAAGTGTTAAATAACAGCAGACAGATGTACTTGATTAGAGGGCATTAGATCCCCTGGAATTGAAGTTATGATGGTTGTAAACCACCGTGTTGGTCCTAGGAACCAAATCCAGGTCCTCCACAAGAGTACGAATTGCTCTTAACTTCTAAGCCCTCTCTCTAGCCCCAATAATTTTTAAATGATTTTTTTATAATGATCTTTTTAAAAAGTCATTATGCAGAACATGTTGGCACATGCCTATAAATCCTAGCACTTGGGAGGCAGTAGCAGGTGGACCTGTTAGTTCAAAGCTAGCCTAGTCTACATAGTGAGTTACAGGCCGACCAGGACTATATAGTGATACTGTGCCTCAAACAAACAGATTATGCAGTAGTAACGTTTTAAAGTAGTTAACACTTCCTTGATTCACCAGCAGTGCAGCCTAGGGAAGACTTTGCATCCTTGCCTGCTGCCTGCAGGTGGTGTGGCAAGCTCAAGGATGCAGTTCCATCAGTTGCTGCCTATGGTGGGATGTGACCTTTGGTAGACTCATTACTTGGGTTTATCACTGGTTCCAAATCGGGCAAACAGATGGTGTTGCCTCTCCCCAGAAAAAAAAAGCTTACACAACAACTATAAAGGATATTTTGTTTTTGTAATAGTATGTATATGGATGTGTGCCTATGCATGACTGTTACCAGTAGAGGCCAGAAGGATCCCTAGAACTGGAGTTATAGTATGTGTGCCACACTGGATGCTGGGAATTAAACCCAAGTCTTCCAGACAATAAGTCAATGCTCTTAATCCCAGTCCAAGATTATAGATTCCATGTTCTTCCTTCCATGATGGGAAAAAAAAAAACCCAAATTGGTAGACTTCCATAGTGGTTAACACTGGTAAATATTATTCCCAAACCAAGAATCTTCTTTGGATTAGTGACTGACACTTAGAAAAATACTAACTTCCCAGATCTTTACCTTGTCTCCCTTGGCATTTCCTGCTAAGTGGATTAATTACCTTGCCAATCATAGTAGACAAATCTCCATCACTCAGAAGAGGATTCTGAGAATCTCCAACTCGAGATGGGTCTTTTGTTGCTTTATCATTGCTGAAAGTTCTCCATTCAGATCCCACATCGATAACCCGGTCCCCTAAGAAGATAAGCACACAGTTACTCACCAGAAACAGGACTGACCTCCCCATGCTGGCTAATATTTAGCATCTCAACATGGGCTCCTTAGCATCTGGGCTCCAGCTTAGATAGCATGTCTTTGAAGCATTTACCAATTATGCTAGTCCAGTAATGAACTATGTAAACAGTATGCTATCATTAGTCATATCCCAACTCTTAGAAGAAAGTATTGGTTAAAAATAACAAAAAGAAAAAGCTGGTGTAGTAGTTATGTGGCTATTTTCCTAGCATTTGGGAGGCTGAGGCATAACAAAGAAATCAAAGCTATACTGACTACATATAGATAGCAAGACCTTGCCTCAAAGATCAAAGCAAAATAACCAAAGTATACAATGAAGCCAGATGTGGTGAAACAAGCCACTTAGCACAAAGAGAGAGGAGAAAGAGAAAAAAAAAATTGAAAGGTAAACAAGCATACTTTTCAGGTAAAGATGCTATGGCTAAGTTTGTGATATCAAAACACCAGACATGAATAGGTATGACTGACCACTGCTTTAGTGGGACAAGCTCAATGTCTGGAAATATCTTCAAAGCAGACAGACATAGCATTGAATACTGAAACACATTGAGCAGTGTGCCCAATGTACATGTTACCATTAAATCCCCAGAATGATATAAGCATAGGTGCCACTTTCACTGTTACTTCACAAATGGGGCTAACTTGTCAAAGATCACATAGTTACAAGTGAAATATCTATCAGCTTTCAACCTATTCCACTAAACTCTTTCAGCGAATTGAGCCACGGAGCAGTAAAGGCCACTGTGTCCATCTTTGCTAGCAACTACAATGAGTTTCAGTACAGACAGTCAAGGAATATGAGATCAAACTGCTGCTTAGCTTTGGAAAAATTATTTAATTAAAAATATTTAGATGGAGGTCTGTGGATGTAGTTCAGTAATTAAGAGCACATGCCAATTCTCCAGAGGACCCGAATTTGGTTCTCAGCACCCATATCAGATGGCTTACAACCACCCGAAACCAGCACCAGAGGATCCATGCTCTATCTCCAAGGGAACTCTACTGTCGTGCACACATCCATACATAGACACAGACATATAAAAATAATTTATAATTTAAGTTGAAGTCTTCAGTTTTAACTACATTTACTTCTTTTGTGTGTTGGGGGCATGCACAACACATGGGTAGAGATCAGAGGACAGTTCTCTTCTTGGGCCATGTTGGGTTCAGTATGTCAGGCCTAGTGGGAAGCACTCTCACTGTTGAGCCATCATGATGCCCCCAATTATTTCATTTCTATGTTTTTTGTTTTTTGTTTTTTGTTTTTTTTTTTTGGTTTTTCGAGACAGGGTTTCTCTGTGGCTTTGGAGCCTGTCCTGGAACTCACTTGGTAGTCTAGGCTGGTCTGGAACTCACAGAGATCCACCTGCCTCTGCCTCCCGAGTGCTGGGATTAAAGGCGTGCGCCACCAACGCCTGGCTCATTTCTATGCCTTATTTCCTCAGCTTTAGACTTCTCCAGTAACTTCACATTTTAAAGACTATAAAGGTTAAATGAGCTAAGGTACATATATAATGCATGTAAAGTTCTTTAAAAGCACCTATAAGTCCTCAATGCCTATCTCCTGCTATGAAAATTAAAACACTGGAAGATGTTCCCAGTCTCTCCATTTCCAGTAAGAGAGGCATTCATCTGACCCTTAGACTTTAAAAGACCCCAGGGCTCTGCAGCAACTACTTAGTGACAGAGGAAAATGGAGTGAAATGATTTCAATGCAGATCATACCAAATATGTTATAGAATATGTGAGTTAGAATGCACATATACAAAAGAACAGTTATAATCTAAACCTAGTGATATAGGTAGGTAAATACATAACAATAATTTGCTAATGAAGGCTTCTGATAAATTCATTTTTATTTGGACTTCCAGAGAACCTGAGAGTAGCCAGAGTATTGCCTAGACAACATCTAGGTGAAGGAAAACCACCATGGGAGGGAGTGGCCTCACCTGCCATCTCCCTGGCCTGAAAACAAGCAAAGGCCCCAGTAAGAAAGCATTTTAACGTGCTAGCCTGACTGCTGCTCCCAGGAAGGACAAGTTTAGGTGAAAGTGATACTACATGGTTCCCATGCACCTGTGCTTGCAGAATCAATGAGGCCAACTTTCCTAGTCAGCAAGACAAAAACAAAAACAAGCACAAACATAAAGACTGTGGCCTGCAAACCAGAGATACCAAATCTGAAAAGTTAAAAAGACCAAATGCCATTAACTTACATGTAGCTGTATATACACAAAGCACACATAATAGTTTTCAAGCACTCAAGGCCTTGATCATGCTAATCAAGTGTTCTCTGAACTACACTATCAGCCCTATCTCTGCTTTTATTTTGAGACAGGGTCTCAGGAAATTGTGCAGGATAGCCTGGGACTCATTCTAGCCCAGGCAGGTGTTTAACTTTAATCCTCCCTCACCCTCCCTAGTAGCTACAATTATAGTCCTGTGCCTTTAGGCCTAGCTGTTATGTTTTCAAGGGACAAAAGCGAATATATCAAGAAAATAGTACAGGTGGACAGCCATGCAGGTGTTCCCACATGCTGTAATTCTACCTGCATATTTGGAGAAAAAGCACCAGCAAGCTGAAATGGTTCATTTTATAACATTTTCCTTTTGGCATCAAAGTACTTTTTCAGATTGCTTTATACTGCTTTTAAGAGGACAAAATAAACTTTAAAAATAATAATTATAAGGTATATTGGTATATAGTATAAATAGAAAACCCAGAAATGGACAATGGAGTAAATTTTTCCAAATATGTGGCATGATCTAAACATCTCACTCAAGAAGTTGGTTTATACTAATAACTATTCCCTGTTAGACATGACTCCTCAAAACAGCACTTATCAGAATCAAACGTCCAAGGCAACTCACACAGCACAGCATGAAAGTATAACCAGTCCAAAAATCATATACATGAATAATAACAAAGAATTATTCATAAAAATTCTGAATAGATAAAGGATTCCTACTTAAATTCCAAATGGAGCAATTCAGAATCACTTCAAGGGGAGAGTGAATAAGGTAGCCCTAATATTTTGATACTACAATCCCTGGCAAAAGGAAGCCTGTGTGTAATCAACCTTGGACAGCAAGAAGCCTACCAGCTAGCAAGCACACACGCACACACCCTCACGTATCCCAGAAATAGAACCATGCCAGTTTTTCCCCTCTTAAATTACACACCGATTTTGTAAATTTAAATCAGATGGGAGTTCTTCATGAAAGCTGTGTTAGTAGCACTGACAGAGACATAAATATCATTTTGATAGGCTCCATCTCTGGGGCAAGAACTTTATTCAAGGTCCACATAAAAAGGAAGTCCCACCCAGCAGTGTCACTGCACTGAAATGTAGAAGCCATAACAAAGAGTGGCATCTAAAGAGCATTTCATCATACTCTAAAGAGATACAAATTTCATCTCTTTGTTTTATGAGAATAATTGTCAAAATCATTCTCACCAGTTCAAAGCAGTCAACACTTTAGCACCTACCTTTTGACTTGTCAATGACTAAATTTTGGAAGAAAAGGTCAAAATGACTCATTTCTTTTTCAAATATATTTTCCTCCTGCTGCTTTTAAAAAGACGAATTTAAATGTACATGGGGAACATGACATGATGTTAACTGGAAGTGGAACTACTCATTTTAAGCAATGCTGATGTGAATTCCCAATTCATAAGGCATGACATTAATTCCCTTCTCAGCAGTGTTGAGATTTAATGTTTAGTAAACAGGACAGGCATTCAGCTGTGCTCCCTAGCCCCAATTTTAATCTTCTAATAGCTACAACGGTGACTATAAACATAATATTTTTGATGAATAAAAAATCAACACATAAGCAATGTACTAAGTCAAATTTATGAACAAACTGATGCCCTAAATATTGTTGTAGTACAATCTACTGTTGAAATTCTATAGTGACACTATCACATTTTTAAAATCTAGTTGGGGCAAGGACTCGCTACACAATCATTTTACTGAACTGTTTCACTGAAGGAAGGAAGCTATGCCTCATTGGCTTACGTAGTCACAACACATCTTAAGAAACACCAAAGGGCCAGGTGTGGTGATGTACTCCCAACAAGGAGACTGAGACAGGCACATCTCTGAGTGGCAGACTGTGGGGACACCAGACCTTGAGCAGAAACCCACTTCCCCTTCGGCCTGGTAGCAGGCAGCTGTGAGATAATGTTTACTGAAAACATGTTTACTGAAAACAATTCAGTGCCATAAAGCTCTTGTTAGGGCTCCTATAAGGGCTCACTCACTGAAACACCATGTCTTTGATCCCCCCTACGGCTAGATGGTCCTTCCTGCTCCCTGCGGTTTCTCCCCAATTCTGAGGCCAGGAGATTAAACCACTAGCCAGGAGAGTGAGAAGTCTGGGAGAGCTGTGAGAGGTGTGTGAGAGCTCAGTTGGAGAACTGTATGTAGATGGATGGCAAAAGTCCTTAAAAAGGGAAGTGTTTTTTCTTGGGGAGCTCTCCTAAGCCAACTTGGGGAGCATAAAGTTTTCTTAAAGCAACCGACCGGTCTCTGTGTCATCTATCCCAACCACCTCGCTACATTCTCGGATGCAGGCCGCACAGCAGGTGCGACAGCAGACCAGACAGGGCTACAAGGAAGATGGCTCAGTGGATAAAAGGGCTTGAAGCATAAACATGAGAACCCATTTAAAAACTTCAGCATAGACATACATTCGTAAACCAGGTGCAGGGGGTGTGGGTGGAGACAAAGGAATCTGGGGCTTGTCAGCAGGCCTCAATGAATAGCAGCAAGCTCTGGACTGTCTTAACTGACTAAAGGAGAAAGTGATGGATGACCTCCTCTGACCTCTGCCAGTTGACAAGCACATGTATACACTACAACACATACAAATCAATGATAAGACAGTGAATGCCAAATCACAGCACTGCAATGTATTCTACAGTTCAAATGAAAGTCTAACAGATCACTGTTATACACTGAACAGTTATGTGACTGGTTCTCATGCCAAAGTGGAATGCATTTCCTCAATCTACCTGAGTGGGTCTAAGACTTTACTCACCAATCCCAGTGCACTGTGGTCTAGACATAGCCTTTGGCTTCCTTCAAAAAATACTTGCATTCCTGATAGTCTCTTTTTAAATCAAGTATCACATAGGAAACATGACTAGTTTACAGTAGGCTCCATAGTTTATTCTGTTTTTATTAAGAAATTCGGGTGTGATTAAATGGCCACGTTAATTTTTTCTGACCGCTTTCCTCCTGAGTGTATTCTGAAGAGTGCTTACATGGTCAATCCACAGCTGCAGCATCCCTGCACAACGAACAATGGCACTGCTACCTAATCAACAAGATAATTACTGCACTCCACCTTAAGAGGGTGACAAGTTTGTTTTGACATGAGTGCAAGATAATAATAAAATAAACACTATAAAATGTTGCAATATGGCAACCTGCATGCTTACAGTTCCACTGAGTTCTAACTCCACAACTACAGTTAACAGTACAGCTGAGTGGCAGAGCCAAGTGATAAGAGCAAGCCTGTGGTTTCTACTGCAATTACTAAGTGGCTAAGGAGATGTGAAACAAGTGAATGTGGGCATGTTCCAATAAAACCTCATGCATTACAAAACTTACATATGGTAGTATTTTCTTGTGTACAAAATAGTATCATTTCAATTGTTCTCAACCACTTAAAAGTATACAAGCCACTTTTAGCATGAAAGCCATGTTAAGAACATGTGTTAGCAGGTGCTGACATGAAAAGCAATGCATCTCAATTTCTATTATTAACTCTATAAGCTTTAAAATTCCCACTGAATGCTAATGAGTGGGAACAAGTCTGAGCTACTCAAAGTGGGAACAAACAAAACTTTCCCAGTGTCGGTCTGAAGTAAGAAGCCTTCTTGGGTGAATGAAGTTAAATAAGACAAATGCACAGTACATGCTACCAGCATTTGTCACAGTTCCCCAAGCTAATAGCAACTCCATTCTTAACTGGGAATGCAGGTCAGTGACAGAGCGCTTCCTACCATGTAAGGCCCTGTGCTACATTGGCAGTACTTCAAGACAAAACAAAGTAGCCAACCTCTCAGTACTCTCTCTTCTCTGCACTGCTGAGACTCCCAAGTCTCCTCTGTGTATCTAGGTTAGTGAGCATAAAACCGAAACCGTATTTATTTTTCATTTTGTAGTAGTGTGGATTGAACAAAGTGGCTCTCCCAGTGCTAGGCGAGCATGTTACTACTAGCTATATTCTCAGGCCTAAAATTAAATTTTAAGATGTGGCATATTTGAACAATAACAAACTAGGATATCCTATATATTGGTGTCATATTGGTAACATATCTTTTTGTTTTACTACAAAGCATTGGATGAAGCTCAATATTATTACTTTGAAATCTACCATATTTCTTTTAGAAAGCATACAAGTGGCACAAAAGTTGGATATTAGTTATTTGAGTATCAACCCATCTCCTTTCACATGTATCTTCCATTAACTATTTAAAACTAAGGATGCAAGTACTGTTGGCCTTTCCATTTTCTTTGTAGTTGTTGCTGTTGTTCTGTATTTCATGGCAGGGTTTCTCAGTGTGGCCCTGGCTGTCCTGGAACTCACCCTGTAGACCAGGTTGGCCTGGAATGCAGAGATCGGCCTGCCTCTGCCTCCTGAGTGGGGGTATTAAAGGAGTGCACCACCACTGCCCAGGGGGCCTTTTCCTTTCTTTTAGGTAGATTTCCACCAGCGTTCCAACATGCAGTGATTACATGCACACAATGGCACATGGCATGACTGGAGGCTCTTCAGCATTTCTATTTCTCTTCCGTTTACTTTACTTTACTGTCACTGTGACTTGCTTATGTGGGGCTGAGCTGTCAAAAGGTATTCATTAAAACTTTGGAAACTGCACAAAAGCAAACTTCTGTGGATGATTTAAATTAAACCTTAGTAGCTACTTACCTACAACTAGGCCACATTCAGGACAGATCATATCACCGGCTCTGTAGTCCTCGACTAAAATTGCGTCTGGATGATTTGGACATGTGACTCTTGGGAGAGCATCCAAACTACAAGAAAAAAAAAAAAAACTTTCCAACTAATATGAAACAAGTCCGAGTTTTATTGTTTCGTAGTAATAGGCAAGCTAAGATTTTTGAGACCCTGGATTATAATCATAACAGCCAGCAGCATTTACATATAATTATCTGGGTTGTGCTCTTTGCTATTTATTTCCCTTGTTAGAAAATGATGGTGTTTTCTACCTTAGTGACAGATTTGGCACAGCACTCTAAAGCCAACACACATTTGAATGAAAGACAGTCAGATGCACTTGTGCTGACCTTAAGGTCTGACCATTTCAGTTAGTCCAGAACTCAGGATTTTAGCTTTTACAAATTAGTTTTGCTGAAGACTTTACTTTCAGGGATCATTTCTATAGTTCGTTACAAATTAGTTTTGCTGGACATGCTATGCAGCTATAGACCCAGCACTTGAGGCTGAAGTATGGTTCCTTGAGTCTGGGACTTCAAGATCAGCCCAAACAAAAGACACAAGTATCTTCACAAATTAAAAACAAAATTAAAAACCTGGATAACCATACATAGAAGAAAACTAGATTCCTACTTCTAATACTACACAAACATCAATATGGATCAGACCTTCATGTAAGATCTGAACGTTGGTGCTCAGAGGTTGAGTTGAGTGCTGCTGACTGCTCTTTCAGAAGACCTGCGTTCAGTTCCCAGCACCCACAAGGTGGTTCACAACCACCTGTAACTCCAGTTCTAGGGAGTCTGATACCTTCTTCTGGCCTCTGAGGTCACCAGGCACACACACAGATACAAAAACAAAGAAAAAAAAGATCTGACACTTTGAAAGTGCTAGGGCAAACAGGTAAAAGCACTTCAAGATGTAGGTATAGCAAGGACTTTCTTAAAAGTATCCCAGTAGCATAGAATATAATCCCAAGAACTGAAAAAGAGTAACTGCATGGAAAAAAATTAGACAGCATCTACAATGCAAAAGAAACAATCAGCAGAGTCAACACAGTGTACAGAATGGAAAGAAAACTCTGCCAGTGACATAGGAAACAGAATTAATATCAAGAATCTATATGGCACGCCAAATATTGAGTGCCAAAAATACAATCAACAAGTGGACTAATGAAAGACCATTCTCTAAAACAGGAAACACAAGGGGCCAATAAGTATTTGGAAATGTATTCAGCATCTTTAACCATTAGGGAAATGAAATTAAAACTGCTTTTTTTTTTTAAATCTCATTCCAGCCAGAATGGTAATTACCTAGAAAACAAATGACATCAAATAGTAAGGTAAATGTGGAAAAAAAAGACTTATCACACACTGCTGATGGGAAGATAAACTGTTAGAACTGCCGTGGAAATCAGCATAGGGCTGATGGCTCAGTGGGTAAAAGTGCTTTCTGCCAGGCCTGACGACTTGAGCTCAGCCAGTGGGACCCATGTGGTGGAGGGATAAAACCAGCTTCCATAGGATGTTCTCTGATGTGGTCAGGAGAAAGCAGAAATCCCACAGGTTGTCCTGACTCACACCTTGGCATATGCCCCCCCCCACTAAATAAATAAATAAATAAATACACTAATATAATTTTTAAAGACAGATCTGTATAATAGACTATACAACTCCTAGGCAGATACCTGAAAGTTCAAAGTAAACACAGCACACAGATTCTCAAACACCCATGTTCATCTGTAAAAATGTTATGAAGTGCAATCAACTGCAGGATAAAGAAAATGTGGTACCAACACACAGCCTTAAAGAACGAAGGTGTAGGAAACGAATGCAACCGGAAAGCATTAGACTGAGTGAAGGAACCAGAGTCAGAACAGCAGGGACAGCATGATTCTCTCATGTGCAGATTGGATTCAAGTTTACTTGTGTGTATACACATATGCATACAAGTGACATATGTATGTAGTATCTGAAAGAAAAAGAGAACTATACGGGGGAGGAAGTGAGCTTAGGAAGGGAGGAAGGAGGAAGGGAGAGGGGCACTAGGGGGCACTATCTGGGAGAAGTGAAGCAGCAATAAGGTGGAGGTTAGGGTTGACTAGTAATAAGGTGTAGCGGCACTAATAGAAGACATGCCATAAGGAATCCACTGCATTGCAATTTAACATAAAAAGTAATACGGCTACAGAGCTAACATATTTACTTAAGGTTTATGATATTAGTAACATTAACATTTTCCTTTTATTTTTTTAAAAGACAGATGCTGCTCTATAGTCCTGTTGGCCTCAAACTCACTATACAGCCCAGGTGGGCGTCAAACTAGGCGCAATCCTCAGCCTTGGCCTCCTGAACTGAGATCACAGTTGGGGATGTGCCACAAAGCCCAGCTTACGGGCACAACAGTTTCCTTATTTGTGTTATCTGGAACAATGAAACAGTTTAGGGAAGTTGATTAACCATAAATGACTTGATAAAACAACCTTTAAAGCAACATGAGTCCTCTTCTAAAATTCACGTGACATGTATACAGCAAATGATTATGTTAGTTATCATAAGCATACACTTAAAACAAAATTAACTGCTCTGACAATATGTAAATAGACATTTGTGGTTTAGGATCAAGTTTCTCATGTTAGCTGGTATAATTCAGAATGTTTTAACAACTAACATTATTTTTTGTTCATTTACACTTAGAGATATATGTGTGTATATACATACATACATATATTGTTTTATGCATGGATATATGTGTAGTGCATGCATGTCTAGTGCCCAGAGGTCAGAAAAGGAGTCAGATCTCCTGCAAGCGCAGTCACCGTTTGGATGCCAGGTCCTCTGCAACGGCAACAAGTGCTCTTAACACAAAGCCAGCTCTCCGTGCCATATCAACAACTTTGCAGTCGCATGAAAAAATTGATTTAAAAAAAAAACACAAAAGCCGGGCGTTGGTGGCGCACGCCTTTAATTCCAGCACTTGGGAGGCAGAGGCAGGCGGATCTCTGTGAGTTTGAGGCCAGCCTGGTCTACAAGAGCTAGTTCCAGGACAGCCTCCAAAGCCACAGAGAAACCCTGTCTCGAAAAACCAAAAAACAAAAACAAAGACATATAATAACCACCAAATTTACTTAATTAATTAAAACATATCTTGCTTGGACTTTTCTAATTGGGAAAATGGGAGAAGGTAGAAATTGCTTTATACTTGTAGTTATTCTGGAAATTTTTTAGAAAAAATAAGTTATGAGGAATAATAGCATTAATAAAGCTGAAATAAAGTAAAATTTTAGCAAAATAGGGGTAGTTATCAGTAAACAAGCAGGAAGTTAATATAACAGTATGTTGCCGGGCGGAGGTGGCTTACGCCTTTAATCCCAGCACTCGGGAGGCAGAGGCAGGCGGATCTCTGTGAGTTCGAGGCCAGCCTGGTCTACAGAGCTAGTTCCAGGACAGCCTCCAAAACAATACAGAGAAACCCTGTCTCCAAAAAACCAACGACAAATATATATATATCAGTATGTTAGGGATTAACAAAGGTTAATACTGTTAACAAGTAGACCAAGCCAGCTGTGATGGAGCATGCCTGGGATCCCAGTATTCAGGAAGCAGAGCTAAGTTTGCCACCAATTCAATGCTGTCCTAATAATACATAGTGAGTTCCAGGGCAGCTCAGACTATAGTATGAAAAAGCAAAACAAACAAACAAACAAAAAACCAAAACAAAACACAAAAAATAACAAACAAGCAATAAAAGGCAGTCAAGGGGCTGGGAATATAGCTTAGCAGGAGAGTTCTGGGAAAGGGAAACAGGAAAGTTTTCAGTGTATTTAAATGATAATGGAATTACTGCAGTGTGGGTATTGTGTCTGCATGTCTCTCTGTGAAGCACGTGCATGGTATGGGCAGAGGTAAGAAGAGGGCAACAGACTCTCTAGAACTGGAGTAAGAGACTTTGTGAGGTGCCATGTGAGTGCTGGAAACTGAACCCAGGTCCTCAGAACAGCAGCAACCAGTGCAGCCCCATCTATATCGTCCATGACTAATTTGCACAACACTCTGCAAGACAGGCAGGCACTCTCTGCACCTCACAGACCATGGCCAGAAAATCATCTGCCTGAAATGAGAATAAGTAGCGGGCTTCAATCTGAACATGTTATCATCTTTGAGAACACCAAGCAGTTTCAAGGCTAAGTGACTACATACCATGCCCAAGGACTGAGCCTTTGTTCCCACTGATGGGAAAATCGGAGAGCGGCAACAGGATTGACACAAACTTAAAAGCCGGATGATGGGATCTCCAATCCCACCTCCTTCCAGGTGGTGATGGAATTCTAGGCCAGGAACTCAAAATGAAAACTGACTGTCCAGAAAAAAATAAATCTCAAGGAATTTTTCAAATGACAAAAACAGTTTAAAAATTGTAACCAGTGAGTTTACTATGTGTGGTATTTAACTACTACAACTCGTCTTTCAAGAACACAGAAGTTCCTATTGCATTAGAAGATAAGCTGTGCCTACCTATGACACCACAGGCAGCTTCCCCATCGACAGCCATGGGAAAATTTCAGAATTGGATAAATTGGGGAAGCTGTTTCCATGACCTTACAAGGAAGCCTTACCTGACAAAACCACACCCAGATGGGATGATTAAATCATAATTAAATCTAATTTAAAAATAAATTCGAATCGGTAAGCAAGAGTGTCGATGGTTTTCCTTCCACACAGACAGTTGAAGCTGCTCCCCATGGCCAACTCTTGCTTTTTATAATAAAGTCTTTGGGGTTCCCAGAAAGGGCCTGAGCTTCTGTGAATAATGGCTTCCCGTGGTGACATCTGTCAATTCCACACACAGTAACCACCTCAGGGGGGAAAAAGTGTCAGAAGTGCAGAACTTGATTTGATACTTTCAATAAATACATTCTGTATCAATAGAGGCCAATGGAATGACGGTCAGGAATAGGTACCCTAGGCACTCGAAAGGTCAACACACGGGCATGACTCAGTTTACACATATGCCAGAACACTAATGCCTACCTCACAGTGGTTACAAGGGATATAATTAGGGTCTGCATAGCACTTTGCAGGTCACAAGATTAAAGGCTGTCTCTGAGGGCACAACATGCGTTTCCTGTGGATATTAAGCACGCTACGTTAAAAAAAATACATTTAAAAAACCGACTTCCAGCAAACGTAATTAATTTATCTGCAGACAGCATCTCCTTCGCAGCCCGCAATGATACTTTTAGGGGTGGGGTTGGGGCTTTGGGAGAGAGTGGTTCTGGTCTCCGAGTGAGCCTTCCTTTCCACTCCGGGGGGTCGCGGGGCTGGCGACCCGTTTCCACCAGGCCACCAAGGCTGACGCCTCCCAACTTTCCAGCTGTCAGATGGAGGGGGACGGACGACGTCGCCTCCTTCCCGCGGCTCTCGGGACAGGAGGCGACGCCGCAGCCCCGCAGACGGGACGGGCGGCAGTGGGGAAAGACACGGAAAACATTAACGTGACACAAAGACGGTTGCGGGGTCCGGAGGGAGGCGGAGGCCGGGGCGCCGCAGACCCGCGGGACCGACCCGGACGGCGGCGACTCGGGCGAGCAGGGGCCGCCGGCGGCAGCCGTCAGGGGGAAGCCTCGGCCCCGCGACCCCCGGCTCCACTCGCTCCGCGGCCGCCGCACTCACCGGCTGGTCGACGCCATCTTCGCGGCTCCGCCAACAGCTCCGACCAAAGCAGGAAGCGACTCTGGCGGCGAGACGCCCCGAGCCGGCCTTTTATGCGCGAGTCGCTCGCGCGCACTCGGCGCGGCTACGGGTCGGGAGGACGGCCAAAAGGCGTGCATTCCTCGGCGCGGCCGGCCGAACGCTTCCTGGGTTTTGCTAAGAGGACGTCAAAGCCACCGCGGGCAGAAGCCGGGCGGGCGTGGTAGCACACGGCTTTAATCCCAGCACGCAGGAGGCAGAGGCTGGAGGATCTCTGTGACTCCGGGGGCAGCCTGGTCTACAGAGCGAGCTCTGGGGCAGTCAGGACTAGAGAGAGAGAGAGAGGGAGGGAGGGAGGGAGGGAGGGAGGGAGGGAGGGAGAGAGAGAGAGAGAGAGAGACACTCTGGCACAAACTAAACAAAACAAAAAACCGACCCAGGAAGAGTCCCCAAAACAGACCGAATTAAAACAGGAAGGATTTGCCTTATTGGCACTCTCCTGCAGTTCCACACAAAGGAGGTAAGAGGGAGGATCAGGAGTTAGACCGAATCTCAAAAAAAAAAAAAAAAACACTATGGATAGACAGACAGACAGACAGACCGACCGACAGATGATACAGATTTTTAAAAATCCACAAAGGAAATCAGGCTGACCCCAAACCACTCCTTTACTTTAAAGTCAATTTTCTGTCAGAATGAATTTTTCATTTGCCCCGAGTAAAGAATTTGGAATAAAAAGAAATTAGCTTTGGTCTTAAGAACCAATTCAAGCCGGGCATTGGTGGCGCATGCCTTTAATTCCAGCACTCGGGAGGCAGAGGCAGGCGGATCTCTGTGAGTTCGAGGCCAGCCTGGTCTACAAGAGCTAGTTCCAGGACAGCCTCCAAAGCCACAGAGAAACCTTGTCTCGAAAAAAAAAAAAAAACAGCAAAACTAAACTAAAAAAGAACCAATTCAAGTTCTATCATCTAACAACAAGCTTCGAATTCCTGCAGGCATTGCCAGTGTGGGGATAGAGTGTATTGCCTCAAGATACTTCTGCAATTGACAGGAGACCACAGGGAGCCCGGGGACAGCAGTCTGTGTTGTGAAAAGTCTGGCCCTGCCATGGTCCACGCTGTCTTTCCCCCATCGTCATCAGACGTTGGACGGAAAGCTAAGAGTAGGAAATATAGTGGAACAGCTAACGACTGTACAAGGGCCTAGATTCATTAACCGGTTAAACTGGCATCAAAATGGAAATAATTAGGCAGGTCTTGTGGTCCATCCTTGTAATCCTAGCACTTGGGAGGCAGAGGCAGGAGGCACAGAGGTCCAGACCATCGTGTGAGAGCCTGTCTCAGTTCCTGCCGCCTGACCTTAGCAAAGGCACTAATGCTACTTTCCCGTGAACAAACCATCCTGACCAAGTCGTAATTCAAGTAACTGCACAAGAGGCATCTTCTGCTGAAATGAAAACTCCGATATTAGTATTAGTAAACGCTTTGTTTGTTAATGGAGATCAAATGTCACTGAGCAGTCACCGTTTCCTTGAACAGAATAGAAGCTACTTGCTGGGAATGTAGATCAGTGGGTAGCCTGCTCGTCTAGAATGCATGAAGGCCGGGGTTCGACTCCCAGCCCTGAAGAAAAAAACGGGTATGACAGTGCAAATTTGAAATTTCACCGCTTGGAAGGTGGAGACCGGAAGAAGAGGAGTTCAAGGTCACCTTTGGATGCGTAATGAATTTTGAGGCTAGTCTGACTTACAGGAAAGCTTGTCTGTTGTAAGCACTCCGTTCCCGGAGCGCTTTGCCCCAGGAGACTGTTTTACACGCAGCCTTTGACTCCGTTTTGAGGGCGGATTATGACTACAGCACCTGATTTCTTTCCACACTGTGAGAAGGTATTGAATAACAATACATTAGCGAGGCTCAGTGGGTTCAATGGTGGCGACCTGTCATATAAGCCGCCTGATTTGGCAGTCTGGCTGAGGCAAGGCAGGTTCTCCGATTCCACCCCCAACTGCTAATGTTAACTCTCCTACGACACCGCACATGCTGCTTGTGTCTGTATATCTAGATGCATGGATGTGACTTCCAGGGTAACACAAGGTAAAGAGGTCACAACAGAGTTCCGAAGGCATTGGAAGTGGCCCGAGAGAGGATGACGAAAGAAGCCGAAGTTGGAGCTGCTTGAGCCAGAGTTTGGATGTGAAGCTGGGGAGTTTCAGATGCAAGGTACTGGGGGCTTAAATGGGGAGATGGAGGGTCTGGGTCCAGAGAGGTGAAAGATTAACGAGCAGGCAGCCCAGCAGAGGCCAGGCAGTGAGCCGAGCTGAAAAGGGTTAATCAGGAAGTCCTCTGCTGATTGGTCCTCGACCGGGTGGATGATAGGTTGGTGTATGACCCTCCAGGTAAGGGAGTTACACCCTTTCCTGGGCCTAGTGTGTCTGGCGAGTTCTTGGACCTCATTTCCACATATGATTTTAATACAGCCATGTGCCCCTATAGTCTCAATTCACCCCCATATCTTATAGAGTAGCTCCGTTTATACTCCCAGGAATAAGTCATTTATCATTCTGTGCTGCATGGGTAGTTTGCAGATCCACGAAAGGGCTGTAGTCATTATCCTCTGTCAAGATGGAGTCTAAAGCTGTTTGTAAAATGGAGTCTCCTAGGGCAAGGCACAGCCTAGGAAAACACTGTTTTATCCAGTGTGGGGTAATTCTGAATAGACCATAGACACTATCGCAAAAACCTAAATTAATTAATTAATTAATTTAGCCTGGCGTTGGTGGCCCACGCCTTTAATCCCAGCACTCGGGAGGCAGAGACAGGCAGATCTCTGTGAGTTCGAGGCCAGCCTGATCTACAAAGTGAGTTCCAGGACAGCCTCCAAAGCCACAGAGAAACCCTGTTTCGAAAAACCAAAAAAATAAATTAGTTAGTTAATTTAAGAAAGAAGTATGAATCACACATAAGGGCAGCTCCCCACCCCCACCCACTGCAGTAGATGTTAACAAAAACAAAAATAACCCAAAGGTAGTTTTAGAAAAAAAAATTGTCTCATATTGCTTGGTTTGGGCTTTCTTTGTTTTTAACCTTTGGGTGTATATTATGATTACCAATTTGAGTTTTCTTGTGTGTGTGTGTGTGGAGGGTGCTGTTTCTGGTAATCTTTCTTTAGTTTCTTTCTTTTTTCCCTTTTTTGTTAGTTTGTTTTGTCTTATACTTGTTTGTTTGTTTGTTTGCCTACTTTTTCCTTGTCTTTTTGAGACAGAGTCTCTCTATTATGTCTCTCTGACTGTCCTGGAACTTTTCTATGTAGACTAAGCTGGCCTCGAACTCACAGAGATTCACCAGTCTCTGTCTCCCAAATGCTGGAATCACAGGTGTGCACCACGGCACCAGGCTGTTTCTTTTCTTAAGAGAGAGAGAGAAAGACAAAGAAGGTGTGGGCTTGGAAGGGTGTCAAGGATCTGGTAGATGATTGAGGAGAGACTGTGATCAGAATATATTGTATGAATATAACTATTTTTTAACATGTAAGAGACAGGAGCATAGAAACTAAAATCTGAGTGGGGGTGGGGGAGCATGATGACCTCCACCTCGATCTGTCATTGCTTAGTTCTAAACTGAAAACCTGACTATGCTCCTGTGGGATGTCTTTTCCCTTAAGAATTGGGAGAGTTTGCCAGGTAGTCATTCCACACGCCTTTAATCCCAGCACTCGGGAGGCAGAGGCTGGCACATCTCTGAGTCTGAGGTCAGCCTGGACTATAGGACGAGTTCCAGGACAGTCAGGGCTGTTACACAGAGAAACCCTGTCTTGGAGGTTTAAAAAAGTCATGACACAGTGTAGTGTGACAAGTAGGGCTAACTAGGAAAGGGCGCCACCACTAGGGAGACCCACACCAGTAGACTTTTCAGACTTTCAGGTGGTGAATGAAGGGAAAGAGAGCAACTGGGAATATTGGGGGATTACAAGGACCCAGTGGATTCAAGGTGGAGAGCTACCAGTGTTTGTTGAGGGAAGAAACTAAGGAAACTGAAACTAAAGCGGGGAGGCAGAGCAACTGATGACACTTCTCTGCCCACCTTCTAGGCTTGCAAGGGTTTCTTTGTTAGTGTGGCACTAGCAGTTTTTAAGGTCTTCTAATCAACAGCTTTATGTTCAGGTTTTATTTCTGATCTTCAATGTAAGACCACACACACACACACACACACACACACACACACACACACACACACACACACACACACACTTGGGTTTTATCACCTAAGAATCAGTGACTTAGACCAGCTTTGACTACAATTTCTGGTGAGAAGTAATATTATTTTGTAAATTAATATGTAAGAAATCGTACTAATTTTTAAACTGTCTTGATGTTTATCTTTAATTTATTTTTCTTATTTTATTTTTTCGAGACAGGGTTTCTCTGTGTAGCTCTGGCTGTCCTGGAACTCGCTCTGCAGACCAGGCTGGCCTCGAACTCACTTGTCTCCAATTAAATATGTGTACCATGGCACCCTCTTTTATTATTTTATTTTTGAATGAAGGTCTTTTTTTTTTTTTTTTTTTTTTTTTTTTGGTTTTTCCAGACAGGGTTTCTCTGTAGCTTTGGAGGCTGTCCTGGAACTCACTTTGTAGACCAGGCTGGCCTCGAACTCACAGAGATCTGCCTGCCTCTGCCTCCCGAGTGCTGGGATTAAGGCGTGCGCCACCAACGCCCGGCTTGAATGAAGGTCTTATTATGTAACCCAAGCTGAACCCAGTAATCACTATGTAGCCCAGGCTGTCCTCAGACTGGAGATGCTCTTGCCTCTGCCTCTTTAGTGCTGGGGTTACAGTCATAAACCCACCCAGCTCTGGCATACTGTTGTGAAGGTTCATGGCGTGTATCTCATGCCCTCACTTTCAAAAACACTGATACAGAGATGTCTGTTTCACAAGTGCTGGGATGATGGTACTGGCTAAGATGGCAACCTCACTTGAATCAGGGTTGGCTAACATTTGTTGGAAATTCTTAGGCACCCCGTTTTGGATGAGGAAGAACAGATGGCCAGCCACATTCCAAAATGAGTACCTTCTTCCTCCTCCTGTGTCTCATTACTTTTCCTTCTGTCTGGCTTCAAATTACTATACCTTGGGAAATGCGGTGATATATTTCTAGGGATGTCTATTGGTGTTTTGATTTCTTAATTATGAAATGTTATTTTAATTTAGGGAGGCAGAGGAGGAACCAAAAAAAAAAAAACCAACCAGAAATCCGGTTAACGATAGTAGCAACAAACATTATAGAACTTACTAAGAGCCAGGAACTATGTAATGCTGTGGAAACATTACCTCCTTAAGCCTTGTCAACAGCTCAGTGAGTTGTCCCCCTTCATAGAGGCAGCATTGGAAGTATAAATTGTTAAGTAACCAGTCTGAAGCCGTGCAGCTTGTAATGGCAGAGATGGGATTAGAATCCCCACAGACTGACTTCAGAATCCATGCAGTGTGCCTCCTAATACAGATTTTGGAACAAAATTTAGATCCATAGAGTTGAAGATCAGTGGATGGGCTTAATAAAAGGGTGCCCACTGCAATCTTGTGGTCTCAATTTTACGAGGCAGCTGCAATCCAAAATACACTTACCAGTTGTCCACATGAGGACACTTGAGTTGGCCAGATCAAGTGCTCCCTTGTCTGAAATGTTCCTGACTCACAGCTCACTGCTAAGAGTTCTTGTGTATATAATATTGAATTTACCAGCTCTGATGGGTTGGAAACCTTACTTGTGGCTCATTCTCCATTTGGGGATAAACCCAGGTTTTCATTGGGAAAAACATACATCTCCAAATCCTATGTGATCGTACACAGACTTTAATGTGGCTTTATAACTAAGAACCGTAGCTAAAAGCCCAGTGTCCTACTTCAGAATCGGAGGGGAACATGTTAGAAATGAAAACACTTTGCTTCAGTGTTCACAGAGCAGTAGTTTTCTTTGGACCCTTTACACGACTGTGATTAAAACAATAACCCCAAAGGCTTCACCGAAAAGATACTTTACATTAAGAATGTTGTGGAGAGTGGATGACTTCTGAGTGAATGTGTATTATTGACATAAGCATGGCTATGTCAGACTCCAATGCCTCAGACTGTGGTAATTGTAAACCCTTTGCCTGGTCCAAGTCCTAATGTGGACATTGTATACCCAAAGTATCAATTGCTGTTTCCTCTCCTCTAAGACTGCAACCAGAGACAATTACAAAGAAACTGAGATTAGGTTCCTCGGGTAGATCTCCTACCGAAATTGCACTGTCCCACATAGACCCCCTACAGAGATCAGATAGCCACACCCCCCAGCCTGTTACTGAGATTTGTCAGTTGCCATCCCACAGAGTAGTTATCTAGCCTCCTATTTGGACTGAGTGTCTGAAGGACGGTTGATGCATGTCCACCAAAGTACTTCCCAGCCTTCAGATCCCAGATTTTCTGTGTGTCTTGTTTCTTTATTCCCTGGCGCCCTAATTGGGTAAATCCTAAACTTGGCAGTCCAAGGCAATGTGTGGTTTCAAAACTGTTGCTGCCCGGTTTTTTTTTTTTTTCTGTAACTTTTTTTTTTTTTTTTTGGTTTTTCGAGACAGGGTTTCTCTGTGGCTTTATTCTGTAACTTTTGTATCTTTTGTTTTGTTTGGAGACAGGGTCTTGGCTACCCCCCTATTCACTACGTAGACCAGGCTGACCTGGAACACACTGAGATCCGCCTGCTTCTGCTTCCCAAGTGCTGGGTTTTAAAGGCGTGTGCCACCACACCCAGCCTTGTTTTTTGTGTCCTGACATCTGTATTTTTCTCAAATAATAACTCTCCAATTTTATAATAACAAAACCGTTTGATTAATGATATTATAATCTCCCCCAAATCTTTTAAAGTTATTTACTTAGTCTAGATATTTGCTCTTAAAATCTTTTTTACTAACCAAGTTCTCTGATGAGCAACTAGGGGAGAGAGTATGGATCTCTTTATTCCTGTCCCCTTAAGACATACTTCCTTTTTCCCCCCTCAATATATGTTTTTATTTAAATTAGAAACATGCTTGCTTCACATGTCAATCCCAGCTCCCTCTCCCACCCCTCCTCCCTTGTCCCTCCACCAGTCCTCCAGCCCCCACCCAATCCCCACATCATCCCCAGGAAGGGTGAGGCCCTCCTTGGGGGAATCTCCAGAGTCTGTCATTTCATCCAGGTCAGGACCTAGGCCCTTCCCATGTGTCCAGGCTAAGAAAGCATCCCTCCATGTGGAATGGGCTCCCAAAGTTCATTCGTATGCCATGGTAAACACTAATCTATTACCTAAGGCCCCAGAGATTTCTGAGGTCTCTTCCCTGTCAGGAGTCTGGATCAGTCCCCTGTTGTCCTCTCAGACATCAGGACAGACTTCCTTTTTATTTTTTTTTAAATCACACAGTCTCACTCATGCAAGATGAGCTCCTCTCAGACTTGAAATTCATCTTTGTGCTGGGATTGTAAGCATAAATTGACACCGATGGCCTATTTATTAAAATTGCATTTAAAAAGCAGGCAACAACAACAGAAACATGTGTTTTATTGTTTTAGATTATGAGTTCCTGCGTATGGTGAGTTCAAGTACCCTTGGAGGTGAGAAGAGGTTGTTGGATCCCCTGGACCTGAACTTAGAGGTGGTTGTGAGCTGTCTAACATGTGTGCCAGGATCCAAACTCTGGTCCTCTGCAAAAGCAGCAAGTGATCGTTACCACTGAGCCAGTCTCTCTACCTGGAGACTGCATACACTAAGATTTATTTTACGTGACTACGCAATCTCAGATACACTCGCATTATTAGAAACTAAACTCTAAAGGTGTTGAAGTATGACCGTGAGGTGTGACTATGATGCCATTGCTTTCATTCCTGCCATGCACTACTCCCAGTGTTCTAAACTGACCTGGAAAGACTCCAGAAAAGCTTTATCTGCTAAAGCCCCTGGATCCAGGAACCCTTCTTCCGAGACCTGGAATGAGGGAATGGGAACAGGAGATACTGTATGAAGCGGCCCCATGCAAAGTCCTCCAGATTCACATGATATTACAAATAAGAGAAATGTTCAGAGCAGGGAGCCTGCAACTTTGGCCATGGTGTTCTAAATCAGGAAGCAGCCTTGACTATCGGATTAGAAAACAGTAGGCACCCTCATGCAGTTTTAGTGATTAAAGCCAGTCCAAGTCCCAGGACATTCTCTACGCAACACTTTCCCAAGACTGATTCTGTTCGTTCAGCTGTTTGAAAGTAAACACAGTGATCCTGGGGATGCTGGCGCATCTTTGAACCTTCGTGACTAATCCATCTGCATATAGTGGACACCCAGTACATATTGGTTCATAAGTTACTTACGAAGTGACAATGCCACTACCTGTAGAGCTTAGGAGATGGCTCATCGGTGAAGAGCCAGCTGTGTAAGCATGAGGACCTGAGTTTGGATCCCAAGGCTCATGTGAAAAGGCCAGCTTAGGCACCTGTTCCCCTAAGGGCAGGGGAACAGAGACAAGTAGAACCTAGAAGCTGGCTGACTGGCCAGTCTCGCCAATTAGTGAGTGCTGCATTCAATGACAGGCCCTGTCTCAAAAGATAAGGGAGACAGTGAGCAAAGAAGACATATGCACATGCGTGCACAGGCATCCTTCCTCCACATGTGTACACTATACATGCATTTAAAAACAATCGCCTATACTCTCCTTTATAATAATGAAGGAAAATCACTGTGGATTTACTGGCGCGAGTCTCCATTATTGCTAGCTAGCTATGCCCACTTTTTTCTCAGTGCTTCCCCGCATACAGCTTCCTATTACACCTGCACACCTTTGGATTCCTCTGTTCTGCCTCAGTCTCTTCATGGCACAATTTAATTTTGAAGTGCTCTGATAAATACTCAATCCGAACATGCCTATTCCTCCCTCGGGTTATGTTAAACTCCAGCTACAGTCTTTCAGATTCTCAGGACACTTTGCCAGAGTCATGTGATACAAGATACACTTCGGCTTAATAAGAATTTAGCTCAGGCTTGCTTCAAAACAACTAAACTGTGCTGTGACAGATCACACCTTTAAGCACTTTTTATTGGGAACTGAAAACAAAAACAACAACTGGATTTAGAGCCAATGCAAACTCAGTCTCAGCACTTGAGGAAGCTGCTGCAGGGGAATCACAAATTCTAGTCTGAGGCCAGCCTTAGCTATACAGCAACACCCTTTTTTAATTTCTTTGAGTTGATTTATTAATGTGGAAATGCAGATCAAGCTTACCTACTCTGAATATCTGACTACTGACAAGTTACAAAAGCCAAATGATTTTAAGTCCTGTTAGTACAGTGGTTCTCAATCTGTGGGTTGCAATCCCTTTAGGGTCACATCCTTGATAGCCTGCAAATAAGATATTTACATTACAATCCACAACAGTAGCAAAATTACTTATGAAGTAGCAATGAAAATAATTTTAATATTGGGAGGTCACCACAACATGAGGAACTGTATTAAGGAGTTGCAGCATTAGGAAGCTTGAGAACCACTGTATTAGTATATCATACATTAGACTTTTTTATGTCATGAATATAATGTCTTAAAACACATAAAATCATTGTCAGACTATGTGTATAAGATGTATATAAAACTAAAGAATGTCTTTAAAATTTTGATCCCATCCTAAAGATACCTCAATATGTATATATGTATATATGTACATATGTGTATATACACATATATGTATATATATATACAAATATTTCAAAATTAAAAAAAATCCAAAATGGGTATAATCCCAAACATTTTGGATGAGGGACAGTCAACTATGATTCTCTGCTTAATTGATTATCAGATAAAGGAGAAGTTACATAACTTTTTAAGATATTTCATAAAGCATTGTAGACAGCTGCTCTCATTTCCTGAAAATTTAAAACCCTAATCGCAAGGAAGACTGTATTAATATTTATACATGACCTCATGCCTAATTTTCATAATTTAAAGTCGTGTAAAATACATCCATATTATATTATAATGTACCTTATTGTGCTGCATTTCATCTGGTCATGTTTTATTCACACACACAGATCTCATTCACTTATTCAGTTTTGTTTTTCAAGGAACAGAGTTGAGCCAAATTCTCCCATCAATAATGGACAAAAGCAGTTCCTTCCAGTTCTTAGTTATCAAAACAAATGCCATCAGGAAGATCTCTGATAATATTCATGTCCAACATGGACATCCACGTGGCAAATATCAATCAGCATAGCTGGGGCCTCAAAGGCCACACTCATACTACATTTCATTCACGGTTGTAGAAATGATCCCTAGAAACGAATTCGTTCACTCTGATGCTTTTCAGAGGTGCATTTCCCCAGGTTTGGACAACAGCAGTTGAGACATCCTGTCAGTATCATTTTAAATCAAAAACCAAACTCTGACTAGAAATATCAGCTTACCAGGCAAAAGAGAGAGATGACTGTGTCACTCCTGGCATTCGGGCACTAGCTTTTCTGTTCTGTTCTCTGGTTATTCCTACTAGCAAGAATACAAAAGAAGCCTGACATTAGTGGTGCACACCTTTAATCCCTGCACTTGGGAGGTTGAGGCAGGCTGATCTCTGTGACTTCAAGGCCAGCCTGGTTTACAGAGCTAGTTCCAGGACAGCCAGAGCTGTTATACAGAGAAACCCTCTCTCAAAACAAAACCGCACGCCTTTAATCCCAGCACTCGGGAGGCAGAGGCAGGCGGATCTCTGTGAGTTCGAGGCCAGCCTGGTCTACAGAGCGAGTGCCAGGACAGCCTCCAAAACTACACAGAGAAACCCTGTCTCGAAAAAAAAACAAAAAACAAAAAAACAAACAAAACAACAACAACAACAACAAAAAAAGAAAACAAAAACCAAAGAAGAATGCAAAACCATTGCTAAAATACCTTTTGGTACCTGGCCCATCAGTCTCTACCTTTCCTCCCTATTCTGACTAGTCTATCTTTAATCTGCCCCCTTGTTACCCTGTTCCCACCTTTTCTTTCTTTCTTTCTTTCTTTTTTTTTGGTTTTTTTGAGACAGGGTTTCTCTGTGGCTTTGGAGGCTGTCCTGGAACTCACTTTGTAGACCAGGCTGGCCTCGAACTCACAGAGATCTGCCTGCCTCTGCCTCCCGAGTGCTGGGATTAAAGGCGTACATCACCAATGCCCGGCCCCTGTTCCCACCTTTAATCTGCCCCTTTGTTACCCTGTTGCCACCTTTAATCTGCCTCTTTGTTGCCCTGTTCCCATCTTTGGAGTGTGAGTTGTAGATGGTATTAATTTTGTCTCTGTTTTCTTGCTACAGTATTCCCAGCAGCTGTAACTCATACATAGCAAGAGTTGTTTTACTGGTTAATTGATCTATGTATTGATTGATTTTAAGATGGGATTTCACTATGTGCCTAGACCCGTCTCAGTTATGCTTTTTTTTTTTTTTAAACTTCAACCACCGAAGTAGCTGAAGATAAAGGCACAGGCCACTACAATCAGTCGAGAGCTACAGCTTTAGGTAGAAGGTCAGGTTCTCCCCTGAGGGCAGAAATGATTAAAGATCTGAGGTGGAGCCCAGGGTAAGACATTCCAGGCAAGGGAATCACCCAGTGCACATTGGGAAACTGGAGCTTGCCTATTTTCCAGGGATGGGCAAGGAGCCCAGGCTGCCCAGAACGCATCAAGGGCAGGGAAGAGGAGATGAGGATAGAGAAATACAGGGGTCACATGTTGTGTCATATTTTTGATCGTATGTTGACACTCCCAAGACTGACAATAAAGTTTGTTTTGTATCCGAGGCAGAGCTAGCTACCGGCTGACAAAAATTAGCCATAGAGGTTTTGGAGGACTGAGGACAGACAGACACAGATAGGCAGGATGGGGCTGAGAGTCCTGGCTCTTTTGGATGAAGGAACAAAAGTGATAGATTACTGGTCTCTTTTCTGATGTTTCTCTGGTCGTTCGGGTTCTTATCCCAATACCTGACTCCCGAGTTTTTATTGATAAAGAATAATTAGATAAACGAATTACCTGGTGTAGGGAAAAGGGGCCAGTCAAAGAAACACACCCTGAGCAGAGCCAAAGAAACACACTTTGGCCTTGCAACCAGAACCAAAGAAATGTACCCTGACCCTAAAACCAGTGCCAAAGGAACACACTTTGTCCCTGGAATCAGAGTCAGTGAAGAAAAGTACCCTGGCCCTAAAATTGGAGCCAAAAGGCTAAAAAGGACCAGAGAAAGAAACACACTTTGGCCCTGAAACCAGAGCCAAATCTGACCCTAATCCTGTGTAAAAAAGTAACCAATGCTGGAGCAGAGCTCTAGCCAATCTGAGCTCAGCACTGAAATCGGACCAATCCCTACTCTGGAAAAACTTCCCCGCCCCCAAGAATCCCTGTGTATGTTCAGCTTGGCTGGTCCAGCTGCCTTCCAATAAATCCCTTTGGGTGAAGATCTTCTTTTGTGGCGGCAACAGAGCAGAGGCAACCCTGGGCAGAGTAGAGCAGAGCAGAGCAGAGCAAGCGAGCAGGACTGTAACACTTGCCCGGGAAACCTTCCTAGGCAGAGCAGAGTTGTTACACTCTGCTCCCAGCTCCCCGCTCCCGGCTCTCTGCTTTCCAGGAGCAGAGCTGAACTGTAGCAACTTCGCCTGAGAAACCTCCTG
The DNA here is from genome assembly GCF_017639785.1 of Mesocricetus auratus. Classification (NCBI taxonomy): domain Eukaryota; kingdom Metazoa; phylum Chordata; class Mammalia; order Rodentia; family Cricetidae; genus Mesocricetus; species Mesocricetus auratus. Next base: position 15,975,172 of record NW_024429193.1, read on the forward strand.
CCAAGCAAAACTGCTACACTAGGCGAACACCCCTTCTGGAAGACCCTGTCCTTCTGGAGCGGAGCTGATACACCGGAGAAGCCTTTCTCTGAGGCAAGGCTGTAAGCTGCTAAGCTTACTGCAACCTGTGGTGGTCCTTGGCTTCTGAGCTCCAGGATACCTTTCCACCTGAGCTGTGTAACCCTCAGTATTCTGTGACTCCCGAGTGCCAGAATACCTGACCCACTCCTGTTCCATCCTGTCCCGACCCATCCCGAAACGCTTACACCTGGCATCCAACTTGGGGCTTGAAATCACACGGTAACCACTGGCCCCTGGCTGCTGGATTTTCCTCCCTTGCCTCAAGCCCTGTGAGTCTGGGATTTTCCTGTTGCAGTCTCTCTTTAGTAGCCTCCAGCTGCTACCCATTCCTGGTGCTAAACTCCAGAGAGGCTTCTGGGCTTACTGGACCTACAGCTGCTCGCTGCCTTCAGTGAGCCCCGTGAGCTCAATTCCTACCGGACATACTTCTTCTGAACATTCCCGAATCCACTTTTCAGGCAGCAGGCTCCCTCTCTCCGTGGGTCGACGACTTCATCTGAACCCTTTCCTTGGGCTGCTGCCACACCAGATCAACTGCCTCACTTGGGTTTCAGTTGTTACTGTATAGGGCCAGATAGACAGGAAAATTAAAGCCATATGTGGCTAACATAGAAATGAATTGATGGGGACATGATTTGATATAGCAATGGAATACCAGACTAACATTCCTCCAATCTCAGAAGCAAACCATAAATTAATGTTTCTGAGAAAAACATTAAAAGTTACCATCAAGAACAGAAACCAACCATTCAAGTTGTACATAAACAGAGCACAATGGCTGCTGATCTTTCAAAGGTGCCAACCTCCCTAAAATGGTTAACAGACAAACCTGTCTGGGTGGATGGCCTTTCACACCAGAAATGTTACAGACATTAGAACAGCTGGTACCAGAGCAGCCAAATACTCAGCATATTGAAGAATCAACCAGTCCTTGGAATTCTCCTATATTTATCATTAGGAAGGAATTTTGAAAATGGAGGGTGGTTACAGATCTAAGAGCTATTAATAAGGTGATTCAGCCAATGAGCTCTTTACAGCCTGGAATTCCCTCTCTGTTACCTAAAGGATGGTCTATTATAGTGCCTGACTTTTAAAAAAAACTGCTTTTTTTTCTGTACCTTTACAAGAATAGGACAGAGAAAAATTTGCCTTGACTGTGACTTCTTACAGTAATTGTCATCCTGTTAAAATATATCAGTGGAAGATTCTTCCTCAAAGGATGTTAAACAGCACTACCTGAGTCAATATTTTCCGCAACACCATTGGAAATAATTCATAATCTGTTTCCTCAATCTATAATTTACCATTATATGATTGATATCTTATTAGCTGTTTCAGATGAAGATACCTTAGGGAAAATGCTTGAAGAAGTAAAGAAAATTTTACCTTGTTGGGAATTACAAATCACTCCTACAAAAATAGAAAGAGGACATTCAGTTAGTTACACAGGATATAAGATAGGTTAACAAAAAATCAACCACAGAAAGTACAAATCAAAGGAGATCAATTTCAAACTCTTAATGATTTTCAAAAATTGTTTGGAGAGATTGACAACTCAAGAACTAGGTAATTTATTCCAAACCTCCTAAAGTGACAAGGATTTAAATAGTCCAAGGAGATTATCACCTGAAGCTGAGAAAGAATTTGCTTGAGGGGTTGGAGAGACGGCTCAGAGGTTAAGAGCACTGACTGCTCTTCCAGAGGTCCTGAGTTCAAGTCCAGTGGCTCACCACCATCTATAATGAGATCTGGTGCCCTCTTCTGGTGTGCAGGCAGGAAGAGTGTATACACAATAAATAAATAAAATGAAAAAAAAAGAATTGGATTGATAGAAAAGAAATTACAGGAAGTACATGGGGAGTGTTTGTATCCAGAGCTTGATTATATTTTGCTTATTTTACTTTCTACACTCATTCTCCTACAGAAATTCTTATGCAGAGAGAAGATAATATCCCTAATAATAAATACCACACAAACAGAATAAAAACTTACATACCTATGTAAAAAAAGGTTTCTGCAAAATTAAGACTTTGTTAATTAACAGGAATGAACCCAACAGATATTGTGGTACCTTTTACGGTTCCTAAAGTTTTCTCATTATGGACAGAAGATAAACATTGGCAAATACTGGGGTCCAGCCTTGTCTCATGTCCAGGTCCTGAGATGGAGAAAGGACATTGGCACAAGGAAGAAATCTGACCTCCAGGTGGATTCCACTCAAGGGGCCCTGAATAACTTGTGCCATTAGTATTTATACTTAGGCAGAGTTTTTCTTACCAGGGTTATATGAGCAGCTATATTATTGTCCCCTATATTTGAATTTTATGAAGTACATCATATTGTAAGAATTACATCATAATCATTATGAAGGCCTCCCATTGTTTCCCTTTGTGCTTCCCCAAATAGCATTTTCTCACCCCCTACATAATGTTATTCTAGACATAGTGTTCAGCATTTTTCAGGCTTAAATATGGTGCCAGGCACATCCTGCTCTTGAAGCAATTAGATCAGCTGGCAGATACTTGCAGGTACCAAGTTAAAAAGTCATAGACGCCAGGCATTGGTGGCACACACCTTTAATCCCAGCACTCAGGAGGCAGAGGCAGGTGGATCTCTGTGAGTTCAAGGCCAGCCTGGTCTACAGAGCGAGTGCCAGGATAGGCTCCAAAGCTACACAGAGAAACCCTGTCTCAAAAAACCAAAACCAAAACCAAAACAACCAAACAAAAAGAATGTAATAGACATGGGTAAAATGCTTTAAGGACAACAATATTTAAACCCAGGCAATTCTTTCATGTCTGCAAGGTGTGTTTTTACAGTTGCCTTTTTTTTTTTTTTTTTTTTTTTTTTACGAGACAGGGTTTCTCTGTATTGTTTCGGAGGCTATCGGTCCAGCCCGGCTTCGAACTCACAGAGATCCGCCTGCCTCTGCCTCCCGAGTGCTGGGATTAAAGGCGTGCACCATCACCGCCCGGCTTACAGTTGCCTTTTCTACAAGAGAGTTTCCTTCTCAGTCTCTCTGTAAAGGCTGACGTTGAGAAGACACTGTTTTCCTCTCACTTCACCAGATTTCTTCTTCTAATAAGCTCCTGCATATTGAAAAAGGAGAATCTTTCCATCCCATATTTTACATTGCATTTGTCATCATTGGATCATACTAGATCCTGTCATTGATTCTGTGTTTGGTGCCCAGGGAACTTACTCTAAACAGTTGGCACTATGTGTACTCTTGAGGCCTTTTCTCTACTCTGTATGCATGCCTTACTCTCCTTTCCAGAACTGTGAGACATGGTTAATGTTCCAGGGGTTGTTTTCTCATACGTACCTAATTGTCTCTATTGAGAATTAGAGACAATTAGAACAGTTCCCAGGATTAGGAGTTGTAGTTAGGAATTCCAGATAAGAGATTTGAGACACCTTATCCCTCTGTGGAAACCTAGGAGAAAATATTTGGGAAAGAGAAGAATTTCCAGGGAAAATTACAGCTTTTACGTGTGTGACTGGCAAAGTAAAACTAAAAACCAACCAAAGAATAATTACCAATGTAATGAGAAAGAAAAGAGCCTGGAAGCTGCACGAACTTTGCAAATTCCTATGCTGTCTCATGGACTACTGGGCCTTGCCAAGTGAGAGTTTGTTTCCATGGATGTCTTGCCCAGAGGAAACCCATTGGACAGGACTTGGCTGCCAAGTGAGAGTTTGTTTCCATGGATGTCTTGCCCAGAGGAAACCCATTGGACAGGACTTGGCTGCATGGTTCCCCATACTTAATGACCAACCATAGTAATGAACACTTAAAGGTATACAGCACAGAGAGTATTCCAACAGCCAGAGTTTTGTTTTGTTTTTAATGCTATTAAGAAAGGAAGGACAGCTGCGTAGAGACATTGGATAATAGAAAAAAAAAACTACTGAATTAAATCAGCCTGTACTATGTGTCCCTTCCCTCTCTTGGGTTTGTAAGAGGCTTTTTAACAGAAATCATTTATACATAAGCAAATGTAATTCATTTCACACATATACACCTAACAATTTTTGTGGGTGAAGTTAAAATTCCAATTCTCACACAGTATTTAATATCACTCTTAGTAAATACTAATAAAATGTCATTATTATTTGTTTTTTGTTGGAACAATTAAAAGATATTAATGGAAATGAAGTAATAAGTATTTTGAGGATGAAAAAAATAAGTCAGCCTGTTATACTTTAAAAATATGTTCACCTCAAAATGGAAACCACAATATGTGTTATGTTGGGGAAGAGGTTTTGCTTTTGTTTCCACAGGAGGAGAAAAGCTATGGCTACCATCAAAATGGATAAAGATTAGATTTGAACAGGAGAGACCTCTTGGTTAGAAGAGTCAATAGTTCATCAAACGGTGTGGCCATTCATGCCAAACTAACTTATAAGACTAACAAGTGTCTTTCAATTGATCAGATATGACCTGACAAAAAGGAAACTCCCCAAAGCTAGGTTTGGGCCAGGGTTTTATTTTTGTTTTTTTTTTTTTTTCAGGAGAATGAAAGCATCCAACTAAGGAAGCACCCAGTGGACAAATGAAACATCTTAAGAAAAAGGATGAATCATCCAGAGAAAATGTCCCAAGAAAAAAAGTAAATTGGTCTAATGATATAGCACATCTCAAACAGGATAAATTTTCCCAAATGTTTTTTTCTGCTGTTCTCTACAGACATATAGGGCAAATAACCTTTTGGTAGTCCCAGTCCAATTAAAAATCAAAGCTGGCTTTGGAGGTAAAGTATGGTTCTCTCCTTCTCTAAACCAAGCATGCTTGTTAAAGGAAAATCCCAAATCCCTGACTCACGTCAGAAGAGCTACTTGGTATGCCACAGAAGAAAAACCAAAATTAGGGGACTATTCTTTTGCCACTAATCTCATAATCCTTTGGTTTTACTTTGACTCTTTAAAACTTTTTTAAGGTATAAATATTATCTCAATATTTATAAGAATTATAAATTTAAACCTTGTGTTGTAATGTTAATGGTCTTATAGGGTACTAATTTTAGAAAAAGGCTTAATCAAGTTTCCTGTACATGATTTCAGGCTTGAGTCTCTATCTAGGAATTAAATTTGTGTACCCCAAATGTACTTAACAAATTGTGGTCATTTAACCTCTCTGAGTTCTGCTGCATATGACATATAAAATGTTTAATTTTTCTGCTGTGAACCTTGACCATTCTGTAGCGATCTCTGAAGACTCCACAAGAATGATAGGGCCCCACAACAATAATTCCACCTGGATTGTGGTAATGCCACTAAGCCTTCAAATACCACCCAGAGATCAGATTTGGACTACAAACTGCTCAGGACAATTTCATGGTGACCAGTTGAGATGGTCCAGTCTCATGTACTACTCCAACCAGGACTTCAGATGAGCCCTACACTTTCCCGTCACACAGGGACTGGCAACAGATGATACAGCTAGCGCTCCCAAGACTTGACCATTATCTCAGTTTTTCTCATGGTCTCCTAGAGACGCCTGTGCCTCCCCAGGCACCAGGAAGCAATCTAGAAAACATGACACCCACATTCTGAAGAGGTGGTGGGGTGGGGTGGGTGGTTTTTGGTCATTCAAGAGGTTATGGATAGCTGTCATCATTTAGGGGAGTTGGTCACAAGTGTTGTCAGAAGTGCTCAGCAAATAGGCTGAACAAAAATTAGATTTAGGGATCTCATTCTGAAAAGAAAGGGGGTATAGAAATGATAGAATGAAAGGGTAGATTATTGAATCTACTTTTAAACTAACTAAAAAAGCAATTATCTTAAATATTTTTCATTGTAATGGTTTGTACTGAACACATATTTCTACTCTTGTTGAAGGTATTGTACCTGTGCAGCTTACTTAATAATGTAATGCAGATTTCTAATCATTGAAAGTTATTCTTAAATGTTTAAGATGATTAAGAAATGTGAGTTAATATTCATCTATAACAATTAAACTTGCAGTCACATTAGGTATGTTATCAAGGTCATACCAAGATATATTTTAGATAGACAAGTAGTCTTCAAACACTTGAGAGATCTGCCATGATGTTTTAGTACTACGAGGCTTTTCATGTTACTAAATGAGACTCTCCTCTTGGCAGCACCAACCTACTTCAGAGAAGATGACGGGCATCTGGAGTTTCCTTTTTTTGGCAAAAGTTAGCTGCTGGGCAAGAAACTGCCCTTATTTTGACTGATGGAAGTATGCTATCCAAATTGGACAAGCAGGACACAAAAGAGAGGACTGCTAAACTTTTTCAAAACAAGGTGTGACAGTTCTTCAAAATTCCTGCTTCACAGAAAAGTCTGTCAGATATTCTAGGCATGTATGATGAAGATGGATGTCCCAACATTGCAAAGGAACCTTGTATAACTGTCCAGACAACCAGATGTTTCTGTCATTTCTATAGTTTTAGAAGTTGTTCTACATTTCCTATCTTCTCAGGCAATATTATATCCTTCTGGGGTCTCTGATGGAGTTGAAGAGTAGTTAGTTATAGTTATAGTTTTCCTTGTTACCAAATCCAGAAAAGAAACTCACATCAGAGGTATAAAGTGTGTAAGGTTGAGAGATATAAAATGATGGTTTTGGGTTGGTGATACATGTTAGCATAGAAAGTGAAGAAGGTACAAAACTTTGAACTCACCAAGATAGGATAGATAATGGAGTATTTTCTCTGCATTTGTCAAATGCAAATGAACTGGACATTGTGAATGTAATTGTTCCCTAATAATTGTTCTCATTGTAATTAGTTTTTCTGTGTCAGAGTTAAAACCTTCCCTTTTTATTTAGACAAAAAGGGGGAAATGTGTGATATTTTGATTACATTCTGATGCTCCCAAGACTGACAATAAAGCTTGTTTTGAATCAGAGAATAGTTAGCTACTAGGTGACCAAAATTAACCATCGAGGTTTTGAAGGACTGAGGACAGATAGACACAGGAAATAGTAGTGGGTGAGGTGAGAGAGGGTTTTGACCCTTTTAGATGGAGGGATGAAAGAGATAAATCACTGGTCACTTCTTCAAAGTTTCCCTGATCATTCAAATTCTTATTCCAATATCTGATTCCTGAGTTTTTATTGATAAAGCATAATTAGATAAATGTATCAGCTAGATGGACAAAATTGGCCTCTATAGTAAATGAGACAATAATGTACCTTTTTTTAAATTTTAGAAGCACTCTTAGTTACATATCCATCTCCCCATTCCCTCACCTGTCCATCCTCCCATGCTTCCCACCGACCCCCCAACCTACCCCCTACCCACTCCCCAGAGATAGTGAGGCCCTCCACAGGGAATCATCATTTGGGGGAGGGCACAGGCCCTCCTTCCCGTATCTGAGCTGCAATAGTATCCCTCCATAGGGAATGGCCTTCCAAAGTCCATTTGCGGTCTAGGGATAAACACTGACTCCACTGTTAGAGGTTCCATAGACTGCCCTGGCCTCCTAGCTGGCACCCACATTCAGAGGGCTTGGTTCAGTCCGATGCTGGATCCCCAGTTTTATGACTAGGGTCTGTGTGCTCTCATTAGGTCAGGTCAACTGTTTCTGTGGGTTTCTCCAGCACCATCTTGGCTCTTTTGCTCATCTCTCCTCCCTCTTTGCAACTGGATTCTGGGAGTATGGCTCAGTGTTTAGCTGTGGGTGCCTGTTTCTTTGATCAGCTACTGGGTGAAGGTTCTAGGAATGGCAACTAAGATAGTCATCAATCTCATTATAGGGGAAGGTCATCAAAGGCAGCCTCTCCACCACTGTCTAGATTCTTAATTGGGGTCATTCCTGTAGGGATCCCCTAACATTTCCCCTGTGCCAGATCGCTCTCCAAACCTGTACTGGCTCCCTCTATCAAGGCATCTCCTTCCTTGCCCTCATCTCTTTCTCCCCTGTCTCAGACCTCTCCTGTTCTCCTCCTGCCTCCCCTTCTCCCTCTCACTCCTTCCCACTTCCCCCCTCTCCCCTGCTCAGGGGTTCTTGTCCCCATCCCCTTCTACAGGGAACCATGCATTCTTCTCTTGGGGTCCTCCTTGTTTCCTAGCTCCTCTGGTGGTGTGGACTGCAGGCTGGTACTCCTTTGCTCTATGTCTAAAATCCATATGAGAGAGTACATACCATGTTTGTCTTTTTGTGACTGGGTTACCTCACTCAGGATGGTTTCTTCTAGTTTCATCCATTTGCCTGTGTTTTTTTTTTTCTGCTGAGTAGTACTCCATTGTGTAAATGTACCACATTTTCTCTGTCCATTCTTCAGTAGAGGGACATCTAGGTTGTTTCCAGGTTCTATTACAAACAACGCAGCTATGAACATAGTTGAACATATGTCCTTATTGTATGAATGTGCATTATGCCCAGGAAAGGAATTGCTAGATCTTGAGGAAGGCTCATTCCCATTTTCCTGAGAAACCGCCATACTGATTTTCAAAGTGGTCATACAAGTTTGCACTTCCACCAGCAATGGAGGAGTGTTCCTCTTTCTCCAAATCCTCTCCAGCATAGACTGTCATTTGTGTTTTTGATTTTAGCCATTCTGGCTGGTGTAAGATGATATCTCAGAGTTGTTTTGAGTTGCATTTCCCTGTTGGCTAAGGATTTGAGCACTTTCTTACGTGTTTTTCTGCCGGGCGTTGGTGGCGCATGCCTTTAATCCCAGCACTCGGGAGGCAGAGGCAGGCAGATCTCTGTGAGTTCGAGGCCAGCCTGGTCTACAGAGCGAGTTCCAGGACAGCCTCCAAAACAATACAGAGAAACCCTGTCTCGAAAAACCAAAAAAAAAAAAAAGTGTTTTTCTGCCATTTTAGACTCCCCTATTGAGAATTCTCTATTTAGTTCTGCATCCTACTTTCTAATTGGATTGTTTGGTGTTTTGGTGGCTAGCTTCTCGAGTTCATTGTATATTTTGGAAATCACCCTTCTGTCAGATGTAACTGTTTTTAAGCTTGTGTGTGTGTGTGAATATGTGTTTGTGTGTGTGAATGTGTGTGCTCACAGAGGCCAGTGACAGCATTAGAGTTCCTGGAGGGAGGTACAGGATTATGAGCTGTCTGATGTGTGTTCTTGGAACTGAGCACAGGCCCAGGGGAAAAGCAGCAGGTGATCTTAACTGCAGAGCTGCCATCCCTGCAGCTTCCCAGTAAAGTCCTGAGTCCTTCAAAATAATCGCATCCAAGGGTGGGGCATGATGCCAGTGTTTTACCAAGGGAACAGCATTTCTCAGGGAAGAAGTTTAGAAAATGGGAGTTTTCCTGAGACTTTTACCTCTTCACGCACCTGTTGTTGAACAGAATGTATGAAAACACGTCAAAGTATAATTACAGTGAATTAACCTAGGAATCTATGCTGAAAGGAAGCTATTATTTGAAACTGTAGCTCTGAGGTTCCAGCGAAAGTGACATATTTATTGAGTAATAGACAGCTGAGAGTTTACAAAAACAAAGCTTCCAATCAATTATGTAATATTTCTTTCACAAGTACCGGAATGTACGTGTAAGGAAAGAAGCTTTTGTATACTATGGTGAAGTTAATATTGATTAGAAAATCCAGTTATCACTGCAATTTCCTTTTGATAGATCCCAAGATGGCTGTTTGTCAGTAGGGGAACTTGTGATTAATTGGCAAGATGGAGTAATTAGCTGTAAACTCAGAATACACCTTGAAACTCCCAAGTCTCAGAACTGTGGTTGAGGTTTCTGTTTTGTGTTGTGTACCTTGGGGTTTATCCCCTTGGGAACCACCCTGTTTTACTTGGGGACAATTTTTCATTTAAAATGTTTGAAAATCGCATGGTTGCATAGTTGCTTTCACTGTTAAGATGGGGAAAATTCCTGAGTTTAACAAGATTCTGTGTAACTTGTCCCCCTTTCCTGCATCCTCCCAAGCCTGACCCTCTTTTCCCTGGGGTCAGATGGCACCTACTGAGTGAGAGGCTGCTCTCTCTTTGCTTCTGATCAACGAATCTTCAGGGAGGTTGACCTGTAAGCTCTGTCATTTATATCAGATAGCCATACATTCATCCACAGAAGACAGAAAGCATTACAATTGGTTAAACAAATAAAGGTTTATTTGTGCATGATGAAGTCTCTTGGTAGGTGCAGAGGCTTCCCTTGCCTCCAAGGGTTGACCCCAACTTCCTTCCATCTTTCTGCACTTTGTACTCCGTAGTGTGCAGACGCACACCTTCCAGGAATGCAAGATGGCGGCTCCATCTCTATGTCTTATCACTAAATTCCAAGTAGGAGAAGATAGAGATACAGAGGACAAAAAGTGTTCTTTTTTTCTCACCAGTTATTACCTTCTGAGACACTTAGGATTAATTGTACAAAAAGCTGGTACCCTGGCGTTTTAGCTTAAACAATAGAAATAATCTAAAGAAAAGTTGGACACTGTTTTCTAACAACCAAACTGGAGTTTCACTTTATTTCCTCTGGAATACAAGAAGTCTTCATGAGATCCTTATTATCGTGGATTGTCTGTGTGTTTAGCCAGTGACAGAATGACATCAAATAATGAGTTATCCAATAGGAGGTCTGTAGGTGACTTGACCTGTGGCTCACCTGTTCATATCAGTCATGGTTCTCCAGAGAAAGGGACAATCCTGTGTGTAGACATCTAGAAAAATGCTTATTTTAAAGCTTTCGTTCACGTGATTAGCGGGGGCTGGCAGGTACACAATCTTGCTGCTGTGTTTATGTGTTGCCTTTTTGTTCTATTCAAAGCTTCGATACATCACAGGGCACTTGTTCATATTGTAGAGGTCGCCTGTTTGATTCAAAACCCACTATTTTCAGGGCTAGAGGTGTTGCTGAATGGTGGAGTGTACACATACAGGCGATAGGAGCAACAACAACGCACCCAGTTCAAGAATAAAACAAAAGCCATCCATTTGAATGGTAATCCCATCTAAAATCATTCTGAGAAAAACAACCTAGAGAATGTTTGCTCACATAAGAGCAGAGCACAGGTGATGAGAGGAACCGTGAACAAATTCAATCCTGGCTTCAAAGGGCAGACCCGAGGCCAGGTGAAAAATTTCCCAAGTTTTCAGCAAGGCTGACAGGCAAATGTTTCCTGAGAAGTTAGCATGCAACAGCTGTCTCCAGGGGTTCTAAACCTTACTATTTTTTTTTTTTTTGGGTCTGGGACTCCAGCAAAGGGCCTTGCATGTGTTAGGTGATCACTGTATCACTGAGCTACATTCCCAACTATGAGCTTTCCTTTGGAGAGCTGGGCCCAATTTTTAACCAACAACCTTCCTTGCTCCATTACTGTCCCTAACCTGTGTGGCCGGGACAGGTTTAGGGATGATGTTTGTTACTATATAAATGAAGAGAGGACAAATGCCAGCTCAGGGCCCCATCACAAGCAGCTTCTGGTATGAACACAGCTCAAGGGGGACCTTGGAATAGTCCCAGGGCAGGTGAGGGACAAATGCACCATCAGGCAGAACTTATATGGGAAGGAAGTTTACTGGGGAAGGAAAGGGAGTTCAGGGAGAGCGAGAAGACAGAGACACAGAGAGAGAAGAGACAGAGAGACAGATCTGCCCATCTCTTCAGAGAAATGGCAGAAAGAGTGGGAGTAGGCAGAGCCCATTTCTTAAAGGGACCTCATGTTTCTGCCTAGAGCCAAGGTACAGCTTGCTATGTGCAGGGGTGACACACTTAGCCCGGTTCCCAATGGGTGGGGCCAGGCTTGCATTCTCCTGGACGATAAGTTTCTGTCTCTTTGGTTTTCCCACAAGCAAAGACTCTGCTGTGACTCAGTTGTGCTGGTGGTGGACTGTGATGTGGGGAGAGAGTAGATATTTTTGTTCATCACAGAGAATGTTAGCAACCGCTGATGTTGGGACAAGTAGAGGAGACTCACTGGGAGACTCAGAATGAGATCTATCAAAGGCTAAGGGTGTGAACTTTTACCTGCTGGTACTTGCCTGCTTGTGCTCGGCAGCCCTGGTGAATGCAGAGAACTTTAGCCCCAGGGTGGAGTTCTTATTTTGGGCCAGCTAGGCAAGTTCAAACAACATGGCAATAAGTCAAACTGGACAATGAGAGCTAGGGTTGGTGAGGTAATGAGTATAGCTGTGAGGCCTAATAGGAGTCACACTGAAGGGTCTGTGAACTACAGCAAACTGCAGTCTATGTAAAAGTCACCCCAGGGGGGTCAGCTCCTGAAATTATTAACTCTCAAGGAAAGGTCCTGAGTCTGTTTTAAAGAGGCTCTGAGCTGATGCTGACAAAAGAGGCTATGGACCATTGTCTGAGAAACATTGGGTTTGTAATTGTAGTATATTTAAAGAGGGACAGAGAGAGGGAAGCAGAGGGGAGAGGAGGAGGGGGAGAAGGGGAGAGGAAGAAGGGCAACACAGCCATGGAAACACGAGCAGGAGGAGAGGGGGTATTCAGGACGCCATGAGCTAGAGGACAGGTGGTTACAGCGAGATGATGAATTTACCTGTCACAGGTGCAACACTTTCCAGGCATGGCCAAGGGAGTGGGCGGCTCAGTTGGAGCAGAGGTCACCATCAGCAGAGGCAACAAGGTCAAGGGATGAAAAACCTAGCTGCCCTTATGGACCTTGACGCCACCTCCAAGGCATGGCAGCACTTGGGACAGAGAAGCGAAGTTCAGTGCCCTTGGGAGAGAGCTATAGGCACCCTTGGTTCCTGGCGCTACGGAAAAGTGAAACTGGCCAGCGTTACGTGAGTGTCTGTAGCTTACCATGCTCTCTTCAGACTGAGCCAGTAATCCTCCTAGACAAGCTTCACATGAAGCGTGTGCTGTTTCTGTTTGTTCCTTTCATTTTATTGAGAGCCTCACATAGCCCAGGATGACCTTCAGCTTCCACTTCCCAAGTGCTGGTATTGCAGGCACATGCCACCACACCTAGCGCAGCAAATGTCCGTGTGATATCTGTTTCCATGCGTGAGGAAACGCGACACAGAGAAACTGCCCCTCACGAAATTGCAGTGGAAGGTGTTTTAATACGTCCCAATCGAATAAAGCCAGAGTGTACTGGACCTTATGAGGAATGGGGTGAGTTTTAGACAGTGGAAATGGTTCAGATGCCCTCCTTTCAGGACCCATGAGGTGGCAGCACTCAGTATTAAGCCCTTACAAGAGGCTGGGAAAGGCACGCTTGTTCACATCAGACTTCGGGCTGTGCCATCCCTTGATAATCTCTTCAGCAGCATCCAGCGTGCTGTCTTTCTGGAGATTAATAAGATAGTTGTATCGTTATATACCAATATAGCAATGCTTAAACACAGAAGATACAGCCACGTGGTAATGATGGTGGCCCACGCCTCTAATCCTAGCGCTTAGGGGAGAGAGGCAAGGAATCTCTTGAGTTTGAGGACAGCCTGGGTTACACAGAGAAACCCTGTCTCAAAAAACAAAACAAAACAAAAACCATAGAAGACATAAGAAACTATCTAGTTTTATGTGCAGAAACAACTTCAAAGTAAAAACACAAATGTAAAAACTAAAGTGTGAGGTGTGGGAAGATGGCTCAGTGGATAAGGGTGTGTACTGCTTTTGCAGAGGATTCCTGTGGGGTGGCTGGCTCACAAAACAGCCTAAAACTTCAGCTCCAGGAGCTGGGATGACCTCTTTTGCCCTACATGAAAACACACACACACACACACACACACACACACACACACACACACACACACACACACACGCACACGCACACAAGTATTTTAAAAAGAAAAAAACAAAAAAAACTGAAAGCAGCTATTAAATTAATTATAATTAGAGAAAGAGGCCAATGAGTTCAGAGGCAACTCTATTGGAAAATAACAGGCGACTTCCCTCACTTTCCCCTGTCAATCCCTCCATTCTCCAAGTCAGTCTCTCCCGGTTGTTAGGTTTAGTTCTAATAGCTGCCATTAAAACCCAACCATGTGCTCAGGCTTCTATTTCCTTATCTGTGAACATTGTATCATTCACTGTGGTTTGCCTTCAGTAAGGAAAATAGTTCATTCTAATCAATACTCTGAGGAAAACTGCTGTGATTATTGAAAACTATTCCTCTTAGCTTTTGAATAGGCAATACATGTTTTGCTTACATTTTCTTTTTTAGGTAAGAGTGCTCTGTCTGCATGTATGCCTGAATGCCAGAAGAGGGCATCAAATCCTGTTATGGATGGTGTGAGTCATCATGTGGTTGCTGGGAATTGAACTTATGACCCGTGGAAGAGCAGCCAGTGCTTTTAATTGATGACCCATCTCTCCAGCCCAGCAATGCATGTTCATGCTATAAAGTAAATGGAAGAGCTAACAGTGGAAATCTAGTCTGATGTTTTTCGCTCCTCCCTCCCTCCCTCCCTCCCTCCCTCCCTCCCTCCCTCCCTCCCTCCCTCCCTCCCTCCCTCCCTCCCTCCCTCTCTTCCTCCTAAAATGGTTAGGCAGGAAAGCCAGCTTCTGGGGCTGAGAGAAGAGGGTACCACATTTGGAGGCTGAGAGCCCAAGCAGCCTAGAGTAGCATGGTGCAGCCAGGGCAGCCACTGTGCATGTCAAAGGTGCTGACATCAGCAGAGGTAGTTCTGACCTGACCCGGGGGTCCAAGTTGGTGAAGCATCTGTGTGGTAGGGAAGCCCATACAGGGTACTGACTCTGAGTAGAACAGGGGAGGCACCTGCCATGAGGTGTGAGAGCCTGAAAAGTGAGATCAGAGACTGCCTAGGGTGGGGCATAGAGACTTCGAGGAAGGCTCCTCTGAGGGAAAATGGTAGAACAGGGTCTGGGATCAAAGTGTGTTGGTAGGGTCATCCAATGAAGGGTGTGTGTGTGTGTGTGTATGTGTCTTCTCTGTGTGTGTCTGTGTGTGTGTGCACGTGTGCGTGCACGTGCATGAGTGTGTGTGCAAACACACTCGGAAAAACGTGCCTGTGTGACTGGCCAGAGATCAATCACATACAGAGGCATTAAGTAATTAAATGATGGGAATCAGGTAATTAAATGATAGAAACACAGAAATGGAAAAATTATAATTAGCCCTATGATAGTTTTCAATAAATTCGGATACAAATACAGATGTGAGTATGTATGCAATCACTTCTGTCTACCCAAGGATTCTGCTTCTCAACCAACTGATGACAGAAATATGTGAGAGAAAAATTTACAGCTGCACTAAGCATACACATATTTCTTTTTCTTGTTATGATTCACAAGCAATACACTAACATCTATTTGCATGGCATTACATTGTATTAGATTATAAATAACCTAGAGATGATTTAAAGTATACATACAGAAGGATGTGCATACATTATAGACAAATAGTATGCCATTTATATAAGTCACTTGAATATCCTGGAGTTTGATAAACAGATTTGTGGGAGTATGAAACTAATCACCCTTTGTTACAGAGGTATGACTGACATATACAAATGTGCATGTGTATTTATATATTCTCCACCTCTGCCTGCTGGGAGGGCCTAGGAACAGCAACACACAACAGCAGTGAACACTCTCACTATCTAAGTCTTGACTTAAAGGAAAAACTCTGCTGTAGGGATGGAGAGCCGGCACAGGAATTGAGAGCGCTTGTTGCTCACAATGAGTACCTGGCACCGTTCGTTTTTGCAGTGAATACTCTGGAGGTTGCTCTGCTTATATGTCTTTCCTTTTTACTAGGATGCCCTTTGAAGGTGCGTATCTCATGCCTTTGTGATTATGAATGGTTTTTTGACTGAATGCCCATGGTAAGCTCTTCCTGCCAGTTCACGTACTGCTGCTGATCTGAGGAGTGACTGTGTTGTTGTGTGACCTGAAGATAGGTGTGTAGACTTTAAAAGACTTATTTATTTTTATTTCATGTGCACTGGTGTTTTGCCTGCATGTATGTCTGTATGAAGGTATCATACATCCTCTGGAACTGGAGTTAGAGTTATGAACTGCCATATAGGTGCTGGGAGTTAAACCTGGGTCCTCAAGAAGGGCAGCCAGTGCTGTTAAGGGCTGAGACATCTCTCCGGCCCCATGGATTTGCAGATGTCTAGCAAGGAGGAAGTAGGCCATCTAGAAGACAACAGAAATTCTCTCTTGTTCGTCAGTAAGTTTAACCCAACTCCAATGTAGAGACAGAGAGGTCAGCCAACTGGGAATTAATTACATGGCCTAACTGGAGACCTTTCCTCCACATTACCTCAACCCAACTTTTGCCAACACTTGACGGATAAATGAGGAAATCCACAGCCCAAGCAGAGTATCCTTTCACCGAGCCTCACAGTGTTTAAATAACAAGACTGTGCCCTGTTTCTCCCACTGTCAGAACATCTGCACTCCTAATGCTCTTGGTACCTGCTCTCCATAGGCTTCATCTATTATTTGAGACACAGATCCTTTCTAGGCACTGTGTCCTACCATTACTTTTAGGACACTTGGCAACCCTTCCCTACTTGCTGGCTCATTTGTGAAATCATTGTATAACTCTCCTGAGTTATTTCCAAGAAGAGAAAAGGGTAGGGCTGTGTTTACTGCTTTAAAACAAAAGTTTGTTTTTGTTTGCTTTGTTTTTCAAGACAGAGCTTCTCTGTATAGCCCTGATTGTCCTGGGATTCAAACTCACTATGCAGATCAGGCAGGTGGATCTGTGCGAGTTCCAGACCAGCCAAGGCTACACAAAGAAATCCTGCCTTGAATAACAAAAACAGAACAAAACAAAAAAGTATTTATGTTATGTTAGATAGACTATGTATTAGGGAGTTGAGTCAGTATCGAGGCTGCCTCAAAGAGTGTTTTGAGTAGACATAATATGCACGTAGTGTGTGTGTGTGTGTGTGTGTGTGTGTGTGTGTGTGTATGGTATTTGCATGTGTGTGGGTGAAAGTTTCACGTCCTACCTGCAGAGACCTGAAACTACAATGCTGTTGTGTTTATATATTGAAGCAGGGTCTCTCCCTGGTCATCAACTCTGGGCTAGTGTAGCCGTGAACTTAGCCTGGGGATTACAGGCCCCTGACTGTGTCTTGCTTCTGTGTGGGTCCTGGGGATCTGAACCCTGGCCCTCATGCTTACCCAGCAAGTGCTTTCTCTGCTGAGTCACCTCATAGCCCAATAATAAAATCTTAAAAATAGTAGATCTTCTAGGACAGTCTAACGATGACGCTCTCAGCTAGCCATAGAGACATCTTTCATTTTCATTTCTAAAAATTCATTCTTCTCCTTTTTTTTTTAAAGCCACGTGTATGTGAATGTGTCTGTGTGAGTACATGCCACACATGTAAGGAAACCAGTGCGCACATATCCATCCACATAGGTCAGAGGAGGATGTGGGATTAGGAAACCAGTGCGCACATATCCATCCACATAGGTCAGAGGAGGATGTGGGATTAGGAAACTAGTGCGCACATATCCATCCACATAGGTCAGAGGAGGATGTGGGATTATATTGGTTCCCCCCAAAAAGGCCGACTTAAGGATGGTGGCTCCCAACACTTGGAAAAGTGAGGTCAGAGGACTGTCATGGGTCTGGGGGCAGAGTGAGACCCCGTCTCAAGAAACCACAAATAAACAAAAACCAGTAAACAGAAGCTGAATACCGATTTACAGTTAACCTCATGGCACCAAGTCAAATTTGACAAATGTCACTTCACATACATCATTTTTAGAAACAGGAAAGAGGTGCTTTATAGACTGGAATAAAAGGTACATTTGTGAGAACACAGAAACTTACTTTAATGAAGCAGAACCGCACCAACTTCTCAAACTGTGGTTTAGACTCCGAGTCACAGAATGCGGAAACAGGGATGGCTGACAGTTTCTGAAAAATGAGGAAGATGACGCAGTAGGAAAGCCACACACGTTCTAAATGTTACTTAACCACAGACAGTAAAAATAGATACCGTTGATGGTCATAGTTCTTAAAAAGAAAATCACTTTTAAAATCTCTCAAAGAGTTCTAAGTGGACTGTTAGGATGAAAGCTAGAATTAGGGCAGTATGCTCGCTCACATGGTTTACCTGTCGCTGGGGAAACTGAGGCAGGCAGATCTCTAAGAGTTTAAGGCTAGCCTCGTCTACACGTCAAAATGCAGGCATGCCAAGGCTACCTGGTGAGACTCTGTCTCAAAAAAAACTAAGCTAAACTAAACTAAAAATTTTAAATAAAGGGGAAGAAACAAAGCTAGGATTCAGGATCATTCAAAGCACATCCACCTATAAAACAGCATGGCAAAGTCAGTAAACATTACCTTATTTTTCGTCATCCACTTCACAAACTTATAGTCATAAGGCTCATCACTCTTCATGTCAGAGAGGTCAGCATCTACAACCACAGGGAAAGGTGGGCGGAGTCACTTAAGCCTGTCAGGATCCAGATTTTCTCGTGACTCACACAGGTTTAACCTAGAACATTCTAGAGGCTACTGATACACTACACTGGAGTTTTACATGATACGATGGGTATGACTGACATACTAGGCAGCACTCACACACAGTGGACCATGCATGTCCATGTAGCTGCCAGCACAGGAAGAGAAGGGTATGGCAAGCAATGGGGACTGCTCCTTCTCCATCAGAAAGATGACCCCATGACACTAGCCTTTGTCAACTCTCAGTGAGGATTTGACAGCACCAATGTTATACGGCTCTCTTGAGAATGTGATAGTTAGACTTCTGAATACAAGACCTGCCATTCCATATATTTTAATAACTATTAAATGGTCAGTCATTGCTCTTCATTGTAAAGTGTAATGGCAATTATGGTGTACATTTATAATTTTTGAGATAGCATTTCCCATTGTAGTCCAGGATGGACTGGAACTATGGCCGTGAACACACAGCAGTTGCCCTGCCTTAGCTTCTTAAGGGCTGGGATTATTGATGTGTCCACCATGCCTGGTTATTTTTCTTTTAAATGATTTAATTTGATTTTTAATTGTGTGTATGCACATGGGTTTGTGCATGCATATGGTATCCAAGAAAGCAAGAAGAGGGCATGTGGTCCCTGGAGCCGGAATTACAGGCTGGTATGGGCTGCCTTACTTGGGTTCTGGGAACTGAACTCTGTTCCTCTGCAAGAGCAATATGTGCTTTTACCTACAGAGTCATCTCTCCATTCCAAACCCCCTGGCTACCTTTAATCTTATGCTATCATCAGATGAGACTTTAGCTTTTTATCTTTAGAAAAGGGGGAGAACTAAATCCTAGTACAGGAAACAATTCACACAGTAAATTAAATTTTGTCATGTGAGGAGAGGTTGAGATGTTAATATTTCCCCCATAAGTATCGTGTCATAAAGAAGGGATAGCCTCCCACTTCCACGACATCAGAAAGGGTTTTCCATCCAAATCCTGCTGGCTCCTACATAACCACACTGTATCTAGAACTAAGACACAAGTCTGATGTGAGCACCGGATGGGCTGGCTCTGGCGATATGGAAAGGCTGCTTAGTACAACACCATGGTAACTCCTTCCTAACAGTCTATTGTCCAGGGAAAACTGGATCCAGTGGAGAACCCCAGTGTCATTTCCCAGGTGTCCTCCACCTGTCTTCCCAATAAATAAATCTGGGTGAAAAATCCTGTAGATTTGAAATTGAAAGAATGGCTGGTGGGAAGACATTGGATGCAGATCAGATGAATCACAAAGGCGTCTCAGTCTAAAGAAGTTTCCTGTGGGAGGGAAGGCTCTTCACCAAACAAGGGTATGTTCTGCAAAGGCTCACAGTAAAATCTGTGATGGCCTTTCTCTCCTGCAGCCCAAGGTGGGGCAGGCTTCACCTGCTATCCAAGATGGGGCCATACCTTGGGACTAGTTTCTGGAAAGGAAAGTCTAGCATCTCAGTTTTCTGAAACCTGTGATAATGAAAAAAAATTACTAATGTCTAATGCTTGTGTATTACAAAATGATTCCCATGTGGATACAGAGATAAGGGAACCCCTCCCACTTCAGGGGTTTCCCCCCACGTTCTCTTAATGAATGTATGTTCATGCTGCCACACACACTAAAAGCTAACATAGAATCATTCCCTCCGGTTTCTAAAAGTTAGCACAGATGAGAAACTTCAGTTTCTCAAGTTCAGTGGCACATACTGTTATTACGGTCTAAAATATTGAAAACCACATTAGGGTTATCATAATCAATCAATGAAGGATACCCAAAGGTTTACTACTAATACTATTTTTAAATATTAAGGAAATATGAGTTCTATGTAAAAGCTGTGGGAACATGACCAAAGGACGGACATGTGGTGAACAGTGCATTGGGAAAGCGTGAGAGCTCCAGGAAACAAAGCAGAAGGCCTTTCACCTCAAGTGCATTGTGTTCCCCGCCTTGTTCTTGGATGTGACTTCGTGCCTCCCGTGACGAACTTTTACATTCAATTTATAAGACACGTTTATTCTTGTTGGATGTCAGAACATAGCCATAGAACCCAATCTGGTGAAAGGATAAGCTGAGTGCTGTGTACCCCGAATCTGGATGTGGTCTTCTACCTTGCTCTCACGTCAGACATAATCTATAGCATGTTCCAGGCAGCTGTGTTTAAGCTGGCCTGTCCCGAGAAGTTCTGGGAAAGGGCTGTTAATATTTAGTATGTTAATATTTAGTTCTGTTAATATTTAGTGTTGCTTCTGGTTTTTATTTACATGTTTTTCTGAACTCAAAACAACCTTCTTTGGATCATTGCTTTCTTTGTTGCATTCACGTACAAAACCACACTGAAACTGAAGTAAGGTTGTCTGTAGTATATAGTTCAACCTATCTCTATCCTCAAATCCCAGGTCTTGTAGATGGATCTGCATAAGTTGGAGAAGGTCAACAAGATCCATGTAGAACATTATTATGCTTCCAACTTGAAGATTTGTTGGTGGCAATTCAGGATTATATCATCAACTACAGACAATAGAGGACTATGCATGTGTCAGAAAAATGCTCAGCCAGTAAAGGCAAGTCTGATGACCTGAATTCAAGCCCCAGAAGCCACATGGTGGAAGGAGAGAAGTGATTCCCAAAGCTGTCCTCTGAGCCCTACACATGAGCCGTGGCTTGCGCCCCACACCCCAGTGTAAGATGAATAACTAATCCCATGCTTTCTGGAAACAGTACTGTAAAGATTCCAGATGCATGACGCTGGGAAGTTATTTACGACTGCCTAAGCCTTCCTGCCTGCAAAGATGAAGCTAGCAGTGTTTCCTAGAAGAGGGAATCTGAGTGCTTCACATGCAGTAGACGCTCACTGAGGGCCAGTGGTTCCCCTTGTTTATAGCATTCATTTCAGCACCTTTGAAACTAGCAAGTATTTCCTCACAGCTTCCCAACTTCTAGAAACTTCCATTTTCCTACCAAATGGCATTTAGAAAACAAGCAAACAAAAGAAAACTTCCAAGGGAATTATTTCAAGTCTACCGCTTCACGCTCAGAATTTCCAGTTACACACTGGAACAAGGTAAACAGTTCTGAAAGGAAAGCGAATGGTTGAAAGTGTTGGTGTTGTAAACACATTCTCATCTAGAGATAAAATGCCATTCTGGTTTTGACACTTTCCCCTCATACTTCTCTGCTTTCATGTCAAATGTAAGTGTCTGTAGATGTGAAATAGCAAAGACTTTACAAACCTAATGAAGACACATCAGCGATGATGAAGTAACCCCCATCAGGAATTATGGGTTTCAGGCCAACGCTGTTAAGTAAACGGACCATCCGATCTCTTTTTACTTCTAATTCCTTTGGCAGAGAATTAAAATAACATTCTGGGTCATCCATGCGCTTGATATCAACCCAAAGAGCCTGGGCCAAAGCTGCCTGCATTGTATATTAAGATAAAAAAAAAAGTGGAAAGGAAGCATGGTTATGTCAGTTATGGCTCCATTTACTGGTAGAATAAATAAAGGTCATCCAATTAAGATTTGTGGCAAGGAAGTCACTCAGAAAGTTACAGCCAGATTCTTGTGAACTGTCCAGCTCCATAGGCTAACGGAGGAAGGAGTTTTATGTAAGTGTTTAAATCTAATGTGACAAACAGAGGAAGACATGAAAATCCCGACCAAAAAGGGGTGTTACATAAATATGGTGTACTTGGGAACAGAGACATGAATCATTTTCTACTGAGGAGAGCTGTGGTCCAGCTTGTTAAATCTCAGCCTAAAGACTGGCCAGAGGGGAGAAGAGGGAGTCAATGTTTCCTGTTACCAAGGAAGGCACAGGAGGAAATTAAAGTCGGCCTGCTGTGTTGACAAGCACACATGAGTTCCGAGTTCCTCAGAGGAAATGCTAAAAGCATTCTGATCCCAGCAAGGTGGTGTAAGTCACGTGGGGAGTAGAAACGAATGAATGCGTGGGCAACTCTTCTAGTAGTGCTGAGTCAGAAGAGAAGAGAGAAGTGGGACCAAGATGAACCAATATTGTAAGAGCAAAGGACTTAATGTTGTGCCCCCCCAATATGGTGAATTCTTGGTCTCTAAGGTATGGGCATTAGGAGATATGACCTTCGGGGTGACTTGGACAGAAGACTAGAGGTCCCAGGAGTGGTTCGAGCCCCACTTCCATCACAGGAGAACACATTGAAAAAGTGTCACCTATGAGGCAGCAGGTCCTGTCCTTATCAGCTGTGGCATCTGCTAGTCATCTTCAGATCCATGAGGAATAAATTCCTTTTCTTTTTAGTTTCTCGAGACAGGGTTTCTCAGTAGCTTTAAAGTCTGTCCTGGAACTCGCTCTTGTATACCAGGCTGGTCTCGAACTCACAGGGATCCGTCTGCCTCTGCCTCCCGAGTGCTGGGATTAAAGGCGTGCGCCACCACCGCCCATTGCAAATTCCTTTATGAGCCACACAGTCTCTAGTACTTTGTTATAGCAGCCTTCACAGACTAAGCCAGGAAGGACCATGCCAGTGACTGAGAAACAGGTCAGGACGATAAAAACAAGTCACAATGAGAGTAGGCACACAGCACAAAGATCTGCCCAGCAGGGGGCTAGAGGCCTGGCAGGCAAAGGGAGCCATTTCCGTAAGAGCTGGGGACAGAACGGTCAACAACATGGGCATGGCCTTGGCTTTCGTAAAACTTCCAATTAGTACATATTGAAGGGTGGGTGCAGAGGAGAACTGGAAAGGGCAGGGCAAAAAGTCTGTTCTGTGTGGCAGAACTGTAGCAAAAGACAGTATGAGGAGGAGGAGAGAGGGGGCAAGATCACAGAGAAGTCTGTGGCAGGAGAATTTAGCAATAAGACAGTGAGTAGTAATTCTTCAACACTAGGAACTCAGCATCCGGTTCGAGAACCTTGGCTATACCTTCCTGAGCAATTTGTCCATTCACTATAGACGTCATTGCCCCGGAAACCTCAAAGCAAAGAGACACAAACGTCTGTGCTAAGAGTACTTGGGTTTCCCTTTCTTCCACGGCTGGTTTTGTTGCCCAGTGACAAACACCACGGGCTTAACCTTGCAGCTGTCTCCATCCAGTGTTCCATCACTCCTTATCA
Organism: Mesocricetus auratus; assembly: GCF_017639785.1. Lineage (NCBI taxonomy): Eukaryota > Metazoa > Chordata > Mammalia > Rodentia > Cricetidae > Mesocricetus > Mesocricetus auratus. The sequence goes on from NW_024429193.1 coordinate 15,998,682, forward strand.
CCTCTGCCATCCTCACCTTGGTCCAGTCCACTGACGTTTCTCCCATGGAACTCTTCTCTTACCGTCTCCCTCAATGAAACGCCAGACTCCTTTGATAACATGCAATCGCTGCCATGGCTCCCCAGTCTCTCAGTCCTGACAGTGACATACATGGCCCAGGAGGATGTGACTCCCAGCTACTACTCAGATCTGAGGCTCTCTTACTCTTCCTCCCTGGTCACCTCATCCCAGCAGCCATGCTTATGATATGATATGGCAGCCATGCTGTCTACCGCTGGGCCTTTGCTCTTCCTAGTCTCTCAGTCCTCAGGGCTCTGCTCTAGGTTAGCCAGCACTCATATGCTGTCTTCTCCATGGGGCCTACCCAACACGACACCATACACTCTCCAACCTGGATCATTAAAACCAGTGGAATTTTTCCTATTGGGTTAGACACCTTTCATGAGAAAGGATCAATCAAGTCCACTTAAGCCAATACTTTTACTCTCTCAGGCATTACTCCTCGTAGAAGTAGAACAACTTTTTAGTATTTGGGGTATTCTAGGAGAATGATAAATAGATGTTTCTAGAAATGTGTTCAGAACCAGCAACAATTTAACAAAGATACACACTAAGGGCCAGGCACGGTGGTCCTTGCCTGCTATCTCACGGCTTGGGAGGTTAAGGCATGGCATTGTTCTTGAGAAAAAGAGTGTCCTGGTAGAAAGAGTCTACCATCTCTGGGGCCTCTGCATACTGTCATGTCCTCCTGTTCATACCGTTAGCATTTCACCAGTTTCTTGTGGACTATCTAAGAGCTCTTTTTAGAAAACAGGAGTTTTCCCTTTTCTTCCATAATATATAGTACAATTTAGTATAAATACACACTACCATGCATCCTGCTTTTTTTTTTTTAACTTCACAGTATGTTCTAGAACTCCTCCTGTATCAGTTATACTATTTGTTTTCTGCCTGCTACCCATCTCCCATGGGGTCTTCCTGTATTGTCCAGCAATACGTTGAAGACTCTGTGTAGCCCGCACTAAGCCTGGAACTCATGACTCAACTGATTGAAGTCTGTAGTGCTAACATGACAGGCATGCACCGCCACACCCAGGGACCTTTTCTTTCCTTTTAAATCGCTATCCTAGTATGAAGAATGACCAAAGTTGTCTGTCCCTTAATATATGTTATCCTGTGTTATCAGAGGAACCTTGTAGACATGACATAAATTATGAATCTTGAAATTAGGCTTTATCCAATGACAATGTGTCTACTCCAAAATTCCCAAACTGTGCTAGAAGGGCTTGTTCATGAAGAAGCTATCTCATTCCCACATTCACAAAGGCCAACACATACCTGTAAAGGAGTTGCACAGGTATAAATCGTGTTTTGCTGAACGGTCTGTAAATGTTTTATCAGGTGACTAGGACCAATGCTCCAGCCAAGCTGGGAAGGGAAAAGATAAAAGCAGATTTCAAAACGCAATCTAAGAATATATATCGTATCTAACAGGGTACTGAGTGTAAATGACAAACATAGGCGAGTCAGAAAGGTCCCCGGAGGAAAGAGGGGCAAAGCTTGCTTTTGTGAAGTTCCCAACTCTGTCTTCACCACCCAGTCTGCCTTCTGAAGGTAAACAGAACCTGTGATGAGTGAACCCTTCCCCTCTATGATGTGCCCCTTCCGGTACTCATGAGGATCGATGTGCCCCTTCCGGTACTCATGAGGATCGATGTGCCCCTTCCGGTACTCATGAGGATCGATGTGCCCCTTCCGGTACTCATGAGGATCAAAAGCCAGCAGCTGCACTTGCCTGAAGTACAGGCACAAGTAATTCTGCATGGCAGCTCAGAACACTCCCCCACAATCAGAGCACGATTCCTAATTTTCCTGGTGTCCCTGCAGTCCCTGTGCTTACTTCTCCCTGTCTAGCATCTGTAAGGCTCAAAGAGAACTGAATTTCAACTGGGGGATTATTTGTTGTTTTGTGAGACAGTATCTCCTGTAGCCCTTGAACTCACAAAAAGAGAAAGTTGGCTTCCTGATTTTCTTGCCTTCAACTCCCCGTGTATCAGATCCTGATGAATACACTGTTGTGATCAACAGTGCTCTGGATGGTGCATGGACTCTGAAGGTGTGATCAACAGTGCTCTGGATGGTGCATGGGCTCTGAAGGTGGGATCAACAGTGCTCTGGATGGTGCATGGACTCTGAAGGTGTGATCAACAGTGCTCTGGATGGTGCATGGGCTCTGAAGGTGGGATCAACAGTGCTCTGGATGGTGCATGGACTCTGAAGGTGGGATCAACAGTGCTCTGGATGGTGCATGGACCCTGAAGGTGGGATCAACAGTGCTCTGGATGGTGCATGGATCCTGAAGGTGGGATCAACAGTGCTCTGGATGGTGCATGGACTCTGAAGGTGGGATCAACAGTGCTCTGGATGGTGCATGGACTCTGAAGGTGTGATCAACAGTGCTCTGGATGGTGCATGGGCTCTGAAGGTGTGATCAACAGTGCTCTGGATGGTGCATGGACTCTGAAGGTGGGATCAACAGTGCTCTGGATGGTGCATGGACCCTGAAGGTGGGATCAACAGTGCTCTGGATGGTGCATGGATCCTGAAGGTGGGATCAACAGTGCTCTGGATGGTGCATGGATCCTGAAGGTGTGATCAACAGTGCTCTGGATGGTGCATGGGCTCTGAAGGTGGTATCAACAGTGCTCTGGATGGTGCATGGATCCTGAAGGTGGGATCAACAGTGCTCTGGATGGTGCATGGGCTCTGAAGGTGGGATCAACAGTGCTCTGGATGGTGCATGGGCTCTGAAGGTGGGATCAACAGTGCTCTGGATGGTGCATGGGCTCTGAAGGTGGGATCAACAGTGCTCTGGATGGTGCATGGACTCTGAAGGTGGGATCAACAGTGCTCTGGATGGTGCATGGGCTCTGAAGGTGGGATCAACAGTGCTCTGGATGGTGCATGGACTCTGAAGGTGGGATCAACAGTGCTCTGGATGGTGCATGGACTCTGAAGGTGTGATCAACAGTGCTCTGGATGGTGCATGGGCTCTGAAGGTGTGATCAACAGTGCTCTGGATGGTGCATGGACTCTGAAGGTGGGATCAACAGTGCTCTGGATGGTGCATGGACCCTGAAGGTGGGATCAACAGTGCTCTGGATGGTGCATGGATCCTGAAGGTGGGATCAACAGTGCTCTGGATGGTGCATGGATCCTGAAGGTGTGATCAACAGTGCTCTGGATGGTGCATGGGCTCTGAAGGTGGGATCAACAGTGCTCTGGATGGTGCATGGATCCTGAAGGTGGGATCAACAGTGCTCTGGATGGTGCATGGGCTCTGAAGGTGGGATCAACAGTGCTCTGGATGGTGCATGGGCTCTGAAGGTGTGATCAACAGTGCTCTGGATGGTGCATGGGCTCTGAAGGTGGGATCAACAGTGCTCTGGATGGTGCATGGACTCTGAAGGTGGGATCAACAGTGCTCTGGATGGTGCATGGGCTCTGAAGGTGGGATCAACAGTGCTCTGGATGGTGCATGGACTCTGAAGGTGGGATCAACAGTGCTCTGGATGGTGCATGGACTCTGAAGGTGTGATCAACAGTGCTCTGGATGATGCATGGGCTCTGAAGGTGGGATCAACAGTGCTCTGGATGGTGCATGGACTCTGAAGGTGGGATCAACAGTGCTCTGGATGGTGCATGGATCCTGAAGGTGGGATCAACAGTGCTCTGGATGGTGCATGGGCTCTGAAGGTGGGATCAACAGTGCTCTGGATGGTGCATGGGCTCTGAAGGTGGGATCAACAGTGCTCTGGATGGTGCATGGACTCTGAAGGTGGTATCAACAGTGCTCTGGATGGTGCATGGACTCTGAAGGTGGGATCAACAGTGCTCTGGATGGTGCATGAACTCTGAAGGTGGGCTGCCTGCCCTGACTTGAGTTTATTACCAGCATAACCTCAGGCAAGACAGTGACTTAGTTTTGTAATCTGTAAAACAGGGATGAAAACCTTGCCCACTTTACACTGTGCTTACAAGAATGAAAAGAATTAGCGTGCTTAAAAACACTCAGCATTCAGGCCATAGTTAAAGCCAGAGTATTACTTAGCCAGTGTTATTTTCCTCTTTTCATAGGTGAATATTCTTTGTAAAGAAAAAAAGCAACATTACTTGATAACTCATAAAATTTTAAATTACTTGATTTTTCTTTCTTTTAAGGAAGTTTATTGGTATTAAAAAGAATGAAATGTGGACCAGTGATACGGTTCAGAGGGTAAAAACTTGCTTGTGGCCAACCTGAGGACCCAGGGATCCACATGTTGGAGAGAACTGACTCCCATGCAAAGCCCTTTGCCCTACACACACACACACACACACACACACACAGACACAGACACAGACACACACACACACACACACACACACACCCCACAGCACACATCCCCAGCCCCCAAGTAAATACATGTAATTAAAAATAAAAGTTTGAAGCTTGACATGAGAACCAAACAAATCAGCAAATACTGAAACGATCACTAAGTATAAAACCCCACATATATTCTGTGTGCATTTAAAATGCAAAATAGTCTGCAGAAAATAAAGTATGGGCTTATATTTTTATTTCCAAGACAGGGCTTCTCTGTATAACAGCCTCCTTTTCCTGGAGGGTAATGGGGATTGAACCCATGACCTTTCATAGGCAAAGTATGTGCTCAGCCACTGAGCCACACTCCCAGCCTGGCAATACTCTCCCCTCTCACCTTCCAGCCGGTCACACTGAAAGTCTTGCCAGCACTTCCTATTGTTATTGTTCTGTCCCACATACCGGGAAAAGTGGCTTAGAAAGAAAAGAAAAATAAGCAGATAAGTGGCCAGCATGCTTCCTTTCCAATTAGTTTTCCTCTAGTATAATCTAAAAACAATGCAGACTATATGAACTCAGTGAAAGCAGAGATAGTAAATAGTATGAGTGTAGTTATTTCAGTCCTTTTTTAGATAACATAAACTTTAGCTCACTCAGCTAAAAATGTTATAGTGCCTGAAAACATTGCAGTGTTGGACCAAAACAACACACAGAAAACCATACGCAGATAGATACGAGACCTCTATTACATTTATTTATGTGCTTATTTTTTCATCTGTCTGTCTGTCTTAGGGTTTCTTTCTTTTTTCTTTTTTTTTGGTTTTACGAGACAGGGTTTCTCTGTATTGTTTCGGAGGCTATGGGTCCATCCCGGCCTTGACTCACAGAGATCCGCCTGCCTCTGCCTCCTGAGTGCTGAGATTAAAGGCGTGCGCCACCACCGCCCAGCTGTCTTAGGGTTTCTATTGCTGTGAAGAGACACCATGATCATGACATTTCTGCTAAGTGTGCTCTACCACTGAGCCACTGTCCACCGCTGTGATGCTACGGGCTGGCTTTGGACATGACTACTGTGAGTCCTCTTTCCTAGGTCTGTTTCTCCACATCCTCTAGAGCAATGGTTCTCACTGGGAATGTTTAAGGAAGGCAAACCAGGTTTACTAATGTCCTGTGCACTATCTGTGTTTGCTTTGCTTACAATGTCACTGAGGTAAAAATTTCATTCTGGATAACCAGGCCCAGTCTACCGCACAATTATCACTTCCTTTAATTTCATAACAGTTTTTCCAACCAGAGGCGAGTAAGTCACCAAACCATTGTTGACTGATTCCTTACAGTGTCATTCATTCACATTTGTCCATCAACTCTTTCTTAGTAACTAAGACTGGCAAAGGAAACAAAGAAGAGGGACATGTATCTCCTGCCTCGAAGAGCTTGGGGTCTGGCAGAGTAAGTAGACACCAAGGCGGCAGCCGTGACACTGTGCTGGGGGCTGGAGTAGGGGCAGGCAGACATGTTAGGCAATAGCGGAAGGGGAGGGAAGATCTCCTGGGCTGGGGATGATTTGGCTAAACTTTGGAACACCACATCAGCTTAGGCAGGCAGCTGTGCAATTAACACCTTGAACTACGAATCCTTTTCCACAGTTTCTGTTTATACACTGAAAGACGTCTCTTCCATGGATCTAGTTGCCACCAAAATCTGGATGACTGCAAAAAACACCCTTCATAATCTGAGCCTAATCATTCACTGGCAATGTTACTTATCTCCAGATGGGGTCTCCCCAGTGTCCTAGAACACACTCAGCAAAAACTTACAACACATACTGTATCTAGGTAAGTCTTAGTGCTGCTTGGTAATCCCGGGCTGCAGTCAAAAAACGTGTGTGTTTCCTTCTCACTGCAGCTGGTGAGCTTGAGCTCTATAGTTCTACATCTATCTAGCCCAGGCTGGCCTTGAACCTCAGACCCTCCTGCTTCAGCCTCAGGAGCAGTGTGGTTTACAGGTGTGTGTCACCAGGGTTGACTGGAGTTTCCATTTCTTCACAGTCCCTATGCATCACCTAAGCTGGAAAATACATGATTTGCTTCTGACCCTCACCCAAACTTGGAGCTTATTAATTTACTTTATAATGCAGCCACAGAACCAATTCCTTTCACTATAGTTCTCCAAGTATAATTATGGCCACTCTGGGGAATCAAGTTAATCAGGAATTTGAAAAGTCACCTTAGGTCTTTATCCACAAGATTTCCTTAAGCCTTTGGCAGTTGCTGCCACTTATCTGATCTAGAAAGTTACAGATCACTTACTTACAAAGAGGATTTAGTAAATGAATATTAATGACCAAGTCAGAAAACTCAAATGCATTTGCTGAGATAGCTTTGTTATAGAGCTATGTACATAACTGGAATTTGAAAAGTATTATTTTTATGCACATGGTGTTTTGCCTACACATATGTCTATGTACCAAAGTGGTGTCCACAGAGGCAAGAGGAGAATGCCAGATTCCCTGGAAGTGGAATTACAGGTGGCTGTGAACCACCATGTGGATGCTGAAAATAGAACCTGGGCCATCTGGAGGAGCAGCCAGTGCTCTTAAGTACTGAACCATTTTTCCAGCCACCTACCTGGATTAAAACAACAGCAGCAATAGTGTATTTTTAATGTTCAGTTTTCTGTCACGCAGAATCACTTCTAGTTTCATTATGCCCCTGTTCTAGGATGCAGGATACTGAGGTTTCAATGTATCTGTTAGCAAACCTCAGAGCCTTTGTCTTCTGCAAGGGTTTTACCCCTTCTCCAAGGCTTCTAATGTTGTGGGATAATCTTTTTATTCACTGTGAAGATGTGTCACTCGGATTGGTTTAATAATGGTTAGGCAGGATTTGGGGGGCAGAGAGAACGCTGCAGAGACAATGCTGAGAGATGAAGAACAAGCAAGACATGCAGGAGAAGAGGTGACAATGATGAGTCATGTGAGTAATAGGAATGAGGTAATTACATTGTAAGAAACAAGCCTAAGCTATAGGCCGAGCTTTCACAATTTACAATACGTTTGCATGCTGTGATTTGGGAGCTGGCTGGTGGGACAGAGAAAGACTGGTTACATTCTAACCTCCTCAAACACTTGTTGTCTCCCTCCATCTACTGGAACAGTTATGGTGCATGTGACTTCTGTTCATACATACATTACATCTTTACCTCCTCCTTTCCATGTTTCCTACTCATCTTATCCAGCAAAGCCATTCGATTGCCTGATGCTCTAATTTGCTTTCTGTTCTTGTGAAAGGGTTTATTTGGTTTATACTTTTCCATCGCAGTACAGCCCTGAAGAAGTCAGGCCTGGGACTCATTTCCAGCTCAGGGAGCATAGCAGAACCCATGAAGGGGACCAGGACTACTAGCCTAAGGATGACACTGCCCTCAGTAGATTGCATTCTTATATCATAGATCATCAAGCAAAATAGTCCTTCATGGAAGTGGCCATATGACTGTGTGATTCAGGCAGTTTTTCAATTGAGGTTTCCTCTATTGACTCTGGGCTGTGTCAAGTTGAGGCACTCCTACCACGTGTAGGACGCTAACATGGAAAATGGGAATTTAGAAGAGACCAACACAGATAATAATCTTGTGCTTCTTGTAATTCAGAAGCAAAGTGCAAAGATTCTGTTAACAATAGAGGGGAAAACAAAGAAGTGAAGGAAGTGATTTCTGGAGGTGAGGGAGAGTGACATGGGAACAAAGACCTGAGGGAGTCATGTGGACATCAGGGGCACAATGCCTCTATCCAAGGAAAGACAGGTGCAAGACCCGAGGTCACCCTACAGCTGACTCAGCCCTGCAGCTCAGAGCTTGGGCCACCCCAGACGATACTGCAGTATTTGGGTTAGACAGCCTAGTAGCAATTGCAAAATCCAACGGAGGACAGACTAGCCATAGCCATAGCTTGCCATTCCATAATTTCTTGTTGTTATTTTGGCAACTCAATGCAGCACAGTCATGAACCTCTTCACGAGAACTTCTGTCCCAGTGTCTTACATACCAAGGACAGCAGGGTTCTCGTTAGGAAGCTAGAGATGGGCAAAAGAACTGCTCTGCTCACGCCCCAGCTTTTCATTGTGATCTCAAGTCCTTTCCCCCATTTGAACATCTGCTCATCAAGCTGAACCTCAATCACTCAAGCACGGCCCATCTAAATACTTCTCGGAAGGGCTCACGTAGATACCCATCACAGAGACTATTTTTAACGCTGGCCTGGAACCTTTCCAATCAGCTGTTCCACATGTGCCCAGACCCATGCAGCCTTGAGACCTTCATAATCAGTACCTATTTTTATATGCTTGTGTCCAGTGTAGACAAGCCATTCGTAAACCTCATCACTGATGCACAGGGTGTCATACTTGATGCAAAGGTCAGCAATGACTTGCAGCTCCTCTCGGGTATACACCTACACATGTTAAAGGAAAGGGCACGGACAATTATTCCACACGTGAGAGAACAGTGACTCCCAGCCTGCGTAAGTGAACAGGCTCACTTACCTTGCCAATGGGGTTATGTGGAGTATTTAATATAATGGCTTTAGTTTTGGAACTAAATTTACTTTCCAGTTCTTGAGGGTTGAATGTCCAGTCAGAGCTAGACCACTTCACCCCATCAGTGGGTTTCTAGGCATGAAGAAGAAAGATGGGATGTGAACAAATTAAGATGGGATTTGGACAAATTAATTCGTGTTTACTGTCTTACAAACAACCTAGTAAAGAAAAGAGAAGATTAAAGACAGACGTGGCAAAGGTAACTGAATAAATGACTAGCGAAGAATACAAACACAAATAATTAGGCTCTAATTCAACCTCGAGAACCCAGAGGACTGGAATCTGTGTACACACCTGTTAAAGGAAACAATGAACGCTGTCGGCACAACAGCTGTTGTTCCTTCCCAGAAGCCGGCTGTATCTATGGGCAACGTGTGACACCATTAGACTGACAGAGGAGTCTGTGAGTCACTTTAGTTACTGTATTCATTGCTTTCAAAAGACTTAGCTACATCTCCAGTGACAAAGAAATTAGCACGTTAAAACATTCTTCAAGCTGGTGGATGGATTGGGGACTTACAGATCTCAGGGGAATAAACACGGGCGTTGCTCCGGCCATTCTCACCATGGGCGCGTAACAGTCGTAAAAAGGGCACCATTATGATGACCTGAGAGAAAAGTGAACAAGAACGCAGGGTTCAGCTAGCAACTCACCACATGAAGTCGGCGCCTCAAACGTGCACCGCATGAACGCGGCACCTCTGGGGGGGGGGGGGCTAAGTGATAAGACGCAGCAATGGAAAAGACAGGCCCCGTCTTCGTGGAGCCACTGTCTGAGTGCAAAAGAGCCCGGATAAAGACGTCCAGGGAGTCAAGGCTGGAGTTCTCAGTCTCTCGGGAGATCCAAGTATAGACTTACAGCGGGGACATTCTAAATTGCCAGTTATTATAGGTGCACACCCAGATGTACCTGGGGCCTAGACGGTTCACCATATTTCAAAGGGATGTTCTAAGCAAGACCAGTAAGGATGGTTTGTGTAGCTCAAGTTACAAAACACAGTATAAGAGGTACTTGATAGGAGCAGGATATTAGGGAATGGCAATCGTCTCTAGAGTGGAGTGCTAAGGCAGTCTCTTGGCAGTGTCTCAAGGCAGTGTCTTGAGAGTAAACATGTGATTCAGTCATGGGACAGAGGATGTTACTGCTCTTGCGTGATGCCCACGGCACCTCCTTCCCCCCAGGTACTTGGTATTTGGAACCTTTTTCACACCCAGCTTTTGGATGCAAGCACCCTTGCTACAGTTTCAGATTGAGTGGGTGCTCGGGTCTGCTGCCATCACACCCCGGCCCTCAGACCCAATCTAGGACCTTTCTGCCATTTTCTTGTGTCTCTGTGCTTGGTTCCCCAGTCTGCAGGACTGTTTGGAAAGGACTAGGAGGTGTGGCCCTGTTGGAGGAAGCGTGCCAGTGGGGTTTCCAATGCCTACTCCATTCCACTCTGCTCTCTCTCTGCCTCATGGTTGTCGCTTTAATGTGAAAGCTCTCATCTACGGCCCCAGCACTGCGACCCTGTGTCTGCCTGCCTGTCATGTTCTCCACATGGTGGGCTCGGTTTCTTCTCACCCTCTGCATCTAAGCAGGCCCCCAATTAAACTCTTTTGCAAGATGACTTCATTATGGCATTTTGTCACAGAAATAGAAAAGTAACTAAGATAATCTCCTTCCTCCCTGTCTCTCTTCCACTGAAGTAAGATCTTATCTGACCAATCTCCAACTCACTATGGAGCTGAGAAGGGCCCTTACCTCCTGGCTTCACCTCCCAAATTCTGGGACTGCAGGTACGCACCACCACGTTTGCCTAGCTTTTTGCTTTTGTACAGTTTTGATTACATTTATTTATTTGTTGTGCACATGCGCCTGGGTGTACCATGGGGCACATGTGACAGTCTGTAGCTGGAAGCTTTTCTATGTCCCATCCAGTCCTACAGTCACATAAAATAATCACTCAGAGGCTTAATATTAATTCTAATTGTTTGGCTGATGGCTCTGGCTTATTACTAACTGGCACTTATATTTAAATTAAACCAAATTTCTTATCTATGCTTTGCCACATGGTTTATGGCTTGCTACCTCACTTTTTACATGTCTTGCTTCTCCAATGGCTGGTGTCTTCTTCTACACCGCCTTCTTTCTCCCTGTATCTCTACTTGTATTTCCTGCCTGGCTCTAGTCTGCCTGGCTATTAGTCAAATCAGCTTCTTTATTAATCAATGATAAGAATACAGAAAGACATCCCACATCAGGAGTCAGAGGACAACTTGTCAGTGTTGGTTCTCTTATTCTGTCACGTGGGGTTCTGGGCATCCAATTCAGGCTTTGCAGAAAATGGCCCTACCAAGGGAGCCCCTCCCCTTGCCAGCCCAGGGAGCCCGTGCTTTTATGTCTTTTTAAAACCTAGCCCAATTTCATGAAAATGCCACACAATTCTAACTTTTGCTCTTCCGTTAATGTCTCCGTGAGAGTTTGCTGAATATAAGAATTATTTTCTTATCTTTTGCATGTATACATAACAGCGTTGTGATTGTGTATATGGTCGGTTGAATAAATTCACATGATTGCTACCTCTAGATGAAAAAAATAAAGTTTTACAAGTACATACAATGTAATGTTCTTATTGAATCTGTGTGTATGTATGTGTGCACAGGGGTGCATGTAGGCCACATACAAAGTTAGGTCAGCCTGGGCTAAAGGAGGCCGTGTATCAAACACAAACTAACTAACTAACTAACTAGGAATGCTACAACGTGAACAAATCTCACAGACATAACAATGAATGAAAAGAAAAAAAATTCAAGAGCCTGTACCATCTGATTCCAACTTCTATCCAGCAAAAGAGCCACGAGAATGAACTGAGGTACAGATTACAGAATAGCGGTTAACTCTGGGAGACATACACCAGGAAATGACTCAAAGTGTCTGGACCCTGGACAGGTGTGACATCTTTATGTGCACTACACTTACGTGGCAATTTATCCCACTCCACATTCAAGGCCCGTCAACTTCACTGTGCCGCCATTAGACTTGCATGGATCGGAAGAGAAAAAGAAAGGAACAAGAGGAGGAGAGGGCTCCAGCACAGGACAGACGTAAGGAAGCAGACGCTGTAACAGTGATCATGTACTTACTTCATCTCCTGGGTCAACCAGTCCTTGAATGGCGTTAAGGAGAGACCCATATCCACCCACTGTCACAACAATTTCTTCATTGGGATCAATTGGATGTTGATAAATTTTTTCATACAAACAGGACAGAGCTTTCACAAGTGATGGATGACCCTGTTGTATTAAAGATTAAGACAAAAATAAAAAACCCACCTTGAAATTGATTATGAAAGCTACTTCTTTGAGGTAATGTAACTCTGAAATGAAAAAGGTTTTCAATTTGGGTTTGATGTCCAGCATTATCCCCACATTTGTATTCTTAAAGATTGATTTTATATGGACAGGCATTTTGCTTATACGTGTGCATATGCACCACATGAGTATAGTGGAGGCCAGAAAAAAAGGTGCCGGCTCCTCTGGACCTGGAGTTACAGGCAGGTGTGACAGACTGTACAGTTAAGCCACCATGTGAGTGCTGGGAATTGAACCCAGGTCCTCTGCAAGAGCAGTAAGTGCTCTTAGTTGACCGAGTCATCCCTCCAGCCTCCAAGTCTGTATTTCCAAAGTAGCACTAAACTCGAAAAGCCTTTGGCCTTTGAGTGTCTCTATGAATGGTTATGAAAACTTGGTGTTGATGAAAAGTATCCACAAAAGGGAAGATGTGCAAATACAGTATTTCAAAGAGGTTGTTTTGAATAAAAATGAATTACCTCCCAGTATATTTATAATAGCATAAAAATTAAATTAATGTAAAAAATCCTGCATTTGCTATATTCCTGTATCTGCTTTTCTCAATTGCCGGGGAGGTTCTGTCTGCCATGGACTAAGAGAAGGAAAATCAAATTCCCCAAGGACATGCACATTAGGGCTGCTGATGACAAACGCTACCAGGAAGCAGAGAATTATTCACTGATGAGAAAAGAGCAGTTACCAAGGACAGTGATTCCCATAAGATGAGAAAGAGGATGATGACACATGTACAGAATGTGAGCTATGTCGTGGTTCTCATACTAAAACTTTCTCCTTAGGGCTGGGGTGCAGCTCAGTACTAGAGTGCTTGTCTAGCAGGTATAGGGCCCTGGGTTCAACTCATACTCAGATGTAAGTAATTTTTATTTTAGCTAACATGCAATAATTGCACATATTTAAGGGGCAGTATAATACCTCAACACTTGACTACAGTATATAGATAAAGCCAGTTATTAGCATTTTCCTCCAGCATTTCTTTGAAACCTTCAAGTTCTTCTCTATTATAGTTCTTAAATATATAACAGGTTATTGTGAATTGTAATCCCTGTCTGTGCTGTAGAGGATAGAAAATTTTCCTCCCATCTCACTGGGTCTCAGTATCTATTATTTAATCTCCCTTTGTCTCCGCCCACTTCCTCTTCCTAGCCTCTGCAGACTACCCTTCAACTCTCATCTACCTCCAGATCTACAAAAATTTAACTTTTCCATAGAGACAAAATATTCAGCATTTGTCTCTCTGTGTCTGCCTTATTATTCCAGTTCACATAGTTGCCGGTTCTATCTGTGCCGCAGTTGTCTGGTTTTCTCTCTACCTGTGGCAGAATAATAGTCTCCTGGGGAAGGTAGCATATTTTCTTCTATTCTGCTGATGCTCACCTAGACTCATTCAGTATCTTAGTTACAATGAACAGCACTTCAGCACACATGGGTGTGGGTGTCTGGTGTCTCTGAGACATTGACTTCATTTCCTTTGAATATAAATCCAGACATTTTTATGTGTTTTGCTCCTTTAAATTCTTTTTAACATTTATTCATTGTAACAAGTCTTTCTCTGTCCTTCCAGCTCCCAAATAATGACACAGAGACTTACCAATTATGAAAGCTCGGCCTGTAGCTTAAGCTTGTTTCTAACTAGCTCTTATAACCTAAATCAACACATTTAAATTTGTCTACATGTCACCACCTGACCCATGGCTGTTACTTCTCCTCCTGCACGATCAGCTTGCTCTGCATCTTCCTGTGCCTAGACTACCTGCTCCTTCCTCCTCTCTCTGCCTGGAAGTCCCGCCTACAGCTCCTGCCTAGCTATTGGCCAGCCAGCTCTTTATTAAACCAGTCACAAAATATATTTTCACAGTGTGCAAATATTCCACAATTTTTTAATGTGTGCATGTGGAGGCCAGAGAACGACTGGGAAGTTGGTTCTCTCCCTTCATTGTGTGGCCCAAGGATCAAACTCAGGCAGTTCAGCCTTACCAAGTGCCCTCACCCACTGGGCAGTTTGCCAAATCTACTTGTGCTGCCTTTTGTGTCACTAGCACTGATTTACGGTGACACCAAAGGTGCAGAAGAGATTTTTTTCTCCCTCTTCTTCATTTGTTATGCTTTGATTTTTAAATAGTAACTGTTCTGGCCGTGCTGAAATGATCTCTCATGGTTTTGTTTGAATTGTCTTGATTAGTGATGGTAAGAACTTCTTTATATACATGCTAGCCACTTCTGTTTCTCCTTTTTAGAATGTAGATTGTAAGCTTGTTTTGTTATATAGCTTTCCCACCTCTGCATGCACTCTAGACATTTACCCTTTGTCCAGTGAGCGCCTTTCTCCCATCCTATAGGCTGTCTCTATTCTGTTATGCTTCCTTGACATATACAAATTGCTTAGTTTCCTAAGATCATATTTGTCTATTTTTGCTATTGTAACTTGTGTTTTGGGCTTTAAGTAAAAAAAAAATCATAGCCTATACCAATATCTTGACCTATTTCCCTTATATTTTCTTCTACAACTTCCATAGTTTCAGGTCTGATATGGGGGCTTCTAGGCTGGTTGCTTAGTGAGTGGGCTGGCTAGTTTTCTGTCAATTTGACATAAGTTTGAGTCATTTAGAAAGAGGGAAAGTCAATTGAGAAAATGCACCCATCCCCAAATTGGCTTATGGCAAGTCTATGGTTCAATTTCTTGATTGATATTGATGTGGGAGGGCTCAGCTCACTGTGGTCTGTTGGTCTTGGATACTATAAAAAAGCAGGCTGGGCAAGCCATGAGGAGCAAGCTAGTAAACATGACCTTTACACCAGTTCCTGCCTCCAGGTTCCTGCCTTGAGTCCCTTTTCTGGTGTCTCTGCATGATAGACTACACGTTGTAAAATGAAAAAAAAAAAGCCCTTCTCAAGTTGCTTTTGACTATGGTATTTTATCATAGCCGTAAACACCCCAATGAAGTCAGTGAGACCGTGAGAGTCTGTGACAGCTCAGGTCTGTCTTGCTGTTTTCCCCTGTGCTCTTATTCCCAAAGCAAAACTGTGTGTGGACTGTTTGGACTTTCCTAGATGGACTCATAATGACTAAATGTAAAGACTTCTTTCCATGTCCTGCTCCTCCACATTTTCCACATTCTCAGGAAAGGAAAAGAAGATGCTTGATCATATGATAACCACATAGCTCGCAGGCAGGGCAGACAAATGTCTACAGTTCAAGGTCAATCTAATCTAAAATGTCTGGATACCTGGGCATTTCAGCACAGATGATGGATAAGGGGTTAGAGAGGCTAGAGAGGAAGCAAGCGTCTAGTCAGAAACAGGGTTCTTTAAGAAGCCAATGCTAAGACTACATGAGTGTTAATGAGAGGTTATTTTCCCTTCCCTTGATGTCCTGTGACCTCATTTCAGAACATCAGTCAATGAAGGGCCAAAGCAGATCTTTGAAAGGGCTGGAAGTTGGGCAAGGCACATCCCAAGAGGTAGGGGCAAGGGTCTCCTGATTTTCTAGGTTGGGACAGGTGATCCTAGAAGGAGGGGTTCACATACATACACACGCATGCGCACTCACACATGCCAGCTTGAGTTATCAGTGTGTGCCCCATGTGACCCTGATAAGACTCACAAAGCCCCTCGTGTACTGATTCAGATTATCAGTCAGTGCAGCCTTTGATAACTCTTCCTTCACATAGGTAGGAGGGGATATATCTGGAAGGCCTTGTCCGAGATTCACAACAGAAGGATCTGCAGCCAACTTAGTAAATTCAACCCTGATTAAAAAAAGAAAGCAACAATTAAAATTAGAAAACACTATAATTACAGAGTTAGCTTCAATATCATATGTTTTCAGGTAGTGGTGACCCATGCTTTTAATCCTAGCACTTGAGGCAAAGGAAGGTGAGTTCAAGGCCTGCCTGGTCTACAGAGTGAGTTCCAGGACAGCCAGGGATACACAGAGAAATACTGTTTTGAAAAACAAAAATCACATGATATATATATATCTTAGTCTTAGAGATGAAAAACAATGAGTTCCCAACCAAATGTTACTACTCACAAGATGAATATATCTAGCAAATGATGGGTGAGCTAATGACCCTATCTTCCTTAGACCCCTCAATTTAATAACATTCATATTTGAGTCATATATGTATATAGATATAATAATGCCTGTAAATGTCTGTAATCCCAGCACTGGGGAGGGTGAAGCAAGAGGATCAAGAGTTTGAGGCCAGCCTGGGCTACATACATAGCAAGATCCCACTCCAAGAAAAAAAAGTTATAAATTTCATGAACACAACAGTCAAACTTAGTTTCTATATTCTCTGCCATGTATCCAGTGCTAGCCCAGGGACCAGCTTCCCTCCATGTAATTTTAATTAATGGGAGGAATTTAATGAATGGCTTCATTACTGGACTGTGGCAGAAGCTAAAATGCAATTTAAGGAACCACAGGAAACTTGGTTCATATGAGACACTCACCACACATTGCTGTCCAGGCCTTCAATTCGTTTGGCATTTTTGAATCTCAAAGCCATTTTCTGAAAGATATATATTGAAATTTTCTTTTAATTATTTAGCCAACATTCAAAGAGGCCAGTAAACATTGGGCCATTCTTCCTTTTTTTCTTCTGTTATATTGTAAATAGCTCTATGGAAAGGAGTTCTAAGGGATTGTCAACTCTTCCCCACTGTCCTACAGAATGCTTTTTCTTGAGGCCCTCAGATCTTCACAGTCTCACCCAAGGACAAAAATACCACCCAGCATACAGAGTTAATCAATTTAAAGGCTTGAAACACACTCAAAGCGCAACAATAATATCGACAGAGAAGGTTTCAAGAGAATCTTGGGCCGTGCTATGAAGTTTGCATAACATATTATGCACCCATAGCTCTATAAGGGAGTTCCTCCTATGGCCTACAGGAAGAACTCAAATGGTTCCAAATTCCTTAATAATGAATTATGAAGCAATGCTGTGTACCAGGTACCATTCTGTGTGCTTTGCATTACTAAAATTTTAACATTCATATATCCCTATGTAGCATTATGAGGTACGATGAAGATGGAGATTAAAAAAAAACTTTTCACATCTGCCAAAGTTCATAAAACAATCTCAAACAGGCTCAGTCCAAGATTTGAACTCATGACCTTTCTCTACAGCCCATACTTATACTATCTTCTACTGTCTTTCACACACTAAGACCTTCTAAAAAACATGACTGGAACTTGCTTCTTAAAATGTCGTAGTCATTCCCATTAGAGCACCTAATACCAAGTAATCTAAGACTGCAGTAGGAAAATATTAGAAGTTGTAATTATCATACCATACACCATATCTCAGTTCTTTCAATTAAAAAACTATGTTTTGACTATTTCTCCAAAGTATTGAATTAGCTTTGAGCTCATTGTTAGCAGGATGTTGGAATAAGAAATATGATTGACAGCATTTTTGCAAGGAATTTTGTAATAGAATATTAAAGCAATTTTAATTCAATCTGGGAGAGAGATAATAATGATGGTTATTAAATAGAACATTGTTCTCAGTCTATTTCCAATAGCAATACAAAAGAAATAGCTTTCTCAATCTCCTATTTGTAATCTTTGAATCTCCAGTGTAGGGAATCACAAGCAAACTCTCTGGAGGCTAACACACTTCTAGAACAGCATTTTGATGAAGTCCCACCTGAGCATGGTGCTACTCTAGAGAATAAAATTATAAAACTCAAAAGACCCAGTAGGACAGAAAAGGATATTTTTAGAAAGGCCTTCCCCTCTTTCTGAGATAGAGTTGAGAACTTAAGGATTCATTCAGCATGTGACCAGAAATGCAAAGCAGATTCATACAAATAAAAACCAGGGTTGGGGAAATGACTTAGTGGGTAAATCACTTTCTGTGTAAGCGTGACGAGCTGAGTTCGTATCCCAAGGACCATGTAGAAGCCAAGCTCTCACATGCTTACAACTACAAGACTAAGGGACAGATAGTGTGGCTCCCAGGTCAGCCAGTGCGTCTCAAACAGTGAACCCTGGACCAATCAACGAGAGACCCTGCCTCAAAAATAAGGTGGAGAGCAACTGAGAGAGATAGCGGGATGGGATAGAGCAACTGAGAAAGATAGCGGGATGGGATTGACCTTGGGCCTCCAAATTCCCATGTGGGCATGTGCGCCCCTCCCACACGCACTGTTCCCCCACAAACTGAAAAAAAGTCATTATCGAGTGCAGCGGACAACGTGGACATGAAGTAAGACTGTTTCAAATTTAGTTAGTGGAGATAAAAAAGGCACATTTAGCCTTATTTTTATTCCAAGTCTGTAAGTCAGTCACTTTTTAGAGTTGAGACAGGGCCTCTTGTTTGCCTGAGTTTTTGGGGGATTCTCCTATCTCACTCCCCCGACTACCTGTAGGAGGGCTGGGGTGCACACATCCTGTCTTGTTCAGCTTTTTATGGGTTTGGGGGATTGGAATGCAGGTGCTCACACTTCAGCAACAAGTGCCGGAACCTCCCAGCCCTAATATATTAGTGGTATAAAGTTATAAAGGCTTTCCTTTTGTCTATACTACATACACCCTGAAACTCAGCGGCTGCTCTGCTTCAAGTCACTCCCGCTGAGTCATAGTCACCTCTGCCAAGAACACAACCTACTTAGAACAGAAAGATCTTACAAGCTCCTGTTTGGATATGTACACGTTGCTTCTCCTTACACATTTTTTGGTCAAAGTGATTTCATGGTTGAGGCACGGAGCCAGGTTATACAGCCAACCAGCAGAGGAAGCAGTAAGTTCTTGTAGAAATAACTAATAGAGCTGCCGGAGTCAGGCTCCCGTGGGGTTCAGTTCCCAAAGTGGAGGCGTGGAGTCGGTGAGGGGGAAGAGAAGACAGACACGATCTGAGGTTGAATCGGGATGGCTGCTACTTCATCGAGAAAAAAAAAAAAAGATTACTCCGCTTATACTCTCTAATTGCACAAAAGACTAAGTGGGAGAAAGGGGCGCGTGAACTGGGGTGTGGCTTGTGATCAGGGATTGAGGAAGCCAACATTAACCTTCTCAAGTTAATAGGCACCAGTCATATGTCAATGGAGGGCCACAAGTTCCTCTTGCCAGAAATAAGAATGACTCCCTTTTTGGCAAGCTGGAAGTTTCTTCAAACCCCTGAGGGAATGGGCGCTTTTGTCTAAGTGCCTGACGATGGGAAAAGGACTGTATTATGGAACATGGCAGGGTTCTTTGTATGGTTTATTGTATCCAAATTGCTAAAACTTAAACCGGGAAAAGCAAGGCTAGACAAATGTTACTGTGAACCCGAATAAACCTTAGGGTTCTATAAATCTTGATTATCAGTTCTTGGGAAGCTCCTTCCAGCTCTGCTCGTCCTTGCTCCAAACCCTGCCCAGTCTCAGAAAGCCTGCCATCGGCAGCTCCTCCCCCTCAAGACCACGCCTACAGGCTATTTAAGGCTTGGTCCCTTGATCTGCCACGTGGTTTCTCCTCTACCTCCCGGGAGCTGCTTTGCTTATTAAACTAATTCTTGATTCGGCTAGGCTTGATTGGCTGCGTTGGTGGAGAGACTAGGCAGAGTTATCACACAATATGGTTCTACAGTGGCCGAGATTTTTTTCCAAAGAATTATTTTGTCTAAAGAGGTTGCCATTTTATACATTTTCATCTTTCAAAGACTGAGCAAAATTTCCCAAAGGAAAAGGCATAAGGGACTCCCGATAAGAACACCGAGAATCATGAATAATGAGAGTAAAAGGTACTGGAGGATTGTGATCTGTAAGGTCAAAATGCTGGAACTTCGTTAAGCAGCAATGGTTGCCATTCAGCCCACCCCATAAGTCAAAACCAGGTGGGTCATTGTTACAGGTTGAATTTAGTGCCCCTCAATTACATACGCTGAGGCCCTAACTCCCAGTACTCAGAATGTGGCCATAGAAATTGGGTCGTTGGGGTCTCATTGGCTTGGGAGCTAAGAGCACTGGTTACTCTTCCAGAGGATCCAGGTTTGATTCCCAGCGCCCACATGGTGTGTCAAAACTGTAATCCACTCCCAGGAGTTCTGCATCCTCTTCTGGGCAGTATTGCTGCACATAGTACATAGACATACATGTGGACAAAACACTCATATGCATAATAAAGATAAAAATTTGACTGTGGCTAAAAAATAGATCGGGTGGTAAAGGAGGAGAAGGAGGAAGAGGAGGAGGAGGAGGAAGAGGAGGAGGAGGAGGAGGAGGAGGAGGAGGAGGAGGAGGAGGAGGAGGAGGAGGAGGAGGAGGAGAAGCACGCCTTTAGTCCCAGCACTTGGAAGGTAGAGGCAGGCAGATCTACACAGTGAGTACCATGACCAGGACAGGCTCCAAAATGACACAGAGAAAAGGTGTCTCAAAAAACAAAACAAAACAAAACAAAACAAAAAATAAGAAAGAACAACAATAGGCCCGTTGCATATGCAATAGTTAAAATGAGATCGTAAAGCTGAGTTCACACCACTTTGTCCCATTGGTTCCTCATTTAAGGAGACCTCTGGACACACAGAGAGAACCTAGTATGAAGGGCTTGGCAAAGTCAAGGATGCCAAATTCCCCAGGAAATCACTGAAAGTCAAGGAAGACGTTTCCTTCACTCTGTAGGATGAAATGTCTCTATTTACAGTGGTCTCAGTCTTTCCAGCCCACAAACGCAGTTAAGGAAACAAAACGGCAATGCTTGTGTCTTAAGCATTTGCTTTGTTAAAACCGCCGGAGGAAATTCGTTGACTGTATTTGTCAGGATTCTCTGGAGTCACGGAACTGATAGAATTCTCATATATACAAAGATGTATGGGAAATTATTGGAATGACTTACAGGTCGAGTCCAACAATGGCTAGCTGTGAAGGGAAAGCCCAAGAATCCAGTAGTTGCTCAGTTCCACTAGGCTGGGTGTCTCAGTGGCCTCCCGTTTATGCTGGAATCTTGAAGAAGGAGGCTCCAATGGCAGGGAAGGAATAGACGTGCGAGAGAGCAAGCAGGTAAAGAAAGACTGAACGCCCTTTTCCTCTTCTATTGTCGGTACACAGGCTTCCAGCAGATTGTGCAGTCCAGATTAAAAAGGTGTGTCTTCCTGCCTCAAAATCTGGATTAAAGGAGTGTGTCTTCTTGCCTCAAGATCCGGATCTAAAGAGTGTCTTCCAGCCTTAAGCTTGGGATCGAAGGCATGCTGTCTTCCTGACTCAAGATATGGATTCCACGTGTCCTCCATTTCTGGATTTTAGTTCATTCCAGATATAGTCAAGGTGACGACCAAGAATAGCCACACTCGGGGAAGATGAGAAGCCACTGACCCTTCAGAGGGGTTGGTTAGCTGATTAGAACTACAGTGGGCAGGGAGAGGTTGGAATGTTGCAGGTCTGAGCCTAATTACAGTTTATCTCAGGTTATCTTCAGCCCCTGTAGGGGACTCAGTGTCTGCCTTAGCATCTTTACCACTAATTGATGGAAGACTTTGAACTGTATTCACCTAACAGATCACTTTGCCAACCAAGTGGCTAGTGTCATAGATAATACCCGAGGCCCACAGAGGAGAGACTCCTCCCCCTACATACACTTTGCTTTGACCTCCCTACCTAATGTCTTAACAATGTATTTTAAAAGCGGCTTCATTTAGACTATCTTTGTTCACTACCATAAAACATTCATCAGTGGGCAGAGATGCTGCATGTCTTTAATCCCAGCACTCGGGAGACAAAGGCAAATGGATCTCTGTGAGTTTGAGGCCAGCCTGGTCTACAGAGGGAGTTCCAGGACAGCCAGGACTGTTACACAGAGAAACCGTGTCTTGAAATACACACACACACACACACACACACACCTATTTCCTGGGGCAGACCCAGGGCAGAACGTTAGAATGAACTCTCAGATATATAAGAGAACATGTATAGGTCTAGTATGGTTTTCGATTGCAGATATTTTCAGCAGTTGCATTTCAGGGCTGGCATACACATAGGCTGCTGTAGCACACAGTTACCATCGAAACCACAAGCTACCAAATCATCCTTGAAGCTTGAAGGGAAAGGGTGCTATTCCACAGCTTCACCACAAGGTGGCGAGTTTGGCCAAGATAAGGAAAAGCTTCAGCAAAGCAAGTTCCTAAAATGAAAGGAATTACAACTGCTACCAAAGTTCCAACTGCATACACTTTAAGGACGAAACCATAAGACCTAATGCACATAGGTAGGATGAGACAGGTAGAGACAAAGTCTTCCAAAGGAGGGGCTGAAGCTGAGGAAATCAAGGCTGTCAAATCTATTCAGTAGGAGTCCTTAATCAAATCTTCACCCAGAGGAGTCAGGGAACAGCCAAAAACTACTAGAGGGCAAGAAAGGCCAAATACAGAAATGGCAAAGCTGTGTACAGTGTTAAGTGTACACACACATGTACACACACATTTTGCTGTGTCTTTATTTTACTTATTTTTACACTTTGATGTTTCTTTTTTTTAGGGTCATTTCTTTAATAGAGATAATTTCCCAATCCAAAGGCAAAATTCCCTTAATATGATATGCTATGAACCTGAAGTCTGCAAACAAACAATAAAGTTCAAAATGAAACATTCCAAGACAATAAAATCTGAAATAGACTAGTGCAATTTTGACATTCTGAGGGTTGATGGTTTAGAGCTACTGAGGTTGTTTTCTGTAATAAAGCCACTAAGTTTTTATGAGAGAAGATGTAGAAAACTTTGTCTTTATAATAAACGTACTACTGAGCCACAGTACTTGAAACAGCATCTGTTGGAATTGAGCAATATGATGGCAGGTACACTGAAAAATATTCACATTGTATTACCAAGGCTGTAGTGAAGTGATTTGATGCAACAGAGATATACATTGCCAAGAACACATAAGCTTCATTAATTTTGGGTTATCAGTCTTTTAGAAAATACTTTGATGTTTCAATGCCCACAGTGATGACACTTACTTCCTTCATTCCCTAGTATTAATATTACCTCTGAATTGTCTTTTATGTTTGTTTGTTTGTTTACAACACATTGGAAATGTTATACTAAAACACCATACCATTCCCCAACCTATGCTGTCGTTTATTTTGTGAAATACACAGCCATCACTCGGGCTTCTGTGAAATTTGGCACTCCCAGGATGGCACTGGGACATTATCAAGGACATAAGCTTCCCTCGGCATATCAGATTCCATTGACAACCCAATGTGGGGACACCAGACCTTGAGCAGAGACCCACTTCCCCTTCGGCCTGGGAGTAGGCAGCTGTAAGACAAAGTTTACTAAAAACATGTTTACTAAAAACAATACAATGCCTGGGGCAATAGGTTCCTGGAAAAGGCCTGCCCATGGAAACCGCCCTGACCTCGACCTTGTTCAAAGACTAACCGCCTCTTCTGACACGCCCAGATCAGTTTTTGGTGTCAGAGCAGAACCAGCCAGGGTAGAGGAGAGGGCAGAAGCTTCTCCGGAGGGAGCCTTTCTTAGGAAGTTTTCTTGAACCTTTTTGGGGCCTGCTTAAAGTTTTCTTTACATCGTTGAACGAGTCTCTGTGTTGTCAATCCCCGACACCCTCCGCACGTTCTAGGACACAGGCTGCGCAGCTGAGCGACAATCCAAAGCTGTCAGACCTTAGTTGCATGAGACACAAACTAAATTTGCATCTCCTTTGACACAAAAGAGAATGATAAGAAGGCTCACAGTACCAGAGAAAGAGAAGATGAACGTTGTTACCTCCATTTGACAGGTAACAGAGGGGGCCTTGAACCCCACAAGGTTTTGCTTCATCTCTGCTTCCTATGACATGAGAATAAATACAGTCATACTTCCCAAATTCACTATCATAGAAGTACTGGAAATTGGAGCACTCAAAACTGTTTCTAAAGCACATTAGGCCTCACAATCATTAGGGAAATGAGAATTAATCAGGATATATCCATTAAGATGCTTGTAGATGTTAAGTGTTGCTGACAAAGATATAGGGTACCTGGTATACTGTTCGTCCCTAGTGGGAAGATTAAAGGGTCCAGGCAGTTTGAGAAATGGTTTGGCAGTGACCTAAAAATTAAATGCAATTAAATATGATAAAAATAAACCATACATCTCACTGTACTGAGTTTACAAGATAATGAAAAACTATGGCTAATAAACCAATGTACAGAGATACTTTACAAGTTTACTCACAGAAACCCAAACCAAGAAACAATCCAAAGGCCTATCAAAGGGGAAAAAGAAAAGAAAACAGGTACATCTACAAACTGAACTAGTGCTCAACAACGAGCAAGGACTCACCAATATGCTACACTTAAAATCATTGTAGGCATGGAAAAAAAAAACCCAAGCAAAGGGCTATATGATGTGTTATTTTTATCTATCTATCTATCTATCTATCTATCTATCTATCTATCTATCTATCTACCTATCTATCATTTGGTGTTTTGAGACAGTTTCTCAGTAGCTGTGGAGCCAATCCTGGAACTTGTTCTGTAGACCAGGCTGGCCTCAAACTCATGGATATTCACTCATCTCTGCCTTCTGAGTGCTGGGATTAAAGGCATGTGCCACCATCATATTCTTATTTATATAAAATATTATATAAATAATTGAACTAATCCTTGGTGATAACATGCAAATAAAGGACCAGGATTATATCTCAGCAGGGGAACATTTGCTTAATGTTTGCAAGGCTCTGGGCTCAATTCCCAGCACCACAGGGTAAGGCATGAGCTACAGAGGGGCATGGAGAACGTTTTAGGGGTGATGGAGTTGCTGTGTGGTTGCTTGTGGCGGGGATTTCATGGTTTATCCCTCCTCCGGCAAATAAGTGATCATTGAACTGCCATCCTAAAGCTGTAGTTTGCAGTATCTAGGCAGAGCTGATTTGAAAATGCAGGGTGTTCTAAAATCATGCCTCCTTTCTCTCTCTGAAAAAAAAAAACATGTTCCTCAATCAAACACTAACAAAATTATGTTACAGATTTCAGATCTTCCAACGTTTTAGCTTCTGAAAACCATTTGAATTACGTTATTTTGCCACTAGATGGCAGTATAAACATAAAATGCTTTGGCAATGTAGTGAAAAACTGAATGTAAAATTTGGTGGGACATCTGAATTAAGACTTAAGAATGAGGCAGTTATACCCGATACAAAGGTGTCCGTATTTAACTGAAACTTTTAAAGAACACATACTTAGTTGCGCTATTTTATACAGAATTATTTCTAACCTGGGTTTGGTGGCGCATTCCTGTAATCCTACAGTGCTGGAGTCTGAAGATGAAGAATCAATACAGATTTGAAGTTAGCCTGATCTGTCTACCATGTTTCGGACCAGCCTGGGCTACACAGTGAGGCCATGTCTCTAGAAACAAATAAGTAGACAGACAGGCATGGTGAAGTATACCTCTAGCCCAAGACTTGAGAGATGGAGGCAGGAAGGTCAGTTCAGGGCCAGCCCCAGCTACCTAGCAAGTTCCAGGCCAGCCTAGGGTACATGAAAGCCCTGTCTGAAAGCCAAAGAAAACAAAACCAACCTGCCAACAAGTAAAATGTATTCAACATCTGCTGACTGAACAAGTGAGTGATGGGGAGGGAATCTTGACTCTGTCAGAGAGATGGAACTACAGGAAAATCTTATGCCTCTACAGGAAGCTGGGCACTGGCCACAACACACCTCACAGTACAATCCTAGACACCCCTAAACTGAAGGCAAACGGATAGCAAAGTCTGCTTCCGGAATTTTGGCTGACTTCAACCTGTGGAAAAGACAGGTTGCCTTTATTTGGATCAACTCATCTACTTCATATAAATTTGTGCTAATTGGTCTCTTTGATCTCATCATAGCTGAGGGTACAGGTAAGCATTGGAGGACTTCCCAGCAAGTATGAGGACCCGGCTCCAATTGTGAATGGCCCGATCTGGGAGCTGAATTCTTAGTTCTCTCCAAGAGTAGCAAGTATTCTTAAGACTGAGGTGCCTCTCCAGACACCCCCCCCCAGTCTGCTGTGATTTTTAATGCACAGCCTCTGATGAATTGTGGGAATGTTTTGTAACAGGGTCAATCCTTAAAATAGCAGTTGTTAAAAATTAAGCCTAGAGTCAACAAGTAGCTCAGTCATTCCACTCCTTGGGGGTGGGGGTGGTGAACTTTATGTCAAACAGTCAGTCGGTTGAATAACACACTGGTGGTGAGTCTTATCTTAGAGGTAGATGAGATGACTAAGACATGTTTTTTCTAAGAATATTCCAGACTAAGGATCAGCATATCTTAGTGCGGGTCATATATGTGAGCTAACAAATTCTACAAAACACACTCACCTTTCTTGTTTGTTTTTTTGAGGTAGGGTCTCTCTAAGTAGCCCCCTAACTGTCCAGGAATGCTCTATGCAGACCAGGTTGACCTTGAACTCACAGAGACCCACCTGTCTCTGCCTCCTAAGAGCCAGGATCAAAGGCGTTCGCCACTACACCCACCTCACACTTTTTAGTGTCATAGTTTCATATAATCACGTTGGGTGATCACATTCGAGTGAATGTTTTTGTGAACACGGAATAAGAACGGCCAACATAAAGAGCCACAGGCAAGCAAGCTCAGAGAACCTAGGTTCCTGTCACTGATGAGACAGATTCCTTCCATCCACATTACCAACTTCCTCATCCCACTAAATTAGTAGACTTACTAAAAGTCCCTGAAAGATTGCATCTTTTTTTAAACCAACATGAGAAAATACATACAATAAATTTGTCTGTCTCTGATAAGCAATACCTACAGCAGAAGTGGAGAATCCAAGGGCGTTCGTCTTTAGAAGCTTTGCTCGGCTGACGAGGGAGTAGAGTCTCCTCTGGACCAAAAACATGCTAGAGAAGACAAATATTGAAAAGGGAGTCACCTGTGTTAGTTACATCACCATCAGTCAGGAAAGGAGTCACGTGTGTTAGTTACATCACCACTAGCCACCCAGAGGCAGCTGAAGGAATGCAAGCTTATATAAATATGAACATAGTATAAGTTTTAAAATATCATTTATTTATTGTGAGGTGTGTGAGCGCACAAGAGTATGTGCATGGTGTGTGTGAGTGTGGGGCTCACAGGACACCTTGGGGGGACTCAGCTCTCTCCTTTAGCCCTGTGAGTTTAGGATATCCAACTCAGGCTGCCAAGCTTGGCAGCAAGCATATTTACCTGCTGAGCCATCTCACCAGCCTGGAACACATTTTTGACAAGTAAACTAATTTCCCTCCCTCGCTCCATCCCTCCCTTTTGGATTTTCGTTCTATTCTATATTATTCACTTCTAGAATCATCCTAATGTTATTATTCTTTTTGACCTTGAACTCACAGAGACTGTAAAGGAAACATGCAAGTGATTAGGATCAAGATGGAGTCGCTTGTGTCAACCAGAACAAAAACCAAGTATATAAAGCAGGAAGGTTAATAAAGCTATAGTTGTTACAGCTCTGCACCTATAGTTAAGACAAAAGACCACCACAGGCTGGTATATAGGACATGGCAACTTTAGACACAAGCCACTGTGTGTTCAACTGGGACCAAGGCAACGCCTTATAAATCACAAGTCAAAGGATTTGTAAGTGTAGCTTTTGTCGGGACTGTGGGCTCCCCAATAGTGACATGGAGACTTATTATTTATTATGAAAGCATGGCTGATAGCTTAGGCTTGCTTATAACTAGCTCTAATAACTTAAATTAACCCATTCCTTTCCATCTGCATTCTTTTACATGGCATGCTTACCTTTACTTTGTAATGCCCATGCTGCTTGCTCTGTGTCCTGGAGTCCCCACCCTTCTCCTTCCCAGCATCCTCTGTGCCTGGAAATCCTGCCTTGCTATTGGCTGTTCAGCTTTGCATTGAACTGATCACAGTGACGTCTTCACACAGTGTAAGGAATACTCCTCAATAAGGATTAGTGCTTCAAAGTGTTTTATGTAATCCCTCCTGGTGTTGAGCCATTTTAAACGACCCATTGTGTGCCGAGCATGGTGGTATATACCTGTAATTCCAGCACTCATCAGAGTAAGGCAGTGATCATGTGATTGTGGCTAGCCTGTGCTACAGTAAGACTGTTCTAAAATACTGAGTGACTGGGATATAGACCAGTGATAGAGTGCTCGCCTCGCATGGGCAAGGTCCTGTGTTTAATCACAGCACCTTAGAAGAAAACAAACCCCTAAAGCCATGTCTCCTTGAATTCCCTGTGAATACGCCCTTACCTTTCTATAGCACTGCATTCCCCTCATGCTATGCTCTTCCCGAATACATGCTAGTATTCCTGAGAAATTTTCTCAGACCCACTGATGTTTTATGGAGACTGACAACACTTAAATCATGATAACTGGAGATCTATAAAGATATTCTAAATTAAATATAAAGCTTTTAGGCCAGGTACGGTGGCACACAGTTTTAATTCCAGCTTTCCTATTCATTTCTTTTGCGTTAAGGTCTCATGTAGCCCAGGCTGTCCTAAATCTCCAACTTTGGATGACCTTGAATTCCTGATCCTCTGGATTTCCTCTCAAGTGGGATTACAGGCCTGTACCATAACCTCTGGATGGCTTTTGCTTTGAAATACATGTTTTTGCTCCAGTGCAATTAACACTGTATAGTGATATTTACCAATAGACTAATTAGATGGATACACTCAGATGTCGGGAGCTGGAAGGAAAAAGGCAGCTGGCCTTTGGTTTTTCTCTAAACACAAGGGTTTGTGAGCAAAAATGTGAATCAGAGTGACCCCAGCCTATCTAATCACTGCACATGCATATAAAACCTGATACATATGATCAACAGAGAAATCAAACTGCCATTTTGTCATCTCTAGAGAGGACTGATTAAGAAGGAAGACTGTGAGCAACCTAGAGATTCAAGGTCGGTGAATTACCGAAGGCAAAATGCAGACCTCAAAGGCAGGAAAAGCATGCAAAACTCAGTTTAAAAACGTTTGACGTTTAGTGCTCTGAACTTACATTCTAACTACTACGTTACAAATTCGCGGTACACGTACACAAAGAATAGTTAGTTTAGCGAATTTGACGACGTTCAGAATCTTCAGTTAAGCTGCAAGTTCAGGAGAGATTATCCGGGGCACCCTTAAAAGGACTAGTGCTAACGAGCAGGTGCCTTTGTTGTCACCTCATGCCGTACCTGTTAGTCCAATGTTTGTAAAGTTCACTAATTGCAACATAACTACAAAGAGGCGTTCAAGGCCACAGGAAGAGAGGAAGCATGGGAAAATTAAAAGTTCATCAGTGAGAGTTAAGAGGCACCATTCAGAAAAGGCTTGGATGCTGTGGGAAAGTGGAATCCCTGTAATCCTAAATTTCTCACAAGAAAAAGCTGTGTGGCCGCTTGATGCTGGCATTGGGACACAGCACACTGGGAAAACTTTTCATAGATTTACAGCCCGACTGGCTGAGCTGTGAGCAAGCTTCCCTGGTGTCACCTGCCCACCAGGTGGTGCTGAGGAGATCCCAGGTGGAACCGGGAAGGGAGGGTGGACCTAACAGAGGCTGGAGGCTCAGATCTGCAGGAATTCTGGGCCTTCTGATACTACTGATGAGATTGCTTTTTTCTTTTGAAACGCTGGGAAATGATAGACTCACACTTCGGGTTTAACTGCGTTAGTTTCCCTTTTCAACCTTGAACTATACTGGTAGCTCAAGCCTGTCCTGGACAAAGCCCTAGGTTCCTACCCAGGCACCAAATAAAAGCAGCAGTGGTGGTGCACACCTGTAATTCTATCACAGGTGAGATGGAGGATAAAAAGCACAAGATCTCCCTCTGCTACATAATTACTTCCAGAACATGGGGCTGCCTCAACAGACAAAATACCACGGAGTCAGTTTTGTCCTTTCAAGAATGCGTTCTAAACACCTCAGAGTACACAACCAAGAGTAAAGGAGACAAGAGAGGACCGGGATCCAGTTATCTTGGACCCTGCAGTCTCCGTGGCGGCCCAAAGAGCAGTTTCTCTAGCCCGCCTATCCCCCTTTGGCTCCTGAGTTTGCAAACTCCGCAGGCCCCGGGGCCACGCCACCGAGCACCACGTTCCGCGTTCGCTCACCTCGCTCTCCGGGTTCGAATGCACCCCTGGCCTCAGTTCGGAGGTCGCGAGGGTGGCGCGGGGGGTGGGCGGGTCCCGGGGAAAATCCACTTTGGGCTGCCACAGCAGCAGGGACCCTCCGGAGGGAGGAGGGGGCGGGGCGGAGGCGGTGCCTGGCTCTGGCCCGGGGATTGGCCCCGGCAGCAGGGTTTAGGGTACGGATTGGCTGCGCGTTCTCCAATCCCGCGGCGCACAGTGAGAGCGTGGACGAAGCAGCAGGTCTGGGAGCACGGGGCGTGGCCTCGGGTGTGTACCCGGGCCAAAACGGGTGTGTGCCCGGGTTCAGGCTGGGTAAATCTCGCCTGCGGGTGGATTCGCAGGGGTTCCGTGAGAGACGGTGGAAGGCGCTCGGCCTGTGCAGTGCACAGAAGGGCTTGTAGGTGTCTGTTTGTCCCATCTGATGGGGCGAGAGGAGGGAGACGGAACCCTTCCTGCAAAGTGGTGCTTGAACTAATGGACGGAGGCGAGCCAGAACTAGAGCGAAAAAGAAGAGAGTAGAGTCTCTCTCTCTCTCTCTCTCTCTCTCTCTCTCTCTCTCTCTCTCTCTCTCTCTCTCTCTCTCTCTCTCTCTCTCTCTCTCTCTCTCTCTCTCTCTCTCTGACTCTGCTCTGTCTCTGTCTGACTCTCTCTGTCTCTGTCTCTCTGTGTCTCTGTTTCTCTCTCTCTGACTCTGTCTCAATCTCTGTCTGACTCTCTCTCTCTGTCTCTGTCTCTGTCTCTCTCTCTCTCTCTCTCTCTCTCTCTCTCTCTCTCTCTGTCTGTCTGTCTGTCTGTCTGTCTCTCTCTTCCTGTCTCTCTGTGTTGGGGGGGTGTCGAAAAGCGATTTTCTGTTAAGAGCCCAGATTGGGGTTTAGATTTTCTTCCTCTAGCTTTTAAAGAAGCCGAAGGTGGTGGGGGGCATAAGAGAGGCCGAGCATGGCGATCATGGCTGGAGGACAGAGCAAAAGCAGGCTTTGGTAGGGCGCCCCGTCCTTGGCGCAGTGAGCCTCTTCCGTGTTTTGGCATGATGCTAAAATGAGCTCATGGTAAGCAAGGGCTCTGGGAAGCCCCCGAACTGATGGACCCACTAGTGGGGAGGAGATTTTTTATTGTAGGTATGAGAAAAATAGCCAGAGACCTTTGGGAAAGCCAGAGCAGTCATGGTTACTTCTCAGGGAAGAGAGGAAGGGGGCAGACTGGCAAGGGATACATTTCTCGGGAGCAGAGGGAAGAGCAGAAACAGAAAAACCTAGTGGCATATAAAGACAAACCGGTAGCTGCAGGGGCGCGTGTGCGGTGCGTGCGTGCGTGTGTGTGTGTGTGTGTGTGTGTGTGTGTGTGTGTGTGTGCACCCTGTGAATTGGAACAACCTGGAAGTTTAGAGTAGACAGAGAGGGGCCTTGAGGGTCCTATGGCCTTGGCATGTACCATATATCTCAATAGGTGGCTCTTCCTGGGAGACAGAAACTTTCACAGGCCTCTGAGGAATTCTGAGCATGAGCTTTGTCTCTCTGCCAGCAATCCTACAGTCCAGTGTGAGCTGAGCCAAGACTTCGTTTTGGACCAAGTCACCGAATCTGTCTATTTTGGGGGGGGGATTCTTGGAGTTTTCCCCTTTGAGGCCAAATCTGTGGTTGGTGTTCCGTTTTCATTGCTATGGTTGGGTTGGGAAACATTAGGGTTTATTCTGAGGGTTTTAAAGGTTAAGCGGCTGTTTTGTTGCTTTTCTTTTCTCTTTGTTTCTCCTATACAACCATTACAATGAGCTTCCGTCTTCTCTGAAAACCCACGGAATGTGGCATGAACACTGTGTTCCGAGATTCTCACTGGCGGCATGATGCAATGCTGCTTTCCTTTTTCTTTGATTTGAGGGTTCCCTGTCAGTTTGAATGTAATTTGGCGTCCCTCTTGGAGACAACATGGGATCTACAAGTTGAACTCCTTTGTCTTGTTCTGTTTTTGAGACAGGATCTCACTTTAAAAACCTTCTGCTTCAGCCTCCTGAGCACCAGGGTGCACAGGCATGCAACCCAATACTCAGCTTGCAAGTTGTAAATCATAGCTTCCCCTCTAGGCAGTAATAGTGATATTGGCATTAGTCTAAATGCCTCAAAAACCTTAACAGACATTGTGCATTTACCCACAGAAAGGTTGCTAATGATAAACTCTAAATCTATCTCCATGTGCGTATATTTTCTGGATTGAATGATGTTTAGCTGTTAGCATTTGCCTTTTAAACTAATCAATCATCTTTGGACTTTAAAATTTAAATTAGAAAAAAATCTTACTTTATATCCCAGTTCCCTCTCCCTCCCCTCCTCCCCTGTCCCCCACTAACCCCCTATCCCACCCCCTTTCTACTCCCCAGGGATGGTGAGGCCTTCCATGGGGCATCTTCAAAGTCTGTCATATCAGACTGATACCTGTGTCTAGGCTGAGAGAGTAGCTCTCTCTGTGGAGTGGATTCCCAAAGTCCATTCGTATTCCAGGGATAAGTACTGATCCACTATCAGAGGCCCCATAGATTTCCCAGGCCTCCTAACTGGTGTCCTGTCTTTTCTTCATTATAGATTTTGACTTTACATAGTAGTGTGGTGGGAAAAGTGAGAAGCATCAGAAGTGGAGTCAGGGTGAGACAACACTACTAGATGATGCTGATGGAGCATTTACTATGTTTCAGCAACCCTTGCTGTGGTGAACAATAACAACAACAAAATAAAAAAAGACTCAGCCTCCACCATGGAGGGCCTCACCCTCCCTGGGGATCGGAGTGGAGATTGGGTGGAGGACTGGGGGACCTGGTGGGGAGGGATGGGGAGGAGAGGAGGGAGAGGGAGCTGGGATTGTCATGTGAAACAAACTTGTTTCTAACTTAAATAAAAAAAAATGAGAAAAAAAAAAGACTCACCCAGCTGGGTGTAGGTTGTAATGAAAGTGACAGCCAGTAGATGGCGCACTTTGCTGTTGAATTTCACATATCCAGTAATGCTGTTCAGTGCAAGCTATATCACTAAAGGTGTGTTTGAATGGATTTGGTAGGTTTTCACACTTCCATCTCTTGCCTTCAATTTTGGATTCTCTTTTTTTTTGTTTCTTTTTCTCTACTGCTGGTCCAGCCAGGGAGTAAATGTAAGGCATACTCTGGAGATGTGACAATATATTGTACAGTCAAGTAAACAATGTATCAGTGTATTCCTAAATCTCTTTCTAGGGCATCTAGGTTTCTGTGAATGTTTGTTTATTCATGGTTGGGCTGTTAGCTACTTTCCAATTCTTTTGAATTAATTAATTAGCTAATTAATTTTACTCTGTAAAAGTGTTTTGTTTACTTGTATGTATGTACTTCACTTACAAGCCTGGTGCCCATCCAGGTCTGAAGAAGGCACCAGATTCCCTGGAACTGGACTTAGGGATGGTTGTAAGCCACCACTGAGGTGGAGTTTTCCTGTCCTGCCTGCCCACTCCCAAATAAACACACCGAGTCTTAATTATAAGTGCTCGACCAATAGCCCAGGCTTGTTACTAGCTAACTCTTACATCTTAAGTGAACCCATTTACATTAATCTATATGCTGCCCAGAGGCTTGTTCATCTTACCTATGAACTTCCTGTTGCTTCTTCATGGCTCTTGACTCCTCTGACTCCATCCCTCTTTCTTCCCAGCCTCCTTTGTGTCTGACTCTCCCACCTATATTTCCTGTCTAGCTACCGGCCAGTCATGCTTTTATTAAACCAAGCTGAGTAACAAGTCTTCACAGTGTACAAGAGGATTATTCCACACCATTCACCACATAGATTCTGGGAATCGAACCTAGGTCTCCTGAAAGAGCAGCCTGTACTCGTAACTATCAAGCCATCTACCTATCTATGTAGCCTCTACTTCCCAGTTCTCGGCAGCATGCCTTGCTGGTGTCCAACCAAGAGCTCTCAACAAATAATCCCTCTAGTTCAGGCAATTATGGTTGTCTTTGAGATCTTACCTAACTTCCCAGAGACACTGTTTCTGACCTAAGCTGGGAAGATCTCTGTAATAAAATGTTGGAGAGTGTCATTTCTTTTAGGCTCTTCTCTCTTCCGCACCCTCCTTTATTGTGGGAGGGAGGGTATAATATGTATTTGAATGGCAGGCAAGTGTTTGACACTGTGAATTTTGGGCCCTCATTTCTTTCCATTTTATTGGGATGAATGGCTGATTCATGCTGTTAGACTTGTTTTAGTGTCCACTGGGACCTATCAATATGGGGCACACAGCTGTTACTGCTGCTGTGTCACCACATCCAGCAAGGACTAAGTATAGAAAATGGGCCTGAATCATCTTCACAGAGACTGGGTGCTCAGTAAGAAATGTGTTAGTATATTCTGAGATTCTGGGCTCATGAGTTAATCTGCTGACGCTCTGTTCACAGAGTGGTTTTTTTTTTTTAACATGGAGACCCCATATTTTGGTATGTTTGTAGCTAAAGATTTCACTTTTTCTCTAGTTACTGTCTTGTAAAGTTTGCTTTCTGGTTGTTCCTTGCTTGTATAAAAATGGTTAAAGTTTGTTTATTGTTTGTTGGCTGAGCTGGTTGTGTGTGTGTGTGTGTGTGTGTGTGTGTGTGCAAAATGTGTGATGTATATGCTAGTGATCATGTGCAAGCGTGTACATCTAGATATAGATATTGATGGCTAGTCATGTTATTTTCTGAGACAGAACTTTCCAACCACATCTGGGTTCATGTATCTGGCTGGACTGGCTGGCCATCAAGCCCCAATTTCTGCTTGTCTTTGTTCTTCCTTCCCCAGTGTTGGGATTACAGACATGTGCTCCCTTGCCCATCTTGTAAGTGGGTGTTGAGTACTCAAACTCAGGGCCCCCATGCTTGCAGGCAAACACTTTACTAACCTAACCACCTCCCCAGTCCTGTGGTTGTCTATGTTGTCAACTTGACAGCATGTAGAATCAGGGGAGACAGAACATCTGGATATGGGATTTTCTAGATTAAGTTAATGGATATGTTTAGACTATACTAAAGTGGGGGTGGCACCATCCATAGGCTGGGACACCAAACTGCCGATGGAAAGAAATCTAACTGATCACCAGCATTCTCTATGCTTCTCGACTACAGATGCAATGCAATGTAACCAGCCATATTTCATGCTTTCCCTATCAAGCATTATAGACTGAACCCATAACTGAGAGCCATGCCATATAATGCCTACATCTCTTGTTTTCCCATGTCGCCCTGACTCCCTCCTTCCATTTTTTCCAAGACACCTTTACCATGTAGCCTTGTCTGGCCTTGAACTTGCTATGCAGCTCAAGCTGGCCCTGATACAGAGATCTGGGTACATTTTCCTCACAAGTGCTGGGATTAAAGGCTCTGCCACCATCCTCAGCTCAACCTTTCATTTTTTAAATTGCTTCTGTTAAGTATTTTGCTACAGCAACAAGAATGGTAAACAGCACATTGGTCTTGAATGTTTTGGCTTCATAAAACTCACTGATTAGTTCTAAAAATGGTTTCCTAGATTCCCTGGGATTTTCACACAGTCATATTGTCTGCAAACAAAGACAGCTTAATTTTATCTTTTCTTGTGACACTGTTTGTCTTAGTTAGGTTCTATCGCTGTGAAGATACCAGGACCACAGAAACTCTCATAAAGGAAAGCATTTAATTGGGGCTGGATTACAGTTCAGAGGTTTAGTCCATTATCATCATTTCAGGAAGCATTGCAGTGCACAGGCAGACAAGTTGGGGACGAAGGAGCCCAGAGCTCTACATCTGGATCAGCAGGCAGCAGGAAGAGAGAGGGAGAACCACTGGGGTCTGACTTGAGCTTCTGAAACCTCAAGCCCACCCCTAGTGACACCCAAGGCCACACCACTCCAACAAGGCCACAGGTCTCCATATTTTTAAATAGTGCCGCTCCCTATGAGCCTATAGGGGCCATGTCCATTCAAACCACCACACCGTGGGAGGAGACACAGGGCCATATTGAACATGAGTGGTGAGAATGGGAGACCTTGGGTTTTCCTAGGTCAGAGGGGCAAACGTTTATGTTTTTCATTAAGTGTGATGCTGGTGTGGGATTTTTGTAGTTGACATTCGTTGTCTTAAAGAAGCTGACATCTAGCCAGGTGTGGTGGTGCATACTACCATCCCACCAACAGGGATTTGAGGTGTAGATTGGACTATATAGCAAGACCCTATTTCAAAATAAAAAACAAAACAAAACAAAATGATAAACATCAACCACCCCCAAAACCAAACTAAATGAAACAAAAGAGGAGACTCACATTGCTCTGGAATTTTTTTCTGTTCATGGGTACCCTGTCAGGATTTTTATGTAGCTATTTGAAGAACCCAACATTTTGTTTTGTCTTCTTAAACTTTCAGTGTAGAGAATTATATGTTTTTGCTCGAGCCTTTATTATTTTTTAAATTAACATATTTTTTATTAAGCCTTTGGGAATTTTACATCACACACCCCAATCCCACTGATTTCTGAGTCTCCCAAGTTCACCCTTGTAATGTCTCCCTCAAAAGGAAAACTAAAAAGAAATAATAACAATATCATAAATTAAAAATAAAAATGCAAATAAGAAAATTAAAAGACGAGCAAAAAACCAACCAAACCAAACAAAAACAAAATAAAACAACAGCAACAAAGTCAGAGTCTAAGTCTTGATCCTGCAGCGATTCCAGCTGGCCAAGCTTCTTCCCATGCACTGGTTACTCAAAAACAAAGCATTTCTTCTTTGGAAAGAATTTACAGATACAGAGCCAAGGGAGATTAAATTTTTGTTTTTTGTTTTCTTTTTGACCAGTACCTATATGGGGTAAAAACACCAGGATTTTTAGACAGGACTTAAAGGTAAGAATATATTTTTTAATTTGGTCATGTGAGCTTGTAATCCAGGCATCCTGGAAGCTGAGGCAGGAGGATTATATTTTCAGGTCAGTCTGGGTCACAAAACAAGAAGGGAAGAAAGGGGGTGTTGTCTGTTTTATGTATGTTAAGTCTAGGAAAGGCTGAATATTACGTTAGGCTCCTCAGCAATCACTAAAGTGTTCAACACACGTAGTATAAATATCTTGACTTTGTGCACAGACAGTGTAAACCCTGAGTACAGCATCATCTGATTTCCAAACATGCCCAGCATCACATCACTTGTGTGGGGGCCATGCTATTCTAACAGTAGGGCTAGGATCCTGGTAACACTTTAATCTACATTTTCAAATACATACTGTTTGCTTACCTTATTCTGTATTTTGGCATAGAAACAAGTCTGAGTCAGGGAAGATAAATTGAAGGGAAAGGAAAAAGTGGAAGACAAATAATTTATTCTTAGAACAAAGCAGAAAATGTTTTACTCAACGTATTAAATCATATATTAATCACTGATTCCTAGGAGTAGCTAGCTAGAAGAAATAGAAATTCAGGTGTAAGAAAAGTGTAAATAGAAAAACCTGAATTCTCAGTTTTTTAAATACTCATTTAGCAGTGGTAGCCTCTTACCCTGTATAAACTTCAGGGAATTCTCTAGGTATTCATCTGCAGACATGGGTTTCCCATCCACATTCATCTCTAGAGAGAAGTTCCTCAGAGCCCACAGGAAGTCCGGGAAGAAGGTCACAAACTCATCTGAGTCCTCCACCTCATCGTGGTCAGGTGAGGGCCTTGATCTGATGCTGTCTGTCAGTTCTGTCACATAGCTGAGCAGCTAATTAGGAAAGCCCCAGAAGCAACCATAGCTCCAACCAAAGCTCCAGTGTACCCATCCTGTACTAGTTGCGCTTCACCCCAAACCCTACTCCCAAAACTCCACTTATGTGGTTCCCAACCTCAGTGGGAACACTGTAGCTACACATGCATGAGTTATCTTGTTTGTTTGTTTGTTTGTTTGTTATGTAGCATTAACCAAGAGCCACCGTTGTGGAGCTGGTTCATGAGGGTAGGTCACCCCACTCGCTCTGTGATATTCAGAACCTCAGAAAGCACAGAGCAGCTGCTTCTTCCGATATTACACTTTGATTGTATGAAACTTGGGAACTGTCTCTTTCTAGTTTTCTCCTTTAAAACTGACTGTTGTCCCTGACTTGAGGATGCTGTGTGTATCCCAAAACCTGCCCCTTCCCTGATTATATCAGATTTTTAAATAAATTTTCTGCCTGCTCAAACCTTGCCTTT
Organism: Mesocricetus auratus; assembly: GCF_017639785.1. Lineage (NCBI taxonomy): Eukaryota > Metazoa > Chordata > Mammalia > Rodentia > Cricetidae > Mesocricetus > Mesocricetus auratus. Next base: position 16,037,233 of record NW_024429193.1, read on the forward strand.
GTGGTGAATTATTTTTAGATTCTCAGATCCTAACATGTGAGTCTTTTCCATTGGTTTGAGTCTGTGACTCATTTGCCTGCTCCTGGCCTGTGTGGTAGTCTCCAAATGTAAGCACTAGAGGTTTGGTCATCTTGGCATCTTTTTCTGGGACTGAAGAGAGGAGAAACTGGATGCAATATTGTTCCTTGGATCAGAGGGAGATGAGAGACATCTCATCTCCTCTTTGCCCCTCTATTGTTTTCTTTTTTTTTTGCTTAGTGTTTCTTTTTTTATTTTTTTTTAATTTTATTTTCCAGTTTAAATTTGGATAAGAAACAAGGTTGCTTCACAAGTCAGTTCCAGGTCCCTCTCCCATTCCCTCCCTTCCTCCCGAGCCCTCCCAGCCCCCCCCGTTATACCCTCATTTCCCCAGGGAGGGTGAGGCCCTCCATGGGGGTGTGCATAGTCTGTCATTTCATATAGGGCAGGGCCTAGACCCTTCCCCAAGAGTTCGGGTGAGAGTGCACCTCACATTGTTCTATGGGAGTCCAAAGTCCGTGTGTATACTTGGGATGGGTACTGATCTGCTGCCCAAGGCTCAATAGATTCCCTAGGCCTCCTCACTGACACCCAGATTCAGGGGGTCTTGATCAGTCCCATGCTGGCTTCCCAGGCTGATGCCTGGGATTCAAGAGTTAACCTTTGTCTGGTCAGCTGTTTCTGGGGGTTAAACCAGCCCAGTCTTAATCCCTTTGATCATCAGTCCTCCCTCTCTGTTACTGGCTTTCTTGAGTTCAGCTCAGTACTTAACCAAGGGAGTCTGCCTCTTCTTCGATCAGCCACTAAATAAAGTTTCTGTTTCCCAGACTCTCTGGCCATAGGATTGAAGGCTGGCACTCCCCAGATCTATGTCTAAAATCCATATATGAGAGAGTACATGCCATGTTTCTCTTTTTGTGACTGGGTTACTTCACTCAGGATTGTTTCTTCTAGTGTCGTCCATTTGCCTGCGAATCTCATGATTCCATTATTTTTTTCTGCTGAATAGTACTCCATTGTGTAGATGTACCACATTTTCTCTATCCACTCTTCAGGTGAGGGACATCTAGGTTGCTTCCAAGTTCTGGCAATTACAAATAAAGCTGCTATGAACATAGTGGAACAGACATCTTTGTTGTATGAATGGGCATCTTTTGGATATATGCCTAAGAGTGGAGTTGCTGGGTCTTGTGGTAGGTTTATTCCCATTTTTCTGAGGAATCTCCATACTGATTTCCAAAGTGGCTGAACCAGTTGGCACTCCCACCAGCAATGGAGGAGTGTCCCCCTTTCACCACATCCTCTCCAGCATAAATTGTCATTGGTGTTTTTGATTTTAGCCATTCTGACAGGAGTGAGATGGTATCTGAGAGTTGTTTTGATTTGCATTTCCCGGATGGCTACGGATGTTGAGCTCTTTCTCAAGTGCCTCTCAGCCATTTTAGACTCCTCTATTTAGTTCTGCAGCCCACTTTTTAATAGGGTCCTTTGGTGTTTTGGAGACTTGCTTCTTGAGTTCTTTGTAAATTTTGGAGATCAACCCTCTGTCAGATGTGGGATTAGTGAATATTTTTTCCCATTCTGTGGGCTGCCTTTTTGTCTTACTGTGTCCTTTGCTTTACAGAAGCTTCTCAGTTTCAGTAGGTCCCATTTATTAATTGTTGATCTCACTGTCTGTGCTACTGGTGTTATATTCAGGAAGCTGTCTCCTGTACCAATTCTTTCAAGGGTACCACCCACTTCCTCTTCTAAGAGGTTCAGTGTGGCTGGATTTATGTTGAGGTCTTTGATCCATTTGGACTTAAGTTTTGTGCATGGCGATAAACATGGATCGATCTGCATTCTTCTACATGCCAGTCTCCAATTATGCCAGCACCATTTGTTGAAGATGCTTTCTTTATTCCATTGTATATTTTTAGCTTCTTTGTCAAAGATCAGATGTTCGTACGTGTGTGGGTTAATACCCGGATTTTCAATTCGATTCCATTGGTCTACCTCTCTATTTTTGTGCCAATACCAAGCTGTTTTCAGGACTATAGCTCTATAATAGAGCTTGAGGTCAGGGATGGTGATGCCTCCGGACGTTGCCTTGTTGAACAGGGTTGTTTTGGCTATCCTGGGTCTTTTGTTTTTCCATACAAAATTGATTATTGTTCTTTCAAGGTCTGTGAAGAATTGTGCTGGGATTTTAATGGGGATTGCATTGAATCTGTAGATTGCTTTTGGCAGGATTGCCATTTTTACTACATTGATCCTACCTATCCAAGAGCATGGGAGATCTTTCCATTTTCTGAGGGCTTCTTTAATTTCTTTCTTTAAAGATTCAAAGTTCTTACGATACAGGTCTTTCACTTGTTTGGTTAGCGTTACCCCAAGGTATTTTATGTTGTTCGTGGCAATTGTAAAGGGTGATGTTTCTCTGATTTCTCTTTCAGCCCTTTTATCAACTGTATATAGTAGGGCTACTGATTTTCTTGAGTTGCTCTTGTAGCCTGCCACTTTGCTGAAGGTGTTAATCAGCTGTAAGAGTTCCCTGGTAGAGTTCTTTGGGTCATTGATGTAAACTATCATATCGTCTGCAAACAGTGAAAGTTTGACCTCTTCCTTCCCAATTTGTATCCCCTTGATCCCCCTTTGTTGTCGTATGGCAATAGCTAGAACTTCAAGTACCATGTTGAAAAGGTATGGAGAGAGTGGACAGCCTTGTTTTGTTCCTGATTTTAGAGGAATTGCATTGAGTTTCTGTCCATTTAGTTTGATGTTGGCTGTTGGTTTACTGTATATAGCTTTTATTATGTTTAAGTATGTCCCCGTTATCCCAGATCTCTCCAAGACCTTTATCATGAAGGGGTGTTGGATTTTGTCAAAGGCTTTTTCAGCATCTAGTGAGATGATCATGTGATTTTTGTTTTTCAGCTTGTTTATATGGTGGATTACGTTGATGGATTTTCGTATGTTGAACCATCCCTGCATCCCTGGGATGAAACCTACTTGATCGTGGTGAATGATTGTTTTGATGTGTTCTTGGATCCGATTTGCTAGTATTTTATTGAGTATTTTTGCATCAATGTTCATGAGGGAAATTGGTCTGAAGTTCTCTTTCTTAGTTGTATCTTTGTGTGGCTTGGGGATCAAGGTTATTGAAGCCTCATGGAAAGAGTTTGGCAAAGACCCTTCTGCTTCTATTGTGTGGAACACTTTGAGAAGAATTGGTATAAGCTGTTCTTTGAATTTCTGGTAGAATTCTGCAGTGAGGCCATCTGGACCTGGGCTTTTTTTGGTTGGGAGACTTTTGATGACAGCTTCTATTTCCATACGGGTTATAGGTCTATTTAAATTGCTTATCTGTTCTTGATTTAATTTTGGCAATTGATAGCTGTCCAGGAAGTCATCCATTTCCTTTAAATTTTCGAGTTTTGTGGAGTACAGGTTTTCAAAGTATGACCTAATGATTCTCTGGATTTCCTCAGAGTCTGTTGTTATGTCCCCCTTTTCATTTCTAATTTTGTTAATTTGCGTGTTCACTCTCTGCTGTTTGGTAAGTTTGGACAAAGGTTTGTCTATCTTGTTGATTTTCTCAAAGAACCAACTCTTCGTTGCATTGATTCTTTGTATTGTTTTCCTGGTTTCTACTTTATTGATTTCAGCCCTCAATTTGATTATTTCCTGGCGTCTACTCCTCCTGGTGGAGTGTGATTCTTTGTGTTCTAGAGCTTTCAGCTGTGATGTTAATTCTCTGGTATAACTGTTCTCCTGTTTCTTCATGTGAGCATTTAGTGCTATGAACTTCCCCCGTAGCACTGCTTTTAAAGTGTCCCATAGGTTTGGGTATGTTGTGCTGTCATTCTCATTGAATTCGAGGAAGTCTTTCTTTTTTTATTTCCTCTTTGACCCAGGGATGGTGCAGTTGAGCATTATTCAATTTCCATGAGTTTGTAGGTTTTCTGCAATTTGTGTTGTTGTTGAATTCTAATTTTAAAGCATGGTGGTCTGCTAAGATGCATGGAGTTATTCCAATTTTTTTGTAGCTGCTGAGGTTTGATATGTTGCCAAGTATGTGGTCGATTTTTGAGAAGGTTCCATGTGGTGGTGAGAAGAAGGTATATTCTTTTTTATGTGGATGAAATGTTCTATAGATATCTGTTAATCCCAGTTGGGTCATTACTTCTATTAGACCTTTTGCTTCTTTGTTGAGTTTCTGTTTGGTATTCCTGTCTAGTGGTGAGAGTGGTGTGTTGAAATCTCCCACTATAACTGTGGGGCTTTAGATGAGATTTAAGTTCTAATAATGTTTCTTTAATGAATGTGGATGCCTTTGTATTTGGGGCATAGATGTTCAGGATAGACACTTCATCTTGGTGGGTTTCACCTGTGATGAGTATGTAATGACCTCCTTCATCTCTTTTGATTGATTTTATTTTAAAGTCTAGTTTGTTAGATATTAGGATTGCTACCCCTGCTTGTTTCTTGGGTCCATTTGATTGAAAAATTTTTTCCCAACCTTTAACTCTCAGGTAATGTCTGTCTTTGAGGGTGAGGTGTGTTTCTTGTATGCAGCAGAAGGAAGGGTTCTGTCTTCGAATCCAATCTGCCAGTCTTTTTATGGGTGAGTTAAGGCCATTAACATTGAGAGATATTAATGACCAATGATTGCTCATCCTTCTTCGATTTGCGATGGTTGTTGTTGGTGGAATTATGTGTGGAATTTCACCCCTTTGTTCTTTTGGCTGTTGGTAGAGAGGGATTCTCTAATGCTTATGTTTTTCTGGTTGTAGTTAGCTTCCTTGGGTTGGAGTTTTCCTTCCAAAATTTTCTGTAGGGCTGGGTTAGTGGACACATATTGCTTGAATCTAGTTTTGTCATGGAATATCTTGTTTTCTCCGTCTATAGTGATTGAGAGCTTTGCCGGGTATAGTAGTCTGGGCTGGCATCCATGGTCTCTTAATGCAGGTAGAATATCTATCCAGGACCTTCTGGCTTTCAGAGTTTCCATGGAGAAATCAGGTGTAATTCTGATAGGTCTGCCTTTATATGTTACTTGACCTTTTTCCTTAGCTGCTCTTAATATTCTTTCTTTATTCTGTATGTTTGGGGTCTTGATTATTATGTGGCGAGGAGATTTTTTTTTGTGGTCCACTCTATTTGGTGTTCTGTAGGCGTCTTGTACCTTCATTGGCATGTCTTTCTTAAGGTTGGGGAAGTTTTCTTCTATGATTTTGTTGAATATGCCTTCTGCCCCTTTGAGGTGGATTTCTTCTCCTTCTTCTATACCTATTTTTCTTAGGTTTGGTCTTTTCATGGTGTCCCATATTTCCTGGATGTTTTGTGTTAAGGATTTGTTGGATTTAAGGTTTTCTTTGGTTGATAAATCCATTTCTCCTAGCGTATCTTCAACACTTGAGATTCTCTCTTCCATCTCTTCTATTCTGTTGGTAATGCTTGTATTGGTAGTGCCTGACTGTTTGTCCAGCTTTTCTATTTTCTGCCTTTCTTCAGATTGTGTTTTTTTTAATGACTCTATTTCAGTTTTCAACCCTTGCAGTGTTTGCATTGCTTCTTGCAATTTTCTGTTTATCTGTTCGTCCGTTTGTTGCCTTTCATGAATTTTTGGTTTGTTCTTTCTTCCATTTCTTGCATTTTTTGGTTTGCTTTTTGTTCCATTTCTCGCATTTTGTGCTTTGTTTCTTCTTCCATTTCCTGCCTTTTTTGGTTTGTTTCTTCTTCCATTTTTTTCATTTTTTGCTTTGTTTTTTCTACCATTTCTTGCATTTTTTGCTTTGTTTCTTCTTCCATTTCCTGCCTTTTTTGGTATGATTCTTCTTCCAATTCTTGCATTTTTTGCTTTGTTTTTTCTTCCCTTTCTTGCATTTTTTGCTTCATTTCTTCCATTTCCTGCATTTTTTGGTTTGTTTTTTCTTCCATTTCTTGCATTTTTTGGTTTGTTTTTTCTTCCATTTCTTTGAGGGATTTTCCAATATCCTCTTTTAGGGCCTCTATCATTTTCATGAAAGTGCTTTTAAGGTCGTTATCTTCTGCTTTATCCGCATTGGAATGTTGGAGTCTTGCTGGTGTGGAGTCTCTAGAATCTGGCGGTGTCATATTTGTTTTTCGGTTGCTGACTGTGTTTTTGTATTGTCTCTTTCCCATCTCTTCTTCTAGTGGGTGCAGAAAGAGCCCCTTACTGGTCTGGGGACCAGAGTTCCCTTTTGGTGGGTGCTAGCAAGTCCAATAATCTGGTGGTTCTTCTATTCCTTGTCCGAATGCTGGTCCTGGTCTCCCTGGGTCCTCTGGTTTCCTGGTCTCGTTGGTGGGAGAGAAGACTTGGGGTCTGGGTGCTTGGCTCCCGCCGGGATTGGGAGCTCTGTGCCATTCCCAGGCGATCTGCAGGCACTGGAGCACAGGCCGGGAAGCCGGCCTGTTTACCTGATGCTGCCCGAGGAACAGCTGCTTCCCTGGACTCCCAGCCTCCTCTCCTTTCCTGGTCTCGTTGGTGGGAGAGAAGATCTGGAGTCTGGGTTGCTTGGCTCCCGCCGGGATTGGGAGCTCTGTGCCATTCCCAGGTGATCCGCAGGCACTGGAGCACAGGCCAGGAAACTGGCCTGTTTGCCTGATGCTGCCCGAGGAACAGCTGCTTCCCTGGACTCCCAGCCTCCTCTCCTTTCCTGGTCTCGTTCTGCCCCTCTATTGTTAGGAATAAATGAGGCATTTGGTCTCTGGGACTCAGCTGAAGAGGTGGCTCATCCACTTAGTTCTGAACAGGACCATGCTCTACTGACACCTGGGATAACCTTCAGGTGTTCCTGGTAAACTTCTTCACTTTTTGAAAAGGGGAAAGAATATCAAGGGAGTCTAGGAAGCTGGATCTGGAGATGATGGCAGCCATTCCAACAGTCTTCCCTTCTCTTTGGCCCAGCTTGGACCCCAATTGATGTGGAAGTAAAGACTCCCAGAGGGTCTTTCTCCAGACCTTATTGGGTGGTCTCTGGGTGACTGCAAAGCAACCCACAAATTTGTCTAAAGTCATTCAGGTAGTCCAGGAAACCAAGGAGTCCCAATTGCTTTTCTGGATCAACTGATGGAAGTGTATCTCACCTATTTCCCTACAGACCCAGAAGCAGAAGAGTATAGGAGGGCTATCAACATAGCTGTTGTGACTCAATCTGCATCTGACATTAAGAAAAAAGCTTCAGAAGTTGGAGGGATTTGAGGGAGAAAAATCTCTCACAGTTGGTAGAAACAGTCATCAGGGTTTACAGCAATCCTGAGGACCAGGAGGAGAGGAAGGCTAGGAAGACTGCAAAGTAATGTTGGCTGCATTAAATGAGGACCCCCAGCTGAACAACCTGACAAGCTGGGGGAAGGGGACAAGAAAGCAGGACCCCACAAGATTGGAGACCTATTGGGGACAGGTCTATGCAGAAATCAGCAGTGTTATTTGTAAGGAATTGGGGCACAGGGAGTGCCTCAATTGGCCAGAGGAAAAAAATCTCCAATAAAGTTCTCAACATTGAAGAAAATTGAGGAGGTCAGGGTTTGGTCTCTGTCCCAGAGCCTATGGTAACTCTCAAAGTAGAGGGAAAGTTTGTAGACATCCTAATAAACACAAGGCCTCAATTATCCTTTCTAATGGAGCCAGAGGATCACTAATCCCACCCAACAGACTTTCATCTGAAGGTCCATGGGTACCAAGATTTACCCATGATCCACTGTAATAAAGTTCAATCTAGGGAGAGGAACAGTGACTCATTCCTTCATAGTGACCCATGAGGGTCACTAAGAGCATTTGCACAAAAACTGATCTTCAAAGATGATATTACAAACAAAAATTCCCTCAAAAGAAGGCTCTAAACTCTGGATTTTTTGTTGCTCATTCCCTGGGGGAAGAATACCTCTTTAATCCCCAAGGGAAGGGAGCCCTGGGATGCCAAGTGAGCCCCCCTCTTAAAGGAGCTCCCAGTAATGTGGGCAGATAATAACTCAGCTGGATTATCATAGCACCTAGTCCCAATCTGTTGGAGTCCCGGAGACCTTTAAGTTGTAGCAGAACTAAGTGGCAGTTTGAATTGAAACAATTTGAATTGAAAAGTTATTATGAACAAACTGGTCATGCATACATTGGTTCCTGGAATAGGCTAAACACAAGGTATTCTATAAGATATATTTCCTCCTGTACCTGGGCCCGGTACTTTCCACTGCCCCTGTCCTCATCCCCCGCCCTGACTAAACCGCTTTATAAAAATGAAATCTTGCTAGCTAATAAACGAAGCCTTGACGCAACTCAGACTGACTCTGTCTTTATGCGCTTGGCTTCCACTTCTCTCTCCCCCCGTTTGACTCCTACAGGTGACACCTACTTGAGACCCAGTAAATAACCTGGCCTGCTGGACGGGTCACCAATCATAGCGCAACTGAAACCGGAGGTCTGCACCCAGATAGGTTGTTCATGCTGCTATAGTACATATATGAGCTGCCACACCCCTCCCACTCCAAACCTCATAGCTACAAGTCAGGAAAACTTGACTTGGACAGAAATCACAAGAAGGAATGTTTGCAGTCTCTATCTTCCTGTCAGCATCATTCAGAGTCTTCAAGCTGTCTTGTCTACAGGTGAGTGGATAAGGTGATGTCAGACATACTTTATTACTGAACCTCAAAATGAAGAAAAATTGCCACACATTCTCACAGTGACAAACCTTGAAGGTGTCATGTTAAATGAAAGAGCTAGTCACAAAACCACATAATTTTTGTGAATCTGCTTATTCATGTGGCATTCCTAGGACAGCCAAATTCATAGATACAGCATGTAGAATAGTGGTAAAGAATGGGCAATGAGCTACTTCTAGAGATGGATGGGGAAGATATACAGATGCATAAATTTGTTTAATGCCATAGAACTAGATACTTAAAAATTATAAAGATAAATATTTTTAAATTGATAATAACTAAAAGTCAATACATATAATATAGATACTCTTTTTGACCTTAAAGACCAGTAGCAACTTGATGTCATTACATGACCACTTTAGCAATACCTTAAAGTTTATTAACATATAAATTAAATTTATTTATTACTTCCTTTCTACTTCGAGGAAAGGAGCCAGTTGTGCTTTTAGAAGGTAAAGTAGGAGTCAAATGTGGTGGTAGTCCTGTCATCAGCACTCAGGAGACTAAGGCAAGAAGGTCATGAGTTCAGGATCAGCCTGGACTGCATGCTGAGGTGAAAGCCTGCTCATGCTTTATGTCATGATCTTGTCTCAAAAATAAAAGCAAACAGACAAAATAAGAACAGCAAGAAGGATTACAACATCTAATTGTGAGTGAAAGGTTAAATTCTTCATAGTCTCATGCAGGAAGCAGTGCACTCTTGGGAGCCAGCACAGCTGTGTTGGTGGCACTCACCTGCTTTCTTCCAAGCCAGCTTGTTCATGAGGTAGGATTTGCCTTTGTGGTAGAGGCCCACGATGGTCCGTACCACAGTCTACGTGATGTCAGACAGGATTCTCAGAGTTGTCCTTTCACATTCTAGATGAGGCACATGGGTCCTGGCATGCGGACCTCTGTGGCCATTGTGCAGGCTTGTCCCCTGTCTCTATAGGGACAAGATTAGCTGGATTAGCTGGAATCTCATTCTTTCTCTCAGAAGGTAGAGTATGAAACTCTGGGGTTGGTAGGGTGGGTGCAGGAGGAGAGGAGGGAGAGGGAACAGGGATTGACATGTAAAACAAGCTATTTAAAATTAAAATAAAAAAATCACAACAGTGTTGTGTGCATCAGAGACATAGGTGAAGGAAAACCTGTATAATTTTTGAATCCCATAAGTGTGATGGGTGATGGGTACAAATGCTGTAGCCCGTCCACTCGAGACTTTCACTACACTAACATTTTCTTCCTTCAGGACCCCATGAGGTTATTGTCATCCCATTTCAGCAGGAAGTAATTCTGAGAATACTACTCCCCTTTCCACTACTGTTGACATTACATCTGTTAGAGTAGGTTTTCAATTATTTAGGGTTGGGATTGGAAGGAGATATTCAGACTTGAGTATCTCTTTCAGATAAGTTTAGGGTTTAGATGGGATAGATATGATAAGGATAGGATATAGGTAGATATAATTTGTTTATCACTTATGCGTATATGCTTTATATATATTTGTGACATTTTACATATTGACACAATTTAGTTTTGTTTTAAGTCTAACTCTTTTCTTTAGACTAAAAGGGGAATTGTAGGGAGAGATCTTATGTACCTGTAGCGCTGCCCATACCCATGGAAGTGTTCACAGGTAGAGGGTACAGCGGATAAAATGAGCTAGGGGGAGGAGACTCTTTTGGGTTCCGGTTTTGGCCTGGAGAGCAGCATGTGGACCTTTGGTTCTCAGCTTTCTTGGCTTCTCACGTAAGTGATTTCTCTCTCAATAAAATATCACTGGACATCCCAATTTTGTGTATCTTAGTATTTCCACTTTAGACTGGGGTTCTGATTTTCAGAAGACAGAAACATTTGTCTGAGGGTCTGGGGTTGGGGACAAGGTAAGCAGCCTTAGTCCTCAGTCTTGTGAGCCCTTCACTACAATATGGGGACTGACCCTGAAGGGAAGGATTAGGAAGTAATTGCACCTGAAGAATGAGCCAACCTTCCAGCCGAAGAAATTCACTTGGTAGCCGATATCAGATGTGTGATGGCCACTGTCCTGTCCTTCATCTTTCACTCTGGGTTTCAGCTGTGACATGAGGTTCCCAGAAAACATCCACAACTGTCAATGAACCTACAAGGCTGACTGACTAGAATTCATATGAATGTGGAGATCTGATGGTTGTAAATCTGGAGCCAGATTTTCCTGGGTTATCTTTAGCTGCCCCCATGGCCCTTTATTGCCCATTGTTGTTCTTGACTTAACCTCCTTGTGACTTTTAATGAAAACATTTTTTGTAATGTTCCAAGAGGCCCCTTGGCTCACCACTCCAAAGGCTAGACTGTCATCAGATATCACCAGAAGGCTTATAGTCCCTATTTTCCCGTATCTGCCCACCCCACATCGCCACCAATGCATTTTAATAGTACCTTGATCTATGACTTTCTTTATTCTGTTGCTACAGAAATTTCAGGAGACTTGACTAGTTAGAACAAGCTATGTGTGGTAAGCTGAGCTTGTGGTCCCGGATCATCAATCAGTCACATTCAGCTCTAGAATAGACCTTGTGTTCTTCCATCAACACAGCATTTTCTCTCTTTGTTCTTTACTCTACATCTCTTTCTGTTTCCCCTCTTGTAAATCAATCACAGTCAGACCTTTCAGTAGTAACTCTGGTCCATGATGATCGTAGTCATTTAACTGTGTCCCTGTCACCAGAAAAGAGGTGAACACTGAGAAAGACAATCCCAATGCATATCCTGCTCTGTTTCAGTCACATGTCTCCTGGTCCCTAACTAAAATTGAGTTTGGTGGTGACCCTTAAAGACTGGCTATCCTGATAATACCACCCAGGGGTTCATCTGCTGCTGGGCCTCTGCTACTGCCCCCTTTTCTAGTCACAGTAGTTCTAAAGAAAATGAATTAATCCTGAAAATGCCATCTCATTCCTGCTGATGGCCCCACCTTTTTGATCAGGACTCCCCAGACCTAGCAAGAGCTAGTGCCCCTTCTTACTGCTCTTGCTGCTCAGCACAGATGCATGGGCTTTGACTTTTTTTAATTCCTGCAATCCTGTGAGGCTTTCTGGATTTCCCCAGGTGAGCAAATGTTGAAAATCCCTGTAACCTTTGAGTAGGGTGAAGTACTGAGAATCTGAAACCATCTGGTTATGGCAGTGAATAAAAAATTGTTTAAAAGTTCAGTGAGCTGTGCTAGGGGGAGGGTTTGTCAGGACTTCCCAACCAGAATCTTCAGTATTTGGTTCAGCGAGATCTTGAGCCCATATGTTATTTAAAATCATACCACAAGAGGGAGCCCAAGCTTGACACTATCTGTATGGTCAAGAACCAGTGCAGAGGCTGGATCACCCAGGAATCCAAAATATAATTAAACATAGCTGGGGGAAAAAGGCAGACAAAGAAAAAGCATCCAAACAATCCCCCCCAAAGCATTTCCTTGAGTTACAGAATAATTTTTAGTTTGTGGGCTGCTTGGAAAAGCAAAGATGAGGGGGAAGTGTATGTATAATCTTTATAGCCTAATTTCTGAAAATTACAGGCAAACCATGGAATTGTATATCCTTTCAGAGGTGAAGTAAGTGAGGGGACAGCGTGCTTTCCAAGCTCCTGACACAGAGCACCTGGTTTGTAGGCTCCATGCAGTTAGGTGGCAGGGCCTTTTTTCATACAGGAGTTCCAGTTCAATGCTGATGTATTTTCTGTGATCACATCTGTTAATGTGGTAACAGATATTGTCTCCTGAGTTCATAGAAATAAAGGCAGAGGAAGAATTTACCAGACATCAACTTATAACATTTAAGGAATCTTGATGAAAGCACTCTTGACTCCCAATTGTGTCTTGAACCACCTTACTATGTTGCCTGTCTGTATAATGAGTGAATAACTATGAAAACTTTATGGGCAGACTGATTTCTAATAGAGTCTACTGTTCTATGCTGACATCAGCCCTTTCTGACTACCTTGACAAGGTGGTATGTGGCATGTTGTAATGTAATTAATGTGTTTTCAGCAGACAGTGAACTACCACTCTAGAATTTTTAGGTTCCAGTGCTGGCAACCAAATGAATCTCCATTTTGCATAAAATATCCAGCCTCTGACATTTTAATTTTTTTATAACAACACCAAACTGACAGGGCAATCCTAGTCCTGCCTCAGTCCCTGAGGCTAGTCCCCATGGTGGTATGACAATGTTGATGTATTTGTCTCTGTGTTCCTTCTTCTTTCTTGATTGTTTCTCATAGAAGAGTAAACACAGTAAAGTCCCTTGTCAGTTCCAAGGTCCCTGATGACCCAACCGCCAGCTTAACTTTTCTGTGAACACTGTCCCCTCTAACCCAGTGAATCAGTTACCACACAGTGCCTCCTCCCTACCCTAAGCCTAACCCTAGCCCTAGCCCTAATCCTAAACCTAACCCTAACCATAACCCTACCCAGGGTCTTCAGTAATGTCTGTCCTTCCTCCATCATCTTCAACTCTCTGCTATTCATGGGGTCCTCAGACTGTGTTATTCTAGTGTCCCCAACGGCTCCTGTGAGCCAGTCTCTCAGAGAATGTTTTCTGTGATAGTGCCTCAGCCTATGTAGGCTTATTCTTCAGAATGAAGGGATGGTTATATTTCTCTCCTTCCCCCACACTCAAGCTGGTCCCACCCACCATCCTATCCCACTGACCACACTTTCTCACCCACTACCCTGTTCCTAACATCACCCTGTCCCATCCACCGACGTTGTCCACATGTCAGTGAGGATCTTGCTTTCATTTTGGTCAAGGGTCTTCAATTCACACAGTTCAGATGATTGTTTCTTAATTATCATAGTTTTATGCTGAGCCATTATAAGCATGCCTGGTATATATGTCAAATTTTCCCTTTCTCTCCATTAAAGGTCAGAGGTGAAAGCTGTCTTCTATGATGATTTTGATTCACTCTCTTCCTTCTTACTATTCAATTCTTTCCATGGATCCCATCCTTCTTTCTCTTCTACTTTTCCTGACAAATCGGGGGCAAAATGAAGCAGATAGTGCTGATGCCTTCCCCCACTCTAAGATCTCCATTATTTTGTTAAGTTTATTTTGTGAAGACAGCTAAATGTATGTCTTACAGTCCACAACAAAGACTACACAAATATTACTGCCAAAACTTGCTTACAAACCCTTGTCTTGTATGGTACTCTCAGCAGCTGTAATATATTAGGCTATTTACCATTAGGGACATCCTACACTCACAGGGTGGACTCTATCCATCAAAGCAGCATCCACTCCACATCAGAAAGAGGAAGAGGCTGTACTGGGACTTCCCTCAAGGCCACTCTGACTCTTAGGATGATTTGTTCAGGTGTCATGTCTCATCATATCAGGGCCCACAGAGATGGTTCTGCCTCATCTTGACTTAAGGTAGAGGGTTTAAACTATCCTTATTTCCAAGGTTAATGTCATAAGACCTAGAGGTTTAAGGCTTGGCTATTGTAGGATGTTTCATCTTGGTTGTAGATGTCTTATCTAAATAACAGGAGACTTTCTCTGAGTTGTAGTTACTCGTGATCTCAAGGCCATATAATGAGAAATTTAGTTCGAGGTGTGCTTACCAAATATTTGAAGAATTAAGGAAGAAGGTCTGTTTCTTCCTTGTATCTTGATAAAGAAGTCTTTTTCCATGTTTCCCTTTTTGTTTGGGGGTATTTAAGAATGTTGAAGAATAAATTTGGAAGGTCCAGTATTCATTGGATTGCTCCCAAACTCTGTCCTGTATCTGTCTGTCTCTCTTTCTTATCATCTCTATCTGCCATTTCTCATTTCACACTCTCCCTCTCAGATATGAACTGGGCAAGCCAGTGTATCAGATTGAAGTCCAACAAATCTGGCTTACAGCATCCTTCTCTCAGGGAGCATGTGACCAGCACTACAGAAGGAGGCACAGCATCCATACTGACAGGGAAGACCTCCCTGCGGTCTTCTCCTCTCTTTGCCTTCATTTCTTTCAACTAACTTTTGCTTAGGAGGCAAGAGTTAAAGCATATGTTCAGAAAAGAAAATAAGATACTTCTGTCCTGCTCTTGTCAAAGAAAATGTGACAACAGACATGGACACAAGGAACTCTGCCAAGCAGGAAATGAATGGGGGTATTCACCCATCATTCAGTATAAAACTCCTGATTCTCATTATTTTGTAAAAGATTAAGAGTAAACTCCAGCTAAACTCAGCCCCACAAGCCCCTCCTTTTAACACTCTCACTTGACTATGTTTGTCCAAAAATGCTTCCTTTTGTCATTGACTTCCTGAAGGCTGTTTACTATTCTCCCAGTGTGGGATCAGATCGCATAAATCACACACCAAGCATGGACCTGTGTGACAGTTTAAAACAACCCATAGATGGCAGATCCATAGTATCTTCTTAACTGTCTGAGACCCAGTGAGCAGCTGTCAGAACTGAATTGGGTCACAGCAGATATTGTGGTACCAAATAGCAGAGAAGTATGAGTTTGGGGCCAACTTGAACAGCTGGACAGAAAGACACAGAGATTATGGGGACAGAGAAAGGTCAAAGAGCCCTTCAGAGGGATGCCTCATACTAGTTGAAAAACTGGAATTCTAGACCAGTTACCCTGTGCTGTAAGGCTGATGGAGTTGTGTATACTGATATTCCATGTGGCCCAGGCTAAGTCCTGAGTGTCCATGACCTTGTGCAGGGCCTCACTCCTTTCCTCAGACACAGTCTAAGTTTGCAGTGAAGATTTCCCATCTTCTATAGCCCTGTGTGCTGAATGTTCACTTTCTTGAGTGTAATCCTGTGAAGTTATTGTAGGGGCAATAACTTCAAAAGCCTAACACACAGCTGGGCGGTGGTGGTGCACGCCTTTAATCCCAGCACTCGGGAGGCAGAGGCAGGCGGATCTCTGTGAGTTCGAGGCCGGGCTGGACAGATAGCCTCCAAAACAATACAGAGAAACCCTGTCTTGTAAAATCCAAACAAAGCCCAACACAATCTATATGTGATTATTGTGTTATGTGACAGGTGCACTCCATCTTTCTAGGTGTTAGTATGTTGTTCTATATGCATTTCGTCTGCAGTTTGGAGAACAATAAGTATAGCTTGAAAGTGTTGGATTTTTTAGTTTTTAAGTTTTTATTTTGTTTCCTCATGTGACTGTCGATCACCTGTGTGCAGGTCCATGCAGAAGTCAGAAGGGGGAGTGGGATTCCCTGGAGCTGGAGTTACAAACAGTTGTGAGCTGCTCTAATGGTTGCTGAGATACAGACTGTGGTCCTTGTAAGAACAGAAAGCCGTGCTCTTAGCCACCTAGCCATTCCTCAGACCCTTGATGTGCTTTTAGTAGTTTATCAGACCGTGATGTTCACAAAACTGCTCCATCTGGGATTTCAGAGAACGGTAAACTGAGTTTTGTTCAGTTGGGTTCTGTATAGGTTCACATTGGGTTTCTGTATGACTATGTCTTACCAACACCATCAGAAACTTCTTTTACCTTGTATGCCTGTCCTTTCCCCCTCTCTGAATTTGAAGTCTACAAGTCTCTAAACAATGGATAAGGAAAACCTCATGCTTCCTCTAATTCTTCTGTTAGAAAGGATTTGCTGATGTATTCAGGACAAACTGGACTCCTTTTTGTTTCAGGCAGAAGTGAAAGCAGACAGGCTAGGTTTCTTAGAATCCAGCTGGTTTTCATTCCTGAATGGGTTGAGATTTTGACTGTGCAGTTTGTTGTACATCAGGCTGCTGGAAGTTTTTCCCCAAGACCTGAGATTATGAATATCATGTGCAGAAAGTTTTTGTGCTGAACTGCAGATTACAAATGAACTCTGTAGCAAGCTCCACTGCCCAGCAACAGGGATCACAGAGTTCACACAGAACAGAGGCAGAATTTTCAAATTGGGAAACCAATTGACACAATGTATGTTGGTGTTTATTGAGCCCTCACACTGTGTTCACAGCACTGTGAGAAGCGTGAAGACTCATTAGACCCAGTCACTGTCCTAACATGTTTACTGCAGTGGGTAAATTGGACTCCTCAGAGAGTGGCAGAGTAGAGGGAATCAAGAACCCCAGACACTGGATGACTGAACAACCCAAGATTGCCAAGGAGAGCATTAGAAAACTTAAAAATGAGGAATTTGATTTAATGGCTATAACTGAAATAGCTTCTTATCAGTAAAGCATGGTCTTGCAGTTTTCTTACTCATAATTATTTCCTGATATGTTTTCTATTATTTTAATAAATTCTGGTATCAGTTACACACATTTTAAAAAAGATAATTCTTACTGTGACTAGCTTCAAACTGATAGATATCTTCCTTAGCACCTCAAGTCTTGTGACTTGAAGTGTGTGCCACCACACCAGCTCATACACATGTATTAGAGATCTCAGATTATCTTCTCAGAGCTCTGCTTTGACCCCTATGACCAACATAATTCTCTGAGTCAATATTAGGATCATTCTGTGAAGTTCAGAAGAAACTCATATTAACATAGTGTGCAAATACACATTGATTTATAAATATTATTTTAGCTAATTCCTCTCATTTTGAAGCTTGAATTATTTTCCACTTATTTTAAATCTCACATTATTATTTGGCACATTTCTTCATTTCCATTCTGAAAGGTTTCTAAAAAGTTGCCTTTGCTGGGTGTTTTGTTGCAGCAATCATGGAAATAACAAATGTGGTTGATTTAGTGTTGTATGCTTTCATTGAGAAATTAGTTGATTTATCTGAATTGTGCCAATGCTATTCACATGGGGTTGTCAGAATTCTTCTTTTATGATGTTCTTTGTTGACCCAAAACTGTCTTTTTATTTTCATTGACTATATTTATTATACATGTTGCTGTGTCATATGAGCACATGTTGTATGTTTTCACACCTCTGTACCTTTTCCTTCTCTTCATGCTTTCCCCTTCCACTAGTCCTCCTTGTCTCCCTAAACGGCTATGTTTTGACTTTCATATCATATATACATATGTAATTATATATATATCTGTATGCAGTCTAAGAGTTATATATTAAAGAAAGCATACGTTTGTTTTTCTGAGACAGATTTAACTTGCTTAATGTGATTTTCTCTGCTCGCATTCACTTCCAGCAAACAGCATAAGTGTTCTCAAGTGCTTCCCACCTTATTTTTGAGACAGGGTGTCTCAGAGAACCCAGAGCCGATCTGTTGGCTAGGCTGGCTAGTACACCCCAGGGATCCTCCTACCCCTGCCCCAACCTCAGGGCTAGACTTAGAGGTGTCTGGTTTGTTATGTTGGTGCTGGGATCTGACTGTAGGTCCTTCTGTTTGCACAGCAAGCACATTACCCACCGAGTCATGCCCTTCCCCCTAAAGTTCTCCATCTCTGTAAAAGATCTTAACCATTTACGGTTGCATGAATTTTGTTACCTGCCCATTAGCCAGTTGTAAACAGTGGCTTGGCCCAAAAGGCAGAACTTTCATTAGAGGGTACATGACTCAAATATCCTAATAAGAGATCAGGGCAGGGCGAAAGATGCTCTCTTGGTATTATGAATGAAGATACCTACATGGGAATCTAATACACACACATGTATATATATATGTATATATATATGTATGTATTCCACTTGAAGATGAAAGAAGCTGTTGTCACGACAAAGAAAGGAATCCACAAATCCATGGGCGAGGAAGGAAATTTTCACTTCACAAAGATTGAAACTGTAACGGGGCATTTCCAAACATTAAGAGGTGACTCTGGATTGCATAGTAACATGATAATTAAGCATAATGTGAAGCTTTAAAGATAGATATTGAATGATGATCAGTAATCTGTAGATATCAAAAGTGCTTTAATAAATTATCTGTAACAATAAACATACACTACTCTTTTTCCTATTAGTAGCTGTACTTGAAATCCTGTTAATTTTCACCAAGCACAATAAAAATTATTGCCCATATATTGACCAGCTGTTAGTACTATGGAGTATAGATAAACTACACCTCAACTGCCGAAAATGTAAAGTAAGTTAGTGAAGGAAGCCAAATGCGGTCATGGAACAATTAAGTGACACACAATCTGACCAAAGTACTACACTGACAGGACAAAATGAATCTGCTGCCGCTGCAAGTCTAGAAATACACCATCGCCATTTCTGCTGCAGCCGTTTTGGTCCAAAATGGTGCTGGCATAACTTGGTACTGGCATGCAGAAGACTTCAGATATATTCATGTTTATCACCTTGTACAAAACTTAAGTCCAAATGGATCAAAGACCTCAACATAAATCCAGCCACACTGAAACTTTTAGAAGAGAAAGTGGGAGATATTCTTCAATGAGTTGGTACAGAAGACCACTTCCTGAACATAACACCAGTGGCACAGGCACTGAGATGGAAATTAACAAATGGGGCCTCCTGAAACTAAAAAGCTTCTGTAAGGCAAAGGACACAGTCAACAAGACAAAAAGGCAGTCCACAGAATGGGAAAAGATATTCACTAACCCCACATCAGACAGAGGGCTAATCTCCAAAATTTACAAAGAACTCAAGAAGCAAGTCTCCAAAACACCAAAGGATCCAATTAAATTGTGGGGTACAGACCTAAATAGAGAATTATCGATAGAGGAGGCTAAAATGGCCAAGAGACACTTAAGAAAGTGCTAAACATCCTTAGCCATCAGGGAAATGCAAATCAAACAACTTTGAGATACTATCTTACTCCTGTCAGAATGGCTAAAATCAAAAACACTGAAGACAATTTATGCTGGAGAGGATGTAGAGAGAGGGGAACACTCCTCCACTGCTGGTGGGAGTGCCAACTTGTACAGCAACTTTGGAAATCAGTATGGCAATTCCTCAGAAAAATGGGAATCAATCTACCACAAGACCCAGCAATAAATTCATACAACAAGGGCATCTGCTCCACTATGTTCATAGCAGCATTATTTGTAATAGCCAGAACCTGGAAGCAACCTAGATGCCCCTCTACTGAAGAGTGGATAGAGAAAATGTGGTACATTTACATAATGGAGTATTACTCAGCAGAAAAAAAAAACAATGGAATCTTGAAATTCTCAGGTAAATAGATAGCACTGGAAGAAACCATCCTGAGTGAGGTAACCCAGTCACAAAAAGACAAACATGGTATGTACTCACTCATATATGGATTTTAGACATGGATCAGGATAGCGCCAGTCTGCACTTCCACTGACAGAGAGTCTGGGAAACAGGAAAGAACCTAAAAGATATGCATGGTACCCAAGAGAAGAGAAATGAGGCAAGATCCTCTGAACAGATGGGGAACATGGCGAGGGGTGGGGAGGAGTGGGAGCTGGGAAGAAGAGAGGGGAGAAGAGGAAGAGAGAGTAGGTCATGGGGGAACAGGAAGGTTGAGTAGGGGGTAGAATAGGGAGAAGAGGGAATCGTAGGTTAGAAGACAGATCAGGAACCAGTGTGACCTCTAGTGATCTAAAGGGATGACACCAATTGGCAAGCTAAGCAATAGTGTAGAGACCACCTCGAATGCCCATTCCTGATAATGAACTTTATGTCTATAACCATCCTGGAGCCTTCATCCAGTGACTGATGGAAGCAGAGGCAAACACTCACAGTTAAACACTGAACTGAACCCAAGGAACCCAGTGACAGAGAGAGAGGAGCGATGAACAAATTGGCAAATAATTGGCTGGCAAAACCAGCAGAGACAGCTGATCTGAATAGGGGAGAGCTCTTGGACCCCAGACCGTCAGCGGCGAGGAGCAGTGGATCAGTGTTTATCCCTGGAATACAAACAGACATCGTGTGCCCATAGCACAAAGAGGGATGCTCTCTCAGCCTGGACTCTTAGGGGAGTGCCTGGACCCTACCCTGAGTGAAATGACAGACTCTAGATATCCTCTGTGTGGAAGGAATTGTCAGTAGGGTGGGAGGCTGGGGGGTATAGGGGGATGCAGGAGGAGGGGAGGGAGAGGGAACTGGGATTGACATGTAAAACAAGCTATTTAAAATTAAAATAAAAAATTAACAAAATAAAAAAGAAATCCATCTCAAAGGGGCAGAAAACATATTCAACAAAATCATAGAAGAATACTTTACCAACTTAAAGAAAGACATTACAATGAAACTATAAGATGCCTACAAAACACCACTACCGTAGAGTGGACCACAAAAGGAAATACCCTCACCACATAATAGTAAAAACCCTGAAAATACAGAATAAAGAAAGACTATTTAGAGCAGCAAAGGAAAAAGGCCAAGTAACATACAATGGCAAACTTATCAGAATCACACTTGACTTCTCCATGGAAACTCTGAAAGCCAGAAGGTCCTGGATAGATATTCTACCAACACTAAGAGATCATGGATGCCAACCCAGACTGCTATATCCATCAAAACTTTCAATCACCATAGATGGGGAAAAGAAGATATTCCATGACAAAACCAGATTTAAAAATAGGTATCCTGTAACCCACCCCTACAGAAAGTTCTGGAAAGAAAACCCCAGCCCAAGAGAGTTAACTACAACCAGAAAAACATAGGCAATAGATAATCCCACTTTACCGACAGCCAAAAGAAAAGAGGTGGAAATCCACTATAATTCTACCACTATCAATTATTCCAAAACAAGCAAGAATGAGCAATCAATGGTCATTAATATCCCTCAATATTAATGGTCTTAACTCGACTACAAAGAGACACAGGCTAACAGAATGGATCTGAAGATAGTATCCATCCTTCTGCTGCATACAAGAAGCACACCTCAGCCTCAAAGACAGACATTACCTCAGAGTTAAGGGTTGGGGAAAGATTTTCCAATCAAATGGACCCAAGAAACAATCGGCGGTAACAATCCTAATATCTAACAAATTAGATCTTAAACTAAAATCAATCAAAAGAGATGAAGGAAGGCACTTAATACTCATCACAGGAGAAATAAATCAAGATGGAGTTTCAATTTTGAACACCTATGCCCCAAATACAAAGGCCCCCATGGATTATAGGCTGATTTTCCTTTGCTGCATGTCTCATATCCACTTATGAGTGAGTAATACTATGCTTTTCTTTCTGTGCCTTGGTTATGTCACTCAGGATGGTTTCATCTAGATCCATCCATTTTCCTGGGAATTTCAAGATTCCGTTGTTTTACAGTGAGTAGTACTCCATTGTGTAAATGTACCACATTATCTCTATCCACTCTTCAGTTGAGGGGCATCTAGGTCACTTCCCAGTTCTGGCGATTGCAAATAATGCTGCTATGAACATTGTGGAACAGATGTCCTTGTGGTATGAATGTGTATCATTTGGGGATATGCCTAAGTGTAGAACTGCTGGGTTTTGTGGTAGACTGATTCCCATTTTCTTGAGGAACTGCCATACTGGCTGCACAAGTTTGCATTTCCACCAGCAATGGAGGAGTGTTCCTCTTTCTACCAATTGCTCCAGCATAAACTGTTATTGGTGTTTTTGACTTTGGCCATTCTGACAGGTGTAAGATGGCATCTCAGAGTTGTTTTGATTTTGCATTTCCCTGGGGGCTAAGGATGTTGAGCACTTTCTTAAGTGTCTTTCAGTCATTTGAGGTTCCTCTATTGAGAATTCTGTACTTAGTTCTGTACGCCACTTTAACTGGATTATTTGGTGTTTTGGTGACTTGAGTTCTTTGTATATTTTGGAGATCAGCCCTTTGTCAAATGTGGGGTAAAGACCTTTTCCCATTCTGTGAGCTGCTGCTTTGTAATGTTGACTGTGTCCTTTGCCTTATAGAAGCTTCTCAGTTTCAGGAAGTTCCATTTATTAATTGTCAATCTTAGTGTCTGCGATACTGCTGTCATGTTCAGGAAGGGGTCTCCTGTGCCAATTTGTTCAAGGGTACTTCCTAATTTCTCTTCTAAGAGGTTCAGTGTGGCTGGATTTATGTTGAGGTCTTTGCATGGATCGATCTGCAGTCTTCTACATGCCAGCATCCAGTTATGCCAGCACCATTTGTTGAAGATGCTTTCTTTTTCCCATTGTATATTTTTAGCTTCTTTGTCGAAGATCAGATGTTCATATATGTATGGGTTAATATCAGGGTGTTCAATTCGATTCCATTGGTCTACCTGTCTATATTTGTGCCAATACCAAGCTGTTTTCAGGACTATAGCTTGAAGTCAGGGATGGTGATGCCTCCGGATGTTGCTTGTTGAACTGGGTTGTTTTGACTAGCCTTGGTCTTTTGTTTTTCCATATAAAGTTGAGAATTGTTCTTTCAAGGTCTGTGAAGAATTGTGCTGGGATTTTGATGGGGATTGCATTGAATCTGTAGATTGCTTTTGGCAGGATTGCCATTTTTACTATGTTGATCCTACCTATCCAAGAGCATGAGAGATCTTTCCATTTTCTGGTGTCTTCTTTAATTTCTTTCTTTAAAGACTCAAAGTTCTTGTGATACAGGTCTTTCACTTGTTTGGTTAGTGTTACCCCAAGGTATTTTATGTTGTTTGTGGCAATTGTAAAGTGTGATGTTTCTCTGATTTCTTTCTCAGTCCTTTTATTGTCTGCATATAGGAGAGCTGCTGATTTTCTTGTGTTGATCTTGTATCTTGCCACATTGCTGAAGGTAAGGTGTTTACCAGATGTAAGAGTTCTCTGGTAGAGTTTTTTGGGTCACTTATGTAAACTATCACATCATCTGCAAATAGTAAAAGTTTGACCTCTTCCTTTCCAATTTGTATCCCTTTGCTCTCCTTTTGTTGTCACATTGATCTAGCTAGAACTTCAAGTACAATATTGAAGAGTATAGAGAGAGTGGATAGCCTTGTCTTGTTCCTAATGTTAGAGGAATCACGTTGAGTTTCTGTCCATTTAGTTTGATGTTGGCGGTTGGTTTTCTGTATATAGCTTTTATTATGTTTATGTATGTTCCTGTTATCCCAGATCTCTCCAAGACCTTTATCATGAAGGGGTGTTAGATTTTGTCAAAGGTTTTTTTCAGCATCTAATGAGATGATTTTGTGATTTTTGTTTCTCAGCTTGCTTATAAGGTGGATTACATTGATGGATTTTCATATGTTGAACCATCCCTGCATCCCTGGGAAGAAGCTTAATTGATTATGTTGAATGAGTTTTCTGATGTGTTCTTGGATGTGATTTCCTAGAATTTTATTGAGTATTTTTCATCAATATTCATGAGGGATATTGGTCTGATGTTCTCTTTATTAGTTGTGTCTTTGTGTGGCTTGTGTATCAAGGTTATTGAAGCCATGTAGAAAGAATTTGGCAAAGACTTTTCTGCTTCTATTGCATAGAATATTTGGAGAAGAATGAGTATAAGCTATTCTTTGAATTTCTGGTAGAATTCTGCACTGAGGTCATCTGCCCATGGGATTTTTTTTGGTTTGGGAGACTTAAGGATGACTGCCTCTATTTCCTTATGGATTATAGGTCTATTTAAATTGCTGATCTGTTCTTGATTTGATTTTCGCAAGTGATATCTATCCAGAAAATTGTCCATTTCCCTTAGACTTTCAAATTTTGTGGAGTACAGGCTTTCAAATATGACCTAATGATTCTCTGGATTTCCTCGGTGTCCATTGTTATGTTCCCCTTTTAATTTCTGATTTTGTTAATTTGCATGTTCACACTCTGCTGTTTCCTAATTTTGTATAAAGGTTTGTCTTCCTTGTTGATTTTCTCAAAGAACCAAGTCTTCATTATATTGATTCTTTGTATTGTTTTCCTAGTTTCTACTTTATTGATTTCAGCCCTCAATTTGATTATTTCCTGGAGTGTGCTCCTCCTTGATGAGTTTGCTTCTTTGTGTTCTAGAGCTTCAGCTGTGCTGTTAATTCTCATGTAGGTACTTAGTGCTATGAATATCCCTTGTAGCACTGTTTTCAATGTGTTCCATAAGTTTGGGTACATTGTGTCTTCATTTTCATTGAATTCTAGGAATTCTTTAATTTCTTTTTTTATTTAATCTTTGACCCAGGAATGGTGCAATTGCGCATTATTCAATTTTCATGAGTTTGTAGGGTTTCTGCAATTTGTGTTGTTGTTGAATTCTAATTTTAACGCATGGTAGTCTGATAAGGTACATGGAGTTATTCCAATTATTTGTACCTGTTGAGGTTTGATATTTTGCCAAGTATGTGGTTGATTTTTGAGACGGTTCCATGTGGCTCTGAGAAGAAGGTATATTCTGTTTTATTTGGATAGAATGTTGTATAGATGTATATTACTCCCAATTGCGTCATAACTTCTATTAGTTCCTTTGCTTCTTTGTTGAGTTTCTGTCTGGTAATCCTGTCTAATGGTGAGAGTGGGGTGTTGAAATCTCCCACAAATAAGTGTGTGGGGCTTTATATGTGATTTGACTTTCAGTAATATTTCTTTCATGAACATGGATACCTTTGTATTTGGAGCATAGATATTCTGAATTGAAACTGTTTCTTGGTGGATTTCTCCTTTGATGAGTATGACGTGCCCTCCTTCATCTCTTTTGATTGATTTTAGTTTAAAATCTAATTTGTTAGATATTAGGATTACTACCCCCCACTTTTCCCATTTTTTAACTCTGATGTAATGTCTGTCTTCGAGGCTAAGGTGTGTTTCTTGTATGTAGCAGGTGTGGTTCAGTCTTCAAATCCATTCTGTTAGCCTGTGTCTTTTTATGGACGGGTTAAGACCATTAATATTGAGGGATATTAATGACCATTGATTGCTCATTCTTGTTTGGTTTGGAATGGTTGATGGTGGTGGAATTATATGTGAATTTCCACCTCTTTTTTCTTTTGGCTTTTGATAATTTGGGATCATCTATTGCCTATGTTTTTCTGGTTGTAGTTAAATCCCTTGTGTAGAGTGTAGCCTTCCTTGCCACCTGCCTGGGCCCTGCCACAGTCGCAGTCCCCAAATGACACACAAGACACTATTAATTATGAAGCTGTTGGCCATTTGATTGGTTTCTTGCTGGCTATCTATGACTTAAGGTTTTAACCCATAATTGTTAATCTAAGTATTTCTCTTACCGGAGAAAGGATCCAGACCTCTTCCTCCTCTGGTGACTACATGATGTGTCTGCCTATGTCTCTCTTTCCCAGAAGAATCCTCCTCAACTCCTTGTCCCACTCATCTTGCTTCCCTATTGGCCAACAGTGCTTTATTGACATATACACAGGACTTCCCCATCAACCTGGGGTTGGAGTTTTCCTTCCAGAACTTTCTGTAGGGGTGGGTTAGTGGATGGCAATTGCTTAAATCTCTTGTTTTTCATGGAATATCTTGTTATCTCCATCTTTAGTGATTGACAGCTTTGTTGGATATAGCAGTCTGGGCTGGTATCTGTGTCTCTTAGTGTTGTTAGAATATGTATCCAGGACCTTCTGGCTTTCAGAGTTTCCATGGAGAAGTCAGGTGTGATTCTGATATACTTGCCTTTGTATGTTACTTGTCCTTTTTCCTTTGCTGCTCTCAATAGTCTTTCTTTATTCTGTATGTTCAGGGTTTTTACTATTATGTGGCGAGGGGACTTCTTTTTGTGGTCCCCTATATTTGGTGTTGTATTCGCTTCTTTTACTTTCATTGGCATGTCTTTCTTTAGGCTGGGAAGGTTTTCTTCTATGATTTTGCTGAGTATGTTTTCTGCCCCTTTGAGGTGGTTTTCTTCACCTTTTCTATACCTATTATTCTTAGGTTTGGTCTTTTCACAGTGTCTCATATTTCCTGTATATTTTGTGTTAGGGATTTGTTGGATTTAAGATTTTCCTTGGTGCCGGGCATTGGTGGTACACACCTTTATTCCCAGCACTCTGGAGGCAGAGGTAGGCGGATCTCTGTGAGCTCGAGGCTAGCCTGGTCTACAGAGCTAGTTCCAGGACAGCTTCCAAAACAATACAGAGAAACCCTGTCTCAAAAACCAAAAAAAAAGATTTTCTTTGGTCAATGAATCTATTTCCCCTAGTGTATCTTCAACACCTGAGATTCTGTCTTCTATCCCTTGAATTCTGTTGGTTATGCTTGCATCTGTAGTACCTGACCATTTTGCCCAGCTTTTCTATTTCCAGTATTCCTTCAGACTGTGTTTTTTTATTGTCTCTATTTTAGCTTTCAACCCTAGTACTTCACCCACTGAACTACACCCCCTCAAAAAATTCTCAGTCCCTTTAAAAGATGTTCACCATCTACTTTGCACTTTAAGAAGTTGGAATATAGTTTATCTATACTTCACCAACCAAAATCTGGTCAAAATATGGAAAACAATCCTTATTATGCTTGGGGAAAGTCAACAGGAATTCAAATATAACTGCCAATAATAGGAAAAAGAGCACTGTAAGTTCATAATAAAGATAAGTCATTAAAATTCCTTAATTACACATCATCATTTAAAACCCACTTTAAAGTTATATATTACTTCATACGAAGTGTACATAATACATACTTATGTGTACTTTATACATAAGTACATAAACTATTTATTTTCATTAGTTGTCATCATGTTACTCTATAGTTAGTGTCAACTCTTAGAGTGTGGAAATGTCCTGTTACCGTTCCCATCCACATGAAGTGGAACATTTCCTTTTTCAACAATGGAGCTGTGATCTAACTCCTTGTCATGGTAATGACATTTTCCATCTTCCTGTGGATATTATATATGGGTGCTCAACATTTCCATGCAGGTGTCCTGATTTATAATGAAGTTTACTGATAGGATTGCTAATCACCAGCGTCCACGAATCATGTCATTGTGGAAAGGTGGAGCACTTTTGATATAATGTAGAAGTTTATATTTTCTCCAAAAGAAATGAGACTGGCTGTGCCTGTCCTTCAGAACCATCACATCCCTGGACAACTTGGTTCCTAATTGTGTGCCACCATTTAAGAATATGCTCAGTATGGGGCTGGAGCAATATCTCAGAGGTTAAAAAGCACTGACTGCTCTTCCAGAGAGCCTTGATTCAAATCCTAGCACCCATATGGCAGCTCATAACTGTACATAACTCCAAGATCTGACACCCTCATGTGAACATACATGCAGGCAAAACACTGAAGCAATAAAGCAATAAAAATAAATAAATAAATAATAATAAACTTCATTATAAATCAAGACACCTACATGGAAATGTTGAGCACCCATATATAATATCCAGTTGTTTGATCTCCTGCTGGAATCCCTGCTTTAGTAGTCTGACTTGTTCTCAAAGCGTGACAAGTGGAATGAATGAGCGATTGCACTGAGTAGATTCCTGTTTCCTATGGCTTTTCTGTAATGATTGATTCTTATTATTTGATTTTAAAACATTTTCTCTCCCCTGAGGAAAGATATGCTACACAAACTTAATAGGGGAAGTCCTTTTGTGTATATGTTTGTCTCATTTGTTGATAAATAAAACCCTGTTGCCAATAGGGAAGCAAGATAGGTGGGACTAGGAGTCAAGGAGTATTCTGGAAATGTAGTAAAGAGCAGAGAGCTGACATGTGATCCCGGGAAGAGAGGATGCATGGGGCTGGTGTCCTTGGTAAGATAAGACTTTGTAAAACTATATACATTAGTAGTTATGGGTTAATAATTAACTCAGAACTAGCCATAAAGAAAGCATAGATAAAGGCCAACAACTTCATAATTAATATAGCATCCTGCATATTCATTTGGGACTGCCATGACTCTGGGACCAGCTGGTGGGAAGAATGCACATTTCACACACTGATCTTCAATGATGATATTAGTCAACATAAAATTCCATGAAAAGAAAGCTCAAAGCATTGGAATTTTTGTTGCTCTTCCCCTGGGGGAAGGATACTTCCTTAATCCCCCAAAAGAAGTCCTGAAATGCCAAGTGACCGCTCCTCCATTGAAGGAGCTCCAATTAAAGTTCCCATTACCGTGGGCAGGTAGTAAACCTCCTGCATTAGCACAGTACCTAGTCCCAATCACAGTGCAGCTGAAGCCAGAGGCCAGTATTCAACATAGGTTTTTCAATCTGCTATGATCTGCCACCCCCACACAAATCCTTATAACTACAAGCCAGGAGAACTTGACTAGGTCAGGAATCACCAGAAGGAATGTTTGCAGCCTCTCTATGAGGGACCCTACACTGGTATATTGACGACCACCTTAGCAGTGAAAGTAGACAAAATCAAATCCTGTGTACATCTGTGTACATTACTGCCACTTAAAAGCCAGTTCCAGATAGATGATACAGCGAGGACAAAAAATGGAATATATGTACCCACCTACAGGACACACTCTAGCTAAGAATCATTTCTACCTGATTTTCCTATTCTCCCTAATTGAATTGTTAAATGCCAACTACCTACATATGTGAGTCCTGATGTCATGGTTCCTATCCAACATTATGGATTGGACTATGATTGCAAATATCACCACATATGTGTTCCAAATGTTCCATATGGATCTCTGTGCCCTGGTAGGTTGGGAGACAACCCCAGGATCAAGGATCACACAGATATGGTTGTGGGTATCAACACTTTGGCTGTGGGCAACCCATTCTGTAGACCAACCTGCCAACAGATTCATCTATGCTGGTCCATTGGGAAAACCAAATTGTGGGGGACTAGAGGATTCTTATTGTTCCTCCTGGGGATGTGAGACATATCAGACATTAGTAAAGAAGTATGGAAGGAATTAAGACCTTATGAGTAGAGAAACACCAATCTGTCCAACCAGTGAGAAAGCTAAACTTGGTACAAATAACTATTTATGTTGGTTTGTCCACTGCCTGGGCAGCAGGAAAGACTTGGGGACACAGAACGTGCAACCATGTCCTCCCAGATCCTGGAATACTTTCAGCATTCAAAAATTTTCATCACAGGAGGAATAGATCACAGACCCTTTTGGCCCTAACTGAATACTGAAGTCTGTTCAGGGTGGTGGAGAGGTTTTAGGCCCTACCACCATACCTACTCAGGCTCTACAAGGAAGAAGGAAAGTGACCTGGGCTCCAGTCCCTAGCCAGTTCAACAAAGAGAGTTATGGAGCCCTTCTCTAAGTATAGCATGTATACAACATTTTAAACACATCCTCTCCAGATCTCACAGAGAACCATTAGTTGTGTCTTGACCCCAGACACACACACCACCATTATATTGGGATAAATGGGTGTCAAGGAAAACATCAGAAATTTGTTTGTCACTGTACCTAGCCATTATCAGCTCTGCTTCTGGAGAAAAGAAGTCAAAATTACCCTCAGCAGCATAGAAGGTCAAGTGACTTGCTTCCACTCTTTGACTTATCACATGGGGCACTCCAGGTACTAGAAATATTGTAATGAAACCCTTACACTGAAGCCCCTGGTAATGGGGAACCTGCACACTGTTCGTGGTACCACCCCAGGGTTCTTGGTTTGCTGGGTCCTCCAGGCTTACTCCCTGTATAAATCCCTTTGTTGTATAAGAATCCTCCCAGTTTTGCATCTTGATCAACTCCTCTGCAAGATTAATATTATTATGGTGGAGGGGTGGGAGCATCTTAAATTTTACCTCTCTTGCCATAGGCCCTTTGCTAATAGGCTTAGGTGATCAGGAGCAGCTGGTGTCTATACCTAAGCCCTTCTTAATGGAGAACTAAATTTCTGGGCTCTGGGGAGTCAAATTGACCAAGATTTGGCCACACTAGTAAAATCCATGAGCCATCTTAGTTCCTCCCTTGATTCCTTTTGGAGTCGGTTCTGTAGAACAAGAGAAGATTAGCCCTTCTTGTCCTGCAATAAGAGCCCTGTGGGAACTATGTTGCTTCTATGACAACCACACAGGAGTGATCAGAGAGAGAGTCTGAGCTTAGTCAGACAAAGATTAAGGGAAAGGAAACAGACCCAATCACTTACATTGGGCTGGTTCAAAACACTCTCAACTGGTCACTACGGATCACTACACTGAAAATCAGAATAGTGAAGTGGTTAGTTATATATCCGTTAATCATGCTAAGTGAACACTGCCTGCAAAACTCTCTCCTACTTCATTCAAATGGGGATAAATGTAGTTAAGCTCCTATTGTTGGGTCCCTGACACCAATGATTTGATTACCCACTAGAAGAAGAGGGAATATTACATCTTAGTTACCAGCATGGACTCCATTTTGTCCCAGGCGATTCTGACCAAAGCTGTTAACCCCCATTAGGTTACATAGAATAAATTGTTTTACCCAACAGAACTTTATGTATTTGGTTATGTGACAATGACTAGTTCTGTGTGGACTTTATACTTACATCTAAATTTTAACAGATATATTTGTTTAATCACTATCTGGTGAATGCAGATTCCTAAAGTAATTTAAAAGTTTTTTCCTTTATCCCCTTTTCTCTTTTCCCAATAAGAAAGATAATGTGATAAACAAATCTATTGTAAATGCTGGTACCATCTACAGCTTAGCACTACACTGGTGATGGGTTTATTTATGTTTCTTCAAAGCTGAAGTTGGTCATTGCTTTCTCATGATACTCTTTCTGAAACAGTGAGCATGAGGGCTGGGAAGGGACTCACATGGTCTTTTGACCTTGATGCCTCCTGAAAGTCTCTTAACCTTTGAATAGCTGAACACATAGGAACAGAATTCTGCCACTTGCTCCATGAAGTCACAGTCCAGGTCTTGAATCCACAGCAATTCCAGCTGGCCAAACTTCTTCCTATGCACTGGCTGCTCAAAGACAAAGCATTTCTTCTTTGGGAATTACTTATGGGATACAGACCTGAGGAAGATAGAATTCTTTTTCTTTCTTTTTTTAAAGCTTGAGCTATTAGAGGTAAATTATCACTGAGCCATGTTTACTTCATGTGGCATCTCTAGTCCATTATGAAATCCATTTACCTTTAGAAGTATAAATCTCTGCTCTGGACTCCACTGCCAAGGAGCAAGGATGATGTCAGTAAAAGCCTCCCATCAGAGGAAAGATGCAGTCATAGTCAGTGTTTATAAGTTTTCCTTTGTTTGTTGTTTTATGTGTGTGTCCAGTACCTACATAGAGCTAAAACAGAATTTTCAGGCAGGACACGGATGGTGAGTAAACATTTTTAAATATCGTCACATGAACTTTTGTAATCCTATCATGCTAGAACCTGAGGTAGGAGGGTTTTAACTTGATGCCAGCCTGGGCCAGACAGTGAGACCCTGAAAACACAAAACAAAAGAACAGAAAAGAGGGGCTATGTTTGCCTTAAGGATTTTCAGTCTAACAAAAGGCTGACTGGGTTTTTAGGCTTCTTAGGAAAAGAAAGAATACTTCATTCTAAGTATTCAGCCCATTTAGTATAGCTGGACTGTGTGTGGAGACAATATGTATTCTCAAGAGTATAGAATCATTTGATTTCCAAAAACAACTGGAAGCTGGGGGGTCACATGGCTCCAAAAGTCAGGCTAGGATACTGGTAACACCTCATTTGCCATTTTCAAATATATCTTCAAATGTACTATATTCTCTGTTTCAATACAAAAACAAGTCTTAAGAAGATAGAATAGATTAACAACTATAAAGGAAAAAGTGAAAGACAAATAAATTTGTTCCTAATACAAAAAAGAAACTGTTTGAGTCACTCTATTAAATCATATATTAAGCACTAATTCTTAGGAGTAGCCAGCTAGAAGAAATAGAAACTGCATATACATGAAAATTATACGTGTTTAATTGACATCCTCATTTTGCCATTGTGGCTCTCTTACCCTGAATAAACTTCAGGGAATTATCTAGGTGTTCATCTACAGATATGAGTTTATGATTTACTTTCCTACAAAAAATCAGGAAACAGAACAAACAATAGTATGAAATGAGGAATATCAAGATGAAAATAAAGAGCTCTGATTGGTCCTTGATGTGAAAAGTCTAAACATACCGGTTGCCGCCCCTGCTTTCTCCTTTCAGAGTATAACCTTCTGATATGCTTCAGACCATCTCATATTCAGAACTAGATATAATCCAAAATAATGAAGATGGCAAAGCCTAGGAGCATATGGTCTTTGTATAACTGAGTATAATTACACAGTGTCACTGTGTCATTTCCATAGATACACAGGAAGTGCTCTGGTGTTACAACAGTGAAAATACACATGCCCCATTTATTGAGAGTATTAATTACCAATTTAATGACTGAGATAACTTTCATAGAAATTGTCTTCAGAGCACAAGTGTTAGGTCTATACTAGGCAGACTCTGTCCTCCATGCTTCCCTTGGTCTCCCAATTCCTTTACTCAGTGAGGAATTCAGGATCTTTTTTTTCCCTTCCCTTAGCACTACAAGCATCAGCCTTCGACCTTCCTGATTCTTAGCCTCTGTCTATTTGAAAAGAGCTCTAAAAAGACACCCCAAGGTCATGTTTAGGAGCTGGTGTGGTGGCACAGCCCTCCAGTCACAGTACTTGTGCTAAGGCTTTGCATAGTTACTGAGATACATACATACTCTGTCCTTTGAAAGAGCAGAAAGCCCTGCCCTTAGCTGTCAATCCATCCCTCCAAACCCCTGAAGTGTTCTTAATAGTATATCTGACCATTGTGCCCCGAGAGCTGTTCTGTCTGGGAGTTCAATATACAATAAATTGGACAGCGTTAATAGAGGTTCAATGTGGGTTTCTTGATTCTGTGTTTTACAATTACCATTGGAAACTGTCTGCCCTTGAATGCCTGTCTGTTCACCCTCCCTGAATTTGAAGTCTATATAGCGCCCAGTAAAGTATGGAGGGAATCCATGGACTTTCCTCTGCTTCTGTTTGTAAGGAAACATCCTGGACACTGTCCTTTTGTCACAAGACTGAAAGTGAAAGCAGACAGGCTCAGCTTCTCAGATGTAGCCTGGATGTCAAGAAATCACATGACTTCTTGAGTGGTTTGGAGTCTGTTGTATACTTTGATGCATATCATTCTCCTGGAACATTTTTCCAAGTCCTGCAATTATGAATAGCTGCTATAGAATGTTACTTTGCTAACCTGAAGATTACAGGACGAACTCTGTAGCAAGCTCCACTAGCACAGTAATAGGGATCAAAGAGTTCACGTAGAACAGAGGCAGATTCTTCAAATAAGGAAAAAAATGGACACAGTGCATGAGGGTGGTTACTGAGCGCAAGTTCTGTGTCACAGCACTGTGGGGATGTACAGGCTTCCCTCATTAGACCCCGTCACTGTCCTAACAGGGTTATTGCAGTGGGTAAACTGGACTCCGCAGAGGGTGGAGGAACAGAGGAAAGCAAGAACCTCAGACACTAGAGAACAGAACAACCCAAGATCACCAAGGGGAACATCTGAAACTTAACAATGAGGAATTTATTTTACTTGTTTTTTTTTATGAAATTCATTCAGATTTTTAAATCATGTTTTTCTGTTTTTTTTTGTCGTAAATGATAGTTATTTCCTGATATATGTTTACTCTTATTTTAGTAAACTCTGGTACCACTCACATACATTTTTCGACAAAGATTCTCAATTTTAGCGTAGGCTAGTATCAAACTGTTTGCAATTCCAGTTTCAGGGGATTTCAGGTAATCTTCAGACTTCTGTAGGGACCCACTCACAGGAGGAAGACACACATATCACATGATAAATAAAATAAAATCTTAAACAACCACAAAATAACTTAATGCTGTGTTTGTTGTCCTAAAAAGTGTAGACAATAACACACATAGAAGAAAATGCAACAATAGCTATAAAGATTGAGTGCCCCTGACATATAACAGACAATAATCACATATAGACTTTGCTGGGATTTGAAGTTACTGCCTTTACAGGGTGGTTCCTGGGACACCTCACAGGATTACAATCAAGAAAATGAACATCCAGCCTACAAGGCTATAGAAGGTGAGAAATCTTCACTCTAAACTTAGTCTATGTCTGAGGAAATGAATGATCACCTATCTTTCTAAAATATATCTTTTTATGACCTAGAAAACATGTGTAATATGACTATAAGTTTGATTGCTACAGATGATATTTCTTTATCATCCTAAATAGATTTCAAGGACTATAAATTTACATTACAATTTTATATATTTTATTTATATTAAATTTAAAATTACATACCAATCCCACTTCCCTCTTCTTCTCACCCTCCCATCCCCCCATCACCCCCATCATCCCCATCCAACCTTCAGAGAGAATGAGGTCTCTCATGGGGAATCACCAAAGTCTGTCATATCTTTTGGGGCAGGATCCAACCCCTGCCCATCCCCACCCCTGCTTCTATGTTGAGCAAGGTGCCCCTCCATAGGGAATGGGTTCCAAAAATCTGTTTACTGCACTTGGGTATAAATGCAGGGTCCACTGCCAGTGGCCCCCCAAACTGCCCAAGCCCTCAAACTGTCACCCAGATTCAGGGGCCCTATTTGGGTCCTATGTAGGTTCCCTAGATTTCAGTCCAGAGCCAGTGAGCTCCTACTTGCTCAGGTCAGCTGTCTCTTTGTGTTTTTCCGACATGGTCTTAAACAATTTGCTTATCTCTCCGCCCTCTCTTTATCTGGACTCCAGGATCTCAGCCCAGTGCTTATCTGTGGGTTCCTGCATCTGGCTCTATCAGTTACTGGATGATGACTTTATGATGGCAATTAAGGTAGTTATTAGTCTGATTATATAGTGAAGGACAGCTAATGTACCCTCTCACTGTGGTTACATTCCTCATTAGGGTCTCCTTTTGGAGTGTTTACATAGTTGTTTTTTGTCTTGTTTGCTGTAAGACTAAATCTAGGTTTTATTCATTGCTCATTCACATTTAATGAAGCTGAATTTTCAAGGCACTGCTCTTGTGAAGCTATGTTTTGGAAGAGAAACTGTCACATACTTCCACAAAGCTTGCAAAAAACACATTATATTGGTCCTCTTTCTGGAATGGCAATGTGATTAATTCTAGGTATACAGACTATTTGCCACTAGGATACACTGAGTGGATACATTTTATAATCTCTAGAAATTCTGGTGACATCATGGGTATAACTATTCAGATACATAAACTGAACATATTTTGTAATATCTAGAAATCATTGTAAGGGCATGAATCAAACAATAAAGCACTAGCTCTTGAATCTTTATGTATTACAATGGTAAACTAGTGAATTAATATTTGATTAATTATATAGGCTGTAATATAAGAAAATTTCTCTAAATCTGATTTTATTTTCCATTTGATGTCTAGTACAAAACAGTTAATAAGCAAACAAGGAAAAATTTTGTTGCAAAATTAAACAGAATATTTTTGTTGTAAGCAGTAGGATGTTGTCACTGTTACATTACAAGTTAAATTCTTCAACAACAGCTTATATGATTCCAAAATTATACAGGTTTCTTTCAACTGTGTGTCTGATGCAGCCAGCAGTATTGTATATTTCGCGAGTTTCAATACTCTATCTTTTGAGAGAGAGAATAAGGTTCCAGATAATCTTATCTGTCTCTCTATACTAGGGGACAAGGTTATACAATGACCTCAGAGGGCCATATGCCAGGACCCATGTGCCTTATCAAGAACATGAAAGGTCAACTGATAGCCAACCAGGAGGCTCTGGAGATTCTGTCTGAAATCATGCAGCCTGTGGTGGTGGTGGCCATCGTGGGCCTCTACCACACAGGCAAGTCCTACCTGATGAACAAGCTGGCTGGGAAGAGAACAGGTGAGAGCCACCAACACAGCTGTGCTGGGTCCCAAGAGTACACTCACCTTGTTTGCTTCCTGCTTGAAAGTGTGAAGAACTTAACCTTCCTGTCACAGTTAGATACTGGGAACCTTTTTGTTGTTGTTATGTTGTCTGTTTGTTTTATTTTGGAGAGAAGTTCATGCTGTATAGCACAAGCAGGCCTTTAGCTCAGCATGTAGTCCAGGTTGACCATGACCTCATGATCTTCTTGCCTTGGTCTCCTGAGAGATGATTACAGGACTGTACCACCACATCTAACTCCTAGTTTCCCTTCTAAAAGCACAGCTGGCTCCTTTCCTAGATGGAGAAAGACAGTGATAAAGATAATTTAATTTATATGTTAATAAACTTTAAGGCATTCCTCAAACTTTCATGTAACAACGTTTGTACTGATCTTCAAGGTTACAAAAGGCTATATATAAAATAGATACTGACTTTCGGTTTTTTAAGTTATGTCATATCTATCTTTATAATTGTTTAAGTATCCAGTTATGTGACATTAAACAAATTTGTGCATCTACGTATCTCCACCATCAATCTTTAGAATTAGATCACTGGTACCTGTACCAGTATCCTACATGCTATATTTATGAATTTGACTGTTCTAGTGATGCCAGTAAGTAGCCTCATATAAAATATGGGGTTTTGTGACTTGTTCTTTCATTTAAGATGATACCTTCAAGGTGTTTCAAAAATTGCCGTATCCACTCACTATTAGAGAAGACAGCTGAGTTCTCTGAATGATGTTGACCTGAAGATAGTTATAGAGATACCCGCCTGAGTCCAGGAGTTCATGTTTTCTAGGTTGTATTAGTCTCATCACTGATCAAATGCCAGATGGCACAATGTAAGGAAGAAGGGTTTACGTTGCTCACAGTTCAGGGGAGAGGGTGGGAGAGACAGGATTATGTGGCTGTATGTGTAATGGTGGGAGCTTGTGTCTTGTTCATTTCATGGCTGAGCAGGAAGCAGAGAGCAGAGGGCCATAATCAAGGCCAGCAATGACCTCCAAAGGCTCGTCCTCTGCCATTCAGGTCCTACCTCCTAGCTTCCACATCTTCCACCACAGTGTCAGCAACCAGGGACCAAATGTTCCAATACATGGGCCTGTGATGAACATTTCCATTTAAACCATATTATTCTGCCCTGGCCCCAAAAACAACTTAGACCAACTAATGAAGTTGCCAAAGTCTTTTAGTTCTAACAGTGTATAAAAGTCCACCAGCTCTTCTGAGACTCAAGGCAACCTGTAGTTTACAGAATAATCATCTCCATTTTCAGTGTTCAGGGAACTAGGAAGGAACGAACACACCATAGCAAGACTCATCCAAAGGGCAAACACCAAACCCTGTAGTTACATGTACAGTACATAGGAGACGTGGTGGCCTTCAGTAGACAACATCAGTCTGCAAATCCTAGCTCTAGGGTCCTGCTCTTTACAGGACACAAGGGTCCTCTTTATGGCCAGGTCCACTCACTGACTCTGGCTTTTCCCAGGTGGGCATCCTAAAGTCTTGGTATCTCTATCTATTTTTACTTCAGCTTTACAGTCACCGCCTCACACACAGCAAGCTTAGGAGCTACAAATGAAATAATGGTCCTGCTATACACGTTCTATGGAACCCCGGTGCATGTTTGGAAGTCTTATGACTTGCATTCTGCATATCTGAAAAATGAACTTTTGTTATGTCTCTGATTGAGAGATCAGTACTAGCTTTGGGTTCAGTTAATTTTCCTGACTTGATTTTGCTGAATTTCAATAGATATTTATTTTAATTTTACATGCATGAGTATTTTGCCTGTGTACCACATACATGCCTGGCATGCACACATGCTAGAAAGGGACATAATGTTTTCTGAAACTAGAGGTATGGACAGCTGTGAGCTGCTATTTAGGCTCTGAGAACTGAACTCTTGTCCTCTGAAAGAGCAGTAGCTACACTTAACCACTGAGCCATTTTTCCAATTGGATTGTGTTAATTTTATTTTCCCTTTCAGGAATCCCTTGTTCCTACACATGCAATCCCTCTTTTCGCTTCTCTGCTTTTCAGGCTTCTCTCCAGGCTCTGGAATCTCACATGAGATGGATCTGGATTTGGTGTGTCCATCAGAAAGCAGACCAAACCCTCGTTCTGCTTTACACCGAGGGCCTGGGAAATGCAGAAAAAGTGAGAACAGAGGATATAGTCTGCAACTCATCCCCTCATCTCAGAGTATTCTACACTCTTCTCTGTGCTGCAAATACCTTTTGTATTCATTTATTATGTGTGTTTGTTTGTTTGTTTGTGAGTGTGTGAGAGAGAAAGAGAGCAAGAGTAAGAGAGGGAGAGAGAGAATCTTCCTGATCATTCATGGGCAGGCACCTCATGTGGTCTTGCATGTGTTACAATGCTTTTCCACCATGTAGGTTCTGAGGATTGAACTCAGGCTGGCACTTGGCTGAAGGTATTTTTCTCCACCCAGTCTTCTCACTGGTAATCTAGTTTTTTTTCAAAAAGCGTTTGAACTTCACCATAACATCCTTTTCATTTTTACATACTTGACATGTAGTCATGTTTAGTGAACAAAGAGGAGGGAAGTATTCAGGAGAGGGTGTCACAGAGCAGCAGGGTGCTAGTCTGTAGCACTGAAACTCTCATCACTAAGCAGAACTAGTGAGTGGCATCACAAATAAAACCACAAACCAAAAGAACATGCACCCTCCTAGTGCTGTGGATGGCATGTGTAGGTTTATTGCTATTTCTTTTGTTTGGTTTTGTACCTTGCACATGTCACAAAGATTTCTCTTATATTTTAGGCAAATGTGTACTTTAATGAAGTCAGCATATTTTACCATTGTAGTTAGGCATTCACCCATCCCACACTGGTAGCACTGACCATGTCCATTTGGGTGTGGCCACAAGTGATGATGAGAGGGGGAGAGGACTAGATCTGGGGTCACCTGGACATCAGAGCTCTCTTCCCTCTATTCGGGTCACAGGAAATTGCCTTGGAGGATACTTGGAGCTAGAACCTGCAGTGGTCATCCATCTCATGTGTATGTGCATTCTCCCCGACTAAACTTCAATTTACCTAGACTGAGTCTGGTGAATCTTGATTCCTATGTAATATACCACTGCCGATCTGAAAGTGACAAAAGAACCAAATCTACTGTCCCATGTATGTTTTGACTTCTAGGTGGACAACCAAAATGACTGCTGGGCCTTTACCCTAGCTGTACTTCTTTTTTCCCCTCAATACATGTTTTTATTTAAATTAGAAACATGAATGCTTCACATGTCAATCCCAGCTCCCTCTCCCACACCTCCTCCCTTGTCCCTCTGCCAGCCCCCCAAACCCCCACCCCATACCCACATCATTCCCCAGAGAGGGTGAGGCCCTCCTTGGGGAGATGTCCAAAGTTCGTCATTTCATCCAGGGCTGTACCTCAGCCCTTCCCCATGTGTCCAGGCTGAGAGAGCATCCTTCTATGTGGAATGGGCTCCCAAAGATCATTCTTACACCACAGTAAACACTGATCTACTACCCAAGGCCCCAGCGATTTCTGTGGCCTCTTCACTGGCACTACATTTATGGAGTCTGCATCAGTCCCTTGTTATCCTCTCAGCCATCAGTCTGGGATTCAAGAGCTCTCCCTTGTCCGGTCAGCTGTCTTTGTGGGTTTCACCATCATGGTCTTAACCCCTGTGTTCATCGCTCCTCCATCTCTGTCACTAGGTTCCAGGAGTTCAGTTCAGTGTTTAGTTGTGGGTATCTGTCTCTGCTTCCATCAGTCACTGGATGAAGGTTCTAGGATGGCATATAGGGTAGTCATCAATCTAATCATCAAGGAGGGGTTATTAATGAAGTCTCTCTACTATTGCTTAGTTTGCCAGTTGTTATCCTTGTAGATCTCTGGAGATCTCACTAGTGCCAGCTCTCTTCTCAAACCTATAATACTCCATCTATTATGGTATCTCTCATCCTGCTCTCCTCTATTCTTACCTTGACTCAACCTTACTGCTCCTCATGCCTTCTTCTCACCTTCTTTTATCCCCCTCTCTTTTTCCTGGTTTCCTCTCACCTCCCCTGATATTCCCAATCTGCTCAGGAGATCTTGCCTCATTCCACTTCTCTGGGGTACCTCCCTGTTTCTCAGACTCACTGGCACTGGGATTCTTCAAGCTCTATTATAGAGCTATAGTCCTGAAAACATCTTGGTATTGGCACAAAAATAGACAGGTAGACCAATTGAATCGAATTGAAAACCCTGAGATTAATCCACAAACCTATGAACACCTGATTTTTGACAAAGAAGGTAAAATTATACAATGGAAAAAAGACAGTATCTTTAACAAATGGTGCTAGCATAACTGGATATTGGCATGTGGAACACTTCAGAT
This sequence comes from Mesocricetus auratus, assembly GCF_017639785.1. NCBI lineage: Eukaryota > Metazoa > Chordata > Mammalia > Rodentia > Cricetidae > Mesocricetus > Mesocricetus auratus. The sequence continues at coordinate 16,077,845 of NW_024429193.1, forward strand.
AGATCCACGTCTATCACATGCACAAAACTTAAGTCTAAATGGATCAAAGACCTCAACATAAATTCATCCACCCACAATGAACCTGTTAGAAGAGAAAGTGGGAGATACCCTTGAACAAGTTGGTACAGGAGACTGCTTCCTGAACATAACAGCAGTAGCACAAACACTGAGATCGACAATTAACAAATGGGACCTCCTGAAACTGAGAAGCTTCTGTAAGGCAAAGGATATAGTCAGCAAGACAAAAGGCACCCCACAGATTGGGAAAAGATATTCATTAACCCCATGTCTGACACAGGGCTGATCTCCAAAATTTACAAAGAACTCAAGAAGCAAGTCTCCAAAACACCAACAGATCCAATTAAAAAGTGGGGGACTGAACTAAATAGAGAGAGTATAAAATGACTGAGAGACACTTGAGAAAGTGCTCAACATCATTAGCCATTAGGGAAATGCAAATCAAAGCAACTCTGAGATATCATCTTCCTCCTGTCAGAATGGCTAAAATCTAAAACACCAATGACAGTTTGTGCTGGAGAGGATGTGGAGAAAGGGGAACACTCCTCCACTGCTGGTGGGAGTGCCAACTCATACAGCCACTATGGAAATCAGTATGGAGATTCCTCAGGAAAATGGAACTTAGTCTACTGCAAGACACAGCAATTCCACTCTTAGACATATATCCAGAAGATGTCCATTCATACAACAAGGATGTCTGTTCTACTATGTTCATAGCAGCATTATTTGTAATAGCTAGAAGTTGGAAGCAACCTAGACGCCCCTTAATTGAAGAGTGGATAGAGAAAATGTGGTACATTTACACAATGGAGTACTACTCAGCTGAAAAAACAATGGAATCTTGAAATTTGCAGGCAAATGGATGGCACTAGAGGAAACCATCCTGAGTGAGGTAACCCAGACACAAAAAGACAAACATGGTATGTACTCACTCATATATGGATTTTAGAAATGGATCAGAGGAGTGCCAGCCCTGGCTGTACTTCTAAGCAGCACCTTTGTGTACAGCAGCACTGGATCCATCACCCAGCAGGTTATGCACTAGCTGCAGTATCCATTTTGTGGGTCTGAATAGGACCAGAGCGAGTCGGGTGACCTTTCAGATCCAAGACTCTGACTCTTGGTTAATGAAATAACAAACAAACAAACAAACAAAACCCTCACATATATGTACCTATAGTGTTCACACTGTTAGGAACAAGACAAATGAAGGTTAGGGACTAGGTTCCAGGAAGATGTGGAATTATGCAGAGTGGGGACCATGGAGCTTTGATTGGTGCTATGATTGCTCCTGATGCTTTCCTTAATTAGCTGCTCAGCTATGTGACAGAGCTGACAGACAGAATCAGATTAAGGTCCTCCCCTGACCAGGATGAGGTGGAGAACTCAGATGAGTTTGTGATCTTCTTCCCAGACTTCGTGTGGTCTCTGAGGGACTTCTCTCTTGAGCAGAAAGTAAATGGGAAACCCATTTCTGCAGATGAATATTTAGAGAATTCCCTGAAGCTTATACATTGTAAGAGACCTATAGCCACTAAATGAGCAAGTCAGATAGACCTCTGAGAATTCAGATTTTTGTATGTATAATTTTCACATATCTGCAGTTTCTGTTTTTTCCCCTCACCCAATAGGGCACTCCCTGTTCTGATGGTCAAATTCCTTACAAATAGCACACGGTATCTTTGTAAAACAGTCTGTCCCGAACGGGTCTCCACTCTTGTGAGGGCCTGCTGCCTTGCCTCCTCTTCCCTGGCTTGCTAGGTCTTTCGGATGGGATCCTCATTTAATGCAGTCAACATTACTTTTTGGTCATCTTAGCCTTTCACTCCTCCTGGTCCTCATGATTGTTATACACTCTGGTGACTATTTCTACAAATTTTGAGAGACTTTTCTCCCTCAAACCCCTCCAGATTCTGAAGCTGTTTTCCTAATGTCAGATGCAGATTGAGTCACAACAGCTACGTTGATAGCCTTTCTGTTTCCTTCTGAATGTGGGTCTGTAGGGGAATAGGTGAGATACACTTCCATCAATTGGTCCAGAAAAGCAGTTGGGGACTTCTTGTTTTCCTGAACTACCTGTATGACTTAAGAAAAATTTGTGTGTTGCTTTGGAGCCACCAAGAGACCACCCAATAAAGTATGGTGAAAGACACTCAGGGACCCTTTACCTCCAACTGAATTGGGGTCACAGTTGGGCTAAGGAGAAGGGAAGGCTGCTGGAATGACAGCAGGTATAGGGTTTGGCTGCCATCATCTCCAGGTCCTGCTTCCTAGAGTCCCTTGATATTCATTCCCATTTTCAATAAGTGAAGAGGATTGATTAGCAGGCACAGCTGATGGTTATCACAGATATACCAAGTGGGCATACAAAATGGTTTCCAACAGGGAAATTTTGGGGCTTCTCAGAGAATGTGAGAGTCTGGCTTTGCAGTTATAAATGTCACTAAGCAGTGAAGGGAGTGAAGATCCAATAGGGTTCCTGTTTCTGGTTTCCCCCTTGTTTGATCCTGAGCATGGTACAGACATGCCAAAGGACAGGACATGTGTCCCAGCCATCCAGATGTGGGATGGTAAGGCATCCTAGAATGGGTATGCGTGATGGTAGGGGTGAGAAAAGGGGATCAGAATCGGAGACAGATGCCAGGTTTTCCTCAGCTTTTGGGTAGAGTGAAGTTAGTGTATGAAGGTGAGGAAGGGGAGCCTGAATAGCACTGGTGGGGGAGGGTGGAGGAGGGAGCCCTGAGAGCCCCTGAGTTCTCTGTTTCTTTAGTCCACTGATAAGGTAAGAGGGAGCGAATCTTCCTCATAGGGAGGTAAGATAGGAGCCTGATGTCTAATAGGGCAGACTGTAGAAATTCCCTCCAATTAGCCTCACAGGTTGGATTGGAGCCATTTTCCAGGGTCTTCCAAGTAGAGCACACTGGACACTATATAAGGCATTTGGTCAGGGTGGCCTGGGCTGCAAAAACTGTTGCCTGGACTGCAAGAGAAATAGACAGGTTAAAGGTTCCCTTGGGAGGTCAGTTGACTCCAAAAGTCACCTACTTGAGCTGTCAGAAACTCTGTAGCTTTCCAGGGAAGACAACATTTCCTTATTCCTTGACCTTAATCTTGAAGTCTTTAAAATGCTGTAAGAAATATTCTAGGGTGGATTTAGGTGACGCTCAGATGGAGTTTCCCCCGCATGATCTCAAAGTAAGATAGGAGACAAATAGTGAGTGTACAAAGTGAAACCAAGAGTCCAACTTGACAGAGATGGAGAAATCACAGTGACACATATGGGTCCAGGGAGACTGTGTCAGCAAAGCATGGTTCTGTTCAGAACTAAGTGAATCTCAGCTGAGTCCTAGGGACCAGATGCCTCAGACATGCCCAATGGCCAGAGGCCCAAGGAGGGGATGAGATGTCTCTCATCTCCCTCTGATCCCAGGAACAATATTGCATCCAGTTTCTCCTCTCTTGGGTCCCAGAAAAAGATGCCAAGACCACCAAACCTCTACTGCTTACTTTTGGAGATTGCTTCATAGGTCAGGAGCAGTCAACCCAACCAGTGGATCTTCAGATTCTCGACAAGGTCTGACATGTTAGGGTCTGAGAATTAAAAAAATGATCCACCACAAATGCAGGGTTTGAGCAGGCAAAAATTTATGATATTTTGGGGATTGGGCAGGTTTTGGGATGCATTCAATGTCCCCAAGACAGGGACAACAGTCAGTTTTAATGGGGAAAACCAGAAAGAGAGTTCCCAAGGTTCAGCCAATGAAATTGCTATATGGGAAGAAACTGTTGGGTACTTCCATGGTGGCACAATTTTAGCCTATAAGGGAATCCTGTGGTTTGCTGTCGCTAATGCTGGCCAACCAGCCAGAAGTGGGTGCAATGTTCATGGAGTAGCTTTATTCTGTAGAGCTGTAAAGGGGGTTTGGGGTTGCAGCTCAGCCTCAGGAAATTGTGGGAAACAGCTTATGGAAGAATGGTCTGGGACCAAATGAAGTTCCTGCCACTAAGTAAGGTCTCACAATACAATCGTATTTTAATCATTCAGTGAGATCATTTTGTTCAACATGAAAGTTATAGCAAACTCACCCCACTTATCACCACAGCACCATTAATTGCAAAGTTAGAGCCCATAGCCAAGAAGGACCATATTTTTGTTGAACACAGGCCTCCAGTACAAGAATTACTTAGTGGGTCCAACCTGTGGCATGTACCTGTGTCTGTGTCTGGAAATCTTAGCACCAAGAAACATCACTAGAGGAAAGGGTATAGGGAGACAGGCACAAATGTTTGTTGTCATTCTTGCTGTTAACTGCATGCTCTCTGTACTTGAAGGCTGAAGAAGTTCTGCAGAAATTTTTGCGGTCCAAGGATGATTTGACTGATGCAATTCTACAGACAGACCAGACTCTGACAGAAAAGGAAAAGGAGATTGAAGGTGAGGCACGAGTAAAGGAATTATCTGCCCTTGATAACTGTGGAATGTTTAAATTGCTTGTAAACCTGGGACCCTAAAGCAGATCTAAAAGAACAAAGGTGTACCTCACTGGCTAGTATCAGACATGTGTAGTACTATGATGTCAGCAGCAACGATGAAGCAGGTGAGGAGGAGATCATCACGTGCTGCCCTTACACCTTCCTTTTTGATTGCCTTCCCAGTGGAGCATTTGAAAGCTGAAGCTGTGAAGGCTACAGCAAAAATACAGGAGGAAATGCAGCAGAAGATTGAACAGTTGCTGCAACAGAAAGTGAAGAGTCATGAGGAGCACATGAGAGAGTTGTCAGTGAGATGGAGGAAATGAAACAGTTGAGGGACAAGCTGGAGGAAAAACAGGCCCAGAAAAGAGAAATGCAACAGAGGAATTAACAGTTGCTGCAACAGAAAAAGAGCCAAGAGGAGAACATCAAACAATTGACTGAGGAGATGGAGAAGGCACAGGAAGCCTGTAAGGAAATTTCACAGGTAAAGTTTTTCTCTTCATTTTAAAAATATTTTAACGTGTGTGTGTGTGTGTGTGTGTGTGTGTGTGTATTTGCACATGTGTAAGTAGTATCTGAAAAGGCCCTAAGAGGGAATTGGATTCCCTAAACCTGGTGTTATAGATGTTGCAAGCCTCCTGACATGGATGCTTGGAACTGAATTTCAGCCTGTAGCAACCCTTTGATGTTGAGCCATCTATCCAGCCTTTTGTTCTCTCCATTTCTCTTCATCTTGAAATGGAAGACATCCTAAAGGCTTACCAAGCCTCCTCCTTAAATACCTGTTTGGTAGTCTGTTTCCTGTGTCTGGTGATTCAGTTAGTGATGTGTAATGGTGTCATACTAAGCGATTTAGTTATATATATATTAAATGTGATATGTATATGTTACATTATGTCAGATATGTGCTTTGTGTTATATCGTTGATTTCCTTCTTAAGACTCTATGAACCAGGAACTATATTCCTATTACATAGAAGAAAGAAGAAACACTGGTTCACTTAAGGTTAAAAGAATACACAATCTTAATACTTTGGGAAGTAGGGGTAGGGTGATCAAAAGGTCAAAGTCATCCTCAGCTATATAGGGAATGGAAAATCCACCAGAGCAATAGCTCCTGTCTCAAATAAAATCACCAGTTTTAAGACAGTACACTAGATTAAGCTGTTTTTCCCATAGTGGAATCTACAAAGGTAATTTTTCTATCTCACATGGTAAGAGTTTATTCCTAAGAGAATATTCATAAGAGGAATTATTTAACCCTCACAAGTATGTGGCAGTCTGTCTGTCCCTCCTCTTTCCTGTACTCTGCTCTCAGTTTGTCTTCAGTTGGGAGTTAGATGAGGAAATTCATTATCTTCAGTCTGGGACTCTTATATTCTTCCCTATCATCTGTAACCCTGATACCAAGTTGGGGAAGCTCACACTAAAATTCTCCTTCCCACCCCTCCTCTCTTCTTTCTTCTTTTCTCCTTCTGAGTGTACACATGTGGGTATGTTAGTGCTTATCCATCTCTGAACATGAATGTGAAGACCAGAGATCTACTTCCAATTTCCTCTGTCACCCCATGTTTATTTTCTGAATCAGGTTCTCTTACTGAATATAGAGCTCATGGACGTGGTCTTGCTGACCAATGACTGCTAAGTTTCAAGGATTTGCCTTTATCTGCATTCCAAGTCTGGTATTACAGAGCAGTGCTGTATCTAGCTCTTACTTGGATACCTGGGAGTCTAGCAGAGATGTTCCTGACTCAGCCACGCCCTCATCTCCATCCCTGACTAAATTTTTTTAGACTAAGATTCAGAGCCTTAGGGACATAATCAGAATTTGTTTCTGTGCTGTATGTATACATCCGGGATGAGTAGGAGGATGGATTAATGTCTATTGTGATAAAATTTGAAGATAGACACATGATTTCCTATAGAGATTATAGACAACTAATGAAGAAAATCAACACTGGTAACAGGTTTATCAATAGAACTGTTTCTTAGCTAAAATAATCCCAATGAAAAATGATCATGGCTTCCAATGAAAAGGCATAATTTTGTCGGGAGACTAAAAAATTCCAAAAAAGGAAGAGAAAAAGCAGCCCACTGAACATTAAAATTTATTCACAAATAAAAATAGGTTAAAATCATATTGAAAGTCAATTTTGAGCAACTTTTAAGAAATTAATAATAAAATTTATTAGGGAAACTGCATAAAATATAATGATAAACTCAGTGTAATGATTCATTGTCTGTACACTTTTTAGATACATGAAGAACTACAGGAGGAGAAAATAAAACTTCAACAAGTAAAACATTTGAAAGAAAGCGATGTGAAATAAGTTAAAAGCCTAAAGAGTAGTGCCATCCTGCCATTCGAGACAGAGCTGAATAGGACATAAAGTGGGAACCAGTGACTCTAGTTGAAAAAATATGCAAAGATATTCATTGCTATCTTTGCATTCACATTTCACTTCGTACAAGATTATGCATCAAGGATTCCATTGACCTCTTTATGACAATAAAGTTACCAACAGCACTACTCAGAAGGAAGTATCTTTTCCAGATGATATCACACTTACCACATTCTTAAATATCGACATATAACTAGGAATCAAGTTGTCCAGGGATGTGATGGGTCAGAAATACCAGCAAAGCTATCCATTATATCAAAAGTGCTCTATATTTCGGCAATGGCAACTTATTTGTTATAAATCAAAACACCTCCATTGAAATCTAGATTACCCATGTATAATAGCTACAGAAAAATGGAAGAAGACATTAGCACTGCAAGAAATTGAATCACAGATCCATTGACCAAAGTAGGGACTGCTTCAGTCCATGTAGATTTAGACTGTAATAGGATATTTATAAATTTTAACTGTTGACACTGATTACATACTAACATAATGAACTAAGTATAATGTAGAATGGTAACTTTAAAGATGGACTTTAAATTATGATGAGTAATCTACAGATATCAAAGGTATTTTAATGATTCATTTCAACCATAAATTTACACTACTCTTTTCTTATTACTAAGCAATTGCATTTGAAATCCTGTTGATTTTTACCCAAGAAGAATAAAGATTATTTTCCCATAGTTTTGGCCAGATCTGAGTATTAACTAGTATATCTAAAATATATCACAACAGCCAGAAGTGCAAAGTAAGTGGTTAACAGATTTTAAAGGGATTACAAACTTTTGGGGATTGTGGATCAGTGGGTAAAATGCTTGCTGTGCAAACAGGAGGATGAAAATTCAGATCTCATCAGCCACTTAGCAAACCAAACATGGTGGTACACAAATGTAAGCCTAGCACTGAAATTGGGGCAAGGGTAGACAGGATCACTGGGGGCTACTAGTCAGTCAGCACAGTCAACAGATGGGCTCTGGGTTCATTGAGAGACCCTACTTTAAAAATAATATGGGAAGCAATTGAGAACAGGGTCATGCTGTTTTCTAGAAGTGGATGCAACTTCTAATAATCATATTAATCAAATTGAATCATTCTGAGAAGGACAAATATGTTTTCTTTGATAGATACCTCCTGACTGCCTATAGAGACATATGACAAAAAAGCAAGGTATTGTTATGACACAACACCATGTATAATAAATATATACAATGAAAGTTATGAAAACCATTTGTCTTCAACAAAAACATTTTTAAAATAAGCATTCTGAAAACTCCATGTAAATAACTTTGACAATTCAGATAAATCAACTCCTTTCTCAAAGAAAGCATAAAGCACTAAACTGGGTATATGTATGATTCCTTCTGTGCTGCAAGAAATTACTTGGCAAAAGCAATTCAATGAAGAAAGGGTTAATTTTGGTTCATAATCTAAGGGTCCTGTCTATCATGACAGGGATCTTATAGTGGCAGAAGTATGAAGAAGTTGGCCATGTTTATATCTGTGGTGGGAAGACACAGAAAGTCGAATACTGGTGGTTCAATCAGTTGCTCCTTTTTGTTTAGACAGAAACTCCAGATGATGGAATTCTCTGTCCTCAGCTAGGGTAGTTTTCACTCCTCCATTAACCCAATCTAGAAACTCCCCCACACATATGTCTGAATGTTTCTCCCCTCGGGAATTGAAGATTTATGTCAAGTTAATTAATAATCATTATGATTAACTGTCATACTCTTTTAGGATAAACAGGGTTATTTCAATTATATATGCTCAAGAAATTAGATTTATATTAAAAAGAAATCTACAAGCTACTTGTAGCTGACTTATCCCCTAGTCAGTGCCAGGGTATGTAAAAAAATCCACAAATGCAGTGACAGCTAGTCTTTTCTATCTGAATCGAAAATTAAGGAAAAACTGACACTTTCTGGTGGTAACTTTCTCTTTACTGTATCTTGAAAAATCCTCTCTGAAAAATCTCTTTATCTCTCCTCCCAATGTTCTATTTAGCAGTTTCTCCCTAATTTCTAATTAGTTCTGTATCCTTCTCTTTGCCTCCCTCCCTTCCTCTGTCCATCTCTCTCCTTCCGCCCCACCTTTTCTGCTGTCTTTCTTCCTCTCCATCCCTGCTGCTGTCTGCTGTCTCTGACTTTCTGCCTCTGTACATTGCTGCTGCCTCTGCCTTCTTGCTCTCTGCCTCCTTGCCTTCTTCTCTGGCTCTTCTTTCCCACAGTGCAAGTCTGGACAATTATACATTTCATTTTTAGAGCCTGACCCTTTCTCAAGCCCCATGGTAAGTCCCATAATTTCTCTCAGGCTAGGAATATCGCAATGACCAGGCAGTGAGCAAGTGGCCTTTAAAGTAGCTCTAAGCTGGTGTGTGTTCCCAGGAAATATGTAAACAATTGGAGGCACCTTGAGGTTGGGGAGCTAAAGTTGCTTCAATCTCTGACCTTGAAGCAGTAAAACAACACCTGTCGATATGACCTTGTGTATTCGTCTCCAGGGACAACCAGATATTGTCTCCAGGGGCTACCAGCCTGCTTTGAATTTGCTCTGAAGCCTAAAGTTAGATGTCTGTTTAAAAGGCTGTCTTTGTTACTGAGAATCCTGTCAGTCCAAGTAATGTAAAATATCCTATTGTTATTGTGTTCATCAAAACTACACAGCCTAAGCATCATCTTCCTGATCATCCACAGCTATGTGTACACTGAACAAGTATAAAACACAGGACCGCCCAACCCAGCGAGCCCAGCTTCAGGTGAGATTGGCTCCCCGACTGGGACCACCCGCCCATCACCCATCCCCCTCCACCTTCGGGGCTGCTCCCGGCTTCCAGAAGAGCCGCCCACACAGGAAAGGGATCAGCCCCTCCAAGACCCCAACCCAGCGAGCCCAGCTTCAGGTGAGATTGGGTCCCCGGCTGGGACCACCCGCCCATCACCCATCCCCCTCCATTTTCGGGGCGCTCCCGGCTTCCAGAAGAGCCGCCCACACAGGAAAGAGATCAGCCCCTCCAAGACCCCAACCCAGCGAGCCCAGCTTCAGGTGAGATTGGGTCCCCGGCTGGGACCACCCGCCCATCACCCATCCGCCTCCATCTTCGGGGCCGCTCCCGGCTTCCAGAAGAACTGCCCACACAGGCCCCTCCAAGACCCCAACCCAGCGAGCCCATCTTCAGGTGAGATTGGCTCCCCGACTGGGACCACCCGCCCATCACCCATCCCCCTCCACCTTCGGGGCTGCTCCCGGCTTCCAGAAGAGCCGCCCACACAGGAAAGGGATCAGCCCCTCCAAGACCCCAACCCAGCTAGCCCAGCTTCAGGTGAGATTGGGTCCCCGGCTGGGACCACCCGCCCATCACCCATCCCCTCCATTTTCGGGGCGCTCCCGGCTTCCAGAAGAGCCGCCCACACAGGAAAGAGATCAGCCCCTCCAAGACCCCAACCCAGCGAGCCCAGCTTCAGGTGAGATTGGGTCCCCGGCTGGGACCACCCGCCCATCACCCATCCGCCTCCATCTTCGGGGCCGCTCCCGGCTTCCAGAAGAACTGCCCACACAGGCCCCTCCAAGACCCCAACCCAGCGAGCCCAGCTTCAGGTGAGATTGGGTCCCCGGCTGGGACCACCCGCCCATCACCCATCCCCTCCATCTTCGGGGCCGCTCCCGGCTTCCAGAAGAACCGCCCACACAGGCCCCTCCAAGACCCCAACCCAGCGAGCCCAGCTTCAGGTGAGATTGGCTCCCCGTCTGGGACCACCCGCCCATCACCCATCCCCTCCACCTTCGGGGCCGCTCCCGGCTTCCAGAAGAGCCGCCCACACAGGAAAGAGATCAGCCCCTCCAAGACCCCAACCCAGCGAGCCCAGCTTCAGAAGAGCCGCCCACACAGGAAAGAGATCAGCCCCTCCAAGACTCCAACCCAGCGAGCCCAGCTTCAGAAGAGCCGCCCACACAGGAAAGAGATCAGCCCCTCCAAGACCCCAACCCAGCGAGCCCAGCTTCAGGAAAGAGATCAGCCCCTCCAAGACCCCAACCCCAGCGAGGCCAGCTTCAGCTTCAGCTGCAGTAAGGAAGGAGACCAGTGGAAACAGAAAGCCCCCACCAGCACCCACTGGAAGAAGAGATGGGAAGAAGACAGAATAAGAGATCACTCAGCAATAGAAACACCAACACGACCCCACCAGAATCCAGGGATCCAACACCAGCAAGACCTGAAAAGCACTACATAGATGAAGAAGAGGAGACAGACCTTAAAAATTATTTCATGAAGATGATGGAGAGCCTCAAAGAAGAAACGAGGAAATCCCTTAAAGAAATAGAAGAAAAAACAAACAAAAAAATCCATGAAATGGGGGAAAAATTCAAGAAATAAACAAATCTCTCAAAGAATCTAAAGAGCACCAAGAAAAAACAACCAAGAAAATTAAGGAAACAGCTCAAACAGTTGAAGGATTGAAAGCTGAAATAGAAACGATAAAGAAAACACAGAATGAAGGGATGCTGGAAATAGAAAAGCTCGGTAAACGGTCTGGAATTACAGATGCAAGCATCACCAATAGAATACAAGAGATAGAAGAGAGAATCTCAGGTGTTGAAGACTCATTAGAGGACATAGCATCGTCAACCAAAGAAAATCTCAAAACCAACAAATCCTTAACACAAAATATTCAGGAAATATGGGACACCGTGAAGAAGCCAAACCTGAGAATAATAGGTATAGAAGAAGGTGAAGAACTTCAACTTAAAGGTACAGAAAACATATTCAACAAAATCATAGAAGAAAACTTCCCTAACCTAAAGAAAGATATGCCTATGAAAGTACAAGAATCTTACAGAACACCAAATAGGCTTGACCAGAAAAAGAAGTCACCTCGCCATATAATAATCAAAACATCAAACCTACAGAGCAAAGAGAAAATATTAAGAGCAGCTAAAGAAAAAGGCCAAGTAACATATAAAGGCAGACCTATCCGAATTACACCTGACTTCTCAATGGAAACGATGAAAGCCAGAAGATCCTGGTCAGATGTCCTACAAACGCTAAGGGAACAAGGATGCCAGCCCAGACTACTATATCCAGCAAAGCTCTCAATTACCATAGATGGAGAAAACAAAATATTCCATGACAAAGCCAGATTTAAACAATACGTATCCATGAATCCAGCTCTACAGAAAATGCTAGAAGGAAAACCTAGAGCCAAGGAAGATAACTACATTCACAAAGACACAGGCAATATAGAATCATACTTTACAAAACACTAAAAGAAAAAGGGAGGAGAAACTACACAAAATAACTTCACTAACAATAAATCAAGCGCAAACAAGGATCACCAATCAATGGTCATTAATATCCCTCAATGTCAATGGCCTCAACTTACCTATAAAAAGACACAGACTAGCAGAATGGATACGAAGACAGAACCCTTCCTTCTGCTGCATACAAGAAACACATCTCAACACCAAAGACAGACGTTATCTCAGAGTAAAGGGCTGGGAAAAGATCTTCCAATCAAACGGCCCCAAGAAACAAGCGGGCGTAGCAATCCTAATATCTAACAAATTAGGCTTCAAATTAAAATCAATCAAAAGAGATGAAGAAGGGCACTTCATATTCATCAAAGGAAAAATACATCAAGACGAAGTCTCGATTTTAAATATCTACGCCCCAAATACAAAGGCACCTACATTCGTGAAAGAAACATTACTAAAGCTCAAAATGCACATAAAATCTCACACACTAATAGTAGGAGACTTCAACACTCCGCTCTCACCGCTAGATAGGACCTCCAGACAGAAACTTAACAAAGAAACAAAAGAATTAATAGAAGTTATGACCCAACTGGGTTTAACAGACATCTATAGAACATTCCACCCAAATACAAAGGGATATACCTTCTTCTCGGCACCACATGGAACCTTCTCTAAAATTGACCACATAATAGGAAACATAGCAAATCTCCACAGATACAAAAAAATTGGAATAACCCCCTGCATCTTATCAGACCACCATGCATTAACATTAGAATTCAACAATAACACAAATCGCAGAAACCCTACAAACTCATGGAGATTGAACAATGCACAATTGCACCATCCCTGGGTAAAGGAACAAATAAAAAAAGAAATTAAAGACTTCCTCGATTTCAATGAGAATGAAGACACAACATACACAAACTTATGGGACACTTTGAAAGCAGTGCTGAGAGGAAAGTTTATAGCACTAAGTGCCCACATGAAAAAACTGGAGAACAGTCATACTAGAGAATTAATAGCACAGCTGAATGTTCTAGAACAAAAAGAAGCAAACTCCCCCAGGAGGAGCAGACGCCAGGAAATAATCAAATTGAGGGCTGAAATCAATCAAGTAGAAACCAGGAAAACATTGAGAAGAATCAATGAAACAAAGAGTTGGTTCTTTGAGAAAATCAACAAAATAGACAAACCTCTGTCCAAACTAACCAAAAGACAGAGAGAGAACATGCTAATTAACAAAATCAGGGATGAGAAAGGGGACATAACAACGGACTCTGAGGAAATCAAGAGAATCATCAGGGCATACTTTGAAAATCTGTACTCCACAAAATTTGAAAATTTAAAGGAAATGGACAATTTCCTGGATAGATATCACTTGCCAAAACTAAATCAAGAACAGATAAATAATCTAAACAGACCTATAACCCCTAATGAAATAGAAGCAGTCATCAAAAGTCTCCCAAACAAAAAAAGCCCAGGCCCAGATGGCTTCAGTGCAGAATTCTACCAGAAATTCAAAGAAGAGCTCATTCCAATACTCGTCAAAGTATTCCACACTATAGAAGCAGGAGGCTCACTGCCAAACTCTTTCTACGAGGCTACAATTACCTTGATACCCAAGCCACACAAAGACACAACTAAGAAAGAGAACTATAGACCAATTTCCCTCATGAACATTGATGCAAAAATACTCAATAAAATACTTGCAAACCGGATTCAAGAACACATCAGAAAAATCATCCACCATGATCAAGTAGGCTTCATTCCAGGAATGCAGGGATGGTTCAACATTAGAAAATCTATCAATGTAATCCACCATATTAACAATCTGCGAAAGAAAAACCACATGATCATCTCACTAGATGCTGAAAAAGCCTTTGACAAAATCCAGCACCCCTTCATGATAAAGGTCCTAGAGAGATCAGGGATAACAGGAACGTACCTGAATATAATAAAAGCAATATACAGTAAACCAACAGCTAACATCAAACTAAATGGAGAGAAACTCAAAGCAATTCCTCTAAAATCAGGAACAAGACAAGGCTGTCCACTCTCTCCATATCTCTTCAATATTGTACTTGAAGTTCTAGCTACAGCAATAAGACAACAAAAGGAGATAAAGGGGATACAAATAGGAAAAGAAGAAGTCAAACTTTCATTATTTGCAGATGATATGATAGTTTACATAAGTGACCCAAAAAACTCCGCAAGGTTACTCCTAGAGCTGATAAACACCTTCAGCAATGTGGCAGGATACAAGGTAAACTCAAAAAAATCAGTGGCCCTATTATATACAGATGATGAAGTGACTGAGAAAGAAATCAGAGAAACATCACCTTTTACAATAGCCAAAAACAGCATCAAATATCTGGGGATAATGTTAACCAAGGAAGTGAAAGACCTGTATATCAAGAACTTTGTGTCTTTGAAGAAAGAAATCAAAGAAGATACCAGAAAATGGAAAGATCTCCCATGCTCTTGGATTGGTAGGATCAACATAATAAAAATGGCAATCTTGCCAAAAGCAGTCTATAGATTCAATGCAATCCCTATCAAAATTCCATCACAATTCTTCAAGGACCTGGAAAGAACATTAATCAACTTTATATGGAAAAACAAAAGGCCCAGGATAGCCAAAACATCCCTATACAATAAAGGAACTTCAGGAGGCATCACCATACCTGACTTCAAGCTCTATTATAGAGCTATAGTCCTGAAAACAGCTTGGTATTGGCACAAAAATAGGCAGGTAGACCAATGGAACCGAATCGAAAGCCCTAATTTTAACCCACACACCTATGAACACCTGATTTTTGACAAAGAAGCTAAAACTGTACAGTGGAAAAAGAAAGCATCTTCAACAAATGGTGCTGGCATAACTGGGTAGTGGTATGCAGAAGACTGCAGATAGATCCATGTTTATCGCCTTGTACAAAACTTAAGTCCAAATGGATCAAAGATCTCAACATACATCCAGCCACACTGAAACTTTTAGAAGAGAAAGTGGGAGATACTCTTCAACGAGTTGGTACAGGAGACCACTTCCTAAACATAACACCAGTGGCACAGGCACTGAGATCAACAATTAACAAATGGGACCTTCTGAAACTAAAAAGCTTCTGTAAGGCAAAGGACACAATCAAAAAGACAAAAAGGCAGGCCACAGAATGGGAAAAGATATTCACTAACCCTACATCTGACAGAGGGCTAATCTCCAAAATTTACAAAGAACTCAAGAAACAAGTCTCCAAAACACCAAAGGATCCACTTGAAAGGTGGGGTACAGAGCTAAATAGAGAATTCTCAGTAGAGGAGGCTAAAATGGCCAAGAGACACTTAAGAAAGTGCTCAACATCCTTAGCCATCAGGGAAATGCAAATCAAAACAACTCTGAGATACCATCTTACTCCTGTCAGAATGGCTAGAATCAAAAACACCGAAGACAATTTATGCTGGAGGGGATGTGGAGAGAGAGGAACACTCCTCCACTGCTGGTGGGAATGCCAACTCATACAGCCTCTTTGGAAATCAGTATGGAGATTCCTCAGGAAAATGGGAATTAATCTACCACTAGACCCAGCAATTCCACTCTTAGGCATTTATCCAAATGAGGCAGGTTCATACAACAAGGGCATCTGCTCCACTATGTTCATAGCAGCATTGTTTGTAATAGCCAGAACCTGGAAGCAACCTAGATGCCCCTCAACTGAAGAGTGGATAGAGAAAATGTGGTACATTTACACAATGGAGTATTACTCAGCAGAAAAAAACAATGGAATCTTGAAATTCGCAGGGAAATGGATAGCACTGGAAGAAACCATCCTGAGTGAGGTAACCCAGTCGCAAAAAGACAAACATGGTATGTACTCACTCATATATGGATTTTAGATATGGATCAGGATAGTGCCAGTCTGCACTTCCACAGATAGAGAGTCTGGGAAACAGGAAAGAACCTAAAAGATATGCATATATGCATAGTACCCAAGAGAAGAGGATGGAGACAAGATCCTCTGAATGGATGGGGAACAGGGCGAGGGGGGTAGTGGGACCTGGGAAGAATAGAGGGGGTAAAGAGGAAGGGAGTTGGTCATGGGGGAACAGGAAGTTGAGGGGGTGGGGGTAGAATAGGGGGAAGAGGGAATCATAGGATCGAAGACAGATCAGGCACCAGAGTGACCTCGAGTGATCTAAAGGTATAACATCAATTGGCAAGCTAAGCAATAGTGGAAGGACCACCTCGAATGCCCATTCCTGATAATGAACTTGATGTCTATAACTATCCGGGAGCCTTCATCCTGGGACTGATGGAAGCAGAGGCAAACACACAACTAAGCACTGAACTGAACCCAAGGAACCCAGTGACAGAGAGAGAGGAATGATGAGCAAATTGGCAAAGAATGGGCTGGCAAAACCAGCAGAGACAGCTGATCTGAACAGGGGAGTGCTCTTGGACCCCAGACCGACAGTGGGGAGGCCAGAATGGGACTGATCTGGACCCCCCAAATGTGAGTGTCAGTGAGAAGGCCTGGACAACCTATGGGGCTCTGAGCTGTGGATCAGTGTCTATCCCTGGTATACAATCTGTCTTCATGTGCCTATAGCACAAAGAGAGATGCTCTCTCAGCCTGGACTCTTAGGGGAGTGCCTTGACCCTACCAAGAGTAAAATGACAGACTCTAGATATCCCCTATGTGGAAGGATTTGGCAATAGGGTGGGAGGGAGGGTGGAAGGGGAGTGCGGGAGGAGGGGAGGGAGAGGGAACTGGGATTGACATGTAAAACAAGCTATTTAAAATTAAAAAAAAAGAAAAAAAAGAACCAAAATAAAAAAAAATTAAATGTCAAAAAACAAAAAAAAAAAAAAACCAAAAAAACACAGGACCACAGTACTGTGGAAAGAACTCCACAGCTGTTCTTATTAGGAAGGCACAGTAATAGTACCTGGGAAAGTTGGGGATCCTTTGCACACTACTACAGTGTGTTGTTTACTGGACACATATTCTGTTGATGGTCTAGAAGATGACTTTTCATTTAGTTATATAGCTTTATATATAGAATATATGCTAGGACATTCTTCCTAACTGGATTTATTTGTTCCACAATGGATCGTGTACCCTTAATCATCTGCCTTGTTCTCTTGCTCAGATTACTGCACACAGTTAGCTTACTTTCACCTCAGAGCAAGTTCAAACTACACTAACAACTTAGGTAAAAAGAAAACTTTACAGCTTGCACAATGTCAGATTTATAGGTGTCTACCAAAATTGCTAAGAAAAGCATGGTAATTCTTCACCTGTCAGTTTAATAACAATAGATCTGTAACAACAAACAGCACACCTTTTGAGGGTATAGGTAACTGTTTATTGTAGAAATTACTTACAAGAGAAAACGGGCAACCAAGGTGACTCAGCAGCTTTCGCCACAGAACCAGAAGCCGAAAAGAGAGCATGCATCTCTCCTGGATGGCCTATTATTACCACCTCCATACATGCCTCTAGGCATGGCTAGCCACATAGTTCACTGCCCTTTCATTACCACATCTGTATGTGCCTAATGGGCAAAAGAAGATATTTAATCTTAAAACAAAACTAACTTGTGTCAATGAACAAAATGTCTCAAACATCTATCCCATCTAAACCTAAGCTTATCTGAAAGAAATACTCAATTCTGAACACCTCCTTCCAATACCAATCCTAAAATAATTGAAAACTAACACTAACAGGTATAAAGTATCCTGCAATATCAACAGTAGGGAGAGGGGGCATGTGTAAGCGTTTCGTCGGGATGGGTCAGGACAGGAACAGGAACAGGAGTGGGTCAGGTATCCTGGAGCTCGGGAGCCAAGGATACTGAGTGTTACACAGCTCAGGTAGAAAGGTATCCTGGAGCTCGGGAGCCAAGGATACTGAGTGTTACACAGCTCAGGTAGAAAGGTATCCTGGAGCTGGGGAGCCAAGGACCACCACAGGTTGCAGTAAGCTTGGCAGCTTACAGCCTTGCCTCAGAGAAAGGCTTCTCCGGTGTGTCAGCTCCGCTCCTGCAGGACAGGGTCTTCCAGCTGGGGATGTTCGCCTAGTGTAGTAGTTTTGCTCCGCAGGAGGTTTCTCGGGCGAAGTTGCTACAGTTCAGTTCTGCTCCTGGAGAGCCTAGAGCGGAGAGCAGGGTGCGGGAGCAGAGTGTAACTACTCCGCTCTGCCAAGGAAGGTTTCCCAGGCAAGTGTTACAGTGCTGCTCGCTCTGCTCTGCTCTGCTCTGCTCTGCTCTGCTCTGCTCTGCTCTGCTCTGCTCTGCTCTGCTCTGCTCTGCCCAGGGTCGCCTCTGTTCTGTCGCCACCGCAAAAGAAGATCTTCACCCGAAGCTCATCCAAAGGTGTTTATTGGAAGACAGCTGGACCAGCCAAGCTGAACATACACAGGGTTTATATAGGGGTTCCTGGGGTTGGGGAAGTTTTTCCAGGGTAGGGATTGGTCCGATTTCAGTGCTGAGCTCAGATTGGCTAGAGCTCTGCTCCGGAATTGGTTACTTTTTTACGCAGGATTAGGGTCAGATTTGGCTCTGGTTTCAGGGCCAAAGTGTGTTTCTTTCTCTGGTCCTTTTTAGCCTTTTGGCTCCAATTTTAGGGCCAGGGTACATTTCTTTCACTGACTCTGATTCCAGGGACAAAGTGTGTTCCTTTGGCACTGGTTTTAGGGTCAGGGTACATTTCTTTGGTTCTGGTTGCAGGGCCAAAGTGTGTTTCTTTGGCTCTGCTCAGGGTGTGTTTCTTTGACTGGTCCCTTTTCCCTACAGCATGGAATTCTCAAAACTACTTCCTGCTGAAATGGGATGATGAAAATCTCATGGGGACCTGTGGGAAGAAAAATGTTAGTGTAACAAGAATCTTAAGTAGGCTAGACAGTCTCTGTTTGGCAGGAGATGGTTGCTTGAAGCTCCTGACTGGATTTCTAGTGTTGATTGAAGCTCTTGTCTGAAGCTCTGGCCAGATTGTAGAAGGTGCACTGTGTCAACTCCTTGGTCTGGAGTTGTGTCGAGAGATGTAGTTACAAGCCGGTTTTAGGATGGTACTTGTCAGGTGGAGTCAATGATGTGGGCCAGTTCAGATGCATCAAGTCGAATCAGGTGGAGTTGATGAAGTGGAGCCCCATTTTCTTTCCAAAGCATACTGGAAAAGGCAACAATAGTAAACATGAAGGAGGTTAGACTTTCATAAAAGAAATCCAAAGATGACAGTCCCTAATTTTGTTTTCTTCTGTCTTATATCAATGGTTCTTTGATATAATATAGAAATTCTGAATTTTATTTAAACAATATGCTTGAATTTAGAGGAGGAGAGCCAATCCAACTCCAAAGCCAGTTTCAGTTAAATGAATGGGGACTAATGCATATTAAGAAACAAGGAGAAATGGGTATTATAAAAAACAGTAGAAGCCGGGCAGTAGAAGCTGGGCGGTGGTGGCGCACGCCTTTAATCCCAGCACTCGGGAGGCAGAGGCAGGCGGATCTCTGTGAGTTCGAGGCCGGGCTGGACCGATAGCCTCCAAAACAGTACAGAGAAACCCTGTCTCGCAAAAACCAAAAAAAAAAAAAAAACCAAAAAAACAGTAGAGAGATTTAGACTTTGATACCACACAGTGAGTTATTGTTTGTTTGATGGTACTCAGAGTAGATAGTCTCTTTCAAGTATCCATACATCCAGTATCTTTTCGATGAGTTTTCTTGTGAAGATAAAAAACAAAACACTTCTCTTTCCTTTTATGAGGTCACCTTACCCATGGTATAATATGACCTTGTAGGTGAGCTGTCATCTTTCCTCCTCCTGAGGTGTCTTCTTTTCGGATAGAATCTTGATTAATTTCGATGGAATCTATAGTTTTTCTTCTCCTGTGGAAACAAAGGCAAAACCTCTTCCCCAAGGCAACACATATCCTGGTTTCCAGACTGAAGTCATAATGTCCTTGAAATACACCAGTTGGTTCAGTACTGAAGTTTTCTCTGTAGTCCAGTGTCTTTCTACAGCTGTTTGCCCTTTTTCATTAGTATTAAGAAAATTCAACATTAGTGAAGCATTATGTAACCTGTGTTTGGGTGTCTTTGTTCCCCCTGACTGATCATGAAGCTTTTCTTTTAAGGTTCGGTTAGATCTTTCAACCACTGCTTATCCTGTGGGATTGTAAGGTATACCAGTTACCTGTTTTATATTATGATATTTGAAAAACTGTTCCAATTTACTGGAGACATATGCTGGAGCATTGTCAGTTTTTATTTGTGCAGGTATATCCATAACAGCCATCACCTCTAAGAGGTTCTTAATAACAGAATAAGCCTTTTCAGAGCTGAGGGTAGTAGTCCATTGGAAGCCTAAGAACGTGTCTATGGTATGGTGTACATATTTCAAACTGCCAAATTCTGGAAAGTGAAAAACATCCAGCTGCCAAATTTCATTTCTGTGAATACCTTTGGGATTACTACCTGCTGGTAACAGAGTTTGATTGTAGAATGAGCAAGTGGGGCAATTTCTTACTATTTCCTTGGCTTGTTGCCAGGTGATAGAAAATCGTTCTCTAAACCTTTGCTGTTAACATAGTGTTTCTTATGAAATTATGAAGCTTCCAACACACTTCCTATTAATAAACGATCAATCACATCATTGCCTTGCGCCAGAGGACCTGGCAGACATGTATGGGATCTGATGTGTTATATATATATAGGATGAGTTCTGTTTCTGATGGTTTCCTGTAATTGTAAAATCAATGAGGTTAATTCTGTGCCACCATGAACAAATTCTGCAGTCTCAATGTGCAAGACAACTCTCCTTGCCAACTGAGATTCTGTAACTATATTGAGGGGCTCTGTAAAATCTTTAATTACCATGAGAATGGTGTAAAACTCTGCTTTTTGTACAGAGTTGTAAGGGCTTTGAACTACTTTACTTATATTTCCTGATTTATACCCTGCTTTACCTGATTTGTTTGCATCAGTGTAGAAGGTAAGAACTCCAGAAATAGGCATTTTTTTCTCACTATACGTGGAAGAATCCAAATTGTTTTCTTTATGAATTTGATTCTCTGTGTTTTGGGTGTAGTAGCACAGACTTCTAGTCACAGTACTTGTGCTAAGGCTTTGGGTGGTTGCTGAGATACAAACTCTGTCTTTTGAAAGAACACTAAGCCCTTCCCTTAGCTGTCAAGCCATCCCCCCCAGTGCCTAATGTGTTCTTAATAGTTTGTCTGGCCACTGAGTCCAGAGAGCTGTTCTGTCTGGGAGTTCAATATAGAATAAATTGGCCTATGTTTCAATGTGGTTTTCTTGATTCTGTATTTTACAATTACCATTGTAAATTGCCTGACTATGTATGCCTGTCCATTCACCCTCCCTGAATTTGGAGTCTACATTGAGGACCAGGTCACTATACTTCTGTGACCAAGACTTTCCACTCTTGTGGGAAGATTCTGTTACTAGTTGTCCACGAATTTAACATCTTCACAAAAGGGGAATGCAAACCACATGAGTCTATGACTATCTTAAATCTCTTCAAATCTAGCAGTTTCATATTTAACAATCACAGCAACCAATTATTTTAGGGAAAAACAAGAATTACCAAACTGAGAATGATTATAATTGACGTTATGTGAATAACAGCTAAGTTAATTATCCCCTAATTTAATTGTTTTATTTTCAAACCATCCAGTGTGTTATTATACAAAGACTTAACTTCATCGTAGTATTGTTTCCCATTTTTTAACATGAGAAAAAACTTTCTTTTATTTGTTTTGAATATAAACCGTCAGATACCCACAGATAAACACTGAGTTGAACTCCTGGAATCCAGTGTCAGAAAGGAAGAACTGGTGGGCAAAGGAGTTAATACTGGGCTGGTTTAACCCACAGAAACAGTTGACCTGAACAAGGGGGAGCTCTTGGACCCCAGATTTATGGCTGTATGGAAAGCATGGGACTGACCTAGACCCCCTGAATGTGGGTGTCAGTGAGGAGGCCTAGGTAATCTATGGGGCTTGGGTAGTATTTATCCCTGGCATACAAATAAACTTTGAGTGTCCATGCCACAATGTGGGATGCTCTCTCAGCCTGGACTCTTGAAGGAGGGCCTAGACCCTACCCTGGATGACATGACAGACTCTGGAGATCCACCATCGAGGGCCTCACCCTCCCTGGGGATCAGACTGGAGATTGGTTGGGGAACTGGGGGGGGGTCTGGTGGGGAGCGGTGGGGAGGAGGGGAGGGAGAGGGAGCTGTGATTGACAGGTGAAACAAGCTTGTTTCTAACTTAAATAAAAAAAGGAAGAAAAAAAAGAATTCCCAATTGTCTCACCAAATCTGCTGCTGCTGATGTTGAAGTGTGAGACCAACTACTGCTGCATATCCCCATGTCTAAGCATATAATACAGGCAGTGCAGAGACTGCCTGATGACAGGTGCTGCTTATCACCTGCCAGCAGCCTGAATAAGAAGTCCAGGGAAATCCCACCACCCACTTGTATGAAGGCAACAAAGAGCCCTCCATCTCCAAGGGGGAGCATGTGTAAGCAGCACGTGGCACCAGAGGGAAGGTAAAGGACAGAAATGGCAGGTGATGAGGGGCTAATTCCAGTGGTGTTCATAGCCTACAAGACTGTGGCATTTGGGGATTCTGGCATTTGCTTTGGAAAGGTTGCAACAGGAAAATCTCAGGCTTGCTTATAGCCCTCTGCGAAGAAACACAAAAACCTAGAGGATGGTGTGGTGACTCTGCAGGGTTTAGTTCTGGCATGTACTGACAGCTGCTGGTGGCTATGAGCATGTGACTATTTGGTAAGTTCATGCTCCAAAAGTTGGATGTCAGATGAAGTGCAAATGTAACTAATCTCATTAGTAAAAACCAGGAGTCAGATATCAGGGTAAAACCAGAAAGATCACAGAAGCAGTAGAGCAGCTACAGTCATTTCCTTCCTCTTTCATTACTCCAGTCAAATAGGGCCAGTATCCTGTCTCCACCCCACTTCATCACTTCCTGTTTCCTCTCTGTACAGACTTCTAGACCTACAGGGGTAACTAGCAGCTAGCCCTGCCTTCTGACTCCAAGCAGTTTCAATTTGTCAGAACACAAACAAAATCAGTATCATCACACTGAGGTCAGCTTGGGAGTTAAAATTCTACCACATTAGAGACAAAGCACCCTATCTTTATGGTTTTAGTAAGAAAGGGCTGACTTAAGCATGGAACAGAAGACTATTAGAAATTAGTCTGGTTATGAGGTTCTCACAGCTATTCATTCAGTACACAGGTAGCATGGTAAGGGGGTTCAAGACACAACTTGGGAGTCAAAGGGCTTTCTTCAAGATTCCTTAGATGTTATAACTTGATGCTTGGTAAGTCTTCCCCTGCCTTTATTTCTATGAACTCAGGGGTAATGTCTGTTATGACATTAACCATATGTGACAACAGAAAATACATCAGCATTGAACAGGGACTCCTGTATGAAAAAAGGTCCTGAGCTTAGGAACCAGGAACTGGGTGCCAGCAAGTTGGAAGACACTCTGTCCCCTCACTTAATGCACCTCTAATGAGTATCAATTCCATTGTATGCTAGAAAATTTCAGAAATAAGTTTATAAATATTATATATATATATCCCTCCTCCTCATTTATGATGTTACAAGCAGCCCACAAACTGAAAATTATTCCACATGACAAGGAAATGCCTTGGGGTATTTTGTTTGTTTCCTTGCTTTTTTCAGTTGTGTTTGGTGTTATCCTGTATTGCTGGGTTATCCAGCCTCTGCACTGGTTCTGGGCTATGCAGGCGGTGTCAAGCTTTGGCTCCTTCTTGTGGTATGATTTTGAATAGCATATGGGCTCAAGATCTCTTTGACCTAAATATTGAAGATTCTGATCTGGAAGTCCTGACAAACCCTCCCTCTAACACAGTTCAGTGAACTTCTACAACATTGTTGATTCACTTATGGTTTCAGTTTCTCTGTACTTTTCCCTACTCAAAGGTTACAGGGATTTTTATCTTTTGCTTACTTGGGGAAGTTCAGAAAGTCTCACATGATTGCAGGAGGAAATAAAAGAGAAAAGGGAAAGCCCATCCATCTGTGCTGAACAGCAAGAGCAGGTAAGAGGAGACACCCTTGCTAGGTCTGGGGAATTCTACTGGGGCCATAAATCTGGGCAGGAATGAGATGGGATTTTTAAGAGTTATTTTACCTTTTAGAACTACTGTGACTAGAAAAGATTGCTCCTGAGCAGGACTGGGACACAGAAACCAATGAACCTTGGGTGATGTCATTAGGGCAGCCAAACACTAAATGCCATCACTATACTAAATTTGTGTTAGGGACAGGGAGACATGTGACTGAAATAGGGCACAATATGCATTGGTATTGTCTTCCTTGGTGTTCATCTTGTCTGTGATGACAAGGACACAGTGAAATAACTGTGGTCAGTGATAGAACAGAACTTCTACTGAAGGGGCTGCCTGTGTCTGATTTTCAAGAGGGGAAATGGAATGAGGTGCAGGAAGAGCAACCGCCTTGGTGAAGGACAAAGAGAGGGAATGCTGTGTTACTATAGAAACACAGAGTGAGTATGAGAAGTGGTCTATTCTGTAGCTGACTATGGGTGACTGGTGGCTCCAGAACACAAGCTCAGCTTATGATACAAAGCATGTTCCAACTTGGCAAGTTAGTTGAAGTCTCTGTAGCAACAGAATAAAGAAAGATCATAGATCTAGGTACTTTTAAAGTACATTGGTGGCAATATGGGGGAGTTTGCTACAGGACTTCCGATACAATAAATGGCCATAGAGGCAGCTAAAGATGACTCAGGAAATTCTTGTTCCAGGCATTACAACATTCCAGATCTCCACAGTCACACAAATTATTATTAGTCAGTCAGCCTTAGCAGTGCACTGACACAATTATGACTGCTTTTCTGGTAACCTCAGGTCACAGCTGAAACCCAGATTGAAAGATGATGGATGGGCAGTCACTATCACACATCTGATCTTGGATGCCAAGTGGATATTCCTCCTTGATTGACCCATTTCCTCATAAGATTGGCTCATTCTTCATGTCCATGAACTTCTTAACGCTCCCCTGAAGGATCAGATCCTATACTGTAGTGAAGTGCTTTCTTAGAAGATCCCTGGACACACTAAGTCTGAGGACAAAGTTTGATTACCTTGTCCCCAACTCCAGGTCTGCAGGCATTTTTTCCTGTCTTCTGCAGACCAGAACTCCAGTGCAGAAACCATTCTCACTCATCACATTTTCTTTGACAGCTTTGTTCTGCCTGGTCAGATCCTAGCCTGTGACTCCCAGGGATTCTCTTCCTCCTCTTTGCATCTCTCATTTTTCTACCAGATGAAAACTATATAGAAAACCAAAGAAAAATGGCATAAGTTGTTAATCAAATCACCAACTACTAAATTCTTGTTTTTTTACATCACTGCTGCTTTGTGTTTTATTCAGTATTTACATAGTTGGGTTTAGTGTCATTTGCTGTAAGAGTAAACCCACTTTTCATTCATTGCTCATTCACATTTAATGAAGCTGAATTTTTAAGGTAGTCCTCTTGTGAAGCCATTTCTTTGGAAGAGACACTGTCACATACTTCCACAAAGCTTGAAAAAAACACATTATGTTGGTTTTCTTGGTGGAAAGACAATGTGATTAATTCTGTAGATACAGACTATTTGCCACTTGAGACTAACTACTAGCATAGACAGAGTGGATACATTTTATAATCTCTAGAAATTCTGGTGACATCATGGGTATAACTATATACATATATAACATAAAATATATATGTTTTATAATATCTATAAATCATTGTAAGGGCATTAATCAAACAATGAAGCACTAATTCCTTGGATTTTTATTTATTACAATGGTAAACTAGTGAATAAGTTGATATTATAATAATTATATAAGATGTAATATAAGATACTTTGATTTTATTTTCCATTTGATGTCTAGTATAAAAACAGTTAATAAGGAAATAAGGCAAAATTTTGTTGCAAAATTTGTGTTGTAAGCAGTATAATGTTGTCACTGTCACATTATAAATTAAATTCTTCAAAAACAGCTTATACAACAGCTTATATGATTTCAAAATTATATGGGTTTCTTTCAACTATGCTTCTGATGCAGCCAGCAGTGCTATGTTTTCTGCAAGTTTCAATACTTTATCTTCTGAGAGAAAGAATAAGATTCTAGCTAATCTTATCTGTTACTCTATACACAGGGAACAGGGCTACACAATGGCCTCAGAGGGCATTATGCCAGGCCCCATGTGCCTCATCGAGAACGTGAAAGGTCAACTGATAGCCAACCAGGAGGCTCTGGAGATTCTGTCTGAAATCATGCAGCCTGTGGTAGTGGTGTCCATCGTGGGCCTCTACCGCACAGGCAAGTCCTACCTGATGAACAAGCTGGCTGGGAAGAGAACAGGTGAGAGCCACCAACATAGCTGTGCTGGGTCCCAAGAGTACACTCACCTTGTTTGCTTCCTGCTTGAAAGTGTGAAGAACTTAACCTTCCTGTCACAGTTAGATATTGGGATCCTTTTTGTTGTTGTTACTTTGTCTGTTTGCTTTTATTTTGGAGACAAGGCCATGCTATGTAGCACAAGCAGGTATTTAGCTCAGTGTGTAGTCTAGGTTGACCCTGAACTCATGATCTTCTTGTCCTCCTGAGAGGTGACTGCAGGACTGCATCAGCACATCTAACTCCTAGTGTGCCATCTAAAAGCACAACTGGTTTCTTTCCTAGATGGAGAAATGCAGTAATAAAGATAATTTAATTTATATGTTAATAAATTTTAAGGTATCCCTAAATCTGTCATGTAATAACAGCAAGTTTGTACTGATCTTCTAGGTTGTATTAGTCTCATCACTGATCAAATGCCAGATGGCACAATGTAAGGAAGAAGGGTTTGCATTGCTCACAGTTCAGGGGAGAGGGCGGGAGAGACAGGATTATGTGGCTGTATGTGTAATGGTGGGAGCTTGTGTCTTGTTCATTTCATGGCTGAGCAGGAAGCAGAGAGCAGAGGGCCATAATCAAGGCCAGCAATGACCTCCAAACGATCATCCTCTGCCATTCAGGTCCTACCTCCTAGCTTCCACATCTTCCACCACAGTGTCAGCAACCAGGGACCAAGTGTTCCAATACATGGGCCTGTGATGAACATTTCCATTTAAACCATATTATTCTGCCCTAGCCCCCAAAACAACTTGGACCAACTAATGAAGTTGCCAAAGTCTTTTAGTTCTAACAGTGTATAAAAGTCCACCAGCTCTTCTGAGACTCAAGGCAACCTGTAGTTTACAGAATAATCATCTCCATTTTCAGTGTTCAGGGAACTAGGAAGGAACAAACATACCATAGCAAGACTCATCCAAAGGGCAAACACCAAACCCTGTAGTTACATGTACAGTACATAGGAGACGTGGTGGCCTTCAGTAGACAACATCAGTCTGCAAATCCTAGCTCTAGGGTCCTGCTTTTTTTTAGGACACAAGGGTCCTCTTTATGGCCAGGTCCACTCACTAACTCTGGCTTTCCTCAGTGGGCATCCCAAAGTCTTGGTATCTCTATCTTTTTGGGGTCTCAATTTTTACTTCAGCTTTACAGTCACTGCCTCACACACCAAGCTCAGGAGCTACAAATGTGATAATTATTCTACTATACACGTTCTATGAACCCTAGTGCAAGTTTGGAAGTCTTATGACTTGCATTCTGAATATCTGAAAAATGAACTTTTGTTATGTCTCTGATTGAGAGATCAGTACTAGCTTTGGGTTCAGTTAATTCTCTTGACTTGACTTTGCTGAATTTCAATAGATATTTATTTTAATTTTATATGCTTGAGTATTTTGCCTGTGTACCACATACATGCCTGGCATGCACACATGCTAGAAAGGGGCACAATGTTTCCTGAAACTACAGCTGTGAGATGCTATTTAGGCTCTGAGAACTGAACTCTTGTCCTCTGAAAGAGCAGTAGCCACACTTAACCACTGAGCCATTTTTCCAATTGGATTGTGTTAATTTTATTTTCCCTTTCAGGAATCCCTTGTTCCTACACATCTAATCCTCTTTTCACTTCTCTGCTTTGCAGGCTTCTCTCTGGGTTCCACAGTGCAGTCTCACACCAAGGGGATCTGGATGTGGTGTGTGCCTCATCCCAAGAAGGCAGACCACACCCTAGTTCTTCTTGACACTGAAGGCCTGGGAGATGTAGAAAAAGTAAGAACAGAGAGCACAGTCTGCAACTCATCGCCTCATCTCTGAGTATTCCACACTGTTCTCTGTGCTGTTTTAAACCTCTTATATTCATTTATTGTGTGTTTGTATTTTGTGTGTGGGAGAGAGAGAAAGAAAAAGAGCAAGAAGGAGACAGAGAGGGCAAGAGAGAGAGAGAGAGAGAGAGAGAGAGAGAGAGAGAGAGAGAGAGAGAGAGAGAGAGAGAGAGAGAGAGAGAGAGAGGGAGAGAGAAAGTCTGCCTGCTTGAACATGGACAGGCATCTCCTGTGTCCTGGTGCATGTTCTACAATGCTTGTGGAGGTCAGAGGACAGCATGTGGGGTCAGTTCTCTTTTCCACCATGTGGATTGAACTCCGATACTTGGCTGAAAGCATTTTTCTTCACCCAGTCTTCTCACTGGTAATCTAGTTTTTTTCAAAAAGCGTTTGAACTTCATCATAGCATCCTTTTCATTTTTACATACTTGACATGTAGTCATGTTTCGTGAACAAAGAGGAGGGAAATAATCAGAAGGGGGAGTCACATAGCAGCATGTTGCTATTCTGTAGCACTGAAACTCTCACAACAGACTAAGCAGAACTAGTGAGTGGCATCACAAATAAAACCACAACCCAAAAGAACATGCACCCTCCAAGTGCTGTGGATGGCATGATGTAGGTTTCTTGTTATTTCTTTTGGTTTTGTACCTTGCACATGTTACAAAGATTTCTCTTTTATTTTAGGCAAATGTGCCTTTTAATGAAGTCAGCATATTTTACTGCTATAGTGTGATAGCCACCCCTCTTACACTGATAGCACTGACCACTCCCATTTGGGTGTAGTCTCAGGTGAGGATGTGATGGAGCAAGGATTAGATGTGGTGTCCCCGGAACCCAGAGCTCTCTTGCCTCAGGTTGGGTCACAGGGATCAGCCTTGGAGGGTCTTTGGAACTGGAACATGCAGTGGTAATTCACCTCATTGTATGTGCATTCTCCTTGAATAAACTTCACTTAACCTGTACTGAGTCTAGAGAATCTTGATTCCCATGCAATGTACCATTGGTGATCTGAAAGTGACATAAGAACCAAATCTACTCCTGTCCTATGTGTGTTCTGACTTCCAGGGTGACAATCAGAATGACTGCTGGATCTTTGCCCTGGCTATACTTCTAAGCAGCACTTTTGTGTACAACAGCATGGGAGCCATCAACCAGCAGGTCATGGACCAGCTGCAGTATCCCTTTTGTGTGTCAGGAAAGGTCCAGGGCGAGTGGGGCCACCTACCTTCATGAACCAAATCCATGACTCTGGCTCTTGGTTAATGAAATAACAAACAAAACCCTCACATATATGTACCTATAGTGTTCACACTGTTAGGAACAAGACAAAAGAAGGTTAGGGACTAGATTCCAGGAAGATGTGGAATTATGTGGAGTGGGGACTCTGGAGCTTTGGTTGGTGCTATGATTGCTCCTGATGCTTTCCTTAATTAGCTGCTCAGCTATGTGACAGAGATGACAGACAGAATCAGATTAAGGTCCTCACCTGACCAGGATAAAGTGAATGACTCAGATGATTTTGCGAGCTTCTTCCCAGACTTCGTGTGGACTCTGAGGGACTTCTCTCTTGAGCTGAAAGTAAATGGGAAACCCATTTCTGCAGATGAATATCTAGAGAATTCGCTGATGCTTACACATGGTAAGAGACTCACCGTGGCTAAATGAGGATGCCAATTAAACCTATGAGAATTCAGATTTTTTTCTGTGCATAATTTTCACATATCTGCAGTTTCTGTTTCTTCTAGCTAGCTTATCCTAAGGATCAGTGCTTAATATATGATTTAATAGATTGACTCAAACATTTTGTCTTTTTTAATAAGAACAAATTGATTTGTCCTTCACCTTTTACTTTATAGTTATTTACTTGATCTCTTTTCTTAAGACTTGTTTTTGTTTTGAACTAGACAATTATAGTGTTACCAATATCCTAGCCCAATTGTTGGAACAATGTGGCTGCCAACTTCCAGTTGTCTTTGGAAATCAAATGATGCTGTACTCTTGAGTTTACATATTGTCTCAGCACATAGTCCAGCTACACTAAGTGGGTTGAAAACGTAGAATGAAGAATTCTTTCTTTTCCTAAGATGCCTAACAGAGCATTCAGCTTTATGCTAGACTGAAAATCCTCAAAGCAAACATCAACCCTCTTTTCTGTTCTTTTGCTTTGTGTTTTCAGGGTCTCCCTGTCTGACCCATGTTGACCTCAATTTATAATCTTCCTGCCTCAGCTTCTAGTATACTAGGATTACAAAAGCTCACATGACCAAATTTAAAAATGCATACTCACCTTCCATGTCCTGACTGAAATCTTGTTTTGTTTTATCTAGGTACTGGCCAAACAGATGAACAAAAGAAATTGAGTCTACCTCAGCTTTATATCCATAAATTCTTCCCAAGGAAGAAATGCTTTATCTTTGAGCGGCCAGTATATAGTAAGAACATTGGCGAGCTGGAATCCTTACAGGATGAAGACCTTGACTCAGATTTTTTGAAACAAGTGACAGAGTTCTGTTCCTATGTGTTCAGCGTTTCCAAGGTTAAAACGCTTTCAGGTGGCATCAAGGTCAATGGACCACGTGAGTCCCTTCCTAGTCCTTCTATGCATTGTTTAGGCCCCATTACCATGAGACAGCCAAAACCAATTTCAGTTTCAAAGAAATGTAAACCTATCACTGCTGCAGCATTTATATAATATCATATTTCCTTTTTTGGTAGAAGGAAAATGGGGTAAATGATAAAAAAATTTAAATTATTCTAGTAAACTGCACACACCAGACAGCTATTAAACAATGATGTCATTTTTCCATTTTTTATTTAAATTAGAACAAGCTTGCTTCACAAGTCAATCACAGCTACCTCTCTCTCCCCTCCTTCCCTGGTCCCACCAAACCCTAACCCCCCACCCATTCCCCACACCACTCTCCAGGGAGGGCAAGGACCTTTGAGCAGGATCTCCAAAGTCTGTCATATCACCTGAGGCAGAGCCCAGGCCCTCCCCATGTGTCCAGGCTGAGAGAGCATCCCTCCATGTGGAATGGGCTTCCAAAGTCCTTTCAGATGCCAGGAATCAATACTGATCTAGTACACAAGGATTGAAAGATTGCAGGGGCCTCCTCACTGACACCCAGGGTCAGGATC
Organism: Mesocricetus auratus; assembly: GCF_017639785.1. NCBI lineage: Eukaryota > Metazoa > Chordata > Mammalia > Rodentia > Cricetidae > Mesocricetus > Mesocricetus auratus. The sequence continues at coordinate 16,109,442 of NW_024429193.1, forward strand.
TGGATCAGTCCCATGCTGGCCTCTCAGGCATCAGCCTGGAGTTCTTGAGCTCCCCCTTGTTCAAGTCAGCTGTTTTTGTGGGTTTCACTGGCCCAGTCATGACCACTTTGCTCATCACTCCTCCCTATCCGCAACTGGTTTCCAGAACTTCAGTTGAGTGTTTAGCTGTGGGTGTCTGCCTCTGTTCCCATCAGCCACTGGATGAAGGCTCTAAGGATGACATATAAGGTGGATGTCAAACTCACTACCAGGGAAGGGCATTTAAGGTAGCCTCTCCATTATTGCTTAGATTGCCAGTTGGTGTCATCTTTATAGATCTCCTGAAATCTCATTAGTGCCAGCTCTCTCCTCAAACCTATAATGACTCCATCTATTATGAAGTCTCTCCTGCTTTCCTCTGTTCTTCTCCCAAATCAACCTGCCTGCTCCCGCATGTCCTCCTTTCATCTTCTCTGCTCCCCCTCACTTTCTCCAGCTCCCTCTCCCCTCCATCCATGCTCCCAGTCCACTCAGGTGATTCTGTCGCATTCCCCTTGTCTGGGGTAGCATATCTCTCTTAGGGTCATCCCTGATTCCCAGACTCTTTGGCGGTTGGATTGTAGGCTGGCAATCTCTGGCTTCATGTCTAAAATCCATATATGAGTGATTACATACCATATTTGCCTTTTTGGTTTGCGACACTCAGGATGGTTTCTTTTAGTGCCATCCATTTGCCTGTGAATTTCAAGATTCCATTGTTTTTTTTCTGCTGAATAGTACTCCATTGTGTAAATGTACCACATTTACACATTTTCTCTATCCACTCTTCAGTTGAGAGGCATCTAGACTGCTTCCAGGTTCTGGCTATTACAAATATTGCTGCTCTGAACAGATGACATTGCTGTGTGAATACACATCTTTTGGGTATATGCCTCAGAGTGGAATTGCTAGATCTAGTGGTAGACTGATTCTCATTTTCCTGAGGAATCTCTATACTGATCTCCAAAGTGGCTGAAAAAGTTGACACTCAGCAATAGAGGAGTTTTACCTTTTCTCCACATCCTCTTCAGCATAAACTGTCATTGGTGTTTTTGATGTTAGTCATTCTGATGGGAGTAAGATGGTATCTCAGAGATGCTTTGATTTGCATTTCCCTAATGGCTAAGGATGTTGAGCACTTTCTTAAGTGTCTCTCAGCCATTTTAGACTCCTCAATTGAGAATTCTCTATTTTGTTCTGTAGCCCACTTTTTAGTTGGATCGTTTGGTGCTTTGGAAACTTGCTTCTTGAGTTCTTTGTAAATTTTGGAGATCAGTCCACTGTCAGATGTGGGGGTTAGTGAATGTCTTTCCCCAATCTGTGGGCTGCCTTTTTGTCTTGTTGACTGTGTACTTTGCCTTACAGAAGCTTCTCCATTTCAGGAGGTCCCATTTGTTACTTGTTGATTTCAGTGCTTGTGCTACTGGTATTGTGTTCGGAAGCTGTCTCCTCTACCAATTCATTCAAGCGTACCTCCCACTTTCTCTCCTAAGATGTTCACTGCGGCTGGATTTATGTTGAGGTCTTTGATACATTTGGACTTATGTTTTCAGCATGGCGATAGACATGGACCTTTCTGCAGCCTTCTATATGCCAGCATCCAGTTCTGGCAGCACCATTTGTTGAAGATGCTTTCTTTTTTCCATTGTATGATTTTAGCTTTGTCAAAAATCAGGTGTTCATAGATGTGTGGTTTAATATCAGTGTTTTCAATTCTATTCCCTTGGTCTACGTGTCTATTTTTGTGCCAATACCAAGCTGTTTTCAGGAGTATAGCTCTGAGCGTTCCTTTATTGTACAGGGTTGTTTTGGCTATCATGGGTCTTTTGTTTTTCCTTATAAAGCTTTTATTGTTCTTTCAAGTCTGCAAAGAATTTTGCTAGTATGTTGATAGGGATTGAATCTGTAGACTGCTTTTGGCAAGATTGCTATTTATACTATGTTAAGCCTATGTATCTGAGCATGCGAGATCTTTCCATTTTCTGGTATCTTCTTTAATTTCTTTCTTTAAAGACTGAAAGTACTTGCTATACAGGTCTTTCACTTGTTTTGTTAGCATGACCCCAAGATATTTTTTTTGTTGTTTGTGACTATTGTAAATGGTGATGTTCATATATCTTATTTTCTTTTTTCCAATATTTTTTTTATTTAAGTTGGAAACATACATGCTTCCCATGTGAATCTCAGCTACCTCTCCCACCCCTCCTCCCTTGACCCTCCAATAACCCCTTCTAGTCCCCCACACACTCCCCATACCATTCCCCAGGGAGGATGAGGCCCTCCATGGGGGATCTCCAGAGTCTGTCATTTCATCCAGGCCGATAGAGCATCCCTCCATGTGGAATGGGCTCCCATGTTCATTTGTATGCCATGGTAAACACTGATCTACTACCCAAGGCCCCAGAGATTGCTGAGGCCTCCTCACTGATACTAAATTCAGGGGGTCTTGATCAGTCTCCTGCTGGCCTCTAAGCCATCAGTATGGGGTCCAAGAGATCCCCCTTGTCCAGTCAGCTGTCTTTGTGGGTTTCACCAGCATGGTCTTGACCCCTTTGCTCATCACTCCTCCATCTCTGTCACTGGGTTCCAGGAGTTCAGTTCAGTGGTTAGCTGTGGGTATCTGCCTCTGCTTCAATTAGTCACTGGATGAAGGCTCTAGGATGGCATATAAGGTAGTCCTCAATCTCATCATCAGGGAGGGGATATTAATGCAGTCTCTCCACTATTGCTTAGTTTGCCAGTTGGTGTTATCCTTGTAGATCACTGGAAATCTCACTAGTGTCAGCTCTCTCCTCAAACTTATAATGATTCCCTCTATCATCCTGCTCTCCTCTATTCTTACCCCAAATCAACCTTCCTGCTCTCCCATGTCTTCTTCTCCCCACCTCTTCCCCCGCATCTCTTTTTCCTGGTTCCCTCTCCCCTATATCCATGTTCCCAATCTTCTCAGGAGATCTTGCCTCATTACACTTCTCTGGGGTACCATGCATATCTCTCTTGTGAACCGCCCTGCTTCCCAGACTCACTGGCAATGGGATTGTAGGCTGACATTTCCCTGATCCATGTTTAAAATCCATATATGAGTGAGTACATACCATGCTTATTTTTGTGACTGGGTTGCCTCACTCAGGATGACTGCTTCTAGTGCCATCCATTTGCCTGCAAATTTCAAGATTCCATTGTTTTTTTTCCCCGCTGAGTAGTACTCCATTGTGTAAATGTGCCACATTTTTTCTATCCACTCTTCAGTTATGGGGCACCTAGGATCTGGCTATTACAGATAATGCTGCTATGAACATAATGGAACAAACATCCTTGTTGTATGAATGGACATTTTTTGGGTATATGCCTAAAAGTGGAATTGCTGGCTCTTGCGGTAGACTGAACCCCAATTTCCTGAGGAATCTCCATACTGATTTCCAAAGTGGCTGTACAATTTTCACTCCCACAAGCAATAGATGATTGTTCCCCTTTATCCACATCCACTCCAGCATAAGCTATCATTGGTGGTTTTAATTTTAGCAATTCTGACAGGAGTAAGATGATATCTCAGAGATGCTTTGATTTGCATTTCCCTAATGGCTAAGAATGTTGAGCACTTTCTTAAGTGTCTCTCAGGCATTTTAGACTCCTCTATTGAGAATTCTCTGTCTAGTTCTGTAGCCCACTTTTTAATTGGATCCTTTGATGTTCTGGAAAATTGCTTCTTGAGATCTTTGTAAATGTTGGAAATCAGGCCTCTGTCAGATGTAGGGTTAGTGAATATCTTTTCTCATTCTGTGGGGTGCCTTTTTGTCTTGTTGACTGTGTCCTTTGCCTTAGAGAAGATTCTCAATTTCAGGATGTCCCATTTATTAATTGTCGATCTCAGTGTCTGTGCTACTGGTGTTATGTTCAGGAAACGGTCTCCTGAACCAATTCGTTCAAGGGTACCTCCCACTTTCTGTTCTAAGAGGTTCAGTGTGGTTGGATTTATGTTGAGGTCTTTGATACATTTGGACTTAAGTTTTGTGCATGATGATAGACATGGATCTATCTGCAGTCTTCTACATGCTTATATCTTGTTATGCCAGCACCATTTGTTAAGATGCTATCTTTTTTCCATTGTATAATTTTAGCTTCTTTGTAGAAAATCAGGTGTTTGTAGGTTTGTGGGTTAATATCAGGGTGTTCAATTCGATTCTATTGGTCTACCTGTTTATTTTTGTGCCAATACCAAGCTGTTTTCAGGAACATAGATCTAAATTAGAGCTTGAAGACAGTGATGGTGATGCCTCCAGATGTCGCTTTGTTGTTGAGCAGAGCTGTCTTGGCTATCCTGGGTCTTTTGTTTTTCCATATAAAGTTGAGAATTGCTTTTTCATGGTCTTGGAAGAATTGTTCTGGGATTTTGATGGGGATTGCTTTGAGTCTGTAGATTGCTTTTGGCAGGATTACCATTTTTACTACGTGGGTCCTACCTATCCAAGAGCATGGGGGATCTTTCCATTTTCTGGTGTCTTCTTTAATTTCTTTCTTTAAAGACTCAAATTCTTTTTTTTTCTTCAGGAAAGTTCTTTATTTAAATGGCAAAGTGTATGACTTAAAGAACACTAGTGAACTTCATTTCTCAAGGATTTAATAACATCTAACTTTAGTTTTAGAGAAACTTAGCTGGCCATTTAAAAACTTGTCAGGTTGTAGAGAAAAAAAAACAGTTGATATTATAAAGACTCAAATTCTTGAAATACAAGTCTTTCACTTGTTTGGTTAGTGTTACCCCAAGGTATTTTATGTTGTTTGTGGCTATTGTAAAGGGCGAATGCTTCTCTAATTTCTTTCTCATCCCTTTTTACAGGGCTACTGATTTTCTTGAGTTGATCTTGTATCCTGCCACTTTACTGAAGGTGTTTATCAGTTGAAAGAGTTCACTGCTGGAGTTTTTTTGGGCCACTTATGTAAACTATCATATTGTCTACAAATGGTGAAAGATTTACCTCTTCCTTTCCAATTTATATCCCCTTGATCTCCTTTTGTTGTTGTATGGCTCTAGCTAGAACTTCGAGTACAGAATTAAAGAGGTATGGGCAGAGGGGACAGCTTTGTCTTGCTCCTAATTTTAGAGGAATTGTTTTGAGTTTCTGTCAGTTTTGTTTGATGTTGGCTGTTGGTTTGCTGTATATAGCTTTTATTATATTTATGTATGTTCCTGGTATCCCAGATCTTTTTCATGAATGGGTGTTGGATTTTGTCAAAGCCTTTTCAGCATCTAGATGATCATGTGATTTTTGTTTCTCAGCTTATTTATATGGTGGATTACATTGCTGGATTTTCATATGTTGAACCATCCCTGCATCCCTGGAATGAAGCCTACTTGATCATGGTGGATGAGTTTTCTTATGTGTTCTTGGATCTCATTTGCCAGTAATTTATTGAGTATTTTTGCATCAATGTTCATGAGGGTAATTGGTCTAAGTTCTCTTTCTTAGTTGTGTCTTTGTGTAGCTTGGTTATCAATGTTATTGAAGCCTTGTAAAAAGAGTTTGGCAAAGACCCTTCTGCTTCTATTGCATGGAATACTTTGAGAAGGATTGGTATAAGCTGTTCTTTGAATTTCTGGAAAAATATTCTGCACTGAAGCAATCTGGCCCTGGGCTGTTTTTGGTTGGGAGACTAATACTCTGGTTTCTCTTCAGATCTTATAAATCTTTTGTCTTGTACTGATGTGTTTTTGGATTTGATTTGCTAGTATTTTATTGTGTATTTTTGCATCAATGTTCATGATGGATATTGGTCTGAAGTTCTCTTTTTTATATGTGTCTTTGTGTGGCTTGGGTATCAAGGTTATTGAAGCCTCATAAAAGAGTTTGGCAAAGACCCTTCTGCTTCTAGTCCATGGAACACTTTGAGGAGAATTGGTATAAACTGTTCTTTGAATTTCTGGTAAAATTCTGCACTGAGGCCATCTGGCCCTGGGTTTTTTTTTGGTTGGGAGACTTTTGATGACTGCTTCTATTACCTTAGGTATTATGGGTCTATTTAAATTGCTTATCTGTTCTTGATTTAATTTTGGTAAGTCATATCTATCCAGAAAATCATTCATTTCCTTTAAATTTCCTGGTGTCTGCTCCTCTGGGGTGAGTTTCCTTCTTATTGTTCTAGAGCTTTGAGTTGTGCTGTTAATTGTTTAGTGTAGCTATTCTCCAGTTTCTTCATGTGGGCACTTAGTGCTGTGAACTTTCCTCTTAGCACAGCTTTCAAAGTGTCCCATAAGTTTTGGTATGTTGTGTCTTCATTCTCACTGAATCCTAGGGATGACTTTAATTTTTAAAAATTTCTTCTTTGACCTAGGAATGGTGCAATTGTGCATTATTCAATTTCCATTAATTTTTAGGGCTTCTGCAATTTGTGTTGTTGAATTGTAACTTTAGAGCATGGTGATCTGATAAGATACATGCAGTTTTGCAATTTTTTTACCTGTTGAGGTTTGCTACATTGTCAAATATGTGGTCAATTTTTGAGAAGGTTCCATGAGCTGCCGACAAGAAGGTATATTCTTTTGTGTTTGGATGGAATGTTCTATAGCGATCTGTTAAACCGAATTGGGCCATAACTGCATTCACCAGACAGTGATTAATGAATCATGGCTCTTTAACTTTACATTTCAGCACAATAAAATCCACACAGAGCTTGTCATTGTCACATTAGCACATACATAAATTTCTCTTGGATAAAGAAATTTATTGTAATCAACCTGATGGAGAATTTGTCACTGGGAGTGCATGTTTCATTACTAAATTGAAATGAAATGCTTACTATAGACAGGGCTGGTGGTACAGGCAAACATGACAGAGGTATGGAGCCTGTTCTCACGGTGCTTGCATTGAAACAGACACAAACATTCCACAGACACCAGCCCATGTAATCTCCATCGAGCATTCATAGCTTTTGAGGTCTCACACGTCATGAGAAGATCTTTGCACAGAGGAAAGTCTATTCCCATCTTTGTGATATAGAGGTTGAGCTGATTCTGTCTGTAACTCTTCCTAATGATGATAAGGACATGACTCTTTAAGACATCACAGATTGACACATCCAGAATTATAAAGAATAGTATTGCCATCCTTCATCTGTCGCAAATGATGTCATCTGTTTCCTGTTTATAGGACTAAATAATTTGGTGGTAACTTATGTGAACACCATCAGTAGTGGGAGTCTGCCCTGCATAGAGAATGCAGTCCTGGCTTTGTCCCAGACAGAGAATGCAGCTGCAGTGCAAAAGGCCATTGCCCACTATGACCAGCAGATGAGCCAGAAGTTGAAGCTGCCCACGGAGACCCTCCTGGAGCTGATGGACGTGCATAGGGCCAGTGAGAAAGAAGCCATCAAGATCTTCAGGGAAACTTCCTTCAAAGACATTAATCAAGAGTTCATAACACAATTAGCGGTAATTTTCCTCTCAGATTTGCCTGGATATAGATTTTGGAAGGCAATGTGCTGTGAGGAAATGAAGTCAGCGTTTGAGGCAGATTTTAGAGTAGTAACAACTACCTCTTAATAATCATACTAAATGGGACAAAAATGGATTATCATAGATCCAAAGCTTTAAAATATTTCTCCATTCAAAATAAGCTAGTAATGTACCCCATTCACTGAATGAAGCACAGAGAAGTAACTTGTGTCTGATCAAGTTGCATATCCAGTCAGTAGACTGATTCAGTGTTCAATCCAATAGTAAAGCTATATAGGCTTGAGTTATCAGAGGCAAATTGCTACTGAGCCGTGTTTACTTCATGTGGCATCTCTAGTCCAGTGTGAAATCAGTTTACTTCCAAATGTGTAAATCTCTCTTCTGAACTCCACTGCCAAGGACGAAGGATATCAGTAAAAACCTGTCATCAGGGGAAAGATGCAGTTATAGTCAGTGCTTATAAGTCTTCCTTTGTTTGTTTTTCGTGTTTGTATTTGCTTTGAGAAATGCACCAGAAATTCTAACCTCATGCTTCTTTCCCTTCTTAATGAATTTTCTTTCATTTTTTCACATCAAAGACCGAGTTAGAAACAAAGCAAAGGGAATTCCTTAAGAAGAATGAACAGGCATCCTCAGATCGCTGCTCAGCTCTGCTTCAGGATATTTTCAGTCCACTAGAAGAAGACGTGAAGCAGGGGATTTATTACAAACCAGGGGGATACCATCTTTTTATCCAGAAGACACAGGAATTGAAGAAAAAGTACTATGAAGAACCTGGGAAGGGGCTTCAGGTAACCAAGGTTACATGTATGTTCTGAGAAGCTGTTTGACCTCCTTCAGAATCCACTGTGACCCCCAAAACATCACTGTGAGAGTGTCTTAGTGTTTGCATTCCAGGCATATTCTCCTTCAACATCACACTGTGTATGCCCGGCTTATTCAGGGACAGAGCACACCTTATTGACTGAGTTCACAATGAACAATCCTATTAACCACCGGTATGACTGTTATCTTGTGTTTCGTCTAGATTCTTTGTGCTGCAAAAGACCTAATGTTAGCCTCTTAAATAAACTTCGTCAGTTTTGGCTTGAAATTAGCTTTAAAAGACAATTGGGTGTGTTAATATCATCCCATGTCTCGCCTTATACAGGTGTTTGAGAATCTGAGAATAATCTACCACAAATATGTGGTTTGAGCAGGCAAAATAATATTTTAAAAACTGATAGATCAGGGACGTGTCAGGTTTCAGGATCCAGACTGTATGTGTCAGGGACAGTGGGTTTAAAGGGGAAAGGAGAAAGAGTGAGTTCCTGAGTCCAATCCAATCATAATATAAGACAGGGATAAGCAGTCGGGGTCTTTCTAGGGTGGTGCACTTTCACTCTATCAAGAAATCCTTTTATTTATGGCATGTCTCCAGTGGTGTGGCCAACCAATCAGAAGGGATGGAATGTTTGTGTATAGCCTTATTTTAGACACCTGTGCAATGGGGTTTGTGCATTTCAGCTTAACCTCAGGAAATTGGGGGTAACAGCTTAGGGCAGAATGGACTTGAACAAAATGGAGTTCATGCTGGTAACTAAGATCTAATATTCCCTCTTCATCTAGTGAGTCATCAAATTATTGATGTCAGGGGTTTAGACCCTGTAAGGGGCCATGTTGGTCTCAAGAATATGAGCTTAACTGAATTTATCCCCTGTGGAATGAAGCAGGAGAGAGTTTAGCAGGGAGCATGCATATAGCATGATTAACAGATATATGGCTAACAACCCTACTATTCCCATCATCAAGGTAGTGATCCATGGTGACTGTGGGAAATTGTTTTGAACCAGTCCCATGTAGCTGATTGAGTCTGTGCTCCTTTCTTTAATCTTTGTCTGACTACGTTTAGACTCTCTCTGATTACTCCTGTGTGGTAGTCATAGAAGCAGCATAATTTACACAGGACTATACAAAGTACTTCTTATTGCAGTAATAGAAGGGCTAATCCTCTGTTGTTCTATGGAACCAACTCCACCAAAGAATCAAGAGAGGAGGTAAGATGGTTCATGGATTTTTCTAGAGTAGCCAAATCTTGGTCAATCTGACTCCCCAGAGTCCTGGAATTTAGCTGTCCCTCAGTGAGGACTTAGTTATGGACACCAGCTTATCCTGACACAGCTAGGCCATTAGTAAAGCCTATGGCAAGAGAGGTAAAGTTTGAGATGCTCCCAACCTCTCCACAATAATAATAATAGATTTGGAAGAGAAGCTTGACCAAGATGCAAAACTGTAGGATTCTTATTCAATAGAGGGACTTATAAAGGGAGTAAGCCTGTAGGAGCCAGCAAAACCAAGAGCTCTGGGGTGGTACCAAGAATAGTGTGAAGGTTTCTCATATTTAGGGGCTACAGTTTAAGGGTTTTGTTATAATATCTCTGGTTTCCGGAGTGCCCCATGTGATTAATCAAAGAGTGGAAGCAATTCCCTTGCCCCTTTATGCAGCCGAATATAATTTTGACTTCTTTTTTTCAGGATCGGAGATGAATATTGCTATTTTCAGTGACAGACAAATTTCTGATATGGTATTTCTTGACACCCATTCCTCCTGGGTTTCTTATCCCAATATAAAATGGAGGTGGGTCTGGGGTCAAGACAAAACTAACAGTTCTGTGTGAGATCTGGAGAGGAGGAGTTTAAAAGGTTGAATACTTACTATACTGAGAGAAGGGCTCCAAATTTCTTTTTTGGGCTGGCTAGGGACTGGAGGCCAGGTCACTTCCAGTCCTCCTTGTGGAGCCAGAGTAGGTATGGTGGTAGGACTGAAACCTCTCCCCCATCTGAACAGGGTTCAGTATTCAATTAGTGCCAATAGTTTCTGGGCTCCTGTGGAGGAAACTTCTGAATGCTGAAATTATTTTAGGATCTGGAAGGAACAGGTTGCACATCCAGAGTTCCCATCTTTCTCACTGTCCAGGCAGTGGACAAACCAAGATAAACAGCCAATTTTACTAGGTGTAGCTTTCCTACCTGCTGGCTAGATCAGTGTCCCTCCCTTCTAATATGGTCATTGTCCCTTCCATGCTTCTCTACCCATGCCCTAAGTGTCTCACATTCCCAGGAGGAGCAGTAATAATTCTCTTGTCCTGCACAATTTGGTTTTCCAACTGGGCAAGCATAGAATGAATATGTTGCCAGGTTGATCTACAGAGCAGGATGCCCACAGCCAAAGTCATGATATCCAAAATTATTTCTGTCAGGCCCCTGATCCTGTGTGGGTGGTGGTGGAACAACCTAGCAGGGTGCAGAGATCCACATGAAACATGGGGGACTCTTATGGAGTGACATTTGTAATCATAGTCCAATCTGTAGTGTGGCATAGGGACCATAAGATCAGGACTGACATGTGTGGGTTGGTGGCACTTACCAATTCCATTAGGGGGAATAGCAAAGTCAGGTAGAAAAGAATCTTATCTTTAGTGGGTCCTCTGGGTGAGGCATATAGACTGTCTTTTCTTTTTGTCCTAGTTTTTTTTTTTTTTTGGTTTTTCGAGACAGGGTTTCTCTGTATCGTTTTGGAGGCTATCGGTCCAGCCCAGCCTCGAACTCACAGAGATCCGCCTGCCTCTGCCTCCCGAGTGCTGGGATTAAAGGCGTGCGCCACCACCGCCCGCCCCTGTCCTAGTTTTATCATTTGTATGGAACTGGCTTTAAATGTGTGTGATGTACACAGGATTTAATTTTGTCTACTTTCACTGCTGAGGGGATGGTCAATATTATGGTGTAAGGTCCCTTTCATAGAGGCTTCAAACACTCCTCCTGGTGATTTCTAACCCAGTCAAGGTCTCCTGGCTGGGAGCTATGTGTTATTTTGTGTTGGGGCAGCTCATATGTGTGCCATAGCAGTGTGAACAACCTATCTATGGTGTGGGTCCCCTGGCTTCAGTTGTGCTATGATTGGGACTAGGTGGCATGCCAATCTAGGTGGGTTGTTCTCTGCACACAGTAGTGGGAAATTTATTTCGAGTTCCTTCAATATGGGCTTTCCCTCGGCATTCCAGGGTTCCCTTCCCTTGGGGATTAAAGACTTATTCATCCCCCTGTTGAAATGGAATAAATATTCCATATTTTGTGACTTTCTTTTGGGGGAAATTTATGTCTATAGTACAGTTTTTGAAGACAAGTTTGTGCAGAAATCTTATGCCATGAGGAAATAAGAGCATTTGGGAAATAGGTGAGATACACTTCTGTCAATTGGTCCAGAAAAGCAGTTGGGAACTTCTTGGTTTCCTGGAATATCTGTATGACTTGAGACAAAGTGTGTGTCGCTTTGTAGCCACCCTGAGAGCACCCAATAAAGTATGGCAAAGAGACTCAGGGGCTCTTTACTTCCACCCAATTGGGGTCCCAGTTGGGCTACGGATAAGGGAAGGCTAATGGAATGACAGCGGGTATAGGGTTTGGCTGCCATGATCCCCAGGTCCTGCTTCCTAGACTCCCTTGCTATTCTTTCCTCTTTTCAATAAGTGGAGAGGATTAGCAGGGACACCTGATGGTCACCCCATGTGTACCAGGTGAGCATGCAAAATGATTTCTAACAGAGAAATCTTGGGGCTTCTCAGAGAATGTGGGAGTCTGGCTTTCCAGTTATACACGTCACTACTAGTGAATGGAGTGTAGACCCAATAAGGTTCTTGATTCTGGTTTCTCCCTTGTTTTATCACATGTATGATAGGGGCCTGCTAGAAGGGCAGGACGTGGGTCCTAGGCATCAAGATGTGGGCTGATAAGGCATCCTAGAATGGGTATGTCTGATGGTGGGGGGGTGAGGAAAGGGAATCAGAGTCAGAGGTGGATGCCAGGTTTTCCTCAGCTTTTGGGTAGAGGGGAGGTACCTCACCTTCTATCTCCTTTTTCTTTTCTGTGGGATAACCTTATTCTATACAACTGTCAAGGAGGTTTGGGGTCTCAGCTCAGCCTCAGGAAATTGTGGAAAACAGCTTAGGGAAGAAATGACCTGAGACCAAATGGAGATCCTGTTGCTAACTAGGATCATGCAATACAATCCTATTTTAATCATTCTGTGAGATCATTTTTTTCTACATGAAAGTTATAGCAAACTCACTCCACCTATCACCACAGCACCATTAATTGCAAACCATTAATTGCAAAGTTAGAGCCCATAGCCAAGAAGGACCATATTTTTGTTGAAAACAGGCCTCTAGTACAAGAATTATTTAGTGGGTCCAACCTGTGACATGTACCTGTGTCTGTGTCTGGAAATCTTAGCACCAAGAGACATCACTAGAGGAAAGGGTGTAGGGAGACAGGCACAAATGTTTGTTGTCATTCTTGCTGTTAACTGCACGCTCTCTGTACTTGAAGGCTGAAGAAGTTCTGCAGAAATTTTTGCGGTCCAAGGATGATTTGACTGATGCAATTCTACAGACAGACCAGACTCTGACAGAAAAGGAAAAGGAGAGTGAAGGTGAGGCACGAGTAAAGGAATTATCTGCCCTTGATAACTGTGGAATGTTTAAATTGCTTGTAAACCTGGGACCCTAAAGCAGATCTAAAAGAACAAAGGTGTACCTCACTGGCTAGTATCAGACATGTGTAGTACTATGATGTCAGCAGCAACGATGAAGCAGGTGAGGAGGAGATCATCACGTGCTGCCCTTACACCTTCCTTCTTGATTGCCTTCCCAGTGGAGCATTTGAAAGCTGAAGCTATGATGGCTACAGCAAAAATACAGCAGGAAATGCAGCATAAGGTTGAACAGTTGCTGCAACAGAAAGTGAAGAGTAATGAGGACCACATGAAAGAGTTGTCAGTGAAGATGGAGGAATTGAAACAGTCGAGGGACCAGTTGGAGGAAAAAAGGCCCAGAACATGGAACTGAAATATAAGAATGAACAGCTGCTGCAAAAGGAAAGGAGCCAGGAGGAGAAAATCGAACAGTTGACCAAGAAGTTGGGTGAACTGCAATGTAAGAATGAACAGCTGCTGCAAAAGGAAAGGAGCCAGGAGGAGAAAATCAAACAGTTGACCAAGAAGTTGGGTGAGACAAAGAAAGATTTGGAGGATGTGTCACAGGTATTTACATTACCAAAATGGTTCCTTCATTTAAAAAAATATTTTACCATGTGTGTCACTGTGTGTGTCTGTATTTGCAAATGTGCATATAGTATCTGTAGAGTCCCAAAGAGGGAGTCTAATTCCCTAGACCTGGTGTTATAGGTACTTGTGATTCCCCTGACTTAGATGCTTGGAACTGAATTTCAGTTGTAGCACGCACTTTATTGTGGAGCCACATATCCCGTCTTCTGTTCTCTCCATTTCTCTTTATCTTGAAATGGTAGGAAGCCCAAAATTTACAAAGCCTTCTCCCTAAATACCTGTTTGGTAGTCTGTTTCTTGTGTCTGGTGATTCAGTTAGTGATGTGTAATGGTGTCATGCTAAGTTCTTTAGTAATCCATATAAGTTATATTATGTCAGCTATGAGCTTTGTATTTTGTCTTGGTTTCTTTCTTAAGGCTATGAACCAAGAACTATATTCATATTACATAGAAGGAAGAAACACAGGTTTATTTAAGGTGAATAGGATATACAATCTTAGTACATTGGGAAGTGGAGGCAGAAGGATCAACAAGTCAAAGTCATCATCACCTATATAGTTAACTGAAAATCCACCAGATCAATAGCTCCTGTCTAAACAAAATCTCTAGTTATAAAACACATACACTGGATTAGACTGTTTTTCCTATAGTGGAATCCACAGAGGTAGTTTTTTCTATCTCACATGGTAAGAGTTTACTCCTAGGTGGGTATTTATAAGGAGAGGAACTATTTAACTCTCATAAGTATGTGACAGTCTGCCTGTCCCTCCTCTTTGCTATACTCTGCTCTTAATTTGTGTTCAGTAGGGAGTTAGATAAGGAAATTAATTATCTTTAGTCTGGCATGCAGATAGTTTTACTTGCATCTGTCACCATGTTACTAAGTTGTGGAAACTTACCTTAAATTTCTTCTTCCCACCCCTCCTCTCTTCTCTCTCCTTTTCTCTCTCTGAGTGTACACATGTGTGTGCATGTTAGTGCTTATCCATCTATGCACATGGATGTGAAAACCAGAGAACTACTTCCAATTTCCTCTGTCACCCCATGCTTATTTTTTTGAGACAGGTTCTCTTACTGAATATCGAGCTCACAGATGGGTCTTGTCTTGTTGGCCACTGTCTGTTAAGTTTCTAGGATCTGTGCATATGTGCCTTCCACATCTGGTATTACGGAACAGTGCTGTATGTAGCTCTTACATGGATACATGGGACCCTAGCAGAGATGCTCATGACTCAGGCACGCCCTCATCTCCACCCCTGAGTAAATTTCTTAGGCTATGATTCAGAGCCTTAGTGACATTTTCAGAATTCATTCCTATGATGCATGTTTACATAAGGGGTGAGGAGGAGGATGTATTAAAGTCTATGGTGATAAAATTTGAAGACAAACACATGATTTCCTACAGAGGTCATAGAGAACTGATGAAAAAATCAACACTGGTAACTTAGGTTCATTAATGGAACTGTTTCTTAGCTAAAATAACTCCAAAGAAAAACGATGACAGCTGTCCAAGAAAAGGCATAATTTGCGGAGGAGGCTAAAAATTCCAAAAAAGGAAAAAGAAAAGCAACCCACCAAACATTAAAATTTACTCACAAACAAAAGCAGCTTAAAATTATAATAAGCAATTAAGTTTTGAGTAAATTTTAAGAAATTAATATTAAAATTATTATGGAAACTGCATAGAACATAAGGATCAACTCAGTGTAATGATTCATTGTCTCTAAATGTCACTTTTTAGGAACGTGAACAACTACATGAGGACAATAGTAAACAACTAGAAGAAATACGTCATTTGAAGGAAAAGTCATGTGTCATAAGCTAAAGGTTTAAAGAGGAGTGCCATCCTGCCATTGGAAGCAGAGGTGAATAGGGTATAAAACTGGGAATGAGTAACTCTAGTTGAAAAAAAATATTTGAAGATACTCAGTGTGATCTTTGAAATCCTATTTCTCTTCATATAAGATTGTGCATCAAGGATTCCATTGACACCTTTACTACAAGAGAGGTACCAACAGCTCTACTCAGAAGAAATTAACTTTTCCAGATGATACCAAGGATGCCAATGAACACATCACATTCTTAAATGCTCAACCTTTCTGCAATGGCATGATTTGTGGACACTGGTGATGGATAGCCCTATCAACACACTCTATTATAAATCAAGACATCTGCATCAAGATCTGGAGTACCCATATGTAATATCTACAGAAAAATGGAAGAAGGCATTAGCATGACAAGAAGTTGAATCACATATCCATGGACCAAAAAAGAAATGTTTTATTTCACGTATATTGAGACTATAATGGGACATTTCCAAATTTTAACAGCTGACACTGATTACGTACTAACATGATGAAGTAAGCATAATGTAGAACAGTAACTTTAAAGATGGACTTTAAATGATGATGGGTAATCTACAGATATCAATGGAATTTTAATGATTCATCTGTAACCACAAACTTACACTACTCTATTCTTATGACTAGCAGCTGTATTTCAGATCCTGTTCAAAAATAAAGATTATTTTCCCATATTTTTAACAGCTTTTTGTAGTAAGGAGTATATCTAAAATATATAACAACTGCCAGAAGTGCAAAGTAAGTGGTTAACAGACTTTAAAGGGATTGAGAACTTTTGGGGGTGTGGTTCAGTGGGTAAAATGCTTGCTGTGCAAACATGAGGATACCAATTTAGATCTCATCAACCATGTAACAAACCAGACATGGTGGTACACAAATGTAGGCCTAGCACTGAAGTTGGGGCAAGGGTAGATGGGATAACTGGGGACTACTAGTCAGTCAGCACAGTCAACAGATGGGCTCTTGGTTCACCGAGAAACCCTGCTTTAAAAATAATATGGAAATCAATTGAGAACAGGGTCATGATGTTTTCTGGAAGTGGATGCAACCAGATGTAATCATATTAAGCAAATTAAATCAGTCTCAGAAAGACAAATATATGTTTTCTTGGATACCCACCTCCTGATTGTCTATATAGACATATGACAAATAAACAAGATAAGGTCATATGACACAGTACCATGTATAATGAATATGTGCAATGAAAATTATGAATACCATTTGTCGTCAACAAAGAACATTTTAAAAATAAACATTCTGAAAACTCCACATAAGTAACTTTGATAATTCAGATAAGTCAACTACTTTCTCAAAGAAAGCATAAAACATTAAACTCACTATATTTCTTATTCCTGAGTTGCTGCAACAAAATACTTGGCAAAAGCAATTCAAGGAAAAAAGGGTTAATTTTGGTTCACAGTCTAAGGGTCCTGTCTATCTTGACAGGGATATTACGGTGGCAGGAGTATGAGGAAGTTGTCTATGTTGCATCCATAGTGAGAAGACACAGAGAGATGAATACTGGTGGTTCAATCATTTGCTCCTTTTCATTTAGCCAGAAGCTCCAGATGATGAAATTCTCTGTGGACAGTTAGGGTAGTTTTGACACCTCTCTTCCCCCACAGATATGCTTGAATGTGTTTCCCCTGGGCATTTCAAGATCTTATCAAGCTAATAACCATTATGATTAACTGTCATACTCTTTTAGGATAAACAAGGTCACCTGAATTATATATGCTCAAAAATTAGTTTTGTAGCTTAGAAAAAAGCTACTTGTAGTTAACTATGAGTGTATAGTTCCTGGTAATTACCAGGGTATGTGAAAAATCCACAAACTTGGCAAGAGCTAGACTTTTCCAATTGAGGGGAAAATTAAGGAAACACCGACACTTTCTGGTGGTAACTTTCTCTTTATTTCATCTTGAAAAGTCCTCTCTGAAAAATCTCTGTGTCTCTCCTCTTAGTTTACATCCTTCTCTTTGGTCTCTCTCTCTCTCTCTCTCTCTCTCTCTCTCTCTCTCTCTCTCTCTCTCTCTCTCTCTGTCCCACCTTTGCTGCTCTCTTTCTTCCTGCATTCATGCTGCTGTCTGCAACCTTCTAGCTCCCTACATTGCTACTGCCTCTGCCTCCTTGCCTTCTCCTCTGTCTCTTCTCTCCCAGAGCCCATCTCTGGACAATTATAAGTCACATTTTTAGGGCCTGGCCCCTTCTCAATCCCGAAGCAAAGTCCCATAGTTTCTCTCAGGCTAGGAATGTCACAATTACCAGGCAATGTGAAGAGTCCTAAAAGTTAGCTCTCAGTTGGTGTGGGTCCCCAGGAAACATGTAAAATATTGGCTGAACCTTGAGGTTGGGAAGTACATACAGACTAAAGTTACTTCAAACTCTGCCTTGAATCAGAATAGCAACACCTGGGGAAATGACCTTGTGTGTGAGTCTCCAGAAACAACCAGTTATTGTCTCCAATGGCAACTAGCCTGCTTTGAATTTGCTCTGAAACCTAAAGTTAGCTTGTCTGTGTAAAAGGCTCTCTTTGTAACTGAAAATCCTATGTTAGTCTGAGTAATGTAAAATATCATAGCATTATTTCTTTTCATCAAAATTACACTGCCTAAGCATCATCTTCCTGATCATCCACAGCTACATGTGTGCCGAGCAAATATAAAACACAGTACCACAGGGTTGTGGAAAGAACTCCACTGCTGTTCTTATTAGTGAGCCATAGTAGCAGTACCTGAGAAAGTTATAGGAACAATCATTCAGTCAACAAACCCCTGGCTTTGCCATGTGGTAGTCCCCAATAATGCCTAGTGAGTCAGCTTTGCCAAGTACGACTTTTCAACACTAGTTGTCACTGTTCTATTCCAAGGGCCATCTGCAGCTACTTCCCTGGATCCAGGAGGCTTTTTATTACTGCACATGTAAAGAAGAAATAATACAAATTCTACAGAGTTTCTTTCAGAAAATGCAAGAGTAATCATTTCCTAATTAATTCTATGAGACCAGCATTGTCTAGATACCAAAGTCAGTTAAAAAACAGTAGAAATCAGAGAAACCATAGATCAAAACGTTTCATGAAACTAGATGCAAAGCTCCATGACAAATCATATCAGCCAGAAAATCCAGGAAGGCACCAAAATAATTTATTTACATTAGGCTGGATTTATCCTAAGAAAATGACTGAAGCACAAACATGTAATTCAATACACCGAAAACTTAAGAAGACAAAACAAAATGCTGGGTTTGGCAAGCAGCTACATAAAACACCTGACAGCGCACCTGTAGTGACAAGTCCCCCATATTAGCAGCCATGACAGGCTAACATGTGCTTTCATGACCTTGCTGCTCCTGTCCTGGTCACTAGGAGGTCAGATGCCCTCTTCATGGCAAGGAACCAATCAGAAGTTAGCTTGCAGTGCTGTGCTTTACGGCTCTGGGCGTGCTTTACGGCTCTGGGCGTGCTTTACGGATAGTGCACAACAGTGATGTGCAGAACATAGCAACCACCCCGGGAGGGCCTATGGGCCATAACAACCAGTTGACCAATAAATACAGGGCAGGTCACCCAAACCTGGAAGCACACCAGTCCTGACTGTTTCATACCCCTAGACACTCCCCTTATGCTGCCCTTGAGGTTGCCTGGGGTCTTTCTCCAGCCATCCGCCATGGTGGTGGGGTGAAGGGCCCAAGCTAATGGGGTTACCTTGTTAAACAGCTGCAATAAAAGACTCGTTGCTTTTGCATCGATATGGGCCTCTTGGTGATTTTGGGGTTCAGAATTTGGGCACAACACACCCACGAACAATAAGTTAGTCCCCAGAGCAGTGTAAGTCTTCTCTTTTGTTTCATTTAATTTGGGGGTTGGGGATGGTTACTGCTTGTTGTGTTATTTGTTTTGATATAATGTTTTTACACTGCTCAGGCCACATATACATATGCATGAATTCTTCATTCTCCATATCTCAGGTATTGGGATTGTAGGTATGCCCCACAACAGGCCAGAAGTCAACTTATTCAAGACAATAAAGAACAGTTACAAAAGCCTTCACCAGCATCATATCTGACGAGACACTAAATGTTTGCCCCTCTGACCTAAGAAAAATCCTAGGGCTTCCATTCTCACCACTCACAATCAACCTGACACTGGATCCTAAAGGCATGTGGATCAGAAAACATAAAATAAAGCTGTCGTATTGCAGACAATATGTCTTTGAAAATCCCAGGGAATCTACAAAACTATTCTAATAGCTAATAAGTGAGTTTCCTAAATCTGTGAATTCAGATTAACTGACAGTCTGTCTCAAAACATAAGGTGGCTAGTTGCTATGGACTGCAGATTTATGCAGCGAGAATTCAGCACAAACTTCAGGGGTCAATCCATGACAGATTGCTTATATCTTGAAGGACACACCTCATTTAGCAAGGCAATGAGGAATATTGTCAACAGAGATGCATATCTCAGCCTTGTGTGCAAGACAATAAGGAATGCGGCCTTCTGAATGTGACAGTTGTCTCCACTGCAGATCCGTGTGTGAAGATCTCTTTCTCTCCATTACAGCTTGGGGATCCTTCCCACAGCATTGCAGTGTGTTAGTTGTTTACTGAACATGTATTCCGTGGATGGTCTGGAAGATGACTTTTCATTTAGTTATATAGATTTGACATGCGGAATACATATTAGACATGCTTCATAACTGGATCTATTTGTCCCACAAGGACTATGGACTCTAAACCACCTTTGTTTTTTTGCTCAGATTACCACACACAATTAGCTCACTTTAACCTCAGAGCAGGTTCAAGCTACACCAAAGGCTTATGTAAAAACACATCTTTACAGCTTGTACAAGGTCAGAGTCACAGATGTCTTCCAAGGTTACTAAGAACAGCATGCCAATTCTTCACTTGTCAGTTTAATAACAATAGATCTGTATTAAAGTTATCACTGGGCACTGTGCCCTCCCTGACTGGTCATGGTTTTGCTCTTATGGCCTTGGGCCCTTGTGTTGTCTTGGTAAATGGCTCATGTCCTTACTGCTTCCTCTAGGAACATACTTTTAACCAACGAGAGAAACTTTTTTTATCACTTCAGTGATCTTTAAGGAGAAGACCTTTTAGAATAAGAAAAGCAGCTAGAAGAAGAAGCATGGACAAGTTAGAAGTAGGACAGTATTATTAGAATAGAAACAGAAAAATAAAGAGCACAACCCTCAGATTGTGTGTGAAATTAATATAGAAAACTGAAGCGTTTCACCTTTGGAACCCTGGGTAAGGGCTGGAGCAGGCCTCTTACCACTAATATGCAAAAATGAAGTTCTTAATTGGTCTAGATAAGAAAAGACAGGAGTCAGATACAGAGGCAAATGCTGAGAGTTCATAGAGAAGGAGCAAGCTATAGCACACCTTACCTTGTAAGCATCTCGTCAGAGAAAAGACCGATTTCCTGTTTGTCCCTGCTTTTGTCCTGATTCTGCCCAACTATGTCACTTCCTGCCTGTCCGTACAGACCTCCAGACCTCTTTGGTTAGCTAGTGCCGTGCTCCATTCTCTGACCTGCAAACAGGCTTTATTTGTGCAAGAAAGATATCACCAAATATCCTTCTTTTGTCTAATTTTTAAAAAGGTTATAACTAATATGAGAAAAACTGTGTACAATAAAACAATAACTATAATGCCGGGCTGTGGTGGCGCATGCCTTTAATCCCAGCACTCGGGAGGCAGAGGCAGGCAGATCTCTGTGAGTTTGAGGCCAGGCTGGACCTATAGCCTCCAAAATAATAAGAGAAACCCTGTCTCGTAAAAACCAAAAAAATAAAATATAAAAAATAAAAAACCAATAACTATGTACAATATATACATGGCAATAAGTATAATGTCTGATTCATAAGCATAAGACAAATTCATAGAAAATACTCCATCATCTGTTCTTTGTTGATGAGTCAAAAGACTTGTACCTAATTGACTTTCTATTCTAATATGCAAATCAAATTATTTTTTATGTCTTTTAAACCTATACACTTAATACATCTATAGTGAGTTTCTTTACTGATTCCTGTAAACAGGAAAAACTATATACTATTTAGTCTTCTGCTCCCAAGAATGAAATAATATTAACTGAATAAGCAGGAAGTGGGAGCAAGCAATTTCCAAAAGATGTGAGAAATGACAGAAACAACTGGCTGCCTGGACAGTCACCCAAGATTGCTCTGCAACATTGAGAAATACATCTTCAGCCAATAGGCCTAGCACATCTGATAGACATATCTGTAACCAGGATAACCTTTCAGACACACTTTTTGGTGTCTTGTTTGTCCAGTTTGGACAGCAGGCAATTGCACTTTCTTGTTCAGTGACTTAGCTTTAAAAACCCAAAGAATTCAAGCTCCATGTGGAGATTCATCAATGCTCACCATCTTCTATGATGTAGATTGGTGTTGCCAGTAGCAGACATGTCTCATTGTCATATCAAAAGAAACTATGTTATTAAAACATGTTAAATTCCATATTCACACTTTGCAGATCTCTGAAGTGGTTGAAGATGATCTGTATTACTAATATATCTGTTTGAAATTGAAAATATACCTGAAGTGACTACACGTTCAATTGTTATAGTTGACTAACTACTAATTACATTTCTTAATTGTCTTATATAGTTGAAAATAACTTTTGAGGGCTATTAATTTGTATAACATAGTTAAATGAGCTGTATTGATACAATACCTAGAATATTAGAAACATAGCAAAATTAATCTCAATTTTGTATCAATATACAACATTTGCATATAGTATACAGAGGTCTAATCCTATGTAAAACAATTAAAGCAAATAGTTCCTTTTTAAAAGTAGATTTAATAATCTACCTTTTCATCTCAACATCTCTATATACTCCCTTATACTTTTTAGAATAGATTCAGTAATCTAGCTTTTTTATCCTACCATATCTGGATGCCTCTTTTTTTATCAAAACAAAACCTTCAATATAATCCCTTTGTTCAACATTCTTCCTGATCATAAGCAACAATATTTTGTAAACAACCCCCCTAAACAATGACAAATATCCATAATTCAAAGAGTGACCAAAACTTACCCACCTCACTTCTTGGGAATGTGGATATCATGTTCTTAAAGTTACTTCCTGCTGTCTGTAGGTGACGACAAGTTTAGGGGATCCTGAAAAGAACATTTTGTTTAATTGTCAAGCTGTATCATTTGTTGTCCAGTCTCTGTATAATGTGCAAGTAAAAGGCTTGTTTCAAATGCTTGCTAAAGCAGTCTGTAAGACTGGATCACCTTAGCTAGCCACTTGAAAATTGTTCCAAGCAGTGTTGGTAAGGCTGCATCATCTCAGTAAATCAGGTAAAAATTATTATGAGCAGTTTTTAGTCCAAAGCTGATCTTTAGTTGGTGTTGTTCAGCATAGTAGTTCTGTGATAGTCCTAGTATAATTGTTGTGGGGTCCCATCCTCCCTTTGGAGTGTTAGGCATGGTTATTATTCACTGCAGAAAACTGATAGAGACTCAAGAAATCATGTACATGAAGGTAGCCAAAAAAACCTTTCTAGAATTTATTAGTATTCTATATGACCATTAATATCATGACAAAAATTATGAGATTAGTAGCAATACAATGGTCTTAAATATTTGTTTTCCTTCTGTTCTATATTAGGTGGCTCCTCTGGCATGAGACAGAGATTGTAATTTTTTACCTTAAGAAGCATGCTTGTGTTTAGAGAAGGAGAGAGCCATTCTCCAACTACAAAGACAGTCTTTAATCTTTAATTGGACTGAGACTACAAAAGATCAATCATACTATAAGTCTGTATAGAAATAAGAAAAAAACATTTGGGAAGAATTATGAAATTTTACCCTGTTATAAATGTGCTATACCAATCGGCCAATTTACTCATTTTCTTGGGACAATTTTTCTAGATGTTTTCTCCCTTTTCTTCAGATGTTTCATATGCCCAGTGGTCTATGGATTCCTTAGTTGGATACCTTTTATTTTCCTGGAAAGACAAAAATAAAATCCTTCCCCAACCCTAAATTTTGGGAAAATTCCCCTCGTCAAATTATATTTGTTCAAATGAAGATCATTTGTTAGTATTACAGGTTAGTTTCGATTAAACAACCATGCTGTTTGATGAACTATCATGCCTTCTAGTTGAGAGGCATCTTGTTCAAAACAAATCTTTAACAATTTTGATAGCATTCATATTTTTCTTTACCTGTGGGAACAAAAAGTAAGACCCATTCCCCAATGCAACACATGTCCCAGTTTCCATTCAGAGATCAACACATCTTTGAAATACACTGGTGAGTTTAATTCTGTAGCTTTCTCTATTATCCATTGTTGCTCTTCAGTTGTTTTTCCTTACTCATTTTCATTCAGAAAATCCAAGGTTAATTAAACACTATGCAGTGAATTTTGGGGGCTCTTTATTATCCCTCCCTGTTTATTTAGCATATGCTTTAGAGTTCTATTTGATTTTTCTATAACTCCCTGCCCTGTAGTATTATGTTGTATGCCTGTAATATGCTTGATATTAAAATAAGGAAACATTGCTTCATTTTCTTAGGGACATATGCTGGAGCATTGCCTGTTTTTTTGGGGGGGGGCAGGTGTACCCATGATGGCCATAACTTCTGACAAATGTATAATTACCAAATCAGCCTTTTCTGAACTTAAAGCAGTTGCCCATTGAAAACATGAATTGGTGTTGATGGTGTGGTGTACATACTTTAGTTTTCCAAATTCTACAAAATGAAACACATTCATCTACCAGATTTCATTTCTTTATGTACCCTGAGAGTTACTTCCAGCAGATAGTGGAATTTGGTTGTATAAAGAAGTGGGATATTTCCTTATTATTTCTTTGGCTTGTTGCCAAGTGATGGAAAAGTCTGTTTTGAAACATTTGCTATTGAAAGGTGTTTTTAAAGATGAAATTCTGATGTCTTTAGCACATTTCCTATAAATAATTGATCGATCTCATCATTACCTTATGCTAGAGGGCCTGGCAGACTGGTATGGGATTGGATGTGTGATATATTCATACATACATACATACATACATATGTGTGTGTTTGATTATTTCTGTTCCTGATTATGTCTTATAACTGAATAAATAATAGTCAATTCCTTATAATCTGGTATAAATTCAGCAGTTTCAATATGTAAAACTACTCTTTCTGCATATTTTGAATCAGTGACAATGATGAGAGGTTCTTTATGATCCATTAACACCATGAGAATAACATATAATTGTGACTTTTGGACAGAATTATAAGGACTTAGATGCACATTATTTAAATTTTCTGATTTGTATCCTTCCTTTTCTGATTTATTTGCATCAGTATAGAATATAGGGGCTCCAGTTATTGGTGTTTCCCTTACAATGTGAGGAATGACCCAGTTAGTCCTCTTTGTAAGTTGAATTCTCGTGCTTTTGGGATAATTGTTGACTGCTCCTAAAAATTGCTACAAGTTCTTTTCCAGGGTTCACTTTCTACCCATAGTTTTTCAATTTCATCCTTAGTAAATGTACTACAATAGATCTGTTGGATCTATTCCTGCTAATTGACAAAGCCTCAATTTTCCATTTAGAATCAACTCAGAGATCTTTTTCACACAAGTTTTTAATTTCTTACTTGATTTATGTGGATAAAATATCCATTATAAGAAAATACCTTCCCTCTGCATTAAAATTCCTCTAGGGGAATGCTTAGAGGGTAACATAACTAGAATGCACTTAAGCTTTGGATCTACACTGTCCACATGTACCATCTGTAATTTGTCTTCCACCAATGTTAATTTTTTCACTCTCAGCTTTTAATTCCCTGGGACTATTTAAGACCTTGTCTCCATCTAAGATTTTTTTAATGAATCAGTTGATCAAGTTTATCCCAATAATGTGCTGTAGGTGGGAAATATCTCCTAGCAATCTCTGAAAGTCATTAAGAGTCTGCAATCGATCTCTGCTGATTTGCATCTTTTGGGGTCTAATTTTTGGTAAACTTACCTTATATCCTAAATAATTAATACAATCTCCTCTTTATATTTTTTAGGAGCAATTTGTAATCCCTAACAAGGCGAAATTTTCTTTATTATCTACTTAGACTGGACCCCCCAAAAAGTCCCAACACCACATAATAATCAAAACACCAAACTTACAGAATAAAGAAAGAATATTAAGAGCAGAAAAGGAAAAAGGCCAAGTAACATATGAAGGCAGATCTATTAGAATTATACCTGACTTTTCCACAGAAACTCTGAAAGCCAGAAGGTCCTGGAAAGATGTTTTACAAACACTGAGAGACCACAGATTCCAGCCCAGACTGCTAATCCCAACAAAACTTTCACTCACTATAGATGGAAAAAACAAGATATTCCATGACAAAACCAGATTTACATAATACATATCTACAAATTCACCCCTACAGAAAGTTCTGGAAGGAAAACTCCAACCCAAGGAAGCTAACTACACTCCCAAGAATATAAGCAATAGATAATATCACTTTACCAAAAACCAGAAATGGTAGAAAAACTAACACTCAATACCACCACCAAAATGGAATCCAAAACAAGAATCAACAATCAATGGTCATTAATATTGCTCAATATCAATGGTCTTAATTCAAGTATAAAAAGACACAGGCTAACAGAATGGATACAAAGACATAATCCATCCTTCTGCTGCATACAAGAAATGCACCTCAACTTCAAAGACAGATGCTACCTCAAAGTTAAGGGTGGAGAGAAGATTTTCCAATCGGATAGACCTAAGAAGCAAGCAGGTGTAGCTATGCTAATATAAAACAAATTAGACTTCAAACTAGAGTTAATCAAAAGAGATGAAGAAGGACATTTCCTATTCCATAACAGGAAAAATCCATGAGGATGAAGTCTCAATTCTGTACATCTGTGCCCCAAATGCAAAGGTACCCACGTTCATAAAATAAACATTACTAAAACTCAAATCACACATTAAACCGCACATCCTTATAGTGGGAGACTTCAACACCCCACTTTCACCACTGAACAGGACCACCAAACAGGAACTAACAAAGAAACAAAGGAGCTAACAGAAGTTATGACTAAATTGGTTTTAACAAACATCTAGAGAACATTCCATCCAAACACAAATGAATGTATCTTCTTCTCAGCAACACATGGAATCTTCTCAAAAATTGACCACATACTTGGCAATAAAGCAAACCTCAATAGATACAAAAAATTGGAATAACCCCCTGTATCTTATCAGACCACCATGGCATAAAATTAGAATTCAACAACAACACAAATTGCAGAAACCCCACAAACTCATGGAATTTGATCAATGTTCAATTGCATTACTCCTGGGTAAAGAAAGAAATAAAGAAAGAAATAAAAAACTTCTAAGAATTCAATGAAAATGAGGGCACAATATACCCAAACCTGTGGTACACTCTGAAAGCTGTTCTAAGAGGAAAGTTCATAGTTTTAAGTGCCCACATGAAGAAACTGGAGAATAGCCACACTAAAGAATTAACAGAACACCTGAGCTCTAGAACAAAAAGAAACAAACTCACTCAGGAGGAGTAGTAGATGTCAGAAAATAATCAAATTGAGAGATGAATTCAATAAACTAAAAGCAAAGAAAACAAGATAATGAATGGAACAACGAGTTGATTCTTTGAGAAAATCAATAGGATAAACAAACTTTTATCCAACCCAACCAAAGGCAGAGAGAGAACATGCAAATTAACAAATATCAGAAATTAAAAGGGAATCCAGAGAATCATCAGATCATACTTTGAAAACCTGTACTGCACAAAATTGTAAATTTAAAGGAAATGGACTATTTCCTGGGTAGATATCACTTACCAAAATTAAATCAACAAGAGATAAACAATTTAAATAGACATATAACCACTAAAGAAACAGAAGCAGCCATCAAATTCTTCCAACAAAAAAAGTCAAGGGCCAGATGGTTTCAATACAGAATTCTACCAGAAATTCAAAGAAAAGCTAATACCAGTACTCTTCAAATTGACCCACAAAATGGAAGCATAAGGATTGTTGCCAAACTCTTTTTATGAGGCCAAATTGCCTTAGTACCCAAACCATACAAATACACAACTAAGATAGGTAACTAAAGACCAATCTCCCTCATGAACATTGATGCAAAAAGATTCAATAAAATACTAGCAAATAAAATCCAAAATCATATAAGAAAAATCATCCACCATAATCAGACAGGCTTCATCCCAAGGATGCAGGGATGGTTCAACATATGAAAATCTATCAATGTAATCCACAATATAAACAAATTGCAAAAGAAAAACCACATGATCATCTCACTGGATGCTGAAAAATCCTTTGACAAAATCAACACCCTTTCATGATAAAGGTCTTGGAGAAATTAGGGGTAACAGGAACATACCTAAACATAATGAAGGCAATATGCAGCAAACTAACAGCCAACATCAAACTAAATGGAGAGAAATTCAAGGTAATTCCTCTAAAATCAGGAAAAAGACAAGGTTGTCCACTCTTTACATATTTGTTCAATGTAACATTTGAAGATCTTGCTAAAGCAATAGGGCAACAAAAGGAGATCAAGGGGATACTAATTGGAAAGGATGAAGTAAAACTTTCACTATTTGCAGATGATATGATAGTCTATGTAAGTGAGCCAAAGAATTCTACCAGGGAACTCCTACAGCTGATAAACACCTTCAGCAAAGTGGCAGGATACAAGATTAACTCAAGAAGATCAGTATCCTTACTATTTATATACAATATTTATGCTGAGAAAGAAATCAAAGAAGCATCATCCTTTACAATAGCCACAAACAACATAAAATACCTTGGGGAAACTCTACCCAAACAGGTAAAAGACCTGTATGATAAGAAGTGTAAGTCCTTAAAGAAAAAAATTAAAGAAGATGCCAGAAAATGGAAAGATCTCCCATACTATTGGATTGGTAGGATAAACATAGTAAAAATGGCAATCTTACCAAAAGCAATCTACAGATTCAATGAAATCCTCATCAAAATATTGGCACAATTCTTCACAGATCTTAAAAGAACAATTCTCAATTTTTTTGTGGAAAGCAAAAGACCCAGGATAGCCACAACAACCATGTACAATAGAGGAACTTCAGGAGGTATCATCATTCATTACTTCAAGCACTACTATAGAGCTATAGTCCTGAAAACAGCTTGGTATTGGCACAAAAACAGATAGGTAGACCAAAGGAATCCAATTGAAGACCTTGATATTAACCCACACAACTATGAATACCTGATATTTGACAAAGAAGCTAAAACTATACGATGGAATAAAGAAAGCATCTTCAACAAATGGTGCTGGCATAATTGGATTCTGGCATGTAAAAGACTACAGATAGATCCATGTATATCAGCATGTACAAAACTTAAACCCAAATGCATCAAAGACCTCAACATAAATCCAGCCACACTGAAACTCTTAGAAGAGAAAGTGGGAAGTACCCTTGAATTAATTGGTATAGGACACTGCTTCCTGAACATAACACCAGTAGCACAGACACTGAGATCAACAGTTAATAAATGGGACATCCTGAAACTGAGAAGATTTGGTAAGGCAAAAGACACATTCAACAAAACAAAATGGCAGCCCACAGAATAGGAAAAGATA
Source organism: Mesocricetus auratus (assembly GCF_017639785.1). Classification (NCBI taxonomy): domain Eukaryota; kingdom Metazoa; phylum Chordata; class Mammalia; order Rodentia; family Cricetidae; genus Mesocricetus; species Mesocricetus auratus. Next base: position 16,138,530 of record NW_024429193.1, read on the forward strand.
TTCACCAACCCCACATCTGACAGAGTGCTGAACTCCAAAATTTACAAAGAACTCAAGAAGCAAGTCTCCAAAATACCAAATAGTCCAATTAAAATGTGGGGCACATGATGGGGGAAGTCCTGTGTATATGTCAATAAAGCACTGTTGGCCAATAGGGAACCAAGATAGGTGGGACTAGGAGTCCAGGAAGACTCTGGGAAGGAGAAACACAGGAAGTCAAGATGTAACGCCATGGGGTAGGAAGCCCAGAAGCCTCTCCGGTAAGAGAAATACTTAGATTAGCAATTATGGGATAAATACTTAAGTCATAGCTAGCCAGTAAGAAACAAGCAAGGCCAACAGCTTCATAATTAATATAGCCTCCTGTGTGTTCATTTGGGACTGATGCGGCTCTAGAACCAGGCTGGTGGGAAGGCTTCTCTCAAGGAAAAGGCTTCCCTTTACAGGCACAGAACTAAATAGAGAATTCTCAATAGAGGAATCTAAAGTGGCTGCGAGGCACTTGAGAAAGTGCTCAACAGGGAAATGCAAATCAAAAGAACTCTGAGATGCCATCTCACTCCTGTAAGAATGGGTAAAATAAAAAAAACCACCAATGACAGTTTATGCTTGAGAGGATGTGAAAAAAGGGGAACACTCCTCCACTGTTTGTGGGAGTGCCAACTTGTGCAGCCACTTTGGAAATCACTATGGAGATTCTTCAGGAAAATGGGAATCAATCTACCAAAATCTCCAGCAATTTTGCTCTTAGGCATATACCCTAAAGATGCACATTCATATAATAAGGACATCTGTTCGACTATGTTCATAGCAGCATTATTTGTAAAAGCAAGAACGTGGAAGCAACCTAAATGCCTCTCAACTGAAGAATGGATAGAGAAAATGTGCTGTGGGGACACCAGACCTTGAACAGAGACCCACTTCCCCTTTGGCCTGGGAGTAGGCAGCTGTAAGACAATGTTTACTGAAAACATGTTTACTGAAAACAATTCAGTGCCATAAAGCTCTTGTTAGGGCTCCCATAAGGGCTCACTCACTGAAACACCATGACTTTGATCCCCCCTATGGCTAGATGCTTCTTCCTGCTCCCTGCAGTTTCTCCCCGATTCTGGGGCCAGAGATTAAACCACCAGCCAGGAGGGTGAGAAGTCTGGGAGAGCTGTGAGAGGTGTGTGAGAGCTCAGTGGGAGAATTGTGTGTGTATGGATGGCAGAAGTCCTTAAAAAGGGAAGCATTTTTTCTTGGGGAGTTCTCCTAAGACGACTTGGGGAGCATAAAGTTTTCTTAAAGCAACCGACCGGTCTCTGTGTCATCTGTCCCGACCACCTCGCTACATTCTCGGATGCAGGCTGCTCAGCAGGTGCGACAATGTGTTACATTTACAATATATTTGTAGAGATGCAGAGCTGGCTTAATGAAGTGCAGGCTCCTCTTGGGTCAAATGAGTCATAGCTTAAGCATGAGACTTGGTATACCAAGAATAGCTGGAAGCATACTTCTGCTAACATGTTTCAAATGATCTGCTGGAATTTACTACTTGAGATAAATAAATGGCTCTCAGGGACAGGGAACTGTGCTCCACTGGTCTATAGATATAGGGAAATACTTGTTGCTCCATAGTATTTTAAATATAGCAGAGACACCAATCAAAGGGGGAGACATCTCTTGATGCCTTGTGTGGTATTGTGGGCTTAAAGATTGTGAGACAGCTTGCATAAGCTTATGTATAAAAGTTCTACAAGAATAATATTAGATATGCAGCGACTTCTACTCTGCATCCTACGTCCTGATTTAGGCGAGACCTTACCCAGGGACCCCAATGCTCTAGATGTTAACAAATGTAGTACTACTCAGAAGGGAAAAAACAACGGAATCTTGAAATTCACAGGGAAATGGATGGTACTAGAAGAAACTTTCCTGAGTGAGGTAACCCAGTCACAAAATGACAAACATGGTATGTACTCACTTATATATGGATTTTAGACATAGAACAGGTGATTGTCAGCCTACAATCCCACGTCCAGAGAGTCTTGAAAACAGGAAGGACCCTAAGAGAGATATACATGATATACTGGAGAAGGGAAATGTGACAGGATCTCCTGAGCAGTGGATCCTGAGCATGGGGGGAGGGCAGAGAGAACTGGGAAAAAGAGAGGGGGAAGAGGAGGACATTGGTGAGCAGGAAGGTTGAGTCAGGGGAAGAATAGAGGAGAGCAGGATGAGAGATACCATAATAGAGGGAGGCATTACAGATTTGAGGAGAGATCTGGCACTAGTGAGATTTCTGGAGAACTACAAGGATGACACCAACTGGCAATCTAAGTAATAGTTGAGAGGTTACCTTAAATGCCCTTCTCCGATAATGAGATTGATGACTAGCTTATATGCCATCCTAGAGCCTTCATCTAGTGGCTGATGGAAGCAGAGGCAGACATCCACAGCTAAACACTGAACTGAACTCTTGAAACACATTTGCAGAGAGGGAGGAGTGATGTGCAAAGGGGTGAAGACCAGGCTGGTGAAACCCACAGAAAGAGCTGACCTGAATAAGGGGGAGCTCATGGACCCTGGACTGATGACTGAGAGGTCAGCATGGGACTGATCCGGACCCCGTGATCGTGGGTTTCAGTGAGGACTCCTCTGCAATCTATGGGGCCTCATGTAGTAAATCAGTATTTATCTCTGGCGAACTAATGGACTTTGGGAGCCCATTCCACATGGAGGCATGGTCTTTCATCTAGACACATGGGAGAGGGCCTAGGCCCTGCTCCAAATGATATAACAAACTTTGGAGATCCCCGATGGAGGACCTCACCCTCTCTGGGGAGTGGAGGGGGTATGGGGTGGTGGATCAAGTGGCCTTATGGGGGAATCAGGGGAGGAGAAGACTTGTGATGCAAGCTTGTTTCCAATTTAAAAAAAAGAATTCCCAATTGTCTCACCAAATCTGCTAATAATGACGGTGAAGTGTGAGAGGCTAACAGCTGCTGCATATCCCAGTGTCCAAGCAGATAACATAGGCAGTGTACAGCTTGCCAGAGGGCAGCTGATGATCACATGTAGGCACCTTGAGGAGGGTGTCCAGGGAAAACCCACCACACATGTGTGTGAAGGAAGCAGAGAGCCAGCCATCTCTGTGGGGGAGCGTGTGAGCAGCACAAGTTGCCAGAGGGACGTGAAAGGACTGGGCTGGCAGGTGGTGAGGGACTAATTCCAGTGGTGTTTGTAGCCCACGAGACCGTGGCATTTGGGGATTCTGTCTTCCTGTAGAAAGGCTGAAACAGGAAAATCCCAGACTTGCTCCTAGAGCTTTGGGAAGAAAGGGAAAACCTAGACAGTGACGTGGTGTGTTCAGGCACGTACTGGCAGCTTTTGGTGGCTACGAAGCTATAGGCAAGTGGCTGTCTGGTGAATTCATGCTCCAAAAGTTGGTTGTCAGATGAAGTGTACATCTAATTAATCTCATCAATGAAAACCAGGAGTCAGATATCAGGGTAAACCTTGAAAGATCAGAGAAGCAGCAGAGCAGCTACAGTTACTTCCTCTTTCATAACTCCAGTCAAATAGGGTCAGGATGCTGTCTCCACATGCCCTATTATTTCCTGTTTCCTAGACCCTCCAGTCCAGACCTCTGGTTTAACTAGTGGCTGCCTCTGCTTTCTGACTTCAAACAAGCTTTATTAGTTGGAACACAAACAAAATCAATATCACCATACTGAGGACAGCTTGGGAGTCACAATTCTACCACATCAGAGAAAGTACCCTCTCTTCATGGTTGTTGTCAGAAAGAGCTTACTTCGGCATGGAACAGAAAACTCTACTACAAATCAGTCTGTCCATGAGGTTTTCATAGCTATTTACTTAGCACACAGACAGGCAGCACAGTAAAATGGTTCAAGACACAGCTTAGGAGTCAAGAATGATTTCATCAAGATTTTTAGATGTCATAACGATGCCTGGTAAATTCTTCCTCCGCCTTTACTTTCATGAATGCACAAGGCAATGTCTGTTATGACATTAATATATATGATCACAGAAAATACATCAGCATTGAACAGGGACTTCTGGATGAAAAAAGACTGTGCCACCTGATTGCACTGGGCCTACAAACCAGGCACTCGGTGTCAGCAGGTAGGAAGACATGCTCTCCACTCACTTCCTGCACCTCTAAAAAATTATGCAATTCCATCATTTGCCTGTAATTTTCAGAAATTAGGCTATAAAGATTATATGTATACATATATATGTACACACACACATATATATACATATATGTATGTATATATATATATTCATCCATTGTCCTCATCTATGCTTTTCCAAGCAGTTTTGGGTTTTTTTTTGCTTGCTTTTTTTGTAGTCCTTTGTTTCTATCATGGATATCTGGGCTGTCTAGCCTCTACACTGGTTCCTGGCCATGCAGTCAGTATCGAGCTTGGGATCCCTCTTGTGGCATGATTTTAAATAACAAATGGGTTCATGACCTCTTTGAACCAAATATTGAAGATTCTGTTTGGGAAGTCCTGGAAACCCCCCCACCCCATACACAGCTCACTGAGCTTTTATACCACTGTTGATTTACTTCTGTGACCAAATAGTTTCAGTTTCTCTGAACTTCACTCCACTATACAAATTACAGTGCTTTTCATCATTTGCGCACTTGGGGAAATTCAGAAAGCCTCACAGGACTACAGGAGGATATAAAGGAAAAGAGGCAGAACACTTCCATCCATACTGACCAGCAAGAGCAGGTAAGAAGAGACGCTTAACCTTGCTAAGTCTTGGGAATTCTGCTCCGGAATATGTAGTCACAAGCCTGGGCAGAAATGAGATGGATTTTTTGAGGGTTAACTCACTTTTTAAAACTACTATGACTAGAAAAGGCTGCTCCTGAGCAGGATTGGGGCACAGAGGCCAATAAATCCTGGGAGGTATCATCAGGGCAGCCAGACTCTAAATGCCACCACTATTCTAATTTTGAGTTAGAGACAAGGAGACATGTGACTGCAACAGGGCAGGATATACATTGAGACCGTCTTCCTTGGTGTTCACCTGTCTGTACTGACGAGGACACAGTGAAATGACTGTGGTCAGCGTGGAGCCGAACTGCTGCTGAAAGGGCTGCCTGTGACTGATACCAAGAGGGAAACAGAATGAGGCGTGGGAAGAGCAACCGCCTTGGTGAAGGACAAAGAGAGGGAATGCTGTGTTGCTGTAGGAACACAAAGTGTGTGAAAGATGTGGTCTATTCTGTAGCTGACTATGGGTGACCACTGGCCCCAGAACACAAGCTCAGCTTATGACACAAAGCATGTTCCAACTTGGCAAGTTTCTGTAGCAACAGAATAAAGAAAGTCATAGATCAAGATACTTTTAAAATACATTGCTGGTAACATGGGACAGGCAGATTATGGCAATATGGGAGAGTTTGCTACAGGCCTTCTCATACAAGAAATGGCCATGAAGGCAGCTAAAGATAACCCAGGAAATTCTGGCCCTAGACATTACAACATTCTAGATCTCCACGATCAACAAATTCTAATTAGTCAGTCAGCCTTGTAGGATCATTGACATAGTTATGATTGTTTCCTGGGAATACCAGTTGACAGCTGAAGCCCTGAATGAAAGAAGAAGGAAAGGCAGTCACCATTACTCGTTTGATCTTGAATGCCAAGTGAATTTCCTTCTTGACTGGCTCATCTCCTCATAAGATTGACTCATTCCCCATGTACTTGTACTCCTTAGCTCTCCCCTGAAGGATCAGACCCTATACTGTACTGAAGGGTTTTCTTAGAAGATTTCTGGACACACAAGACTGAGTAAAAAGTCTGATTACCTTGTCCCCAACTCCAGGCCTTCAGTCATTTTTTCCTGTCTTCTTGAGACCAGAACCTCAGTCCAGAAGTCATTTTCACTCATCACATTTTGCTTTGACAGCTTTGTTCTGCCTGGTCAGATCCTAGCCTATGACTCCCAGTGTTTTTCTTCCTCCCCTTTACATCTCTCATTTTTCACCAGCTGAAAACTATACAAAAAACCTAAGTAGAATGGTACAGTCATTATTTGAACCACCAGCTCCCCAATTTCTCAATATTTTTTACAAAACTGTTGCTTTGTGCAATGTTCAGTATTTGCATAGTTGGGTTTAGTCTCATTTGCTGTGAACCCAAACCCAGTTTTTTATTTTTTATTTTGTATTTTTTTGTTATTTAAGTTAAAAACAAGCTTGTTTCACATGTCAATCCCAGCTCCCTCTTCCTCCCCTCCTTCCCCAACCTCCCCACAAGGTCCCTCAGTCCCCTACCCAATTTCCACCCCGATCCCCAGGGAGGATGAAGCCCTCCATGGAGGATCTGCAGAGTCTGTCATTTCATCCAGGGCAGGACCTAGGCCCTTCCCCAAGAGTCTGGGCTCAGATAGTATCCCTCATTGTGGGATGGACAACCAAAGTCCATTTGTATGCCAGGGATAAATATTACCCAAGGCCCCATAGATTGCCTAGGCCTCCTCACTGACACCCACACTCAGGGGGTCTGGATCAGTCCCATGCTATTCACCCAGCTATCAGTCTGCAGTTCAAGAGCTCCACCTTGTTCAGGTTAACTGTTTCTGTGGGTTAAACCAGCCCAGTCTTAACCCCTTTGTTCATCAGTTATCCCTTTCTGTCACTGGATTCCGGAAGTTCAGTTCATTGTTTGTCTGTGGGTATCTGCTTCTGCTTTCATCAGTTGCTGGATGAAGGTTCTGTTTCCCAGACTCTCTGACCGTGGGATTATATGCTGGCACTCCCTTGATCCCTGTCTAAAATTCATATATTAGTGAGTACATACCATGTTTGTCTTTTTGTGACTGGGTTACCTCACTCAGAATGGTTTCTTCTAGTGCCATTTCCTTGTAAATTTCAAGGTTCCATCTTTTTTTCTGCTGATGAGTACTCCATTGTATAAATGTACCACATTTTCGTTATCCACTCTTCAGTTGAGGGGCATCTAGGTTTATTCCAAGTTCTGGATATTACAAATAATGCTGCTATGAACATAGTGGAGCAGATGCCCTTGTTGTATGAATATGCATCTTTTGGATATATGCCTAAGAGTGGAATTGCTGGGTCTTGTGGTAGACTGATTCCCATTTTCCTTAGGAGTCTCCATACTGATTTCCAAAGAGTGTGTATGAGTTGGCACTCCCACCAACAGTGGAGAAGTGCTCCCCTCTCTCCACATCCTCTCCAGCATAAATTGTCATTGGTGCTTTTTATTTTAGCCATTGTGACAGGAGTAGGATGGTATTTCAGAGTTGTTTTGATTTGTATTTCCTGGATGGCTAGGGATGTTAAGCACTTTCTCAAGTATCTCTCAGCCATTTTAGACTCCTCTACTGAGAGTTCTCTATTTAATTCTGTACCCCACTTTTTAATTAGATCCTTTGGTGTTATGGAGACTTGCTTCTTGAGTTCTTTGTAAATTTTGGAGGTCAGCCCTATTTCAGATGTGGGGTTAGTGAATATCTTTTCCCAATCTGTGGGTTGCCTTTTTATCTTGCTGACTGTGTCTTTTGCCTTACAGAAGCTTCTCAGTTTCAGGAGATCCCATTTATTAATTGTGGCTCTTAGTGTCTGTGCTACTGGAGTTATGTTCAGGAAGCAGTCTCCTGTACCAATTTGTTCGAGGGTACCTCCCACTTTCTCTTCTAAGAGGTTCAGTGTGGCTGGATTTATGATGAGATCTTTGATCCATTTAGACTTAAGTTTTGTTCATGGCAATAGACATGGATCTATCTGTAGTCTTCTACATGTCAGCCTCCAGTTATGCCAGCACCATTTGTTAAAGATGCTTTCTTTTTTCCATTGTATAATTTTAGCTTCTTTATCAAAGATCAGGTGTTTATATGTGTATGGGTTAATGTCAGGGTGTTTAATTCAATTCCATTGGTCTATCTGTCTATTTCTATGCCAATTCCAAGCTGTTTTCAGGACTATAGCTCTGTAATACAACTTGAAGTCAAGGATGGTGATGCCTCCAGATATTGCCTTTTTGAACAGGCTTGTTTTGGCTATCCTAGGTCTTTTGTTTTTCCATATAAAATTGAGAATTGTTCTTTCAAGGTCTGCGAATTGTGTTGGGATTTTAATGGGGGATTGCCTTAAATCTGTAGATTGCTTTCGGTAAGATTGCAATTTTACTATGATGATCCTATCTACCTAAGAGCACGGGAGCTCTTCATATTTTCTGGTGTCTTTTTTAATTTCTTTCTTTAAAGACTCAAAGTTCTTGAGATACAGGTCTTTCACCTGTTTGGGTAGCATTACCCCAAGTTATTTTATATTTTTTGTGGCTATTGTAAAGGGCAATGTTTCTGTGATTTCTTTCTCAGCCATTTTATCCTCTGTATATAGTAGGGCTACTGATTTTCTTGAGTTGATCTTGTATCCTGACACTTTGCTGAAGGCATTTATCAACTTTAGGAGTTCCCTGTTAGAGTTTTTGGGTCACTCATGTAAACTATCATATCATCTGCAAATAGTGAAAGTTTGGCCTCTTCCTTTTCAATTTGTATTCTCTTGATCTCCTTTTGTTGTCTTATTGCTCTAGGTAGAACTTCAAGAACAATATTGAAAAGGTATGGAGAGATTGTTCAGCCTTGTGTTGTTCCTTATTTTAGAGGAATCATGTTGGGTTTGATTCCCAACCCAGTTTTTATTCATTGCTCATTCACAGTTAATGAAGCTTAATTTTAAGGCACTGCTGTTGTGAAGCCATTTGTTTTGAAGGGATACTGTCACATACTTCCACAGAGTTTGCAAAACACAATATGTTGCTTCTTTTTCTGGAATGGCAATGTGATTAATTCTATAGACAGAGAGTATTTGCCACATGAGAATAACTACTAGAATAGAGTGAATACATTTTATAATCTCTAGAAATTCTTGCCACCACATGTGTATAACTATTCAGAAGCATAGAATGAATATATTTTATAATTTCTAGAAGTCATTGTAAGGGCATGCATCAAACAATGAAGCATTAACTGCATAGGTCTCTATTCATTAGAATGGTAATAATGAATAAATTAATATTTGAGTAATATATAAGCTGCAATATAAGATAATTTCTCTAGATCCAATTTTATTTTCCATTTGATGTCTAGTACAAAACAGTTAATAAGGAAAAATTTCATTGCAAAATGAAACATAATATTTGTGTTGTGATCAGGGGAATGCTGTCATCGTTACATTACAAATTAAATTCTTCAATAACATCTTATAACGATTCTAAAATTACACAGGTTCCCTTAAACTATGTGTCTGATACACAACAGTGCTGTGGTTTCTTTTTTGGAGTTTCATAACTCTATCTTCTGAGAGAAATAATAAGACTCTAACTAATCTCATCTCTCCTTCTATACACAGGGAACAAGGCTTCACAATGGCCACAGAGGTTCACATGCCAGGACCCATGTGCCTCATGGAGAATGTGAAAGGTCAACTGATAGTCAACCAGGAGGCTCTGGGAATCCTGTCTGACATCACGCAGCCTGTGGTAGTGGTTGCCATTGTTGGCCTCTACCGAACAGGCAAATCCTACTTGATGAACAAGCTGGCTGGGAAGAAAACAGGTGAGTGCTACCAATACAGCTGTTCTGGGTCTCAAGAGTGCAGTGCTTCCTGCATGAAAGTGGGAAGAATTAAATTTTCTTATTACAGTTTGATGTTGGGATCCCTTTTGTTGTTACTTTGTCTGTTTGCTTTTATTTTTGAGATAAGGCCATGCTGTACAGCACAAGCAGGCCTTCAGCTCAGCATGGAGTCCAGGCTGACACTAAAGTCATGATCTTCTTGTCTTGGTCTTCTGAGAGCTGATTACAGGACTGCACCACCACATCTAACTTGTAATTTCCCTTCTAAAAGCACAACTGGTTCCTTTCATAGATGGAGAAAGACAGTGATAAAGACAATTTAATTTATATGTTAATAAACTTTAAGCTATTCCTAAAACTTTCATGTAATAACATCACATTTCTACTGATATTTATTGTTAAAAAGGCTATCTATATATGTAATGACTTTTTATTCTTTTAAGTTATATAACATTTATCTTTATAACTGTTTAAGTATGCAGTTCTATGACAGTAAGCAAAATTGTACATCTATGTATCTTCACCATCGATTTCTAGAACTAGCTCATTGCCACCTTTACCACTATTCTAAGTGCTATATTTATGAATTTTCTGTCCTAATAATGTCATGTAAATAGACTCAGAAAAAATACAGAGGTTTTTTGTGATTGGTTCTTTCATTTAGCATGTCAACTTCAAGGTTTTCCACTGTGAGAAAAGTGTTTCAAAAATTGCCTTATCTACTCAGCTGTAGACAAGACAGCTGAGTACTCTGAATGATGCTGACATGAAGATAGTTACGGAGACACCCATCCGAGTCCAGGCTTTCAGGTTTTCTAGGTTGTATTAGTCTCATCACTGATCAAATGCCTGATGAAACAATGTAAGGAAGAAGGATTTGCTTTGCTCACAGTTCAGAGAATATCAGTCCACTATGGCAGGAGAACAGGACTTCGTGATTATATGTGTAGTGGAAGGAGTTTGTGGCTTATTCATGACTGGCCAGTAAGCAGAGAGCAGAGGACCACAAGCAAGGCCAGCAGTAACCTTCAAATGTTTGCCTTCTGCCAGCTAGGTCCTACCTCCTAATGCTTCCACATCTCCCAACAGAGTGACACTAATTGGGGACCAAGTGTTCAGATACATGGACCTGTGATGAACATTTACCTTCAAATCATAACATTCTACTTCTGCCCCCAAAATGCTGTGGGTGCATCTTCAGAAGTCCACAGTCTTACAGTTCTAATGGGGTATAGAAGTCCACCATTTCATCTGAGACTCAAGGCAACCTGTAATATACAATATCACAGAATAAACATCCCCATTTACACTGTTCAGGGAGATAGGAAACACAGAATACACCCTAGCAAGACTCAACCCAGAAGAGCAGTACCATACTCTGTAGTTCCATTGCAGCATATACAGTATGTGGTGTGCTTTTCTAGACAACATCTATCTGCAGGCCCTAGTTCTAGGGTCCTGCTATTTACAGAACACAAGGACTTTCTCTAGGACCAGGTCCACACATTGACTCCAGTTTTCCTCAGTGGACATCCCATAGTCTTGGCATCTTTGACTTCCTGGGTCTTCACTGTTGCTTCAGCTTTACCTCACAGCCTCACACAGAAAGCTCAGGAGCTGCACATGAGAGACTGACCCTGCAAACCATTTTATATGAAACCCTGGTGGAAGTTTGGAGGTCTTGTGACTTGCATTGTTCATATTTGAAAACTGAATTTCTGTTATGTCTCTGATTGTGAGATAAGTACTAGTTTGGTTTCAGTTAATTCTCCTGACATGACTGTGCTGATTTTTCAACAGAGATTATTTTAATTTTACATGCATGAGTATTTTGCCTGTGTACTGCATACATGCCTGGCATTCACAGATGCTAGCATGGGTCATAATGTTCACTGAAACTAGAGTTATAGACAGGTGTGAGCTGCAGTGTAGGCTCCGAGAACTGAATTCTAGTCCTCTGCAAGAGCAGCAGGCACACTTAAAACAGTGAGCCATGTTTCTAGCTGGATTGTTCTAATTTTGTTATCACTTTCAAGAAGCCCTTGTTCCTACACATCTAATCCTTCATTTCCTCTCTGATTTTCAGGCTTCTCTCTGGGCTCCACAGTGCAGTCTCACACCAAAGGAATCTGGATGTGGTGTGTGCCTCATCCCATGAAGGCAGGCCACACCCTAGTTCTGCTTGACACTGAGGGCCTGGGAGATGTAGAAAAAGTAAGGGTTAGGGACCCAGTTTCCAATTCATCCCCTCATCTCTGAGTATTCTACGATGTTCTCTATTATGTATGTATATATTTATTATTTAGTGTGAATGCATGCCTGTATGTGCATTGCATGTGCCCTGATGCAAGTGCCACAAAGCAGATGTGGAGGGTAGAGGAAAACATGTGGAGTCACGTCTGTTTTCCACCACGTGGCTTCTAGGGATTGAACACAGACTTCAAGACAGGGCAGAGTTTTAACTTTATCATAGCATTATTTTCATATTTATTATATAACATGTGTCATGTTTTGATAGGGTATGTCCTTCTGTGTATATCTTTGTCTTATTGGTTGATGAATAAAACATTGATTGGCCAGGCAGGAAGATAGAAAGAACTGGGAGACAAGGAGGATTCTGGGAAGTATAGGCAGAGTTGAGTTGTCATGTGATCCCAGGAAGTGATGTAGTTGGGCAGAAACTGCCACTAGCTAACCATAGAGGTCTGGAGGTCTGTACAGACAGACAGAAAGTGATGTAGCTGGTTAGAAAGAGAATATAAGCAGGGACAAACAGTAAATAGCTCTCTTCTCTTCTTTGTGGAGATGCTGAGCAGTTAACATGTAGGATGCCAGAGGAGTAAAAGTTTTCTGGACCTTTCTCTGGCAAGAGAAGAACACATGGGAATACTTAGATTATTAGAAATGGGTTAGTAATTAAGACAGCTAAACAATTCGAAACCTTAGCAAATAGCCACAGCTTTATAACTAATATCGTGTCTTGTGTGTTGTTTTGGGGCTTGAGTGGTGGCGGGACCCAGGCAGCTGACAGGAAAGAGTACACATAACAATGTTTAGCCTACAATAATGAGGGAACTTGTCACAGGCCTGGATTGTAGAACATCAGGGCGATAGCCTGCAGCCCTGAAACACTGACAACAGACTAAGTGGCACCAGTGATAATTATCACAAATAATGTTCACCCAGGAAGAGTTGTGGATGTCATCCTGAGGCTTATTGGTGTGCCTTTAGTTTTGTTTTGTACTTTGCATAGGTCACAAAGGTGTTTTGTTTCATTTTTGGTAAAAATCCCTTCTATTTGAGTATATTTTTACCACTGCAGATCTGAAAGTGACATAAGAACAAGACAAACTCCTGATCCATGTGTGTTCTGACTTCCAGGGTGACAATCAGAATGACTGCTGGATCTTTGCCCTGGCTATACTTCTAAGCAGCACCTTTGTGTACAACAGCATGGGAGCCATCAACCAGCAGGCCATGGACCAGCTGCAGTATCCTTTCTGTGATGGAGAACATGGCAGCCTGGGAATGCTGCAGAGTCAGTGTAGACAGACAGGAGACAGAATAATCCCAGAACGAGGGTAGATCTCATATAGCAGCTATTGAGCTTACACTGATTTATCACAGGGCGAAGTCATGTGCGGGGTGGATGAGACCAATGTGAGTGAGATGATTGGGGACCCTGGTCATTCACCACTTCTTAGCTACCCAGCTATGTGACAGAGCTGACTGATCGGATAAGAGCACAGGCCTCAACTGACCAGGAGGATGACGTGGAAGACTCATCTGAGTTTGTGAGCTTCTTTCCTGACTTTGTGTGGGTTCTGAGGGATATGACCCTAAGACTTCAAGCCAATGGACAAAGCCTCACAGCAGATGAATACCTGGAGAATTCCCTGAAGCTCAAACAAGGTACAGAGATTGGTGCCTGGAGAACAGAGGGGAATCCCATGAATTTACACTGTAGTCAGTGTTGACAGACAGGAGACAGAATAATCCTTAGATTTGCTTTTCCTTTTTTTTTCATGCTGTGTCTATGAAACAATTCCCACTTGGTATTTGTCTTAACATGTCAATTTCAATGGAAATGTTCCCTGGTAATGGAGACATGTTCCCTCTATCCTGTGATTAAACTGTTTTACTTTCCTTCTTAGGTTGTGTCGAGATGCACAACACAAAAACATGGAGCAAAAGGAAGATTTATTAGGAGAAATCCTTAAGTGATACATCAACACCGGGCTAGCTATGTGGTTATATTTACTTTACTTCCTCCAGGTACCAGTGAAATAGATAAAAATTACAACCTGCCCCGGCTCTGTATTCGAAAGTTCTTCCCCAAGAAGAAATGCTTTGTCTTCTACCCACCCACTGAGTGGAAGAAGCTTTCTGAGCTTGAGAGCCTGTGTGATGATGAGTTGGATTCTGACTTTGTGCAGCAGGCGGCAGAATTCTGTTCCTTCATCTTCAGCTCTTCCAAGGCTAAAGCTCTCCCAGGAGGCATTGAGGTCAACGGAGCTCGTGAGTCTTCTGCCCAGTCCTGCTTGATAGCTTTAGAGAGTACACATTTTGGGGCAAGTTTTAACAATTTTGCAAATTTCTGGATGGTCTCAGTTAATACTTAATGTCTTTGTAAGTAAGATCTCTGGCTGGAAAAAAGTTTATAATGATCAGGGAAGAGATTCTTTATTCTCAATATTTCCATATTAGAGTAAGTATTGGATATTTATACTATCCAATTTGGCATCAAAAGACACATGTATGATGTATGTCTATTTAGCTTAAATATAATTTAATTAAAATAAATTTAAAAATTCAAATCATGTACCCATTTTGAGTTTTCAGTAGGTGTACAAGACTTTTGTGCAAATAATAATGGTAACCATAGGCATAAAGTATATTCTTCAATCCAAGGCTCTACTTGGCAATAGTGAACTTGGTCAAAACAAGTAACACACTCCATTTGACTTGAATTGTATCATTTGACTTGAATTACATCATGTGTTGCTCATACAATGACTGAATCCTTTCAGAATCAATGTTTAAAAAATAGATGATGAGCACATTAATGAAGAGAGAACATTCTTGTTTTAAGGGTTCTAATACTTATTGGATACATATTCAACAATCCTAGTTTTATTTTTTTATAAGGAGGATTTGAGCCATTGATAGGGACAAATCTCCTGACAATCTTACTTAAGGGAAGGCTCTGAGGTACAACAGCTACTTAGAAGAGTCAAGAACTTGGTTCAACACCCAGAACCACAAACACCAAGTAATCAATAATAAAATTAATTGGATTAATAAATAAATACAGAACAGGGCTAGGGTGCATTTCAATTGGTGATCAGTTGCCTTGCAAGTATCTGACTTTGTTCACTAATAACACACTCAACACAAAGACATTTTGTTATTTTCTATCAGTCAGAAATTAAGCAGATACCATGAGTGCTCTGCAATGTTTGAGACTCAAATGTAGAGTCACTCTTCTGCCCCGAACTAGATTTGAGACATTGAACCTCTCTGGTATCACATTGACTGTAGAAGGTCTTGATAGAATGCTTCAATGGTAAAACAGGATTTCTATGAAATACTAGTGACCTTGCTGAGTCTTATTCGTAGCAAATAAAAGAATGCTGGTAAATACAACCTGTCTCCCATGGTAGTCTACCTCACCTTGGGCAAACCATTTCAGGAAGGAGAGGCTGCAGGAGAGAAATGTAAGTTATGGATGCAACAATTTCCTCACTCCCAAGCCGCCCAGTACACTCTAATAAAGGATCACAAGCAGGTTTTCCTGCTGGAAGACTCCCCAATTTCCTTCTAGCAATAGGCTGTACCTCACTGTGTTTTCTACTAAAAATAATCCTGTCGGTTGAAGGTCAGACTCTGGTCGCTTTTTGCCTTCTGGTACTTTATACTGGCTCATGAATCTAGGAAGC
Source organism: Mesocricetus auratus (assembly GCF_017639785.1). Classification (NCBI taxonomy): domain Eukaryota; kingdom Metazoa; phylum Chordata; class Mammalia; order Rodentia; family Cricetidae; genus Mesocricetus; species Mesocricetus auratus. The sequence continues at coordinate 16,154,105 of NW_024429193.1, forward strand.
TCATTTTTCATTAACCTTTGTCTTATTGCCTTGAAATTCTAGACATTTTTTTGACATGGGCTCCACTTAGAAAGGGGGTTTACAAACTTAAGCATTTAGCGTACACGAGAGATCACTTTATTTAGTTTCAGTGGCAAAATATTCTTCCAAAGAACATCTGAAGATGTTAACCTCTGAGTCATTAATTTAATTTTATAGTGTAATGGATTAAAGAAAAATAAAAAACAAAATGAACAAGAAAATGTTGTAATATTACATGAAAGAGGATTCATAGAAACAAGATATGTATGAGCACAAAGAGGAAGATAAGAAGAAAAGAAGTCATCAATGTAATGTGTCTTTTAAGAATGCAGACCATGAAACTTTATGAAATAAGAATGTGAATTCTAACTGTCATGTCTCACCAGAACTAGGGATTTTAGCACATACCTATGTGGATGCCATTAAGAATGGAACAGTGCCTTGCTTGGAGAATGCAGTATACACACTGGCTGAGCGTGAGAACTCCATAGCTGTGCAGAAAGCAGCTGACCACTACAATGAGCAGATGACTCAGCAAGTGAGGCTCCCGACAGACACACTCCAGGAGCTGCTGGACATACATGCAGTCTGTGAGAAAAAAGCCATTGCTGTCTTCATGGATCACTCCTTTAAGGATTACCAGCAGAAGTTCCAGGAGAAGCTTGTGGTAATATACTTTAGCATTTATCCTTACTGATGCCTGCCTTTCTTTCATGTGGATTTGGCCCTGAAGTTTGATCTCATGCTGATTCCTTCTTATCATTGAAGAAAGCAGGGTTTTCATAGGTAACAGAGTTCTTCAGAGAATTTAGGGAAAGTGAAGTGGTTGAGGAGTCAAATTAGGGCAGTTGATTTTCAACAGCAACTTGGAACGATGTGCATCTATTGTGCTACTGAGATGCAGCACAAGGCATGTGGGTCTCTGCTCAGTGTGAACCAAACTAAAGCAAGGAGTCGAATGGGCTTTCACCCAGAGGCTCTAAGAACTCATTCACTATTCAAAGTAGAAAGAATGTATTGTATCTTTCATTGTTTCTCATCCCCCTGGCTTCCATTGTATACAATCAATTATAAAAAACTAATTTTCAGGGACCAGTATAATTAAATAAGGTGTATGTCTTAAGGTTATCTAGAGTTTATAAGGCAATGACTATTATTGTATTGGAGTGGTTCTTATCTTATGGGTCATAAGCCCTTTCAGGGAGGTCCAAACAACCCTTTCACAGGTGTCACATATCAGATATCTTACATATTAAATTTGTTATTTACTTATGATTAATAACAGTAGAAAAGTTATACTTATGAAGTCGCAATGAAAATAATTTAGTGGTTGGGGTAATCACACCATGAGGAAATGTATTAAAGGGTATCAGCATTATGAAGGTCGATAATTTTTAATTATCACTTTTTTAATGCGAAGTTAAGGAACAAAGAAATCAAGGAAAAGAACTCTAGTGACTTTCTCTTAATTCTAGTGACCCTAACCCTGTCACTGAACATTTGTCTTTTAATTTTTCTTTGACCATCTTAAAAGTGACAAAAATGCATTAATTCATCCCCAAGAAGACAGTTCAATTGTAGTTTACAAGTATCCACTTTAAAATCTCCATTTTTTAGCTTTACACCCCTCACTCTCCTTGAAGGAATCTATGACACACTCACTTCTCTATTCATAATGACCCTACTTAGAACTGACAGGTGGATTTGCTGTGTATATATTTTCACCCCACAAACCACATTCTCCAAGGATGCTGTGTTCCCTGCTGGTTGAACTTTGCATTCATTGTTAATGCATGGGCACACTTCAATGCATCTGACAAAGAAGAACACAGATTCCGTGCCCATTCTCCTCACTTTCAGAGTTTGTGTGCTTGAGGCCAAGGGAATTAAGATTTCCAACAGTCACTCAGAGTTGACCAGACCAGGACTCAAGCAAGTTCCCCATTCCTCCTCTTGTCCCAATTCACTCTGGAACTGTAATATTGCTTCATCAGGAATAACACAGTTGTATCGTCCTTCTAACAGCTTCTTTGTTTTGTCTTCTCCCACTTACATGGCAGGCCACCATAAAGGAAAGAAAGGAAGATTTCATACAACAGAACAAAACAGCATCTCTCAGTTACTGCCAGGCTGAGCTGGAGAAGCTTGCAGAGCCCCTGAGGGAGAGCATCTCACGTGGAGATTTCTCTGTTCCTGGTGGGCACAGCCTCTACTTAGAAGCCAGGAAGAAGGTTGAACAGGGCTATGAGAAAGTTACCAGGAAGGGAGTGAAGGTGAGGAATGAGGGCCGGTGTGATCATACAGCTAGAGCACAGCTATCACGGTAACTGCTGCTCCTTGAAGCTAAGAGCACAGAATCTAATCTGGAGAGAAATCAGAGTGTCTTTTACCTCAGCCATCTTAGTCTTTACACCCTCAAAATACTGCAACAATATTCTTCTAGAACCCTTCTAGGTCAAATCTTTCTACTCAATAACACAGCTGAGGATCTGAAACAAACCACTTGTGAAACCGTACTTTTTTTTGTTCTCCCCACTCCCGTTTTTGTCTGGATTTATTTTTGCCATAGGAGAGTCTTACTGAACTTACAACTGATTTGTCTGAGATGAGCAGGAGCTTATAAGTACAAGAGCCTTTACTTCTCAAGTCCTATGCGAGTAGATGTCTACATGGGCAAATAATGTCCCCCCATCTTATCAGAATTTAATCTTTCTATTGTGAAGAGAGGTACCCACTCCTGCAGACCAAAGAGAATACTCTTGTTATGGATTTCCTTTCAATATTTTAAAACTTTGATATTTGGAGCTCTTGATACAATAAATTCCAGAGTAGCTTACTTAGAACCTCCTGTGGCCAAGGGATCAATAAATGGTAAGCTCTATTCATTCTTTGTCCCTTGATGCACAGATGAAAAATTTAACAGAGTATAAGAGAAGCTGATCATTAATAATTTACATTCTAGTCTTTCCACACTTCTTGAAGCAGATGCCATCTTCAATTTTCTAGATCTTACAGGTTTTTTTTTTTGTTTTTACGAGACAGGGTTTCTCTGTATTGGAGGCTATCAGTCCAGCCTGGCCTCGAACTCATAGAGATCCGCTTGCCTCTGCCTCCCGAGTGCTGAGATCTTACAGGTTTAACACTGCAATATTAGTGATGTCCAGAATCAATTTAAACAGCCATCAAATTTCTTATGTTACTTAATCAATTTTCTTCTGTCTCCTGGTCCCAAGTTTATCTGAATAATTTCTTTCTAGCACTATTTTCTATTGCTATTTGGAGCGTTTTCAATGGTCCCTGTGTTTTGTGGGCTGGTTGGGAGAGGGAGCTTGGGAAAGGTATGATACTCTAGGAAGGTTGTAAATCACTGGGTTGCCTCTAGGGATGATCACTTCCATAGCTGCAGGAAGCCCTCCTGGAGCCACACCTGGTATGGCTGGTGGATACTTATACGTGGTACTATTGAGCTTGGAATGAGTTGCTTGCTGGTTAATGACTGACCAAAGAAATTAAGTAATAAAGAATTATTTGTTGACACTGTTTCATAAGATTTATGGGATGCAACCTGAACTTAATCAGTGGATTCCAGTGACAGATTCCTCCCTCATCTCTAGCAATGCTTGTTCACTAAATCAGGCTGTGTTAGGAAACTGTATGAGACTTGGTGAATCATTCAGTTAACCATGAGTGAAGCTAAAGGACTCAGACTCATGCACATGGAGTGATGCTTCTCATATCCTTCCCTCTTTGAGGGCCTGAGCTAAGTTTCCTCATACACCAGGCCACTTTTGGCTGCATTCATGAGGAGTACTCCTTGCCTCATTTGTTGATAGTGAAAGCATTGATGAAGTGTTGGTTATGCTAGTTCAGGTTGAAGTGCAGGGAGATACAGTTGCTCTTATAGAGTAAGTCCTACAGGTATAGACACTTTGCACTCCCAGAGATTGCTCTATACCATCCTATAAGTAAGGAACAGAAAACATGATGCTGAATCCAACATCTTGGTTCTAAAACCAAACTCGTGCCCTCTGTAGCCAAAGCCAAAGAGGCCCATTATCTTTCTTTGGATCCTAGCCACTCCTAAGACAACCTCAGAAATATGTTTAATGCTCTGTAGCCATGTGTCCTCTCCTAGGATATGGTACAGCCATGTGTTGTACCAATAGAGATAGGGATGTGGCAGACAGTAGAATCAGCTCCCCCCACTGTGACAGATGGATGTTACACATGTGATCACAAATTCAATAGCAACTTTGATACCTATGTTGTCATAGCCAATGCCATTTTGCACCATCACTCTTAGATCCTTGTCCTTTTCCATGTTTTCCCATGGGAGTCTGGTAGTGTGGTTCATCATGGAATCCATGTCCTTATTCAACACCTTCTCATGGATTTCCTGAGTAGACTATAAATTGGAGAAGACTACAATGGCCAGATCATTCAGGATGGCCATTTCCATACTTAAGTCCTTCAATACTACCAGGGAGATGGAATTTAGGGGGCATTCATGATCTGGGGTCAGATATCTTCACAAATTCTGTCCAATCTCTGTTGCTTTCATTTATACTCATCTACAAGGGCCATTCATTATTTAACTTTGCAACTCTATGATTCAAAAGGCAAAGCAGTTCACTAAGAATTTAGAAGAACTCTCAAGAATGTGTGCATTGTACCACTATGAACCCAATATAAATGTGTTCAAAACTCTGCCATTCAAGCAATCAGTAGAGCATCTATTTAAGGGGATGCAGCTTCAGCAATTAACATTTACTGTGGTGAAAAGCTCATCCTTAGTAGCCAGTGTCCAGGAAGAAGGAAGCCTACTCAGCAGGCAGCAGCAGCAACTTCAGGTTCTACTGATCGCAACATTCCCTGAAGTGGCCACATTGTTGGCAATGGTGGGCTTCACCTAGGGGCAACATGGCTCTCAGCTTGGTCTCTCAATAATGTGATGATTTATTTTCAGAGTATAGATGTTATTACAGAGAGAACCCAGGCTACTAATCTATTCTTTAAGACTACCTGCCTCATACATGCTTTTAGAACTGCACACATATCTGGTTGGAGTCATTACCTGGAATGGAGGCATTTTTGTGAAACGTGGCTGGAGAGCTAGCAGGGTTTTCTAATTTCAGCAAACAGCATAGACTTTCTTACAGCCACAGAATTAAAGATTCATATGGGAACTTAAGCAGGACTCAGATATTGCAGAGTAGTAGTTTTGTTGAACTATAACTCTTTCATCAAAAGAACACATATGACCACTTAAGGTTTTCTCTCTTTTGATATCTAGGCAAGTGAGGTATTCCAGAACTTCCTGAAGTCACTGATCACTATGGAAAACTCCATCTTGCAGTCAGATAAAGCCCTCACTGATGGACAGAAAGCCATGGCAGGTATGGAGGAAGGATCAGCTCTCAAAGACTTCCTGTAAATCTGTCTGATTTATAGACAGAAAGACTCCCCACCCCCAAAAACAAGGAGACCCCCTTGCATACTCTTGTAGATCTGAAACCCATAATTGGGTCTGGTGTTGCATGACCAGATGGTCAGTAAATTTACAGCACATATGGAATCATGACTACTGATATGAAGAAGCAGAGAGTTTCTGTGGGGTAATCAGCTTGGTCTGTAAGATCAAGAGGGTAGCTCTCAGTTCTGAATGTCCTTTCTTCTCTCTAAAATCCCCTTTGGGACAGCCGAGCAGGCCAAGAAGGAGGCAGCTGAGATGGAATTAGAACTAATGAGGCAGCAACAGAAGGAGCAAGAGGAAGCAAGGGAGGCTCACTTGAGAACTGTTGAAGAAAACATGGCCCAGATGCAGAAGAAGATGGAGATGGAAAGGGAGAACCTTCTGAAGGAGCAGGAGAGGATGCTGAATCACAAGGTGAAGGTGAGGACTGATGCTGATGGGAGTACCTGGTGGACCATGCAAGGAAAAGTGTGACATTGTAAGGAACTCATGATCCCAGAGAGACCCCCAAAGACATGTGATAACAAAAAGCTCAGATCAGCCTAGATCCTGGTGAAGCCCTTAATTCTAAAAATGCACCACCTTCTGTGGTGTTAGTAATCTGAAGAGAGTTGGAGTGAAGAAAAAATAAACATTCACAGGGGCTGCTCTTGTGTAGTTTAGAGTAGTTTAATTTTACTCCAAATGAAAATACCTCAGTCCAGCTCTCCTAAGAATTCTTAGCACAACTGTCCAGGATATCAGTTTGAAATTATCAGATTAGTCATCTTATGAACTGGAAGTCTGAACCCCACCATGTCTGTTTCCAGAATTGGTTTGTGCATTCTACAGACCAAGAGTACAGTGCAGTCTTTTCCCCAGTCCAGAGCTTGACAGCTCTGCTCTCAGGGCAGTCAGTACCATCATTTGTTACAGAGACACAGTCGGCTTACCTCAGTGAACCTGAGATTGAATGAGAGTTAAAGTCACAGACCTCCCAAATGGCACTGTGCTTTATCACTAGTTCTCAGGGCTGTCCTTGCCTCATGTCCCCTCTATCCCAGGGAGGAAATTGTAAGCATATATTAGTCATAGTTACTCTTACTCTCTGGGTCCAAAAGTTTGAGGTTTTAGACAAACTTGTCAAAAGCTATTTTTTTATAAATTCAGGAAATGTGTACATATGAACAACTGATACTGATACTAATTATGAAATATTGGTAGTGCATATTCTTAAATATAGACTCTCTTTTTCTAGGAAATAGAAAAATTGTATCAGGAAGGAGCTGGGAAGGAGTTGGATAAATTAAAAATGGAAATAAATCAAGTAGCAAGAAAAATTGATGCCATTAAACAGAAATCTTCTGATGAAGCTCTATCTGTGCTGCGTGAAATACTGGTGAATCTATCCAGCTCGCTTATTAAAAACACACTGAAGAATTGGTGACACAGTGGCTCACTTGTGTAGTGTGTGTGTTGATAGCTTCATTCAAGGGCAATTTTAAGTTAAGGATCATCACACAATGTCAGAGACTGACAGCTAAGGAAGTCTATTGAAGCAGACTCTGCATGGAAAAGGTAACTATACAGTGACAGATGTTCACAAGCCTCACTATGATGACAATTTTACAATGTATATGCACATCATTTATAAACCTGTAAACCTTATATGTATACAATAAAAACAATTGCCAGGTATACTGTGTGGTCACCTCATGAAAACCACTACCCTACACCAAACCTGAACACCCAACAGCAGCTTACCAGTGTCATCTCTGAACAGTGAATGTCTACTCACCTGCAGAAACACTCACCAGGGAAAAGTTGGAATTTGGCTCGTTCATATCTCCATTGGCATTTCGTAGAAGTACATTTGTTTACTGCTGGGGAAGTCCTGTGTATATGTCAATAAAGCACTGTTGGCCAATAGGGAAGCAAGATAGGTGGGACCAGGAGTCCAGGAGGACTCTGGGTAGGAGAAACACAGGGAGTCATGATGTAGCTGTGATAGGGGTAAGAAGTTCGGAGTTATTCTCCAGTCAGAGAAATACTTAGATTAACAATTATGGGGTAAATACTTAAGTCAGAGGTAGCCAGTAAGAAACAAGCAAGGCCAACAGCTTCATAATTAATACAGTGTCTTGTGTGTTATTTGGGGACTACAACGCTGCAGAGCCCAGGTGACTGGCGGGGATAAACCAAAGCCGCTGGCAAGGAAAAGGCTTCTCTTTACAGTTTACTATTGTAATCTCTCAGTGGAATCTTTCAGAAAAGCATTATGAGAAAAAAATCCATATATAAACTGGCACAACCTTGTGTGTGTGTGTGTGTGTGTGTGTGAGAGAGAGAGAGAGAGAGAGAGAGAGAGAGAGAGAATTCACTTGTCTATTGTGTTGATATATTTTGTTAATTTTACAAAATTGCAGACATATTTTGGAAAACGCAATCTTCATTGAGAAAATGACTCACTAAGGTTGGCCTGTGGGCCAGTCTGTGGTGTGTCGTATTGATTGACCGTTAAATGATGTGGATGGCTCAGGCCAGTGTGAGTGATGCATACCCTGAGCGGATGGTCCTGGATGGCATAAGAAAGCAAACTGAGCAAGACAGGATGAATAGACTGTAAGCACCACTCCCCCATAGCCTCTGCATCAGCTCCTGCCTCTAGGTTCTGGCCTTGAGTTCCTGCCCTGACTTCCCTCATTAATGGAGTGTGGCCTAAGAGTTGTGTCATGGTATAAACCCTTTACCCCCCACCTACTTATTACAGCCCTAACTCAGACACCTCTTTTTCTCTGCCCAGGGGCTCCATGCTGCCTCATTGATCCTTATGGGGGGAGTTTGTACCCTAGAATTTACATTCTCAGTTATCCACACATGCTTGGATCACTCCATTGTCCTTCTTGGTTTCTTGCATTTACAATGACATATATTCTCCAATATTTCCATCTTGAGAGGCCTTTGCCATTCTTTAGATGTGAGTAGCAATGTGATCTCACTTATCTCCTGATATTCAATCCTACATTCTCCTTCTCTCACTCCGTCCTTACATGTCCCTTGATAGTAAGTGTAAATTCAGTATCAAATATCCTAGGAAGCAGCACTTTTCAAAAGCCCACCGGTGTTGCCAAATCAAAGATCAACGTCCAGGCCTCATCATACTTAGTCTCTGGCTTAGTATTTAGTAAAGCGTCAGTGTAGTGAATTGTGGAATATTCTCATCGTGGAGTAAGTGTACTGTATATTAGGTCTCCTTGGAGGTTTCTTATGAAACAAGGAAATGGAATTTCTTTTTAAAAGTAAGTTCCTGTTTTGCTCCAACAAGCAAGGAGCAGATTTTCCAGAAGTGAGCCCACTACATGACTAATTCTTCTTTTTCAGTTTCTGGACACTCATGAGCAACAAATGAAGGACATCCTATTTCCAGCAACCTTTAATTGACCTGCAGAGATTACCAAAAGTATCTAAATACAATTTTGCTTATCCATAGTGGCAGATATAAAAACTCTACATAAAACTCTTTCTCTCATCATCCAGCATTAGTGTTTGTGTAGTTAATATGGTGGCCTGAGACAATTCTACTTTTTCCCACTGACCCAGAAAAGTAAAAATTTGGAAGCCAAAAAAGGGTCTTCTTCTAGGCTGAAAAAAATCTTTGTCCATTTTAAAGCATAATGCCTGGAAATAGCAGGGATCACCCTCCTTGAGACCTGCAACACCCTCCTTTTCTGTTATTTCCTCAAGCTGTGTGTAAGGCAGCCAGGTCACATAGGTCTTTATGGCCACAGAGTGGCTATTTTGAGGGAAACAAGCAGGAATATGTCACTAATGTAATGTGTCTTAGTCAGAAATTAATGTTTGACCTTCTAAAATATTCTCAGGGAAAAGCCATACATCATCACCTATGTTTTTCCCTTTTCCAATTACCAGCAACAGCTACCAGTTTCCTGTCTTGACTTGTTACCTATGAAGTATGCACAAACGCTTCCATTAAGATCCTACTCCAGGATCCTACTTCCTAACACTGTATCTCTGAATACCCTATCTCCTTTAGATATACAAGGCTGAAAACATACCATATCTTCTTAACAAAGGTAATATCAAGCCCACTCACCAATCGCATAACACTTCAGTCTTGTGAATCCTAATGTGTGATGGTTCCTACCACCTGGTTGAGGTCCTCTGGATTACTTTCACAACATTCCTCCTTACTCACCTGCTGGTGCCCTACCTACACACTCTCAGATTCCCTTCTCTACACTCACATGGCTGTCACCGACCTTAAGGATGGTTTCTTTACCATTCTTTTTAAAATGTTTTTATTACTTTAATTTTAAATAGCTTGCTTCGCATGTCAATCCCAGTTCCCTCTCCCGCCCTTCCTCCCACACTCCCCATCATCCCCCCAGCCTCCCACCCTATCCCCACTTCCTTCCATATAGAGGATATCTAGAGTCTGTCATTTCACTCAGGGCAGGGTCCAGGCACTCCCCTAAGAGTCCAGGCGGAGAGATCATCCCTCTTTATATTATGGACACATGAAGTCTGTTTGTATACCAGAGATAAATACTGATCTACTGCCCATAGGTACCCCAGGCCTCCTCACTGACTCTCACACTCAGGAGGTCTGGATCAGTCCCATGCTGGCCTCCCAGCTGTTGGTCTGGGGTCCAAGAGCTCTCCCCTTGTTCAGATCAGCTGTCTCTGCTGGTTTTGCTAGCCCATTCTTTGCCAATTTGCTCATTGCTCCTCTCTCTCTGTCATTGGGTTGCATGGGTTCAGTTCAGTGTTTAATTGTGGGTATTTGCCTCTGCTTCCATCAGTCACTGGATGAAGGTTCTAGGATGGCATATAGTATAGGAAATCCATAAATGAGTGAGTACATACCACATTTGTCTTTTTTATTTTTAAATTTCTATTTAAATTAGAAATAAGGTTGCTTCATATGTCAAGTTCGTTATCAGGAATGGACATTTAAGGTGGTCTCTTCACTTCTTCTTAGCTTGCCAGTTGGTGTCATCCTTTTAGATCACTAGAGGCCTCACTGGTGCCAGATCTGTCTTCTAACCTATGACTCCCTCTATTATGGTATTTCTCATACTGTTCTCCCCCTATTTTACCCCCCACTCAACCTTCCTGTTCTCCCATGACCTACTCTCTCCTCCTCTTCTCTCCCTCTCTTCTTCCCAGCTCCCACTCCCTGCCCCTCCCTCTGTGTTCCCAATCTGTATAGGAGATCTTGCCTCATTCCTCTTCTCTGGAGTACTATGCATATCTCTCTTAGGTTCCTTTCTGTTTCCCAGACTATCTGTCAGTGGAATTGCAGACTGGCACTATCCATACATGAGTGAGTACATACCATGTTTGTCTTTTTTATTTTTAAATTTCAATTAGAAATAAGGTTGCTTCACATGTCAATTCCAGGTCCCTCTCCCTTTCCCTCCCCTCCTCCCACACCCTACCACCAACCCCTCCAAAATCCCCTCATTTCCCCAGGGAGGGTGAGGCCCTCCATGGGGGTGTCCATAGTCTGTCATTTCATCCAGGGCAGGGCCTAGACCTTCCCCCGAGAGTCCAGGGTGAGAGTGCATCTCTCATTGTTAGATGGGCACCCAAAGTCCATTTGTATACTGGGGATAAATACTGATCTACTACTCAAGGCCCAATTGATTACCTAGGCCTCCTAACTGACACCCACACTAAGGGGGTCTGGATCAGTCCCATTCTGGATTCCCAGACATCAGTCTGGGATTCAAGAGCTAACCCTTGTCAGGTCAGCTGCTTCTGGGGGTTAAACCAGGCCCAGTCTTAATGCCTTTGGTCATCAGTCCTCCCTCTCTGTCACTGGATTCCTTGAGTTCAACTCAGTGTTTAGCTGTGGGACTCTGCCTCTGCTTCCATCAGCCATTGAATGAAGGTTCTGTTTCCCAGACTCTCTGGCCATGGGATTGTAGACTGGCACTCCCCCAGATCTATGTCTAAAATCCATATATGAGAGAGTACATGCCATGTTTCTCTTTTTGTGACTGGGTTACCTCGCTCAGGGTGGTTTATTCTAGTGCCATCCATTTGCCTGCAAATCTCAGGATTCCATTGTTTTTTCTGCTGAATAGTACTCCATTGTGTAATCTTTTTTTTGTGACTGGGTTACCTCACTCAGGATGGTTTCTTCTAGAGCCATCCATTTGCCTGGGAATTTCAAGATTCCATTGTTTTTTTTCTCCCCAGTAGTACTCCATTGTGTGAATGTACCACATTTTATCTAGCCACTTTTCAGTTGAGGAGCATCTAGGTTGATTCCAGGTTCTGGCTATGAACATAGTGGAACTGACATCCTTGTTGTATGACTATGCATCTTTTGGATATATGCCTAAGAGTGGAATTGCTGGGTCTTGTGGTAGATTGATTCCCATTTTCCTGAGGAATCTCCATACTAATTTCCAAAGTGTGTGTCTGAGTTGGCAATCTCACCAGCAGTGGAGGAGTGTTCCCCTCTCTCCACATCCTTTCCAGCATAAATTGTCTTTGGTGTTTTTGATTTTAGCCATTCTGACAGGAGTAAGATGATATCTCAGAGTTGTTTTGATTTGCATTTCCCTCATGGCCAAGGATGTCAAGCATTTTCTCAAGTATCTCTCAGCCATTTTAGACTCCCCTATTGAGAATTCTCTATTTAGTTCTGTAGCCCACTTTTTAATTGCATCCTTTGTTGTTTTGGAGACTTGCTTCTAGAGTTCTTTGTAAATTTTGGAGATCAGCCCTATGTCAGATGTGAGGTTAGTGAATATCTTTTCCCATTCTGCATTTTTGTGTTGCTGACTGTGTCCTTTGCTTTAGAGAAGCTTCTCAGTTTCAGGAGGTCCCATTTGTTAATTGTGGATCTCATAGTCTGTGCTACTGGTGTTGTGTTCAGGAAATTGTCTCCTGTACCAATTCATTGAAGAGCATCTTTCACTTTCTCTTCTAAGAGTTTCAGTGTGGTTGGATTTATGTTGAGGTATTTCATCCATTTGGACATAAGTTTTGTTCAAGGCAATAGACATGGATCTATCTGTAGTCTTCTGCATGCAAATATCCAGTTATGCCAGCACCATTTGTTGAAGATGCTTTCTTTTTTCCAGTGTATTATTGTAGCTTCTTTGTCAAAAATCAAGTGTTCATAAGTGTGAGTGTTAAAATCATGGTTTTCAATTGGATTCCATTGGTCTGTCTAATTTTGTGCCAATACCAAGATGTTTTCAGAACTATAGCTCTGTAATAGAGCTTGAAGTCTGGTATGATGAAGTTCCTTTATTGTATAGGGTTGTTTTTGCTATCCTGGGTCTTTTGTTTTTCCATAAAGTTGATTATTGTTCTTTCAAGGTCTATGAAAAATTGTGCTGGTATTTTGATAGGGATTGCATTGAATCTGTAGATTGCTTTTGGTGAGATTGCCATTTTTATTATTTTTATCCTACAAATCAAAGGGCATGTGAGATCTTTCCATTTTCTGGTATCCTCTTTGATTTCTTACTTTAGAGACTCAAAGTTCTTGATATACAGGTCTTTTACTTCTTTGGTTAACATTATCTCCAGATATTTGATTCTGTTTATGGCTATTTTAAAGGGTGATGTTTCTCTGGTTTCTTTCTCAGCCATTTTATCATCTGTATATAATAGGGCCACTGTTTTTTTTTAGTTATCCTAGTATCCTGCCACTTTGCTGAAGGTGTTTATCAGTTCTAGGAGTTCCCTTGTAGAGTTTTTCTGTCATTTCTGTAAACTATTATATCATCTGCAAATAGTGAAAGCTTGACTTCTTCTTTTCCTATTTGTATCCCCTTGATCTCCTTTTGTTGTCTTATTGTCCTAGCTAGAACTTCATGTACAATACTGAAGAGATATGGAGAGAGTGGACTGCCTTTTCTTGTCTTTACCATTCTTTTACATTCAGATTTACATGCTATTTTTGCTTTTAACTGGAGAGACCCTGACACTGGAACAGTGTCTCAGCTTGTTGGGATCTGTCCTTCAGATCATGTATCTAGGCTCTGTGGTATCCATTAACTGCCGCAAACTAGCTGTCAATTACAGATGATACCGCAGTCTGGAATAACACCCCTACTATCAAGGAAGATATTCTTCCCTTCCTGGAACTGGTGGATTACGTCAGAGTCTGGATTCTCAACTTTGGTATTAATTTCACCATTTTTAAGCAGACAAGGGTCCTCCAACTGAGCTCCTAGATCCATCTTAGTCTGTCATAACTGCCTTAATATTTCTCTGAAATCAACTGCCATTGACCCTTGCTCTGGCTCTCCTAGATCATGGCCATCCTTTATTTTTTTTATAATACAGAAAAACATGGTGACTGGACCTATGGTTTGGGAACAAATGAAAAAATGTCCTATTGCTTTTCTTTCTAAGCAGCATCATGCAACAGTTAGGTGACAGCAACTTTAAATATATGCTCAAGAAACAGCCTCCTCATTGGCACAGGAGGCCTCTAAACTCACCTTTGATCTATTTGTGTCTGTCCTTCCACAACACAAGCTCAAGCATCTCTTTTCACACAAAAGCCTGTCTATTTTTTTCTCCTTTTAGGCTTCAACTTTTGCACATCACTTTACTAAAAAACCATAATACCTCACTTGATTCCTGCCCTCCTCTCAAACTTCCCAAGACCACTAACCTCACTCATGTCTGCCTGGACTCACTCAGTTTCCTTCCCTACAAAACTCCACAATTTACTATTGCCTCAGTGTCACAACCTGGCCATGCTTGGTTTATAGGTGGAAGCTCATCTCTCTGCTCTACTGGCCCATGTTGAGTGGGCTATACCTTAGTCTCCATTGCCTAAGTTATAGAGTATGTCCCTTTACCACCAGGCACCACTTTGACGAATTCAGAGCCATCACTAGACCCTTAGCATGGGTCAAAACCCTTAATGTATAAACAGATTCTAAATATGCATTCCACATCCAACACTGCCAGACTTCCATTTGACAATAGAGGGGTTGTGTTACCATAACCATTACCATTAGGCCTCTAACCCTACAGATGCTGGAAACCTCTTATCTTCCCAGGCAAACAGCAGTTATTCTCTGCCAGACTCCAGGCCTACATTAATAATATACATTTGGTGATGGGAAAGTCCTGTGTATATGTCAATAAAGCATTGCTGGCCAAAAGTGAAGCAAGATAGGTGGGACTAGGAGTTGAGCAGGATTCTGGGAAAGAGAGACACAGGCAGTCATGATGTAGCTGCCATAGGAATAAGAGGTCCGGACCCTTTTCTCCAGTAAGAGAAATACTTAGATTAGCAATTATTGGTTAAATACTTAAGTCAGAGATAGCCAGTAAGAAACCAAGAAAATGGCCAACAGCTTCATAATTAATACAGCCCCCTGTATGTTCATTTGAGACTGATGAGGCTCTGGAATCCTGCTGGCGGGAAGACAACACTCTACATATGGTTGTCAGAAGTAGGATATGAATTTACATGTAGAATGACAAAAGCCTAAAAGGAATTTTAGAAACAAAAGAAGTGAGAGAAGCACAGCTTTTTCATAGCAGCATTTTTCTCAGGTGGGCTCTGTTTTGCTAGAGACAAGCGGAGACTCACGCAGCTCACTTAAGGGAGTCTTCCTGACTCAGCATAAGCAAAAACAAGACAAAACAAAACTAAAAAAACCCCCAAACAAGCAAGGTTCTTTTAAGAGGCTCTGCTAACAACTGAAAGAAAGGTGTGTATGGACACTTGGAATTGCCAGTGACCACATCTCCAAGCCAGCAGCTTTTTCTGGATGTCAGCATAGACTGAGGCTATAGGCTAGAGTCAAACTTAGGCCCACCATCTTGGAAAAACTGCAGTTTAAACAGCCATGGTTTTTAGAAGATAAGATATGTGGCTAGAAAAACATAAAGATTTACAGTAAAGTCAGATTCAGATGAAGAAAAACCTCTAAAGGTTTACATTGTATTTAAAAATATATATATAGGATTGAGAGAGAAAAAAAGAAATGGCATAGTGGTAAATAAATAGAGAAGCCGGCTGTGGTGGCACACACAGGTAGGATATGCTCCAGATGCAGAGGCAGGCAGATTTCCAAAGAATCCCTGTCTTAGAGAAATAAATATGTAAATAAAAGTAAAAGAAATAGAGTAATAATAATAGATATATAAATAAGCCACATAAAGGTGGAAAATACACAGATGGATACTGTATGCTATTGTGTTCTTCAGTTTTTTGATTGCTAAAAAAGAAAAAACTGCTAAAGTATACTTAATTATAAATGCTGCTAAATTGATCTAACTTGTATATTTCAAAAATTCTTTGACCTCTAACTTTAAAATATAATGACTGGTTACATGGGAAAAGATTTTTTGTTTATGTTTCCACAGAAAATGGAAAGCTGTGGATTCCTTCCTGGCTTCTGTGGTTTGATGAACCAAGACCCCCGGAAGCAGTGGGCCAGGTGTTCCAACAATTAAGACAGCTGAGATGATACAGCCTTACAGACCACAAAAATAAGGACTTCTACAGTTTTCTGTGTTTTGTCGTGATCCCCATGGTATGAACAGTGCCCCCCTCCAGGAGGAAGCAGTTTGGAATGAGCTACGTCCAAATTCCCATGTTGATTATAAATATTTGTTTTCATTTGAATATTTCTTTTAAAAATAATGTATAATTAAATACAGACTATAGATAGTTAGTTATTATAGTCAGAACTTATAGTTAGGTAAGTTAGGTTTTCTAGATATACAGAGATATATTTGAGATAGATAGTCTTCAAACCTTTCAAAGACCTTCAGAAAATGGCATTTAAAATGGTTCAGAGTTTTTCTTGACAATGAGAAATGTCTGCTCCTGGAAGAACCAATTACGTCTGAGAGGAAGATGGGCATCAAATAAACTATTTATGGAGTTTGCTTTCAACATGGCAAGATTAGCCATTTGGGCAAGAAACTGCTCTTGTCTGTACTGCTTGACTGTTGCTGTATAAACTCGACATGTAGGACCCACAGGAAACTGACTGCTGAACTCAAACAGTCCCACAGGGGTCCTGCTTCATGGAAGAGTCTATGAGACTTTCTACAGGACACAGAAAAATGAATGACAGACTGCCAATGCAGATGGACAGTTTGAAATTTCCTGCTTTGCTGAGAAGTCTTCTAGGCACACCATGGCCTATGGGCTAAAGATGGATACCCCAACATTACAGAGGAACTTCAGTTGACAGTCCAGGCAGAAGATGTCTGTGTCAATATA
Organism: Mesocricetus auratus; assembly: GCF_017639785.1. NCBI lineage: Eukaryota > Metazoa > Chordata > Mammalia > Rodentia > Cricetidae > Mesocricetus > Mesocricetus auratus. Next base: position 16,170,829 of record NW_024429193.1, read on the forward strand.
TTATCCTTCTGTGGTCTTTGATGGAGTTGAAGATAATCATAGTTTTCCTTAGTTATGATAAAAGATAAGCTGCATATAACACTTTAGACTCACAAAGATAGGATAGATGATACTTTCTTAAATGTCACTAAATGTTAATGGACAAAATATTGTAACTATGTTCCTACTTGAATACTGTTCTGTTATATATAATTTGACTATGTTAAAGTTAAAACCTTTTTTTTATTTAGACAGAAAAGAGGAGATGATGGGAAAGTCCTGTGTATATGTCAATAAAGCATTGTTGGCCAAAAGGGAAGCAAGATAGGTGGGACTAGGAGTTGAAGAGGATTCTGGGAAAGAGAGACACAGTCAGCCATGATGTAGCTGCCATAGGAATAAGAGGTCCGGACCCTTTTCTCCGGTAAGAGAAATGTTTATATTAGCAATTATGGGTTGAATACATAAGTCAGAGATAGCCAGTAAGAAACCAAGCAAATAGCCAACAGCTTCATAATTAACACAGCGTCCTGTCCTCTGTGTTATTTGGGGACTGCAACCATGGCAGGGCCCAAGTGGCTGGCGGGGAAAACTATACGCTACACTTTGGAAAATGCTTTTGCTGACAAGACTACTGAAGAGACCAGCCAACACCTCCAACATCCTTCCCCTATCATCTTCTTTGTCTAATTCTACTTCTTCTAAGCCTAATTCTTCCCTACACCCAAAGGCAATCTCTCTAGGCCAAGGAAGCATTTACAGGTCCCCAGGGCTGGCACATTCCACAGAACAGTCACTGTCTCCCTGACACCCAGGTAAAACTTTTCTTGACAGCTAATCACAAGTCCTTTGACACTGGTTCCTGACCTCTGTTCCACTTCCTCCAACTTCTCTTTTCCACTTCCCCCTTACTGTCCTGAAAAGAGAAGTTGGAGGCTATTTCCAAGGATGCTCCACTTGCCCTCCCCACAGTGGCCTTGTGACCCCTTCCTTCCTTCTGTCCACACCAGTTTCGATGGGAAGCTTGGGAGACAAGGCTGATGGATTTCACACACATGCACCCTAACAAGAAAAACCACAAATATCTTCTTCCTGTGGTAGACACTTTCTCAAGATGTGTGAACAGTACCCCATGTCCAAGACTTCTGAAGTAGTGTTCCCACCTCATAACTAATATTTTTCCCTTGTTTTGACTTGGTTTGGAGGTACAGTGGCACATTCCATGTTGCATCCAGTCCCTTGGAAATGTAAGAAGGACTAATGGCCTTAGTAAAACTCACTTATCAAATCTGTCTCCTGACCTTCACTCCACTCCTACCTCTCACTCTAACTTGCATTGAGACCATGCTCTGTGCTCCCTCCTTCCTCAGTCCGTTTCAGTTTATGTATGGTGGTCCTTTACTTTTGGGAAATTTACCTCTTCTGGAACAAGCCCCACTCCTTGAACCCGTACTTTCCCTCATTCTTTTAAGACACTCTGTTTGGGAACAAGCAAATCATGTTCTCCCTCGACAATCTACAGATCCTATTACCCAAACCATTTCCCCAAGAGATTACGTATCTAAAAGCTCTCAATCTTAGGCCCTTGGCCTACATGGGACAGGTCCATATTTGGTCATCATTACCATACCAATAACAGCAGAGCTTCAGGGAGTTGAGATGTGGATGCATCTGTCACAATTAAAATGAGCTCTGGACCCCTGTCCTGATAAGTGCTCTTCTGGGTTGATGCAACCACTAATGCTTAAGTTCTCCTGCCTAGTGTCTATCTCTGAGGAGCTCCTTCCTCCCACCCTTGCCCATATTTTTAATATCATGACTTGTCTCTTAGGTTCTTCTGAGGGACAGTTAGCACCACAGATGTTTCTGGTGGAATTTCCTCAGGTCTCCTACCATTACCTGCAGGCTTGACCCCTGGTTTGGACACGTATTAGAGACCACTTTTTCCTTACATCCAATGTACCTTCAGAATCAGAAGTAGCCAGAGGTTTATTGTTACCCTTATCAACAAACAGCTGGAATAGTAAGTCATAAAGTGTTGCACCCTTCCCCCATGGGGGTCTGTTGACTGCTTGTTACTGGGGGTTTTTAGCAAAACACTTCTCATCCCCTCCTCCCAGTAAGACCTGCATGCAAGTTCCTGTTTATTCTCTAAATGCTAATTCCTGTTTTTTGCCCACCTTTTGCTGGAGGGCCCTGGAACATAGGCTTCTGACCTTGGTGTTTTTCCACCATACCTGACTTTGGTATATAAAGCTCTACCCTTTTAAAGATAAATGCAATTCTCCTTGTAAGAATGAACCTCTGTCTTTGTCTTTATTTGCATCCTTAGCCCTTGGCCTCGGATCGTTGTGAAGTGTGGTAGCACTGTAGCTGCAAATACACCTGCAGCTCGCTACAGATGGAGGTCCCACCGAGATTGGAAAAGAAGAAAAGCTGAATTCTGGCCAGCAAGTAAGGTAGGAGGGTGTATTTGGATAGGGGAACCAAGTTTAGGGTCCTGAGTTAGGCCCCAAAAGGTGGGTCAGCCCCCATAGAGGGGTGATTTAAAAAGTTAGGCCCTAGAATGTGGGTCAGCCCCCATAGGGGTTGATTTAAAAAGTTAGGCCCTAGAATGTGGGTCAGCCCCCATAGAGGGGTGATTTAAAAAGTTAGGCCCCAGTTGGTGGGTCAGCCCCTGTAGAGGGATGGTTTAGAGTTAGGCTTCAGCCCTGACTTGACCCATTGGTGTCAAAATTGTCAGGGAATTCCTGAGAACCCACCCCCACAGAAAGCCAGCCAGCATTCTTCTTAAGGTTAGGAGTGAGTATATTAGGTATGAGTGCTGCTAGTTCCTACCCTGTTTTGGAGGACCATTTGATACAATTGTTACAATGCCAGGGCACAATTATCAGACATAAGACAGCTAAGGACTTCTTAGAGACTATACATAAAGTGAGCCCTTGGTTTTTGGTCCCTGGTGATCTTAATTCCCTTTATTGGAACCAGATTAGAGTGGACCTCCAAAGAACTTTACATAAAGAAGGGTCAAACATGATAACAAATGTTAAGAGAAGTTTTTTCCTTTGCTAGCCGCTTTGGTATATCCCCCGCCAGCCGCCTGGGCTCTGCCACATTGTAGTCCCCAAATAAACACACAAGACACTGTATTAATTATGAAGCTGTTGGCCTTGCTTGTTTCTTACTGGCTAGCTCTGACTTAAGTAATTACCCCATAATTGTTAATCTAAGTATGTCTCTTACCGGAGAATGGTTCCGGGCTTCCTACCCCCATGGCATTACATCTTGACTCTCTTGTGTTTCTCCTTCCCAGAATCCTCCTCGACTCCTAGCCCCACCTGTCTAGATTCCTATGGGCCAGCAGTAATTTATTGACATATACACAGGACTTCCCCAACAAACAAATGTTGTCTTTTCTCTGTGGCGTCTTGTGTAAGGGCACGATTATTAGTGATAATACGGTAATGAAGGAGCAGGTTGGAAAAACTAGGGATACCTTCACAGAGGCTCAAGACCTAGAGTCTACTAGATTAATTCAAGCTTCCAATGTTTCCTCTTCTGAGTCCTCTCCGTCTTCGGGGGCTCAGATGGAGAAAGGCGTCCTCAAATTAAAAAACAATTTTAAAAAATGCTCCCTTGAGCCGTGTCCTCCTGCCTGTAATCCTGAACATTCCAGTCCTCTCTGTCTTCCTTCAGCCCCTACTGAAATGCATAAGGGCAGAGTGATGTTTCCAGGTATAGAGACAGTTCATCCTCAAGGCCAGTGTCAGAGAGAATATTCCCCTCTCAACTTTAAGGATATAAAACAGTTGAAGGAGGCGGTTATGGCGTATGGGGCTCATGCCCCTTTCACTCTGGCCATCTTTGAATTCTTTACAGCCTTAAATTGTACCCCCAGTGATTGGTGGAAGCTGTGTCATGCTATGCTGTCTGGGGAAGATTATTTGATCTGGAGGGGTGAATACCAAGAACTGTGTAACCAGACAGCACAGAGCAACGTGGCTGCCAGTTTTCCTGATAGGAATTTAGAAATCCTTACCGGCACAGGAGCCTATGCAACTCCAGGCCGGCAAATTCTTTACGACCCAGCTGTTTATGCACAGATCTCAGCAGCCGCTGGCTGCATATGGGAAGCCTTGCCTTTTGAGGCTACAGGAGACCAACTTTCTAAGATCTTACAGGGACCATCTGAACTCTATGCCGAGTTTGTGGACTGGCTCCTATGACTTGCAGGTTGTATATTTGGGGATACTGATAATGCTGAGCCTTTAGTAAGACAATTAGCTTTTGAAAATGCTAATAAATACTGCAAGGAGGCTTTACAGCCTCACAAAACCAGGAGCCTCAATTATTATATTTGTATTTGTAGAGATATATATGAATATCACATTATGGGACAAGTTATTGCTACTGCTATGCAAGGAAATAGAAAGGTCAGTGAGGGGCCTAGACCTAAGACATGATTTAGACGCAAGCAAACAGGCCACTTTCAGAAAAATTGTCCTGCTAAGGACTCCGTTGTACCCCCTTGTTCAGAGCCAGGTCTTTGCCCTCTCTGTAAAAGACGATATCATTGGGCCAGAAACTGTCGAATTAAGACTATTGTACAGGGCTACCCTCTCCACCTTCAGGAAACGGGAGTCGGGGTCCACTTCGGACCCCTTACTCCCAGCTGTACGGAGTCCTTGATATACCTGTTCCCTGCCCTATGCAGAACCTTGTCAGAGGTACCCCAGGTAACACAGGACTGGAACTCTGTTCATCCACAAGAGCAGGTTTGACTCCTCAGATGGGACCCCAAGCTTTGTGCATGGGAGTCAAGGGCCCTTTACCACTGGGCTCAATTGGGTTGATTTTAGGGAGGATTAGTCCTCTACTTAAGGGAGTTAGAGTTATTCTGGGAGTTATTGATGAAGGCACAGAAGGAGAGATCAAAATTATGGTAGAAGCTGGCAAGGGAGTCACCATTGTACCCCAAGGAGCTAGAATTGCTCAATTAATTTTGTCCCCCAAGTTTACAGCTAATAATCCCTTCCTTAAGCCTGTAAGAGGAGAAGGGGGGTTTGGATCTACAGGACCTATGGCTTGTTGTATATCCACTATGGAGTCCAGACCAATGATGACCCTAACTATTGAGGGACAGACCTTTCAGGGACTCATAGATTCTGCAGCAGACACATCCATCATTTCTCTTAACCATTGGCCGCAGGCTGGCCCCTACAAGAATCAGATAGCAGCTTACAGGGAATAGGCATAGCAAAGTCACCTAGTAAAAGCTACTGTCTATTACCTTAGAAAGATGATGAGGGACACTCTGGTATATTTCAGCCCTTTATCCTGCCTCACAACCCAATCAGTCTTTGGGGCAGAGATATCCTAAAGGCCATGGGGGACGTACTGACCAAATCTCCTGTACAACATATGTTTAGGGAGAAAGGCTATTTCCCAGGCAAAGATATTGGAAAGAGTCTACAGGGTGATCCCCTGCCAGTGTCTGAAACCCCCAGTGTAGAGATCTCCTGGAGACCCAAGAGGATTGGGACATTTTTAGTGGGGGCCATTGTTCTACAGCCTCAGATACCTCCAATTCCTATCACTTGGAGACAAGATCTAAGACCGGTTAATAAGACCATGATGCTCATGGGTGCTAGTCAGTCAGGGCTGCCAACCCCTGTGGCCATCCCTAAAGACTGGCACCTGCCTGTGATAGATTAAAATGATTTTTTTTATTATTCCTTTACACCTGCTGATTGTCAGCGTTTTGCTTTCAGTGTTCCATCTTTGAACTTAAGAGAGCCTTATAATAGATATCAGTGGGTACTTTTGCCCCAAGGCATGGCTAACAGCCCTACCATGTGTCAAATTTATATGGATGATTTACTGTTGGCTGCACCAAAAGGAAAGATATTATTATCTGCCTTTGGGAATCTTCAGACCACCTTGGGATTGGCTGGTTTACGGGTGACACTGGAGAAGGTACAAACTACTCATGCTCCTATGGGAGTTTTTTGGCAAGAGGGTCCCAATCTTTGGCTTCATTCTCGAGTCTCCCCTTCTAAATATGTGTTGTCTTACCCCCAGGGTATAGTTGCACTCCTGTTTGGAGCACGCAGGATTGCCTCATGAGCCTATGGTGGGCTGCCGGAGAGGGTTATTGTGCATTTGTCCTATCAACAAATAAAAAGGCTACAAAATAAAATAATTATAACTGGACCATTTTTCTCTCTGCTACCCAGAATTATTTTGTTAATCACTACCCATACAATAATTTGATTTCCTTTTTTAAAATGCATCCTTTAATTTCCCCCAAAATTGTAGTCTCTCAGCCTATATCTAAGGGGCAAGTGGTTTTCACAGACAGTTCCTCTAAAGGTACAGCTGTAGTCATGTCTTATCCAATAGTTAAGACAGTCAGAATTCCTACAACTTCTGCCCAAATGGCTAAAGTTTCAGCCTTGGCCTTAGCTCTACAACTCTTCCCCACGGATGTTGCTCCCATCTCTAGGATATAAGAAAGTTTATTACAGGTACAAGTTCTGCTATGGCAATGCAGCGAACCTATGTTTGTGGGACATCTTAGGGCCCACACCCCTTTACCAGGGCCCCTCATTGAAGGAAATCGCACAGCTGACAGGTGTTCTCTATTAATGATAGTCAATGCTATAGGAAAACAATGTATTTATTTACCAGAGAGAGAGAGAGAGAGAGAGAGAGAGAGAGAGAGAGAGAGAGAGAGAGAGAGAGAGTGTGTGTCACACAAACCAGGAGATAGAAGTGTGGCTGGCTTCCAGGAGAAAAAGGGAGGTACCTTTTTCTTTCACTTCCTTTTATATCTACCTGTGTCAGTTTACATGTCCCCGCCCTCATGGGCGGATAGCTTTGTGGGGTTCACTCCTACATGCTCAAATTGGTTTTACAAGGACTCACTAAAGCACTATCCTTACATAAGTGCTATCATCTCAGTGAAAGGTCTTTGAGCTTTCATACTGGGATTACCTAAGAACAGGCTGTTCTAATAGTTAAGGATTGCCCTCTTTGTGTATAATTTCTTCCTGTGCCTCACTTGGGGTTCACTCCTGGAGGACTTTTGCCTAACCACATTTGGCAAATAGATATAACACATATGCCATCCTTTGGCAAATTACAATTTGTCCATGTTTCTGTAGATACTTTTTCCCACATGATATTTACTTCTGCCCACTCTGGTGAAAAAGTACACGGGAGTCCCAAAACAAATTAAGACTGATAATGGCCCCGCCTATGCCAGCAGAGGTTTCAATCACTTTTGTCTAGATTTTGATATCTCCTCCAAAACTGGAATTCCTTACAACCCCTAAGGACAGGCTATTGTGGAATGTGCTCATTGCACTTTAAAAGCCTACTTAGCTAAAGTAAAGAAGGGGGATCTTGGGGACCACCTTGGCTCCCCTTACTCCATCATTTATCCTCTATACCTTAAATTTGTTAATTGTGGATGCTTCTGGCAACTCCGCAGCAGATGGAGTCATTGGTGGTCTGCTGTACAGCAAAAACCTCTAGCTAAATGGAAAGATCTAACCTCGGGTCTTTGAAAAGGACCAGATCTGGTTTTGGTTTGGGCCTGGGGATCTGTTTGTGTATTCCCACAGGATGGTGAGTCCCCAGTTTGGGTTCCCGAGCATTGTGTGCACTCTGTTCCTGCTGATACTCATCAGCCACCAATAGACTCATTAGGCTTTAGTGAGGAACCCGCCTGTCCTGATGCTGGCGGGTCTTCAGTGTCAGGTTTATCCAGCTATAACCAGCCTCAACCATAGCCTAGGAAAGGCGGCCCTCAGGATGGATTTGCCTGCTTGGACATTTGCTATATTCAATAACACTCCCACAGGAGAATTGTTTAATAATTTCCTCCAGGAATGTCTCTTGAGAAGCTGTCGATCAGCCTTGGTGGTCCATGTTCCAGGTGGCATGCCTATTCCAGTAGAACACTCAGGAGATAACTAACTGGTCCTCACATGACACGGGAGAGACTTTGACATCACAGTGGCTGCAGTTTTTGGCTTTCCTATCTCTTAAAGTTGCCACGGCAGGCATGCTGGATAAACCCCCAGGGGAGGATGCCTCTACCTTAAGTTCCCAAATTTATACTAATTACAATTGGGCTCTTTAAATCTTAATTAACAAATGGTCTTAATTGTCTATTCTAACTGAGATCAGGGTGCCTCCCTTTTGGGAGACCCCCTTCTTAATGGGACTGCAACAGACAGGTCTATTATTTGAGAAACGGAGTGGGTCGCTAGCCCTCGGGATTATGACCCTGGGCAGCACAGTCTTTAGCCCTAGTTGGCCATATGGAAAGGCCACAAGCCCAGCATCATTTTCTTACAAAGCAGATCATGCTTTCCTTGTCAACAGATAACCCCTCAGTGCAGGCCTGGTTGAGCCAGCAAGACAAATGAATTATCAATGACAGGTACATTCCGGGGAACATATATCAACCTAAGACAGAGGGTTTGTGAGACCTGGACAGACTTCTTATTGACAGGTAAGATAGATGTTAATGTCCTGGGCAACCTAAGCCAGATGCTCATTTTAAAATTATATATAAAAGGGGTATTTGTTGCACCCTTCCCCCATGGGGGTCTGTTGACTGCTTGTAACTAGGGGCTTTTAGCAAAACACTTCTCATCCCCTCCTCCCAGTAAGATCTGCATGCAAGTTCCTGTTTATTCTCTAAATGGTAATTCCTGTATTTGGCCCACCTTTTGCTGGAGGGCCCTGGAACATAGGCTTCTGACCTTGGTGTTTTTCCACCATACCTGACTTTAGTATATAAGGCTCTACCCTTGTAAAACTAAATGCCATTCTCCTTGTAAGAATGAGCCGCTGTCTTTGTCTTTATTTTCAACCTTAGCCTTTAGCCTCAGATTGTTGTGAAGTATGGTAGCACTGTAGCTGTGAACATGCCAGCAGCTTGCTACAATAAAGCAGGCTTCAAAACTGGCAGTGCTGCTTGCAACATTCTAAGTGGAGGCCTGGGTCCAAGCCAGGACAGGTTCTTATAGGTGAAGAGGATTGTAGCAGGGTAAAGAGAAACCTAAACAGGCATTCTCAGAATTCTCCAACCTTCCTAATCCTGAACCCCTTAATAGAGTTCTTCATGTTGTAGTGATGCCCAAACATAAAATTCGTTTTGTTGCTACTTCATAACTGTAATTTTGCTACTATAATGAATCTTAATGTAAATATCTGGAGTACTGAGCTTTTTTCTGGCCAACCAGGTCTCAGAGCTATGTCAACCCCAAATAACACACAGAGACTCAATTGCTATCGACCAATGCCCAGTGCTTCTCTTTGGCTAGTTCTGTCTTAAGTGCTGACCCATGACTACTGTAGGGAAAATGTACCAGTCAAAGAAACACACCCAGAGCAGAGCCAAAGAAACACACTTTGGCCCTGCATCCAGAACCAAAGAAATGTATCCTGACCCTAAAACCAGTGCCAAAGGAACACACATTGTCCCTGGAATCAGAGTCAGTGAAAGAAATGCACCCTTGCCCTAAAATTGGAGCCAAAAGGACCAGAGAAAGAAACACACTTTAGCCCTGAAACCAGAGCCAAATCTGACCCTAATCCTGTGTAAAAAAATAGCCAATCCCGGAGCAGAGCTCTAGCCAATCTGAGCTCAGCACTGAAATGGGACCAATCCCTACTCTGGAAAAACTTCCCCACCCCAAGAATCCCTATATAAACCCTGTGTATGCTCAGCTTGGCTGGTCCAGCTGTGTTGGGGGAAGTCCTGTGCATTTGTCAATAAAGTACAGTTGAGTCAATAGGAAACCTAGATAGGAGGGACTAGGAGTCCAGAAGGACTCTGGGAAAGAGAAACACGGAGAGAGTCGACATGTAACGCCATGGGGTAGGAGCCCAGAACTATTCTCCGGTAAGAGACATACTTAGATTAACAATGATGGGGTAATTATTTAAAGCAGAACTAGCCAGTAAGAGACAAGCAAGACCAACAGCTTCATAATTAATACAGCGTCTTGTGTGTTATTTGGGGACTACAATGTGGCAGAGCCCAGGCGACTGGCGGGTGATATACCAAAGCGGCTAGCAAGGAAAAGCTTCTCCTTACACAGCTGCCTTCCAATAAACCCCTTTGGGTGAGCTTTGGGTGAAGATCTTCTTTTGCGGTGGCGACAGAGCAGAGGCGACCCTGGGCAGAACAGAGCAGAGCAGAGCAAGCAGAGGCGACCCTGGGCAGAGCAGAGCAGAGCAGAGCAGAGCAGAGCAGAGCAGAACAGAACAGAACAGAGCAAGCAAGGCTGTAATACTTGCTCGGGAAACCTTCCTCAGCAGAGCAAACCCTGCTCCCCGCTCTCCGCTCTCCAGGAGTAGAGCTGAACTGTAGCAACTTCGCCCGAGAAACCTCCTGCCAAGCAAAACTGCTACACTAGGCGAGCATCCCCAGCTGGAAGACCCTGTCCTGCCGGAGCGGAGCTGATACACCAGAGAAGCCTTTCTCTGAGGCAAGGCTGTAAACTGCTAAGCTTACTGCAACCTGTGGTGGTCCTTGGCTCCCAAGCTCCAGGATACCTTTCCACCTGATCTGTGTAACACTAAGTTTTCTGTGACTCCCGAGTGCCAGAATACCTGACCCACTCCTGTTCCATCCTGTCCTCACCCATCCCAAAATGGTTACATTTGATGCTGAAACCTGGGATAGGCTCTCCTGGTGCCTGTGCTCCCTTTCATGGTGTGAGCTGCACTGGAATCCTATCCCTCATCTCCAGTCTACCCGTGACTTGGATAGGCTCTCCTGGTGACTGTGCTCCCCTTCGTGGTCTGAGCCGCACTGGGACCCTATCTCTCATCTCCAGTTGGCCCGCAGCAGACCCGCCTTCCAGCTCACCAATCGCTTGACACTCCATCTGCCATCAACGATTGGGTAAGTTTCCCCTTCATTTGGTGTTTCAGCCCCCTATGTCAGGGGTACTTCTATAGGTGGAGGTACCCCAGCTAGGGCCCTTAAGGCTACAGCTGACCCTCCTCACCTTACCCCATCCTACCACCCTTGAAATTGCAATCCTGCAGTTTCCTTAGGCCCCACTGGGTCATTGAGACCCTTCCTGACCTCCTCCCTTGGAGCTGGCTGTCATCGCACACCTCCTCTAGGCCCTTGCGGCTTCTATGATTCCATTCCTGACCCTTTCCTGTGGATGAGACCCTCTTAGAGCTCGGTTTCCGTCTATGCCTTCTGGCCTCTAGAAAAGCCCTGGTACCAGGCGCCGAGTCTCTTCTGGCTTAGCCGGGCTAAGCCTGACCCCCGTTGAGTTGGGTGATGACCCTCTGAACAGCTTGGTCCAAATTAAAATCAATCAAAAGAGATGAAGAAGGGCACTTCATATTCATCAAAGGAAAAATACATCAAGACGAAGTCTCCATTTTAAACATCTATGCCCCAAATACAAAGGCACCTACATTCGTGAAAGAAACATTACTAAAGCTCAAAATGCACATAAAATCTCACACACTAATAGTAGGAGACTTCAACACTCCGCTCTCACCGCTAGACAGGACCTCCAGACAGAAACTTAACAAAGAAACAAAAGAATTAATAGAAGTTATGACCCAACTGGGTTTAACAGACATCTATAGAACACTCCACCCAAATACAAAGGGATATACCTTCTTCTCGGCACCACATGGAACCTTCTCTAAAATTGACCACATAATAGGAAACATAGCAACTCTCCACAGATACAAAAAATTGGAATAACCCCCTGCATCTTATCAGACCACCATGCATTAACATTAGAATTCAACAATAACACAAATCGCAGAAACCCTACAAACTCATGGAGATTGAACAATGCACAATTGCACCATCCCTGGGTAAAGGAACAAATAAAAAAAGAAATTAAAGACTTCCTCGATTTCAATGAGAATGAAGACACAACATACACAAACTTATGGGACACTTTGAAAGCAGTGCTGAGAGGAAAGTTTATAGCACTAAGTGCCCACATGAAAAAACTGGAGAACAGTCATACTAGAGAATTAATAGCACAGCTGAATGTTCTAGAACAAAAAGAAGCAAACTCCCCCAGGAGGAGCAGACACCAGGAAATAATCAAATTGAGGGCTGAAATCAATCAAGTAGAAACCAGGAAAACACTGAGAAGAATCAATGAAACAAAGAGTTGGTTCTTTGAGAAAATCAACAAAATAGACAAACCTCTGTCCAAACTAACCAAAAGACAGAGAGAGAACATGCTAATTAACAAAATCAGGGATGAAAAAGGGGACATAACAACGGACTCTGAGGAAATCAAGAGAATCATCAGGGCATACTTTGAAAATCTGTACTCCACAAAATTTGAAAATTTAAAGGAAATGGACAATTTCCTGGATAGATATCACTTGCCAAAACTAAATCAAGAACAGATAAATAATCTAAACAGACCTATAACCCCTAATGAAATAGAAGCAGTCATCAAAAGTCTCCCAAACAAAAAAAGCCCAGGCTCAGATGGCTTCAGTGCAGAATTCTACCAGAAATTCAAAGAAGAGCTCATTCCAATACTCGCCAAAGTATTCCACACAATAGAAGCAGGAGGCTCACTGCCAAACTCTTTCTACGAGGCTACAATTACCTTGATACCCAAGCCACACAAAGACACAACTAAGAAAGAGAACTATAGACCAATATCCCTCATGAACATTGATGCAAAAATACTCAATAAAATACTTGCAAACCGGATTCAAGAACACATCAGAAAAATCATCCACCATGATCAAGTAGGCTTCATTCCAGGAATGTAGGGATGGTTCAACATTAGAAAATCTATCAATGTAATCCACCATATTAACAATCTGCGAAAGAAAAACCACATGATCATATCACTAGATGCTGAAAAAGCCTTTGACAAAATCCAGCACCCCTTCATGATAAAGGTCCTAGAGAGATCAGGGATAACAGGAATGTACCTGAATATAATAAAAGCAGTATACAGTAAACCAACAGCTAACATCAAACTAAATGGAGAGAAACTCAAAGCAATTCCTCTAAAATCAGGAACAAGACAAGGCTGTCCACTCTCTCCATATCTCTTCAATATTGTACTTGAAGTTCTAGCTACAGCAATAAGACAACAAAAGGAGATAAAGGGGATACAAATAGGAAAAGAAGAAGTCAAACTTTCACTATTTGCAGATGATATGATAGTTTACATAAGTGACCCAAAAAACTCCGCAAGGTTACTCCTAGAGCTGATAAACACCTTCAGCAATGTGGCAGGATACAAGGTAAACTCAAAAAAATCAGTGGCCCTATTATATACAGAGGATGAAGTGACTGAGAAAGAAATCAGAGAAACATCACCTTTTACAATAGCCAAAACAGCATCAAATATCTGGGGATAATGTTAACCAAGGAAGTGAAAGACCTGTATATCAAGAACTTTGTGTCTTTGAAGAAAGAAATCAAAGAAGATACCAGAAAATGGAAAGATCTCCCATGCTCTTGGTTTGGTAGGATCAACATAATAAAAATGGCAATCTTGCCAAAAGCAGTCTATAGATTCAATGCAATCCCTATCAAAATTCCATCACAATTCTTCAAGGACCTGGAAAGAACATTAATCAACTTTATATGGAAAAACAAAAGGCCCAGGATAGCCAAAACATCCCTATACAATAAAGGAACTTCAGGAGGCATCACCATACCTGACTTCAAGCTCTATTATAGAGCTATAGTCCTAAAAACAGCTTGGTATTGGCACAAAAATAGGCAGGTAGACCAATGGAACCGAATCGAAAGCCCTAATTTTAACCCACACACCTATGAACACCTGATTTTTGACAAAGAAGCTAAAACTGTACATTGGAAAAAAGAAAGCATCTTCAACAAATGGTGCTGGCATAACTGGGTACTGGTATGCAGAAGACTGCAGATAGATCCATGTTTATCGCCTTGTACAAAACTTAAGTCCAAATGGATCAAAGATCTCAACATACATCCAGCCACACTGAAACTTTTAGAAGAGAAAGTGGGAGATACTCTTCAACAAGTTGGTACAGGAGACCACTTCCTAAACATAACACCAGTGGCACAGGCACTGAGATCGACAATTAACAAATGGGACCTTCTGAAACTAAAAAGCTTCTGTAAGGCAAAGGACACAGTCAAAAAGACAAAAAGGCAGGCCACAGAATGGGAAAAGATATTCACTAACCCTACATCTGACAGAGGGCTAATCTCCAAAATTTACAAAGAACTCAAGAAACAAGTCTCCAAAACACCAAAGGATCCACTTGAAAGGTGGGGTACAGAGCTAAATAGGGAATTCTCAGTAGAGGAGGCTAAAATGGCCAAGAGACACTTAAGAAAGTGCTCAACATCCTTAGCCATCAGGGAAATGCAAATCAAAACAACTCTGAGATACCATCTTACTCCTGTCAGAATGGCTAGAATCAAAAACACCGAAGACAATTTATGCTGGAGAGGATGTGGAGACAGAGGAACACTACTCCACTGCTGGTGGGAGTGCCGACTCATACAGCCTCTTTGGAAATCAGTATGGAGATTCCTCAGGAAAATGGGAATTAATCTACCACTAGACCCAGCAATTCCACTCTTAGGCATTTATCCAAATGAGGCAGGTTCATACAACAAGGGCATCTGCTCCACTATGTTCATAGCAGCATTGTTTGTAATAGCCAGAACCTGGAAGCAACCTAGATGCCCCTCAACAGAAGAGTGGATAGAGAAAATGTGGTACATTTACACAATGGAGTATTACTCAGCAGAAAAAAACAATGGAATCTTGAAATTCGCACGGAAATGGATAGCACTGGAAGAAACCATCCTGAGTGAGGTAACCCAGTCGCAAAAAGACAAACATGGTATGTACTCACTCATATATGGATTTTAGATATGGATCAGGATAGTGCCAGTCTGCACTTCCACAGATAGAGAGTCTGGGAAACAGGAAAGAACCTAAAAGATATGCATATATGCATAATACCCAAGAGAAGAGGATGGAGACAAGATCCTCTGAATGGATGGGGAACACGGCGAGGGGTGGGGGGGAGTGGGACCTGGGAAGAATAGAGGGGGTAAAGAGGAAGGGAGTTGGTCATGGGGGAACAGGAAGTTGAGGGGGCGGGGGTAGAATAGGGGGAAGAGGGAATCATAGGATTGAAGACAGATCAGGCACCAGAGTGACCTCGAGTGATCTAAAGGTATAACACCAATTGGCAAGCTAAGCAATAGTGGAGGGACCACCTTGAATGCCCATTCCTGATAATGAACTTGATGTCTATAACCATCCGGGAGCCTTCATCCTGTGACTGATGGAAGCAGAGGCAAACACACAATTAATCACTGAACTGAACCCAAGAAACCCAGTGACAGAGAGAGAGAGGAGTGATGAGCAAATTGGCAAAGAATGGGCTGGCAAAACCAGCAGAGACAGCTGATCTGAACATGGGAGTGCTCTTGGACCCCAGACCGACAGTGGGGAGGCCAGCATGGGACTGATCTGGACCCCCCAAATGTGAGTGTCAGTGAGAAGGCCTGGGCAACCTATGGGGCCCTGAGCTGTGGATCAGTGTCTATCCCTGGTATACAAACTGTCTTCATGTGCCTATAGCACAAAGAGAGATGCTCTCTCAGCCTGGACTCTTAGGGGAGTGCCTTGACCCTACCAAGAGTAAAATGACAGACTCTAGATATCCCCTATGTGGAAGGATTTGGCAATAGGGTGGGAGGTGGGGGAGGGGAGTGCGGGAGGAGGGGAGGGAGAGGGAACTGGGATTGACATGTAAAACAAGCTATTTAAAATTAAAATAAAAAATGATAAAAAAGAATTACTAATTGGTGGTAAGAACATCTAATTATAACATGGCAGGTAATTTAACACTGCAGGATTTTAGAGATTTTGTTACCAATGTCATGGGTTATGCAGTAAAAGACAATTATGATATTTTTCATATATATGTGGGTACCATGCTTGGGATTAGTGTGTTAATAGATGTAATCACATGGAAGAAACATGTACAAATGATTAAAAAATTAGAGTAAAAAATTCAGGAAGAAGGGGATTTAGCTGCCAAAATGGATAATTTGGAATTTAATCAGAACAACCGTAGAGACACATTTAATTAAATGTCTACTGCATTTATGGCTAAGATGGAGTCTAACCAGGGGTAACTCTCCAAATTAGCAGGGTCAATTCAAAAATTAGAGTCAAAAACTCAGAAAAAAGGCTATTTAGTTACCAAAACAGATAATTTGGAATTTCATCAGAACAACTTTGAGACACATTTAATTCAATGTCCACTGCATTTATGGCTAAGATGGAGTCTAGACGATAGGAATTTTCCAAATTAGCAGGTGTTGGCTTCAACGGACGCTGTAATGATACGCGACACACAATTACTGAAAGTAACGCTAAGTATTTTATGTAGAAAATTACTCACAAGTTACCAAACCCAGAGAAGCCCAGCAGATCTCAGCTAGCGACTGGACCGGAAGCCGAACTCCAGGAAAAGAGAGCGAGACTTCCTGTGCGCTGTCTTTTATGCCTTCCCCCGTAACGCCCCTAGCCATGCCCAAAAGTGGGCCTGGCTAGTGACGTAGTTCTGCCTACGTACATATACGTCTTTACGTCCAGCCGTAAAGAAGTATACGTCTTTAGTCCTGCCTAAAGTGGGTGTGGTTAGCGGTGTGGTAAACCGCTCTTTTATTACCTCATCTGTATGCGCCTCTAATAAGTCACATGTTTAATGGCGGCATCAGACTTCCTCCTACAAGCAGGGCCAATTCAATCTGTGTATGACAATAATGACCAACTAGCAGTCTGAAGACTTGTAACAATTTTTAATGCAGGAAACCCAAGACCTCAGAGATGACATGGTCACAAAATTTCAATCTTTAGAAGATACACCATCTAAAACATCAGACGCTGAGGCTGGGAAAGACCCAGCTGAAATTATTGTACCTTTAACTAATGAGGAAATTTCCTCCTTATGGAAGGATAATGAGTATTGGCAAATAGCTTGCAGTGACTTTTTGAGAACTATTAGTAACAACTATCCCAAAACAGAGAGAATCAAATTCATAAAGAAAACAATTTGGATTTTTCCACATATCGTGAGACAAACACCTATTTCTGGAGTTCTTAACTTCTACATGGATGCAAACAAATCAGGTAAGGCAGGGTGTAAATCAGGAAATATAAGGAAAGTAGTTCAAAGCCCATATAATTCTGTACAAAAGGCTGAGTTATATGCCATTCTCATGGTACTTAAAGACTTTACAGAGCCTCTTAATCTAGTCACAGATTCTCAGTATGCAGAGAGAGTTGTCTTACACATTGAGACTGCAGAATTTGTTCCTGATGGCACAGAATTAACCTTATTGTTTTTACAATTACAGGAAACAATCAGAAACAGGACTCATGCCATATATATAACACACATCAGATCCCATACGTGTCTGCCAGGTCCTCTGGCACAAGGCAATGATGAAATTGATCATTTATTAATAGGTAATGTGTTGGAAGCTTCAGAATTTCATAAGAAACACCATGTTAACAGCAAAGGTTTAGAGAAGGATTTTTCTATCACCTGGCAACAAGCCAAAGAAATAGTAAGAAATTGCCCCACTTGCTCATTCTACAATCAAACTCTGTTACCAGCAGGTTGTAATCCTAAAGGTATTCTCAGAAATGAACTTTTGCAAATGGATGTATTTCACTTCCCAGAATTTGGGAATTTCCCATAGACACATTCTCAGGCTTCCAATGGGCTACTGCCCTCATCTCTGAAAAGGCTGATTCTGTTATTACACACCTATTAGAAGTGATGGTTGTTATGGGTATACCTAAAACAATAAAAACTGACAATGCTCCAGCATATGTCTCCAGTAAATTGGAACAATTTTTCAAATATTATAATATAAAACATGCAACTGGTATACCTTACAATACCGCAGGACAAGCAGTTGTTGAAAGATCTAATCGAACCTTAAAAGAGATGCTTCATAAGCAGCAAGGGGGAACAAAGACCCCCAAGCACAGGTTACATAATGCTTTGCTAACATTGAATTTTCTTAATGCTGATGAAAAAGGACAAACTGCAGCAGAAAGACACTGGACTACAGAGAAGACTTCCGAACTGAACCAACCAGTGTATTTTAAGGATGTTATGAACTCAGTCTGGAAACCAGGATATGTGTTACGTTGATGAAGGGGTTTTGCTTTTGTTTCCACAGGAGAAGAAAAACTTTCAGTCCCACTGAAATTAATTAATATTCTATCAGATCAGAAGACATCTCAGGAGGAGCAAAGATGACGGCTCATCTACAAGGTCATATTCTACCATGTACTACTATATGTAAGGAGACCTCATAAAAGGAAAGAGAAGTGTTCTGTTTTTGTCTTTACAGGAAAACTTTGTTCTGAACAGCGAAAAAATACTGGGGGTATGGATACAGAAAGAAGAAAGGATAGCTACCCAGAGGACCATCATACATGCAATAATACAGCATGGTATCAATGTCTGAATCTCTCTATTTTCTTATTATAATTTCCATTTTTCTTTGCTTCTTAATATGCCTTAGTCCCAAGTCATCTAATTAACGCTGGTTTTAGAGTTGGATTGGCTTTTCTGCCTTAAACTCAAACATATTGTTAAAATACAATTGAGAATTTCTGTATTATATCAAAGAGCCATTGATATAAGACAGAAAAAAACAAAAGTATGGACTGTCATCTGGGTATACTTGGTTCTTTTTCTAAAATTCTAATCTCCTTCATGTTTATTATCTTCCTTAGGGTTGCCTTTCCCAGTATGCATACATATAAAAGTTAAAAGTTTCTGTACTAACATTAATGTTTGAGTTTTCCAGAGAAAAAGGGATTTCCTGACAGAAATCTTCAACTCCTTCAGAAAGAGAATAGGGATTTACTTCCTCAACTCCACCTGATTCGACTGGATGCATCTGAACTGCCCCACATCATCGACCCCACCTGACAAGCACCATCCTGAAACTAGTTTGGAACTACATCACTCGACACATCTCCAGACCAAGGAACTGATACAGTGCATCTTCTACAATCTGACCAGAGCTTCAGATAAGAGCTTCAATCAAAATTAGAACTCCAAACAAGAACTTCAGTCAAGCATCTCCTGCCAAGAAGAGACTAATTAACCTACTTAAGATTCTTGTTACACTAACAATTTCTTCCCACAGGTCCCCATGATTGTCATTGTCCCACTTCAGCAGGAAGTAAATTTGAGAATTCCACATCCCTTCTCCCTCCTGTTGATATTAGAGAATAGTTTACACCTGTTAGTGTTAGTTTTCAATTATTTTAGGGTCTGAAGGAGGTGTTCAGACTTGGGCATCCCTTTCAGATAAGTTTAGAATTTAGGTGGAATGGATATGTTTAGCTTAGGATATAAGTAGGTTATAACTTACTTATCACCCTCTATGTATATATGCTGAATATGTTTGAGTTTGTATCAAATTTAAATCTTCTATTTAGACTAAAAGGGGAATTGTAGGAGTGAACCCCACAAAGCTATACACCCTTGAGTGTGGGGACAAGTAAATTAGCACAGGTAGAGATAAAAGGAAGCGAAAGGAAAAAGGACCTCCTCTTTTGGAAGCTAGCCACGCTTCTAACTCCTAGCTTGTGTAACTCTCTCTCTCTCTGGTAAATAAATATATTGTATCCCCTATAGCATTGGCTATCATCATTAACTCAATGTTAATTTGCCTCTGATAGTGCAAGATGAAATAGCTTTGCTATTGGATTGAATATTGAAACAGGCTACTGACACTGGACATGCAAGTTGATCAGACATACAAATTACTTCGCTGTACTTAATTTAGTGAAGGGGGAATTTTGCTAAGCTTATTTTTAAAGGACAAATATTTTAAAGCTCTGAGTCTATGATGATGCATTTTTGTCCCATTTAATATGATTATTAAGGAGTAGTTGTTGCTACCTTAAAATCTAGTACCATATGCCTGCCTCAAACACTGATTTCATTTCCTCACAGCACATTGCCTTCCAAAATCTACGTCCAGGTAAATTTGAGGGAAGAATTACCGCTAATTGTGTTATGAACACTTGATTAACGTCTTTGAAGGAATTTTCCATGAATATCTTGATGGCTTCATTCTTACTGGCCCTGTGCCGGTTCTTTAGTGCCTGGAGGGTCTTTGAGGGCAGCTGTAACTTCTGGCTCATCTGCTGGTATTAGTGGGTAATGGCCTTTTGCACTACATTCTCTGGGACAAAGCCAGAAAAGCATTCTCTATGCAGGACAGACACCCACTGCTGATGGTGTTCACATAGGTTACCACCAAAGTCTTTAGTCCTACAAACAGATGACAATGTTTGCTACAGATGGATGATGACAACACTATTCTGTTTAATTCTAGATATGCCAGCATGGGACTGATCCAGAACCCCTGAAAGTGGTTGTCAGCGAGGAGGACTGGCCAATATATGGGACCTTGGGCAGTAGATCAGTATTTATCCCTGACATACAAATGGACTTTGTGTTCCCCTCCCACAATGAAGGATGCTCTCTCAGCTTGCATTCTTGGGGAAGGCCCTATGTTTGCCCTGAATAAAATGACAGACTCTGGATATTTCCATGGAGGGCCTCACCATCCCTGGGGAATGGAGTGGGTACTGAGTGGTGGCCTGAGGGGAGGATGTAGGGGAGCAGGGAAAGAGGGGAGGGAGAGAGAGCTGTGATTGACAGGTGAAGCAAGCTTGTTGCTAATTTAAATAATACAAAATAAACAAGTTCCTGCATGAACAAAACAAAAGAAATACGTAAACTCAAGAGTAGAGTACCATTTGATTTCAAAGACAACTGGTAGGTGACGGCTATATTTTTCCTATGGTTGGGCTACGATACTGGTACCACTAAACCATCTTTTTCAAATATATCTTCATATGTACTATATTTTCTGTTTCAATACAAAAACAAGTCTTAAAGACAGATAAAAGAATTCACTGTAAAGGGAAAGGTGAAAGACAAATTTGTTTTTAGTACAAAAGAGAATATGTGTGAGTCAATCTATTAAATCATATATTAAGCATTAATTCTTAGGAGTAGCTAACTAGAAGAAATAGAAACTGTAGATACATGAAAATTCTACATAAAAACTCTGAATTATCAGCGGTTTAATTGATGTCCTCATTTAGCAGTTGTAGCAATCTTACCCTGTGTAAACTTCAGGGTAATTTTCTAGGTATTCATCTGCAGAAATAGGTTTCCCATTTACTTTCAGCTCTAGAGAGAAGTCCCTCAGAGCCCACATGACATCCAGGAGGATGCTCCCAAACTCATCTGAGTCCTGCACCTCATCTTGGTCAGGTAAGGACCTTGATCTGATTCTGCCTGTCAGTTCTGTCACATAGCTGAGCATCTCATTAAGGAAACCCCCAGAAACAACCGTAACTCCAACCAAAACTTCAGGGACCTCATTCCTCATAATTCCACATCTTCCTGCAACCTAGTCCCTAACCTTCATTTGTCTAGTGCCTAACATCAGTGTGAACACTATAGGTACTAATATGTGAGGGTTTTTTTATTTCTTTCACCAAGAGCCAGAGTCATAGAGCTGGTTCATAAGAGAAGGTCACCCCACTTGCTCTGGTCCTGTCATGACCCTCAAAAGGGACACTGCAGTTGGTCCGTGGCCTGCTGGTTTATGGCTCCCATGCTGTTGTACACAAAGGTTCTGCTTAGAAGTATAGCCAGGGCAAAGATCCAGCAGTCATTCTGGTTGTCACCCTGGAAGTCAGAACTCACATGGGTCAGGAGTTTGTCTTGTTCTTATGTCACTTTCAGATCTGCAGTGGTAAAAATATACTCAATTACAATGTATTTTAGCCTAAAATGAAGCGAAACACGTTTGTAACCTCTGCAATGTGCAAAACAGAATAAAAGGTGTACCAATAAACCTATAGTAGCTCACCCACATCTTTTGCAGAGCGAACATTTTTTTGATCTGTGGTTTTATTTGTGATGATTATCACTGGTGCTGTTTAGCCTGTTTTTAGTGTTCCAGTACTGCAGACTACCACCCTGCTGTTCTACAATATAGTCCTGTGACAAGTTCCCTCATTACTGTAGGCTAAACATGGCATATGCTATATAATAAATATGAAAATATGCTATGATAAAGTTTAAACTCTTAATGAAAACTGGCAGGCCCAGTGAGAACATTTGGTGTGTAAAAGGGCTTTCTGTCCAGTCCTGGAGCCTAAGTTCAATCCCTAGAAGCCACATGGTGGAAAAGGAATGACCACACGTGTTTTCCTATAACCTTCACGTCTGCATTACAGCACATGCATCAGGGCACATGCAGCATATGAATAGGCACACGCACACACACACACACACACACACACACACACACACACACACTAATAACGTTTTAAAAGCAGCATACAGAACAGTGTAGAATATTCAGAAATGAGGGGATGCCTCCCATGTCCTTTTTTTTCAACATCTCCCAGGTCCTCAGTTGTTGGGGCCTAGCCCCCACAGGGTCTCTGAGTTGTTTGTCAGCTGATAGCCACAGGTGCATCCTGTTTTCTAGTCCTGGCTTATGGCCCCCGCATTGCCCCACTAGCATCAACATCTAGCAGGAGGAAAACACGCTCTTTTCCACCTGGGGTTTTTCCACTGTCCTGTAAGCCTGCTCCCACCTACAAGAGAGCTCTCAGCACTTGTAATAGACTCTCTCTCTCTCTCTCTCTCTCTCTCTCTCTCTCTCTCTCTCTCTCTCTCTCTCTCTCTCTCTCTCTCCTGGCAATAAAGGCAACACATGTATTCTATTAGCACAAGCAGCTGGACGTCTTGTCTTTCTTTTCCTGATACCCTGGACTTGCTTGTGGTGCGGGCACTGCACTCAGTGTCAAGAACTAGGGTGTGGCCTGGCTTCTGGGGATGAGGCACACACCACATCCAGATCCCCTTGGTGTGAGACTGCACTGTGGAACCCAGATGGAAGCCTTTAAAGCATAAAGAGGAAAGAGGGATTAGATGTATTAGAACAAGGGCTTCCTATAAGTGATAATAGATTAGCACAATCCAGCTGGAAACATGGTTCAGAGGTTAAGTGTGACAGCTGTTCTTGTAGAGGACCAGAGTTCAGTTCTCAGAGCCTGTATAGCAACTCACACCTGTTTATACTCTAGTTTCAGGGAACATTATGCCCCTTCCAAGTATCAGTGAATGCCAGGCCTGTACGTGGTACACAGACAAAATATTCATGCATGTAAAATTAAAATAAATTTCTATTGAAATATCAGGACAGTCAAGTCACGAGAAGTAACTGAAACCAAAGCTAGTACCAATCTCACAATCAGAGACATAAAAGAAATTCAGTTTTTAGATATGCAGAATATAAGTCAAAAGACCTCCAAACTTGCACCAAGATTCAATAGAACCTGGAATGTGTTACAGGGTCAGTCTCGTGTGTGGCTCTTGAGGCTGCTGTGTGAGACTGCGAGGGTAAACTGAAGCTACAATGGAGACCCAGGAAGTCAGAGAAGCCACAACTGAGAGGCGTCCACTGAGGAAAGCTGAAGTCAGTGTGTGGACCTGGCCCTAGAGAGAGCGCTTGTGTCCTGTAAACAGCAGGGCCTTAGAGCCAGGACCTGCAGGCTGATGCTTTCCAGAAAAGGACACCACATATCCTATATGCTGCACATGGAGCTACGGGGTTTGGTGTTTGCTCTTCTGGGTTGTTTTGTCCTTCCTATCACCTTGAACACTGTAAATGGGGATGTTTACCCTGTGCCATTGTAAATTACAACTACAGGTTGCCTTGAATCTCAGATGAGATGGTGGACTTTCATACAGTGTGAGAACTATAAGACTGTGGGAACTTTTGAAGTTGGTCCAGCTGCAATTTGGGGCCAGGGTAGAATAATATGGTTTGAATGTAAGTGTTCATCACAGGTCCATGTATTTGAACACTTGGTCCCAAGTTCATAGCTCTGTGTTGGGAAATGTAGAAGCATTAGGAGGTAGGACATGAATGGCAGAGTGCAGCCCTTTGGAGGCTGCTGGCCTTGCTTATGGCCCTCTGCTCTCTACTTACTTATCAACCATGATAGGAACAAGACACAAGTTTCTACCATTAAATATATAGCCACATAATCATGTTTCCCCTGCCATAGCAGACTGGTATCCCTTGAACTGTGAGCAAAGCAAATCATCTTCATTGCATTGTTTCATCAAGCATTTGATCAGTAATGAGACTAATGCAACCTAGAAAACTTGAAAGCCTGGACTCAGACGGGTGTCTCTGTAAGTATCTTCATGTCAGTATCATCAGAGTATTCATCTGTGTTATCTACAGGTGAATGGATAAGTCGATATTCGAAACACTTTTCTCAAAGTGTGTCATATTAAATTAAAGAACAAATCATAAAACCCTTATATTTAACAATTCTACTTATATGACATTACAAGGACAGCCAAATCCATAGATATAGCATGTAGAGTAGTGATACAGGTGGCAATGAGCTAGTTCTAGATATTGATGGTGGAGATTTATAGAAGCACAATTTTATTAAATGCTACAGAACTGAATACTTAAAAAGTCATAAAGATAAATCTTATATAACTGAAAATAATAAAAAGTCAATACATATTATATAGAGCCTTTTTAAACTTAAAGATCAGTAGAATCTTACTGCTATTACATGACTGTTTTAGCAATACCTTAAAGTTTATTAACATATAAATTAAATTATTTTTATTTCTGCATTTCTCCATCTAGGAAACCAATAATTTGTGCCTTTAGAAGGGAAGCTAGGAGTGAGATGTGATGAAGTCTCGTAATCAGCACTTAGGTGGCCTAGGCTAGATTATGCATTCAGGGTCAGTATAGACTACATGCTGAGCTGAAGCCTGCTTGAGATATACAGCATGGCCTTATCTCAAAAATAAAAGCAAATAGACAACAGAACAACAACAAAAGGGATCCTAACATCTGTGAGTGAAAGGTTAAATAATTCACACTCTCATTCAGGAAGCAGTGTGTGCTTGGGACCCAGAACAGCTGTGTTGGTGGCACTCACCAGTTTTCTTCCCAGCCAGCTTGTTCATCAATAGGATTTGCCTGTGTCGTAGAGGCCCATGATGGCTACCACCACCACAGGCTGTGTGATGTCAGACAGGATTCTCAGAGCATCCTGGTAGGCTATCAGTTGACCTTGTACATTTTTCTTAAGGTATATGGGGCCTGGCAAGTGGGCCTCTGTGGATATTGTGTCGACTTGTCCCCTGTCTCTAGAGGGACAGATGAGATTAACTAGCATCTTATTCTTTCTCTCAGAAGGTAGAGTTTTGAAACTCACAAAAATCATGGCACTGCTGTGCATCAGACACATATTTTAAAGAAACTGTATAATTTTAGAATTGTAAAAGATATTATTGAAGAATTTAATTTTCTTTTTTTAGAATTTAATTTATAATGTGACAGTGACAATATTCTACTGCTCATAACACATGCATTCTGTTTAATTTTGCAATGAAAAGTTTCCTTATTAATTGTTTTGTATTAGACATGAAATGGAAAATAAAATCAGATTTAGAAAAATTATCTTATATTGCAGCTTACATATTTAATAAAATATTTATTTATTCATTAGTTTACCATTATAATTAATAGAGACCTATGAACTTAATGCTTCATTTTCTTGATTCATGACCTTACAAGGATTTCTAGATATTATGAAATATATTCATTCAATGTACCTGAATAGCTATACCCATGTTGTGTACAACATTTCTATAGATTACAAAATGTATCCCTGCTATAATCCTAGTACTTATTCTCATGTGGTAAATAGTCTGGATCTATAGAATTAATCACATTGTCATCCCACCAAGAGAACTATAATAACTTGTTTTTGCAAAATTTGTGGAAGTATATTAGAGCATTTCTTCCAAAGAAAGGGCTTCACAAGAGCAGTGCCTTGAAAACTAAGTTTCATTACCTATGAATGAGCAATGAAGAAAAACTGAGCCCTTGTGTCTTGTAAACAGGAGGGCCCTAGAGGCAGGGCCCGAAGGTTGTTGTCTAGAAAATGCCACCACATATCTTGTATGCTGCACATGGAGCTACAGTGTTTGATGTTTTCCCTTCTGGGTTCAGTCTTGCTACGGTGTGTTCTGTCCTTCCTATCCCCCTGAACACTGCAAATAGGGATGTTTCTTCTGTGCCATTGTCAATTACAGGATGCCTCAGATGAGATGGTGGACTTTTGTAAACTGTTAACAACTATAATATTATGGGGTATTTTGAAGTTGGTTTAACTGCATTTTGTGGTCTGGGAAAAATATTATGGTTTGAAGTAAATTTATGATTTATTAAGGTGTGCCTGAGGGTACAGAAAGCAAAGCTAGCTATAAGCCACAGAGTCAGGCAGGGG
This sequence comes from Mesocricetus auratus, assembly GCF_017639785.1. Classification (NCBI taxonomy): domain Eukaryota; kingdom Metazoa; phylum Chordata; class Mammalia; order Rodentia; family Cricetidae; genus Mesocricetus; species Mesocricetus auratus. The sequence goes on from NW_024429193.1 coordinate 16,197,282, forward strand.
TGATACACAACTCTAACTCCAGCAGCTGTACTAGCCAGCCATAGAGCCAGAAGGTGGTGAAACACACCTGTAATCCCAGAACTCAGGAGACAGAGGTAGATAGATCTCTGATAGTTAGAGGCCACACTGAGCTACATGAAATTGATACAGTCTAAAAGGAAACAGCTCACACAAAGGTGATCTCAGCACTTGGAATCACATGACTTTAATGCCAGCATTATGAAGCAATGTTTCAGAGCTGGCATTCACACTGAGAATTAGTCTCCTGCCATGTTGAGGAGAGCATAGCAATCTGAAGTTTGGTGGAGGGCATGGTACTCTGGTGCTTCGTGGAGACAGGCTCAGCCTTTCAGCCTGAGGCAGAGTTAAGAGGTAATGGCCAGCTGATTTGGTTCTTAGATCTTCAGCTTGAAACTTGAACCCCGATGTCTGTCTCTGGGCTTTTATTAATTAGTGTTATACAGAGTCTCAAGTATTTGAACATTTGGTCCCCAGTTTGTGGAACTGTGTTTGGAGGAGTGGAAGAGTTGGGAGATAGAATCTGACTGCCAAGGGCAGGCCTTTGAATGTTGTAATACTGATTTTGTTTGTGATCCTCTGCTCTTTGCTTCCTGATCAGTCATGACGAAGCCACAATCTCTTTCCAGTACACATATAACCATAAAGTCCTGTTTCCCCATCATAAGTGACTGATATCCCCTGAACTTTGAGGAAAGTAAATCCTTCTGCCTCATATTGTTGCTGTGAATCATGTGATCAGTGATGAGATGAATACAACCTAGAAAACCTGAAAGCTTGGAGTCAGAAGGGTGTCTCTATAACTATCTTCATGTCAACATCATTCAGAGTCCTCAGTTGCCCTGTCTACAGGTGAGTGGATAAGGTGATGTTAGACACACATTATCACTGAACCTCAAAATGAAGAAAAAGTTGACACACATTCTCACAGTGACAAACCATGAAGGTGTCATGTTAAATGAAAGAACCAATCACAAAACCCCATAATTTTGTGAGTATACTTATTCGCATGACATTCCTAGGATAGCATGTAGAATGGTGGTATAGGATGGGAAATGAGCTACTTTTAGAGATGGACTGAGGAGACATATAGATGCATAAATTTGTCTAATGCCACAGAACTAGATACTTAAAAATGATAAAGATAAATATTATTTAATTTACAATAATTAAATGTCAATACATATAATATACATATTCCTTTTGACTTGAAAAGCCAGTAGAAACTTGATGTCATTAAATGACCATTTTAACAACATAACATATAAATTAAATTTAATTATTACTTCCTTTCTACTTCTAGGAAAGAAACAAATTGCATTTTTAGAAGGTAAGCTAGGAGTTAGATGTAGTGGTGGAATCCTTTAATCAGCACTCAGCAATCCAAGGCAAGATGATCATGTGTTCAGGATCAGCCTGGACTACATGCTGAGATGAAATCCTGCTTATGCTTTATGGCATGGCCTTGTCTCAAATATAAAAGCAAACAGACAAAGTAAAAACAACAGGAAGGATTCCAACTTCTAACTGTGAGTGAAAAGTTAAATTCTTCACAGTCACATACAAGAAGCCGTGCACTCTTGGGAGCCAGCACAGCTGTGTTGGTGGCACTCACCTGCTTTTTTCCCAGCCAGCTTGCTCATCAATAGGATTTCCTGTGCAGTAGAGACCCACGATGGCCACCACTACCACAGACTGTGTGATATCAGAGAGGATTCTAAGAGCCTCCTGGTGGGCTATCAGTGGACCTTTCACATTCTCGATGAGGCACATGGGTTCTGGCATGTAGACCTCTGGGACCATTATGAAACCTTGTCCCTTGTGTCTGGAGGTACACATGACATTAGCTGGCATCTTATTTTTCTCAGAAGGTAGAGAATGAAACTCTAAAAAGCACAACAGAGTTGTGTGTATCAGAGACATAGGTGAAGGAAAACCTGTATAATTTTAGAATCCCATAAATGCAATGCGACAATCACAACATTGTACTGCAAACTTTGTGCAAGTATTTGTCAGTGTTTGTTCCAAAGAAATAGGTGCACAAGAGCAGTGCCTTGAAATTTAAGCTTTGTTAGCTATGAATGAGCAATGAATAAAAACTCTGTTTAGTGTCACAGCAAATGAGATTAAACTGAACTACACAAATCCTGGATAGTACAAAAAGTAACTGTGATGTAAATAGCAATAAATCAGCGTGCTGGTGGTTCAAAAATTACATCCTGACAGTCTACTCTGGTTTTCTGTTCAGTTTTCATTTTTAGAGAAAGGAGAAACACATAGAGAGCTGAGGAAGAGAACAAAGTTACCAAGGGATAAAGTGATGAGTGAGAATGGTACCTGGATTGGAGTTCTGATTTCCAGAAGACAAGAAGATTTGTCTGAGGGCCTCATGTTTGGGACAAGTTAAGGAGACTTTGTCCTCAGTCTTGTGATCCTTGTGGCCTGATCCTGCAGGGGAGGAATATGAAGTAAGCAGTTATGAGGAATGAGCCAACCTTTCAAATGAATGAGGAAATTCACTTGGCAGCCTAGATCAGATGTGTGATGGCCACTGTCCTATCCTTCATCTTTCACTGTGAGTTTCAGCTGTGACATGAGGTTCCCATAAAACAACCACAACTGTGTCAATGAACCTACTAGGCTGAAGACTGATTAGAATTCGTGTGAATGTAGAGATCTGATGGTTGTAATGTCTGGAGCCAGATTTCCCTGCGGTATCTTTAGCTGCCCCTATGGCCCTTTATTGCCCAACATTATGCTTGACTTACCCTCCTTGTGACTTTTAATTAAATTCTTTTCTGGAATGTACAAAGCAAAACCTAGGCTCAACACTCAAAAGGCCAGAATATCATTAGATAGCATCAGAAGGCTTGTAGCAAGCTCCCCATTTTTGACATATCTCCCTTCCCCTCATTGCCACCAATGCATTTTAAGAGTACCTTGACCTATGACTTTCTTTATTCTGTTGCTACAGAAATTTCAAGAAACTTGACATGTTGTAACATGGTGTGTTACATCACATAGCAGTTCCTTTCTTTGTCCTTTCCCAAGGTGGTAGCTCTTCACCCTGTATCTTGTTCTGTTTCCCCTCTTGAAAATCAGCCAGACTCAGCCCTTTCAGTAGTAGCTATGCTGCATCCTGATGATAGTCATTTAACTGTGTCCCTGTCACCAGAAAAGAGGTGATCACTGAGAAAGACAATCCCAATGCATATCCTGCCCTGGTTAGTCACATGTCTCCTGGTCCCTAACTCAAATCCAGTTTGGTGGGGGCCCTGAGAGACTGGCTACCCTGATAATAGCACCCAGGGGTTCATCTGTGCCTGGGCCACTGTCCCTCCCTTGGAGCAACCTTTTATAGTCACAATAGTTCTAAAGAAAATGAATTAACTCTGAAAATGTCATCCCATTCCTGCGGAGGCTGAGGGCCCCATGCTTCTGATGATAACTCCCCAGCTCTAACAAAAGCAAGTGGCCCTTCTTACGGCTCTTGCTGCTCAGCACAGGTGGATTGGCTTTTTATTTTTTTTCCTTTTTTCCCCTGCACACCTGTGAGGCTTTCTGCATTTCCCAAGTGAGCAAGCATTGAAAATCTCCATTACTTTTGTTAGGTGAAGTACAGAGAAACTGAAACCTTCTGGTCACGACAGTGAATAGCAATGGTGTTAAAGTTCAGTAAGCTTTGTTAGGGGGAGGGTTTGTCAGGACTTAACAACATGAATCTTCAATATTTGGTTCATGAGAATTTGAACCCATATGTCCTTTAAAATCACGTCACAAGAGGGAGCCCAAGACTGACACTATATGCAAGGCCAGGAACCAGTGCAGAGGCAGGATATCCCAGAGATCCAGGATACAACCAAAGACGACTGGAAAAATAAAGAAGGCAAATAAGCAAAGAAACAAAAACCAACCAAATAAAAAAAAACCACCAAAGTATTTCCTTGTGGTATGGAATGATTTTCAGTTTGTGGGCTGCCTGGGAAAGGAAAGAGGAGGAGAATGTCTATATATAATCCTTATAGTACAATTTCTGAAAATTAGGGGCAAACAATGGAATTGCATATTATTTGACAGGTGAATTGATGGGAAAGTGTGTCTTCCAACCTACTGATACTCACTGCCTGATTCATAGGATCACTGCAGTCAGGTGGTAGACCCTTTTTTTGTACAGGAGTCCCAATTCTATGCTGACATATTTTCTGTGGTCACGTATGTTAATGTCTTAACAGACATTGATTGACCTGTGAGTTCATAGAAAAAAAGACAAAGGCATCAAGTTATATCATCTAAGGAATCTTGATGAAAGCACTCTTGATTCCCAAGCTGTGGCTTGAACCACCTTACCATGCTAATATCTGTGCACTAAGTGAATAGCTATGAAAACCTCTTGAACAGACTGATTCCTATAGCCTTCTGTTCCATGCTGAAGTCAGTCCTTTCTGACTACAATCTTGAAGAGAGAGGGTGCTGCCTCTAATGTGGTGGAATTGTGACTTTCAAGGTGACCTCAGTGTGCTGAAATTGAAATGTGGGGAACTTCAACGTAGGAGTGATAAGGTTTAAAGACAGATTTGAAGTCAGATGGAAACTTTACTTGAGGCTGCGATTTGTGAGTTTTGGGGAAGTTGCCATCATGAGTGGGATTTCTAAAGAAATCTTGATTGCTCTTTCCCTGTCTCCTTATGTGACCTCCCTCTGCATCACTGGGGGCCTTCTTGATGTGATGGCATGTTCCAAGTTGTAAGGTAACTAACATGTTTTCAGCAGAAAATGGATACCATTCTTGGATTTTTAGCTCCCAGTGCTGGCAACCAAATGATTATCTTTTCTGTATAAAAAAATTCAGACTCAAATATTTTTAATTTCTTCATAACAACACCATGGTCTCAGGCTAGTGTCAGTGATAGTATGAGAATATTCATGCGTTTGTCTCTATACTCCTTCTCCTTTCTTAACTGCTTCTTAAAGAAGAGTAAACACACTAAAGCTCCTTGACAGTGCCCAGGTCCCTGATGTCCCAAATACCCGCTTAATTGTCTGTAAACACAGTCTCCTCTGTGCCAATAAATCCATCACCACAGAGTGCCTCCTCCCTACCCAGTCTCCCCAGTAATGTCTTTCCTTCCTCTATTGTCTTCAAATCCTTGCTATTCATGGGGTCCTCAGACAGTGTTATTCTAGTGTCCCCAATGGCTCCTGTGAGCCAGTTTCTCAGAAAATGTTTTCCGTGGTATTGCCTCAGACTATGCTGGTCTATTATTAATGCATGGGTGGTTACTTTTGTTTCTTTCCCCTACATTCAAACTTGTCCCACCCACTGCCTATCCCACTGACCACCCTGTCCCACCCACTGGTCTGTCCCATCCACCACCCTGTCCCACTGACCACCCTGTCTCACCAACTATCCTGTCCTATCCAACACCTTGCTCCAGAAGTCAGTGAGGATCTTGTTTACTTTTTGGTTATGGGTCTTCATTTCACACAGTTCAGAAGCAGACTGTCTCTTAATTATCATAATTTCATACTGAGTCATTATAAAAAGCCTGGTATATATGCCAAATTTTCCCCTTCTTTCTATTAAAGGTCAGAAGCGAGAACTATCTTCTATGATGCTATGATTTTGATTCACTCTCTTTATGCTCACTTTTCAGTTCTTTCAACGGGTCCCACAGATTTGGATCCCAAGAAGGGCTCTTCAACACCGATTTATCTTGTTTGGATTCCTTTCATTTACACCAATTAAGGGGTGAGACAAAGGCAAAGCCTGAACTCATACTGCCTTGTCTTCTACTTTTCCTCCCAAATTAGCGGCACGTGAAGCAGATAGCATTGATCCTTGTCCCCACTCTAAGACCTCCATTGCTTTGTCAAATTTACTATGTAAAGACAGCTAAAGATAACTAAAAACAAAGACCACAAAGCTGCTACTGTCAATTCTTGATTACAAGCCCATGTCCTGTGTGGTCCTATCAGCAGTTGCCATATATTTAGTATATATAATATCAGGGATATCCTATACACTTGGGATGCACTAAATCCATCAAAGAGGCACAACACTCCACAGCTGATAGAGGAAGGTGTCTGGACTGGTTTTTCCCTCAAGGCTACTCTTACTCTGAGGATGATTGTTCAGGTGACATGTCTCATCCTCTCAGGGAGCATGTGATCACCTCTCCAGTAGGAAGCACAGCTTCCATCCCGCACAGATAAAAAAGAGCCTTCTAAAGATTGGACCTTCAATGTGACATGGATCGGCCTTGGTTTCCTGTCTCAGCACCTACTGAAGGGACTATGCCACCTGTCCTTCAGAACCCATATTTCATTCTTTTTGTGTCTGTACAAATGAAATTTGTGTTATATGACTTTTTTAGGAAGAAATGAATAGATGTCATTTCACCATAAAAAATGGCACACATGATACATCAGAGAAGAACCAGTGAGCATATGACTTAAAGGCAGCTGCTTCGCCAGAAAGCCCATCCTGGAAGGAATGTGTAGGGAACATATATTTAAGTTAACCCACCTTCCATGTTCCACTCATGAAGTTTCTATAGTGGCAAACAAAATAAGTCATAAATCAAGACACAGCTCAAATATATTAATTGAAACCTAGGTGAGCAGGCTACAAAAATGTGGGGAATCTCTGCTGCAGACCTCACATACTATGTAGAGGATATTTGCAGATTTGGAATTGCTGAAAGTTAGAAGGTATGCTCATATTTCAAAAGGATGTGCCTAATTGTCACAAAAATGTTGCATCACACATTGAGATGAACAATGAATGGCTACTTAAGGAGGACAAGGTAATTTAATCATGCTCTGGCTCTTTTTTATCTTTTTTTTATTTTTAAGTTTAAATTTAGATTAGAAACAAGGTTGCTTCACAAGTCAGTTTCAGGTCCCTCTCCCTTTCTCTCACCTCCTCCCGTGCCCTTCCCCCAACCACCCCCCCCCGTTATCCCCTCATTTCCCCAGGGAGGGTGAGGCCCTCCATGGGGGTGTCCATAGTCTGTCATTTCATCCAGGGTGGGGCCAAGACCCTCCCCCAAGAGTTCAGGGTGAGAGTGCATCTTACATTGTTGGATGGGAGTCCAAAGTCCATGTGTATACTCGGGATGAGTACTGATCTACTGCCCAAGGCTCAATAGATTACCTAGGCCTCCTCACTGACACCCACATTCAGGGGGTCTTTTGTTTTGTTTTTCTTTTTTCTTTTTTTTATATTTTATTTTCCAGTTTAAATTTAGATAAGAAACGAGGTTGCTTCACAAGTCAGTTCCAGGTCCCTCTCCCATTCCCTCCCCTCCTCCCGTGCCCTCCCCCTAACCCCCCCCCGTTATCCCCTCATTCCCCCAGGGAGGGTGAGGCCCTCCATGGGGGTGTCCATAGTCTGTCATTTCATATAGGGCAGGGCCTAGACCCTTCCCCAAGAGTTCAGGGTGACAGTGCACCTCACATTGTTTTATGGGAGTCCAAAGTCCGTGTGTATACTTGGGATGGGTACTGATCTGCTGCCCAAGGCTCAATAGATTCGCTAGGCCTCCTCACTGACACCCAGATTCAGGGGGTCTTGATCAGTCCCATGCTGGATTCCCAGGCTGATGCCTGGGATTCAAGAGTTAACCTTTATCTGGTCAGCTGTTTCTGGGGGTTAAACCAGCCCAGTCTTAATCCCTTTGGTCATCAGTCCTCCCTCTCTGTTACTGGCTTTCTTGAGTTCAGCTCAGTACTTAACCAAGGGAGTCTGCCTCTTCTTCGATCAGCCACTAAATGAAGTTTCTGTTTCCCAGACTCTCTGGCCATAGGATTGTAGGCCGGCACTCCCCAGATCTATGTCTAAAATCCATATATGAGAGAGTACATGCCATGTTTCTCTTTTTGTGACTGGGTTACCTCACTCAGGATGGTTTCTTCTAGTGTCATCCATTTGCCTGCGAATCTCATGATTCCATTATTTTTTTCTGCTGAATAGTACTCCATTGTGTAGATGTACCACATTTTCTCTATCCACTCTTCGGGTGAGGGACATCTAGGTTGCTTCCAAGTTCTGGCTATTACAAATAAAGCTGCTATGAACATAGTGGAACAGACATCTTTGTTGTATGAATGAGCATCTTTTGGATATATGCCTAAGAGTGGAGTTGCTAGGTCTTGTGGTAGGTTTATTCCCATTTTTCTGAGGAATCTCCATACTGATTTCCAAAGTGGCTGAACCAGTTGGCACTCCCACCAGCAATGGAGGAGTGTCCCCCTTTCACCACATCCTCTCCGGCATAAATTGTCATTGGTGTTTTTGATTTTAGCCATTCTGACAGGAGTGAGATGGTATCTCAGAGTTGTTTTGATTTGCATTTCCCGGATGGCTAAGGATGTTGAGCACTTTCTCAAGTGCCACTCAGCCATTTTAGACTCCTCTATTGAAAACTCTCTATTTAGTTCTGCAGCCCACTCTTTAATAGGGTCCTTTGGTGTTTTGGAGACTTGCTTCTTGAGTTCTTTGTAAATTTTGGAGATCAACCCTCTGTCAGATGTGGGATTAGTGAATATTTTTTCCCATTCTGTGGGCTGCCTTTTTGTCTTGCTGACTGTGTCCTTTGCCTTACAGAAGCTTCTCAGTTTCAGTAGGTCCCATTTATTAATTGTTGATCTCACTGTCTGTGCTACTGGTGTTATGTTCAGGAAGCTGTCTCCTGTACCAATTCGTTCAAGGGTACCACCCACTTTCTCTTCTAAGAGGTTCAGTGTGGCTGGATTTATGTTGAGGTCTTTGATCCATTTGGACTTAAGTTTTGTGCATGGCGATAAACATGGATCAATCCGCATTCTTCTACATGCCAGTCTCCAATTATGCCAGCACCATTTGTTGAAGATGCTTTCTTTATTCCATTGTATATTTTTAGCTTCTTTGTCAAAGATCAGATGTTCGTACGTGTGTGGGTTAATACCCAGATTTTCAATTCGATTCCATTGGTCTACCTGTCTATTTTTGTGCCAATACCAAGCTGTTTTCAGGACTATAGCTCTATAATAGAGCTTGAGGTCAGGGATGGTGATGCCTCCGGACGTTGCCTTGTTGAACAGGGTTGTTTTGGCTATCCTGGGTCTTTTGTTTTTCCATACAAAATTGATTATTGTTCTTTCAAGGTCTGTGAAGAATTGTGCTGGGATTTTAATGGGGATTGCATTGAATCTGTAGATTGCTTTTGGCAGGATTGCCATTTTTACTACATTGATCCTACCTATCCAAGAGCATGGGAGATCTTTCCATTTTCTGAGGGCTTCTTTAATTTCTTTCTTTAAAGATTCAAAGTTCTTACGATACAGGTCTTTCACTTGTTTGGTTAGCGTTACCCCAAGGTATTTTATATTGTTTGTGGCAATTGTAAAGGCTGATGTTTCTCTGATTTCTCTTTCAGCCCTTTTATCATCTGTATATAGTAGGGCTACTGATTTTCTTGAGTTGATCTTGTAGCCTGCCACTTTGCTGAAGGTGTTAATTAGCTGTAAGCGTTCCCTGGTAGAGTTCTTTGGGTCATTGATGTAAACTATCATATCTTCTGCAAACAGTGAAAGTTTGACCTCTTCCTTCCCAATTTGTATCCCCTTGATCCCCCTTTGTTTTCGTATGGCAATAGCTAGAACTTCAAGTACCATGTTGAAAAGGTATGGAGAGAGTGGACAGCCTTGTTTTGTTCCTGATTTTAGAGGAATTGCATTGAGTTTCTGTCCATTTAGTTTGATGATGGCTGTTGGTTTACTGTATATAGCTTTTATTATGTTTAAGTATGTCCCTGTCATCCCAGATCTCTCCAAGACCTTTATCATGAAGGGGTGTTGGATTTTGTCAAAGGCTTTTTCAGCATTTAGTGAGATGATCATGTGATTTTTGTTTTTCAGCTTGTTTATATGGTGGATTACGTTGATGGATTTTCATATGTTGAACCATCCCTGCATCCCTGGAATGAAACCTACTTGATCGTTTTGATGTGTTCTTGGATCCAATTTGCCAGTATTTTTTTTTGAGTATTTTTGCATCAATGTTCATGAGGGATATTGGTCTGAAGTTCTCTTTCTCAGTTGTGTCTTTGTGTGACTTGGGGATCAAGGTTATTCTTTGAGAAAATCAACAAGATTGACAAACCTTTGTCCAAACTTACCAAACAGCAGAGAGTGAACATGCAAATTAACAAATTCAGAAATGAAAAGGGGGACTTAATAACGGACTCTGAGGAAATCCAGAGAATCATCAGGTCATACTTTGAAGGACATTATGTTACATAAAGAGGGACCATACCAAAACCCCAGTCCATTACTTCCACCAAGCAGAAAGCAAGCAGAATTGAAATACTCTTCAATTCAATAAAAATGGAATGATAAAGTGAGCCAATACACATATTAATCCTGGCTCAGTTTTCCTTTATCAGCTGTGATAGGTGATACAATAAGCCTTGCTCCATTGCCTTCTCCTCTCTTTACCTCTCATTTCTTTCAGTGACTTTTGCTTAGGAGACAAGAGTTGAATGAATCATATGTTCAGAAAAGAACGTATGCGCTTCTTCCCTGCTCTTGTAAAAGGAAATGTGAGAACTGACAGGAGAACAAGAAACCCTGCCAAGCATGAAATGAATACAGATATGCACCCATCATTAAGTATAAAACATCTGACACTCAATATTTTGTAAAAGACTAAGAGTAGGCTCCAGTTTAAACTCATCCCTGAAACCCCTCCTATTGTGGATCAGATCACATGAACAACACACAAAACGTGGCCCTTCATTCACTTAATGTGTGTGACAATAAAAAACCAAATCATAGATGCCAGATCAACAGTATCTTCAAATTATCTGAGGTCCAAGGATCTGCTCTCAGAACTTAATTTGGTCACAACAAATATTGTGGTACCAAAATGCAGAGAAGTACGAGTTTGAGGCCAACTTGAACAGCTGGACAGAAAGACATAGAAATTGTGGGGACACAGAAAGGGTAACCCCTCACTCTGAAGGGATGCCTCATACTAGCTGAATTCCAAATCAGTTACCCTGTTCTGTAAAGGCTGATGGAGTTATGTATGGTGATATTCCGTGTATTTGAGGCTAAGTCCTGAGTGTACATGACCTTGGACCTGGTGTCACTCCTTTCCTCAGTTTACAGTGAAGATTTCCCATCTTCTATTTTTCTTGGGCTGGATGTTCACTTTCTTGGATGTAATCCTGTGAGGTGTCCTCAGGAACCACCCTGCAAGGGCAGAACCTTCAAAACCCAGCAAAGTCTATATGTGATTATTGTGTTATATCACAGGAACACCCCATCTTTATGGGAGTTATTTGGTTATTCTATATGCATTATGTCTGCACTTTAGAGAACAATAAATGTAGCATAAAGGTTTTAGAATTTTTTAAAACTTGTATTTTATTTCCTCATCTGTATGTGAGTGTTGATCACTAGTGTAAAGGCCCCTGCAGAATTCAGAAGAGGGAGTGGGATTCCCCTGGAGATGGAGTTACAAACAACTGTGAGCTGCTCTGCACAGTTGCTTAGATACATATGCTGGCCTTTGTAAGAACAGAACATCCTGTCCTTAATCACCAAGCCATTTCTTAGGCCTCTGATGTGTTCTTAATATTTTATCAGGCCACAGTGTCCACACAGCTTCCCTCTCTGGGATTTCAGAAAACAAAGTGGGATTTGTATAGGTTCCAATTGGATTTCTGTATGACTATTTTTTACCAACCCCATCAGCAACTTTCTTCCCTTGTATGCCTTACCTTTCCCCTCTGTGAAGTCTACACAGTCTAATTATCACAGGGATGGCCAATGAATGGCTACTTAAAGTGACCAATGTAATTTAACTTTGTCATGGATCTTAACATCCCATCTTGTCTGCAACAACCTATGTTCAGGTCAGTCATCCACATTTGTAGGATGGTTCAATTTGACTTCTTTTAAAATATTCAGTTTACAAGCAATGTATACTTTCAGGCTTGCACATGTCCCTAATTTGTAATTATGCTATGCCAATCATCAGTTTGAGCAGTCTCCAAACAATGTATAAGGAAAGTCTCAGGCTTCCTCCAGTTAATTTGTAAGGAAAGAGTTCCTGTTGTATTCAGGACAAATGGGGTTCTGTTTTATCTCAGGTGGAAGTGAAGGCACACAGGCTCAGATTCTCAGAAATAACCTGGATGTCAAGAAACCTGATGCTTTCCTACTTGAATGAGATTTGTGGATTCATCTCCTTGTCATAACAATGACTCCTTTCATCTTCAAGTGGAATATATATATATATATATATATATATATGAGATCTCCATGACAGTGTCTTCATTCATAATAGAGTATGTTGATAAGGTTTTCTATCACCAGTGTCCACAAATCATGCCATTGCTGAAGGGTTAAGCATTTTGACATATTGCAGAATGTTACATTGTCTCCACTAAGGAATGAAAGGAATGAGGCTGGCTGTCCCTGTCCTTCAGACCCACCAGATCCCTTGGATCTTGGTTCCTAATTATGTTCCAAGATTTAGGAATATGCTCAGTGTCCATTCCACCCCTGGAGATAATCTGGAAAAGTGACTTTATTCTGAGGAGTGCTGTTGAATCCTCTCCTGGAGTAGAGATGTCAATGACATCTTTGATGCACAAACTTGGATATAAACATGATTTCAATGATCAAACTACATATCTTTGCAGATTTTTAGATTTCTAATGCAGGACCCAATTATTATCACCTGGAGTGACTCCTGGTCACAATTCTAAACTATTCATCTCTGTTGTGAGTAGCAGGACCTCACTATTCTTTATGCCTTTAGCTTCTGACACATGTGTGTGAGGCTTCCCTTTCATAGAGATGCCTTATCTCATTTTGAAGTACTGTTCACTCCAGAAAGAAGTGCACAAACTCATCTATGTCCTCCACACTCATCCAATCAGATGAGGACATTGACCTGATTCTGTCTGTCTGTTATGTCACATAGATGAGCAGCTAATTAAAAAAACCTTGAAACAACCATAGAACCAACCAAGATTTCAGGCTCATCACCCTAGTTTAATATTATGCCTTGTTGAACCCTAGTCCCAAATCTCAATTTTCCTTTTCCCTGGACTTGGTGTGAACACTGTAGCTACATACATGTGAGTTATTTTTATGTTTTATGATGTGTTGACCAAGATTCAGAATCACACAGCTGGTTCATGAGCATAGGTAACCCCAATCACATTGGTCCTGTTCTGACCCTCAAAAGAGACACTGTAAATGGTCCATGGCCTGCTGGTTGATGGCCTCCATGCTGTTGTACACAAAGGTGCTACTTAGAAGAATAGCTAGGGCAAAAATACAGAAGTCATTCTGGTTGTCACCCTGGAAGTCAGAACAAACATGGGTCAGGAGTAGTATTGGTTCTTATGTCAATTGCAGATCAGCAGTGGTAAAACATACTGATTTCATTTG